>NC_077245.1:42623856-43252070 GCF_947179165.1 Solanum dulcamara
GAAAACAAACCTTTCTGAGAAATGCCAAACTCCTTTAACTAACAGTGTTGCAATGCAGCAAAGTGAACAGGGATGTCAACAATTTGTACTTGATGATGATCAGGTGGGTATAGATATCACTCCTTTTCAAACTCCAGAGGTAGCTACAGATCACTTCACCCTCCACACCAACATACAGGACCCTACTGATGAGTATGTTATGTGTGAGTCAGAAAATGAATAAGATAATAATTATCAGCCCTTGCATGATCAGGAGGAAGATGATATTATAAGTGACAATTTAATCAAAACCATCAACCCCTCTTCTGAGAATATATATGGGGAAGACATCCAACAGGTGGCTAGTTCACAGGGTCTATCTCCTAGAGGGATACATAGGACCAAATTTAGCAACAAGGCAAAAATTTCTACAAAAACTGCCCCCACAGGCAGACCAACTACCAAGTCCCATACTTCAAGAATTTCTCAATGATTAGTATCCTTAGCTGGAATGTAAGGGGTATTAATACTCAAGGAGCCATGGATAGAATAAAACTTCTCAAAAATATCCATCAAATTTCTCTTATAGCTCTAATGGAACCTTTTTCTGATAACTCTCAGTTACAATACTTCAGAAACTAGCTCAATATAGACCATGCCATCCACAATCCCAATGGTAAGATTTGGATTTTCTGGACCAAAGATGTGAATTGCAAGATTTTGGAGAATGATGAGCAACTAATAACTTGTGAGCTCAATCATGTCATGATCCCAAATCAATTCATCACTACCTTTGTCTATGCTAAATTTAAAGATCATCTCAGAAGACCTTTATGGGATAGCCTTCTACAACAGTCTACTACATCCAATCCATGGTGCACTATAGGAGACTTTAATGTTATTGTAGACCCTGAAGAAAAACTAGGGGGTGTCCCCTATAATATGAGAAAGAATTTTGAGTTCATTAGCATTATTAAGGCCTCAGGTCTTCAAGACCTTGGTTTCCCTGGTCAGAAATACACCTGGTCCAACCTGAGGGGTATCAACTTTAGAATTTGGAAGAGACTTGATAGAGGGATGGTTAATGATAACTGGATAGACACCATACCCCATACCAGCATCACTCATCTTCCTTCTGTGTGTTCTGATCACTACCCCTTGCTCTTGGAAATGATTGAACAACAACACAACCCTATTAAGTATTTCAAATTCCTGAACTGCTGGCCTGAGCAACCTTCTTTCATGGATACTGTCAAGAATTGCTGGAGCAGACCTTCTGAAGGAAATCCAATATGGAGTTTTCATCAAACAATAAAGAGACTTATTGCTACTCTTAGTTGCTGGTCCAGAAATTAGTTTGGAGACATCTATGCTAAAGTCAAAGAATATGAGAATAAGGCTAGACAAGCTGAAGAGAATCTAATCAGTCTAAACTCCAATGAAAATAGGTCTCAACTGCATGCTATACTTGCTGAGTACATTAGATACATGAAGATGGAGGATTCTATTCTCAGACAAAAGTCTCAACTTCACTGGTTCAAAGAAGGTGACAGGAACTCTAGCTATTTTCATGCTCTCATCAGAGGCAGGAGAAGAAAGCTTTACATCCACAGGATCCAAAATGAAAAAGGCTCTTAGGTGTAAGGTGATAAAGAGATAGCTGATGCTGCTTGTTAATATTTCCAACAAATATTTAATGGAAAGGAGGAGCACATCCAACAGCAGACACTCTATTGCATCCCTACAATGGTGACTGACAAAGACAATGAAGATTTACAAGCCATTCCTACTATGGAAGAAGTGAAAACTGCTGTTTTTACTATGAATCCTCACTCTGCTGCTGGCCCTGATGGGATGAATGGAACCTTCTTTCAGGTGTGCTAGGACATCATTAAAGAGGACCTCCTTAGAGTGATCATATCCTTCTTTTGTGGACAAACTATGCCTAAATATTTCACCCATACTTGTTTAGTTCTACTCCTAAAAGTAAACCATCCTACAAAAATCTCTGAGTTCAGACCCATAAGCCTTAGCAACTTCACTAACAAAATCATTTCCAAACTACTTTACCTATGAATTGCTCCTGTTCTCCCCAAACTCATTTTCTTGAACCAATCTGGCTTTGTCAAGAATAGAAACATCTCTGAAAATATCATGCTTGCCCAGGAAATAATCCACCAGATCAAAAAACCAAATGTTGGAGGCAATGTTGTGATCAAACTTGACATGAACAAGGCTTATGATAGGGTCTCTTGGACTTACACTTGTCTAGTGATGAGAAGAATGGGGTTTAAAGAAACTTTCATTGACATGGTTTGGAGAATCATGGCTGATAACTGGTACTCTGTTATAGTCAATGGTTCAAGACATGGTTTCTTTCACTCCACAAGGAGTCTCAAACAAGGTGATCCTCTCTCCCCTTCTTTATTTGTCCTAGCTACTGAAGTGCTGTCCAGACTAATGAATAATCTTCATCAGCATCCCTAATTTCATGGTTTCTTTATGGCAAAAAAGGGACCTCATATCAATCATCTGAGTTTTGCAGATGATATCATTATCATTACTTCTAGAAGAAGGCATACCTTAGCTCTCATTATGGAAACATTAGCTACCTATGAAAGAGTTTCTGGACAATTGATCAACAAACAAAAAAGTCATTTCATGGTTCCCTCCAATGCTTTCAAGTCTACTATACTGAGAATCAAGAGAATCACTGGTTTCAACCAAAAGAGTAGTCCTATAACATACTTGGGATGTCCTATTTATATTGGTAGGCAAAGAGTTATTTACTACTCTGATCTTATTGCAAAAGTTGTAAGCAGGATCACTGGTTGGCATGCTAAAATCCTGAGCTATGGGGGTAGAGCTATTATTATGAAGCATGTTATTCAAGCCATGCCAATACATTTGCTTTCAGCCAGCATCCCTCCCTCAACCATCATCAAGTAGATTCAGAGAATCACTACTAACTTCTTCTGGGATTGAAAAATGACAAGAGGAAGTACCACTGGTCCTCAGGGAAGAACCTTAGCTATCCTTATGATGAAGGAGGCATAGGGTTTAGACAAATCACTGATGTGGCTAAATCTTTCCAATACAAGTAGTGGTGGACCCTTAGAACCAAGAACACCTTATGGGGAGAATTCCTTAAATCCAAATACTGTCAGAGGGCCAATATTATTACAAAAAAATGGGACACTGGTCAGTCCTTAATTTGGAAGCACCTCATGAACAACAAACACAACATTTAGCCTCACATTCAGTGGCAAATTAAGTCTGGCTCTTACCTTTTTTGGTGGGACAACTGGCTAGCTGTTGGCCCTTTAGCTCACTTTTGTGCTAACAACTGTAGGTTTAACCACACCCAAGTTTCAGCTTTTCTAACTAATGGCCAATGGAATGCTGATCTCATTATCCAAAAAGCCCATCCTTAGTTTGTTCCTAACATTTTAGCAACTCAATTCAGCTACCATCCTCTCAAACAGGACCATCCTTGCTAGATTCCTAATACCAATGGGGAGTTCAGTTGTTCTTCTACCTGGGAGCTCATTAGAGACAAGAGGACAAATACTATGTTGAATGCATGTACTTGGCACCAATTAATACCTTTCAAATGCTCCTTTCTTGTTTGGAGAGCTCTTAGAAGGAAATTCCCTACCAATGAGAAAATAACTAGCTTTGGCAAAGCCCCCTCTCAGTGCCATTGTTGTGATAGACCTGGCCAAGACACCATTGATCACACCTTTGTTGCAGGAGCCTTTGCCAAGAATACTTGGAGGGTGTTTGCTGATTCTTTGGGCATAAACAAGGATTACACACCCCTTAGAAATATGCTTATGAGATGGTGGACATCTAAATACAAGAATGAAGCCCATAAGCTCCTGTTACAAGTAGTCCCTGTCTTCATTTGTTGGAACTTATGGAAGAATAGATGTGCTTCCAAATATGGAGGGAAGAAATCTAACCTTTCAAGAGTCAAATTTTCTGTCTACAAAGACATCTCAAACCTGCTCATCACATCTTTTCCTTATATTGAGTGGCCAAATAACTGGAAGGACCTAGTCATTTCAGTGGAACAATGCTACCATGACACCAAAATTACCCCTGTATGCTAGATCAATCCAGGTGATCACATGGTAAAGATAAATATATATGGTAGTGCCCTTAAAAACCCAGGCAACATTGGTGGTGGAGGAATACTTAGAAATACTCATAGTGACCTTATCTTTGCCTATGAAGTTCCATTGGGGGAAGGAACTAACAACCAAGAAGAAATCAGGGCTACTATCTTTGGTCTATCTTGGTGTATTTAGCTTGGTTATTTACAGGTAGAGTTAGAGGTAGATTCTCAACTCCTAATCAGGTGGTTACAATAAGAAGCAAAACCCCTTTGGTCAATCATGGAGCTACTGGACAGTTTAAACAACATCATCAACCAATTCCAAACTTTCACCTGTAAACACATCCTTAGAGAAGCAAACTACACAGCTGATGTCTTATCTAAACACAGCCACAAATGCAAATCTCCTGAACTCTATTTCACTGTGCATGATCTCCCCAAACAAGCTAAGGCATACCTTGAGATGGACAAGATGGAAATGCCTTCTTTCAAAAGAAAGAAACTCAGAAGAATCAAGAAACCTCCCTGACTCCTTCCATTTTGGTTCTAACTCAAACTTCAACATGGTTTTGTCTATGCATAGCTATAAATACCTTGAAGATCTCACAGTTAGAACTCCTATACAAGGGAAAATCTCCCTTTCTTATTACTATCTTTATTATTTTCTTAGAATAACCAGTCTAAGTTTAGAGGTAAGGAGTAGAGTAGTTTCTATTTTGTATTCTCTTCTTTCTTGGCTTAACAGGTATAGGAATCCTGATTGGAAGCCCAGGCTGGTTTCCTTGCATCACACATGGGACACATTCAAGTTCTTGTTTTTGTTTTTGTTTGCCGGTCTGTGCAGATACACCACATTACACATCCTAGAATTTTTCTACATCAGTAACAATAAGAGAAGCCACTTGGGAAGTGCTTTCCAGACATTGTTATTTGTTTTTACTTCAATGCAGGTTACAAACTACAGCAGGAAGAACAATCCAGCCTCTTCCAAGATTACAGCAGTTACAACAATCCAAAAGCATTCATCAGGAACACCTCTCAACAACTCCTACCAACCTGAAATTGCACCTCTTGAGCCATCTGTGTTTGTTTGTTTATCAGTACAGATTCACAACATACTCCAGCTGTGATAATTTGAACAACTTGTAGACATGCAGCTCTACAGATCTCCATATTCAGCAAGATCCTAAGATAAAAAACAAGAGGAGTTGTTCCTTGCAACAAGTTGTCCAAACTAAGGAAAAGTAGATGCCAGAAACAGCACACCACCTCAGCAACAGCCATCAGCCCTCAACAACATGCATCATGCAACATCCAAAATCCTCCAACTTTTGTAGGATAATAGCATCCCCAAAGATGGTTGAGCCTAAGAAATTTCAGCTCCAATGGATAACCGGAGACGTTAGTCGAGCGACATTAAAAAAGACAGCCGATGTTGCAGGCAGAACAGTAACTCTCAAGAGGAGCAACAATATACATCATCAAAAATGCTCCAAATTTTGCAGGAATACAGCAACTCCAACAATTGTAGAGCCCAAGAAATTTCAGCTCGAACGGAGAATCGGAGACGTTAGTCGAGTGACCTTGAAAAAGATAGCCGATTGTTATGGAACCCTTTGTTTCTTCTTTTTTGGAAAACTCCAAATTTTAACAACTTTCAAAAACTTGTATGTTAGCTATTATATGGACCCAAGAATTTAAAGCCCGAATGGATTCTCGGAAATGTTAGTCGAGTACCATAGAAGATATGATCGATCTCGACCCATGCAAAGGAAATTGGGTATACTTGATTTTCTTCAATTTAGCTAGGTTCTGTACCTTAGTTGAATAGAACTAGTTTCCTATACTTGATCTTCCTAGTCGAGAGGAGTCCTCTCATTAGATATCTTCCATTTTATTTTCAGAGGTAAGGCCTTTCACGTCCCCCTCCGTGTACTTGTAAGCTTACTTTTATATATATAAGATGAAAATTTCTTTAAAAAAAACAATTTTTTAACCATTAATATAAAGAACATGGTGCAAAAGCTCTGGTTGAATGCATTTTTCAAATTTAATATTCCACTAGATGAAGAAATGATTTTGGTAATATGTCAAAATAGCATTAATTTACTTGCTAAGAAAATGTATGATAAATACAGTTCCTTAAATAATTTTGAAAATCCTCAAACATTTATGCCTTGAGTAGGTGCTGATGGTAGAATGAAACATAAACTTGGTCTTGATTCTTCTAATAATTGGGAAATTGTTAAATATCTTGAATAGGGTTCAAATAATATTATGAATGAGGAAGGCATACCTCAACTATTGTATTGGTGGAGGGCTCGTGGAACTCAATTTAGAAAACTTAGTAGCATGGTAAAAAGTATGTGCTATGTATTTAATGATCATCAGTAGCTTGATAGGCAACTTTCAGGGAGACAAGATTTTAAAGTGGAGACCACAAATATTCGTTAGCAGAAGACAGTTTAGAGATATCGGTATTGTTTAGAGATTAGATCAAGGCTGAGAGAAGAAATCAAGGACATGTAAATATAAGTAGTCAACATGAAGTTTTCATAGATTCAGTCCTTGAATGTGATAGTGAAGATGGCATGGAGCTTCAAGACTATCAACGAACTTATCAAGACTGGAGTTTCATAACGGTCAATCTTTAGCTGAGTTAGAAAAAAACTTTGTAGGATTATATAATTATTAGTATTACATTTGAGGCTTAGTCGAAATAGAAGCCTTCATAGAAGGTGGCTGCTGTCACATTATTTGTTCTGAAGCTAACCCTTGGCCTAACTAACTCACTAAGAAAAAGACTTAACTCATAAAATCATAACTCATATGGGCATAAATAAATATGTAAGCTTAACTTCTCGAATAAATCTCAAAACTCAATATTTAAAAATTAGGATGTTTATAAACATGAATTCTGAAAATAAACTGAAATAACTTAAAATCTATTTGTGTCTAGTCTATAAAGCCTCTAAAACTAACTCTAAAATAGGTACCGAGACAGGCCCACGGCTACCTCAGATACTAATAAATAAAGACTGAAATAATGAATTAAGAGTTTTTCCAAATGCAAGGAGTTATCACCAAAATCTAATGAAGAATTCTTCCCAATGATGCGCTTGTTGATGATCTCTAGCTCCTGTTTCTTCATCATGAAAAGATGCATCGTCGAATGTCGTCAGTACATGGAATATAGTAATATGGCAGAATGAAACAATAAGATGAACTAAAATCTGAATATAACTCAATGACAAAAGAAGGTGATAATGTAGTGAATAATCATTTAACTTACACCAGTAAAATATGTAATAAAAGAGATCTTAAAATAGTATAACTTTACTTTTTTGGGAGTTTCTCTAACCGACAACCACCACTATGAACTTCATGATGATACAATGGCTTGCCTATGTCGCAAGAGCCATCCCATACCTTGCCAGGGTATGGGACAAACTTTAACTTATGAATCCATCTTATGAGCATTCTCAAAGTCAATGAGGAGTCAACTGACACGATCATATCCTACGCTAGCTACGTAGTATATGGATTTAGAGTTATTTGACTATTGCCAATTTAATGCTTAATACTACTCCCAAAACATGAAATGTAATGCTCATGCTAATAGTGTGAGTAAAGAATCAAATACCTCTTCTTAGCTTTCTTGTAACCTTAACTCAAAAGCTTTATTCTCCAAAATATCCTTTCAGCTTAATACTTTAACTCATTTAAACTTATTGAAATTCATGCTTAAAATAGTGAAATAAGTACTTCACAACTCAAGTACTAAATTATTCTCAAAACTTTTTTCTCAATTAAGATATAAAGTATATCAGTCTTTAAAACTAAAAAAATATATAAAATTACATAATGCAACTTTCTTAAATAGGGTTCTTGTGAATGAAAACATGAATTATAATTCAAGAAATCAAATCACAAAAAACCTCATCATATACTTATATATATACAAGGAAATTACATCGATAATTTGAGAACATAATTTAATGGGATTGAAACTCAAGCTCAAACTCAAACTTGACTTAATGAAGATGTAGGGCATGAGGACGAACCTAGTCGAAATTTTTGATTAGCTTTACATACCTAAAATTTCAATGATCTAAGTGTTGATGTTTCACGACATAATTCCTTGAGTCATAATGTCACCTACTATAACCCACTGATAGGTAAGCCAACCCAAATCTTGGAATTGTGAGTAATGGGTATAAAGGTAAAACTAAACAATAATTAAACAAGAACAAGAATAACATGAATCAGCAGAAGCAAATAAAATTTGTATACAACAAAACAAAAAGATCTCTCCTAGAACATGGAAGTAACAAGTACAGAGCTACTACCAAAAATAGATACAAGTGCCAAAAGTGACTGCAGAAATAAAGACTTATCTCAAAAAGCAAAAGACTAGCCAACTATGTACACATGGAGATACAAAGATCCAAATGGAGAAGTACTGACCCTTGCCTTCGATGTAGATTGCAACTAGCCTGAATCAGTGTTGGTAACTAGTGCTCGGACATGCATCACAAAAACATATGCAAAGTCTAGTATGAGGCATCATAGCACGATTAAGCTTGAAAAGTCAAAGCAATAAGAAAAGATAGAATCTAGGAAACAACATAGTTGACTCAAAGTAAAGACTATGCACACAAGTGTAAGGAACTAAAAGAACTATTACAGCTACTTAAACCTAACTAGTCCTCATAAGCCTAGAATATATACTCGTACGCAAGTTAAATAAAAACCCAAGCGGACCCCATAAGACCGGTGGGTACACAGGATAATTAAAACTACTAAGAATATGAAATAGTGAGTCTAGAGTTGGAAAAGCATAGCCCGAACCTCGAACCACGGATAGCCTCCAAATAACCAACAACAATAGCCCAACTAAGAAGTCTAGCGCCCATACCTCGAACCACAAATAAGTCTCAAAGGGGAAATTCAATAGTAATCTCCAAATGATCAAATAAGGATAACTTTAATAAGAAGTCCAACACTCGGACCTCGAACCGTGGATGTGTCGCAAAATGGCAAAAGTTTGAAACCCAATGAATTATTTCTCCGTAGAGGGTAAGAGACAACATGACCAGACCTCAAATATGCAATGATAGTGTCTACTAAATGGTATCATATCATCTTATCACGAAAAAACCACTGTGGATAGATGTTCACTCTTAGATAATCAACGAAGCACTCCAAGCTCGAACGGTTCTGGATCCCAAATTGCCAAGCGAAGCCCAAAAGTTCAAATTATCAATGTACGGGGCCGTAAAAAGAGGGAGAAAGGCTAAAAGGTCGTTAGAGCTGAGGAAATGCCTAATACAAAGTTCAAACTACAAGACCTGAGTCTGCTATTCTAGTCTATAGGGAGTTAAGTTGTCTGAATCGATGTTGGAGTAAAAGCAAGGCCTAAAGGCTCCAATTATTGCAAGTCTATGTAAACACTAGTCTAAGCCTAAATTAAGGCCAACATTCTCAACAATATCATAAAACAACAATTACAAAACCACAAGGAATGGATTATCACAATAAGGTTGGCAACATGCTCAAAAGTACCCGAAAGTAGCCTAAAATAGGGTTTCTAAACTATTAGGAATGATCAAGAACCTAACCCACCCAAATTCAAACTAATCTTCATGCTTTCAAATAATCAAGTTCAATCTAAGGAGAGGGAAGTTGTAGCCTACATGTAGGCCAATCACACGCACTCTAAAATCAAGATACCAGATCTTTGCCCTTTCAAACAGCCTCTGAATATTGTCGCGCTATCAAATATAGGTTGTCGGTTAGACACAATAATTACTAAAAATGAAGATGGACCAATTTCATATATAAAATGGGAATGTGGGACCCACGCTAATGTTTTTGGAATTGACTCCATGAAAGGGTCATAATTAGCTCTCCAAAATTGTGTCCTAAAATAAAACACAATTCGGGGTTTAGAAAAACCAAGAATTGAGTCATGCAAGGTGATCACCATTGAAGTTAAAAAAAATAATAGGATATCAGGTAAAACACAAGAATTACCTTAAACAAAAACTCTCCAACATTTTCCAATCACTTCAATAGGTTCCCCCAACAATGCCCAGCAATCCAGCATTTGAATCGCCCAAAAAGGAGCAAAATTGAGAGACATATCGAGTTTTACAAAGGGTGAACTAAGCTAGAA
Organism: Solanum dulcamara; assembly: GCF_947179165.1. Classification (NCBI taxonomy): domain Eukaryota; kingdom Viridiplantae; phylum Streptophyta; class Magnoliopsida; order Solanales; family Solanaceae; genus Solanum; species Solanum dulcamara. Next base: position 42,634,134 of record NC_077245.1, read on the forward strand.
AACTTTTCCTAAAACAATACCCCATGCATTGCAAAAGCGACCACCCTCTAAGAGCTCAGCCTCACCAAAGTGAGCCCCTTACCACTAAATCGGGTCACTTTGGCGATGTCTTGGTCACTAAAGCGACACCCTCCCAACGGCCTACCTCACTTAAGCAATGAACTGGCCTCTTAAGTGAGGGTAGCTAAAGTGATCCAGAGCTGTAAAGTAGAGGCATCAGACAGAGCTACACTAGTTGAATTTTGGCAATGCCTAAGTTTCTAACGGAGTGCTTGGGATTCATTCAGAACTTTATATGTGCAAACAAACTATGCTACCCCACAAAATTCGATATTCTGGACTCAACAACAGAATTGAAATTTCCACTCGAGGTTATTTCAACAAAATATGGGTCCCATACCCAAGTGTCATTTTTAGCCAATTCTATAAAGGGCCTCGAGATTAGACCAAAAGCCTCAAGAAACATATGGAAGGTCATTCTAGAACAAACTTGATATTTCATAACTATCCATACTTATAGAATTTTCAGTTGTGTGCATTTTCAAAAAATATTGACCAAAGTAAAACTTAGGCCAAATTTTAAAGGCTAAAATGTCTAATGGTTCAAACTTATACCGAAAGTATCAGGTCTCGTACCGACCATACCACTAGCATAAAATGACAATTAGAAAGATGATGGAACTGTCTAAATTTTATTCTGAGGTTGTTCACCTTACAATTTGACTAAAATCAACTATTAAGTTTTAAAAGCTCCAAGATAGGGAAACATACATAAATCCTAAATGAACGATCACGAAGCTAAATAGTTAGTGCCAGTGAGTCATAAATTACTTGGGATAGCTATAGGAACTCTATAAATATTGAAAAGAATTTATTTACTCAAAAATGACATGGAGGGTCATTATAATATCCACTACTAAAAGAAATTTTATCTAGAAAAAAAAAGTCAAGAAGTACTTGAAGCCTCAAATAAGCCAGATAACTGCTCCCGCATCTCTTTCTTGGTCTACCAGGTTGCCTCCTTGACTGAAAAATACCTCCAATGAACCTTAACCATAGTAGTGGCTCTAGATCGCAACTGCCTCACATCTCTGTCGAGAATGTCAACTAGCTCCTCTACAAAGGTCAGACGACCATCGAACTCAACGGAATCAGACTAGAGCTATAATATTCTGGGTATTTGAAGATTTGAATATGATATAATAAGGTTAAACCTTAAAAAAAAGGCCTTGGTTGATTTTTAGGTCAAGTATCTCGGAAGATAAATTTTTTCAAAAATTTCATTTTCAAGAAGGGTGCACGACAGATCCGCGACGCGAACCTGCTCCCCCACAATGCAAATTTTCTCCCAAATCAAGATCTGGAAAAATTCTCATTCGCTCAAAATTGGCCAATCAGGGAACAAGTCTACGTCATGGACTTGAGTTAAGTTTTTCATCCCATTTGAGTTTTTAAGTGTGGAAACTTTAGTTATTTCTCTAACTATTAGTTAATGAATGTGGATATTTTTATGACCTAATTTGTCCCTATAAACTACCCTAAACCCTTATTCACATTCATTCTACCATAATTCACCTATTCAAATAATTCTCTCCATAGAAAGACTCTCAATAACTCCATTAAAGATATTCAAGGAATTCTCACAAGTTCTCCATCAAAAGTCTAAATTTCTTCAAGCTTCTTTGATCTTCTTATTCAAGGTATGTGGATAATTCATCCATGGAGTTCAACAAATTCTCATTTTTTTGATAAATTCAAAGTATGTATTTTTTTTGAGTTTTATAATCTCTATTTTAATTACATGAATTATGATTCAAAATATTATTATGAATCTATCCTAATATAACTTTATTGTTATCGCATGGAATTAAAGAATTTTTCTATGAATTTTCCCACATTGATCTTTAGGGTTTATTCCATGGATTATGTCTATTTTCAACTATGCTTCCAATTGATATTATTTTCATGAATTATGTATGAGTTGATATAAAGTATATGATCTTGCATTTTTCAATTCAATTTCATGATTTACTAGTCAATTGATCATATATTCATGTTTTCATTCTATTTTTAAATATAAATCTTGATCATGGACTTCAAGAGATTTTTAATGAATGATTAAAGAACCACTCATGCAAGGTTTTGAGTGATGTTTTAATAATATTTCAAGCAAATTTTATGAAGAGGGTGATTTAAGACCCTAACGATATTTTTTTTGAAAAAGATATGTAATGATGGAAGGCCTACACAAACAGTACATGAATCACATGATAATGAGATACTCTTATGAACAAGTTTTATGAATGATTATCAAGGCCATTGAATTACTGATGAAAAGTAATGAATGATGACGAATGGGCTATTCCTATGATATATTTATATTATGATATGATATGTATTCCGTGGAATGTTGACTTAGAACCAAAAGGACTTTGAGATGGGGACTAAACCTAAGGGGTCCTTAGCAGCAATCTCTAGTCCCATAACTATGTGACACCATAGGAAAAGAGATTAGAGGCAAGTACCCAATCTCGAGAACTAATGGCGAGTACCCAATTCTAATGATGATGGTGATGATGAGACAAAGTCTACCTTGACAAGTACCCTCTCTCTTCCTTGATTTGGGATTTACATCGGGATTCTATATTATAGCTCGCATGGTCTTAATGTTGGTTACGGTTATCTCCCACATATGTATGATCCATAAAATGTTTTAAATGACTAATCATCTCTTTACTTTTATATGATATTTTTATGGATTATTGTACATTGATACTTCTTAGGACTACTTATGATTTTACTACCTCTTTTATCATGCTATTTGAAATGATCAATTGCACAACATGTCTTTTACCATGTATTACATTGCCTAAATACTTAGTACATTCAAATGTAATAACACATACTTCATTTCCTACATTATATAACAATGTAAGAAAGGACGCTCCATCCTCTTCTCGTGGCTAGTTTGTGATCTATGTATGATTGGGTGGTGAGTCCTCATGCTTCAAGGGAAAACTTAGTCTATCATTCTTCTTATTGCCAATTCTAGATTATGATGATGTTTCAAGACTATTTCATGTTATGTCATTTACTTTATTGAGGGTGATCTAGGAACATGTCCTAGTCGCTGCCTATGTAATCATGTAGAGGTATGTTTGACATATGTATATATAGTCTATGTCGTCTTACTTCCTTCTAGCTATACTATGTTTTCTTGGTCTTTTATGAGTTTCCGCTTATTTATTACCTCATGTATACCTATAATATTCTTAGAGGCTTGGTTGGGGTTTTTTTGAGATTTCTATTTGTCATGTCACATCTAGGCCCTAATTTGGGTCATGAAAAACTTGATATCAGAGAACAAAATTTTGGAGTGTCCTAGGAAGTCCAACATATCATGTCTAGTAGATTCTTATTCAAGGGTGTGAAGCACGCCGCATTTATGAGTAGGAGGCTATAAGGCCTTTTAGGAAATCTTTACTTCTTTCATGATCTTAGCGTGAAATAGAGCTAGATCCTATAGGAATTTCCTTCTAACTCATGTTCTACGCATTTTAGAATATCTCATAAAAAAAGAGAGTAGTCAGAAGATTGATCAAGATGGAAGTATTTCTGCTCCGATTGACCCTTCCTCAAGTGTCGATATCTCTAATATGGAGCTTCATTATGCCCTTGTATTATTGGCTCGAGCTGTAACCGTTCAATTGAATCAGCAAAAACTAACTCCTATGAGCATAAATGTGAAGAAATAAAATAGGTAAGAAAGAGGAATGTTAGGAGAGGGAATGACTTTAATCATTAGAAGATGTTAAAAGGGTAAACATCTGGTTCAAATTTGAGGAAGAGTGAGGGAAAGGTAAAATCCTACCTCTCATGCTAATGGTGTGGTAAGAATTATTTAGGGCAGTGCTTGACCGGTACAATAAGTTGTTATGGTTGTGGAAAGAGTGGACATATGAAGTAGGACTGTCTAGTGGCCTCTTGTAATAGAAGGGAGACTCGTTAGCAGGTTGAGCCTAGGGATTCTTTAGATTTCTTGAACTAGTAGGGTACTTCATCTAGTATGTTGGAAGTCTTTGGCTTTGATGTTTATGCTTTGCTTGATCGGGTGCCACATTGTATTTTGTTACTCCTTACCTTGCTATAAGATTTGATCTATGTCCCAAAATCTTGTTAGAGCCTTTTTGGGTTTATACCCCCGTTGGTGATTCAGTTCTAGCCAAGAAAGTCTATATAAATTGCCCCGTGTAAGTCTTGCGTAAATAATCCCATGTGATCTTGTTGAGATTGACATGACTGATTTTGATGTTATCATTGACATGTATTGCTACATGCTCCTTATGTATCCATTCATTGTAGAACCCATATTGTCAGATTCCAAATTCCAAATGAGCCAGTTTAGTGATTTCGTATTTGGGGGTAAGGTTGAGTGACCCTAATGAGGGTGTTCTTCTTATTCAAAATAGTTCGGAATCATCATTGGTAGTGGGTGTAAAATCAAAGCAATACATGGATCCAACCTTAGTTGACATGGAGAATTTGGTGGTTGATAAGAATATATAGGTTCTCTCAGAAAGGGGAGATGGAGTAAATTGTTACATGGGTTGGTTATGCATTCCAAATGTTGATGGCCTAAGACAAATGTTATTGAGTAGAGCCCATGGCTCTTGATGGATGAGTTAGGTCATATGGGGAGAGAGTGGGTATTCCGTACTATGATGATTATAGTATGCTTATCCCATTTAAGGTTATATACATGAAGGAAGAGCTAGATAAGATCTTGTTGTGTGTAATAGATAGGTAAGAGCATATTTGTACACCCTTTTGTATGATTTAATGCAAATGCGGATGTAGAGATGCTAAGGTAGACATGAAAATTTTTAAGTGATATTGACTTCAAAGAAACTATAAAGTAGTTAGAATGGTGGGCTTAAATATGTGGCTATCAATATGTGAGTGATTGCAGTAGACTATTGATGACTTCTTATAAAGGGTTTCAAGTGAGTGTATCAGAGTTGTTACAGAACTATGCTTGAATATGGTGTTGATAGCATGTGGGTGAATGCACGGTGTATTGGGTGTTTCTTGATTAGGTCTTGGGGTTTGATTGAATGTGATGATAAGTAGTAGTACTCTTAGGATAAAATTTCCTATAGAGGTATAGGATCCTATGGCATATTGGTAAGGTGGACTATAAACTTGATTTGTGATTAGCATTAGCTTCAATTCATCCGTTATTCCATGCATCTTGTTGAGGAAATGTGTTGGTGATCCCAATATCATTGTACCATTGAGTGACCGTCAAGTTAAAAGTTTGAGAAACAAGAAAGTTGAATCCATTAAAGTCTTATGGAGGAATCAAGAAGTTGGAAGTGCTACTTGGAAAATGGAAACAGATATGATGAAACGATATCCTTATCACTTTCTTTCCATTCTAGACTAAAGTATTTAGCTACTCATGCTCGAGTCCTCCAAACTCTCACATTCAGCCTCTCTATGTCTTATTACATGTAAGCATACTCATGAAATTGATTTTAAATTATGTTTGAAATTGCAATATTGCATTCTTGTTGGGTTGTTAGCTATACACTCTACTCTACACAAGCTAGTCCTATAACATTCGAGGATGAATATTTCTAAGGGGGCGATATTTTAATATCTCGGGTATTTGAAGGTTGAAATATGATATAATAAGGTTAAACATTATAAAAATGGCCTTGGTGGATTTTAAGGTCAAGTATCTCAGAAGATAATTTCTTCCAAAAATTTCATTTCCAGAAGAGTGAGCGACAGGTATGCGTCACGAACTTGCTCCCCAAAGTGCAAATTTTTCCCCATGTCAAAATCTATCCAAATTCTCATCCGCTCAAAAATTGAACTATCAGGGAAGAAGTTTGTGTCTCGGACTTGGGTTAAGTTTTTCATCCGATTTCAGTTTTTAAGTGGGAACACTTCAGACATTTTTCTAATTATTTGTTAATGAACCTAGATATTTTTATGACCTAATTGGACCCTATAAACTACCTGAATTCACCTATTCAAATAAATCTATCTCTACAAAGGCTCTCAAAATCTCTATTGAAGATATTTAAGGAATTCTCTCAAGTTCTCCATCAAAAGTCCCAATTTCTTCAAGCTTCTTTGATTTTCTCATTCAAGGTACGTGGTTAATTCATCAAAGGGTACCTTTCACCCATGAAGTCCAACAAATTCTCACTTTTTTTGTTAAATTCAAAGTATGTATTTTTTTGGGTTTTATGATATCTATTTTAATTACATGAATTATGATTCAAAATATGATTATGAATCTATCTTAATATAAATTGATGGTTATTGCATAGAATTGAAGAGTTTTTCTATGAATCTTCCTACATTGATCATTAGGATTCATGAAACGGATTAAAGGTGTTTTCTATTAAGCTTTCAATTCATATTATATTCATGAATCATGCATGGGTTGTAATAAAGTATATGTCGTGCATGTTTTCAATTTGATTTCATGATTTCCAAGTCAATTTATCATATATTAATGTTTTCACCTTATTTTCAAGTATATGACTTGACTATGAATTTCAAGGGATTTTTAATGAATGATTATGAATGAGTCATTCAAGGTTTTGAATGATGTTTTAATAATGTTACAAGCAAGTTTTATGAAGAGGGTAATTTAAGACCCTAGAGAAGTTTTTTTTATGAAAAGGATTCACAATGATGGAAGACCTACACCCACATTACATGAATCACATGATAATGAGCTACTCTTATGAATAAGTTTTATGAATTATTATCAAGGCATATGAATGACTCATGAAAAAGTAATGAATGATAACAAGTGAGCTATTCCTATGATATATTTATATTATGATATGATATGTATTCCGTGGGATGTTGAATTAGCTCTAAGAGGATTTTGAGGTGGCGACTCGACCTAAAGGGTCCTTAGTTTCAATCTCTAGTCCCACAACTATGTGCCACCATAGGAAAAGATATTAGAGGCAAGTACCCAATATCGAGAATTAGAGGCCATTACCCGGTTCTAATAATGATGATGATGATTATTCAAAGTCTACCTTGGAAAGTAGATCTCTCTTTCTCGATATGGGAATTACATCGAGGTTCCATGTTATATCTCACATGGTCTTAATATTGTTTACAGTTACCTCTCACATATTTATGGTCCATAAAATATTTTAAATGACTAATCGTCTCTTTAATTTTATATGATACTTTTATGGTTTATTGTGTATTGATCCTTCTTATGACTACTTATGATTTCACGACCTCTTTTATCATGATACTTGGAATAGTCAATTGCACAACATGGCTCTTAGCATGCATTGCATTTCCTACATACTTCATACATTCAAATGTATTAATGCATACTTCATTGCCTACATTATATCACAATATAGGGACGGACTCTCCATCCTCTTCTCATAGCTAGTTGGTGATCTATATAATATTGTATGGTGAGTCCTCATGCTTCGAGGGAAAACTGAGTCTATCTTTCTTCTGATTGTCATTTCTAGGTTATGATGAAGTTTTAAGACTATTTCATGTTATGTCATTTACTTTCTTGAGGGTGATCTAGGAACATGTCCTACTAGTCCCCACCAATGTAGTAATATAAAGGCGTGTTGGATATATGTGTATGGATTCTATGTCATCTTACTTCCTTATAGCTATGCTATATTTTCTTGGACTTTTATGAGTTTTCGCTTATTTTTTACCTTATGTATGCTTATGATACGTTAAGATGCTTGGTTGGGATTTATTCGGGAATCTTAATCGCCATGTCACATCTAGGTCCTAGTTTGGTTCATGATAGGAGAACACGAGACTCATCTGGAAAATATCGATGCAGCATCTAAACATGGAAAAATTGATGGATATCTAAGATTGTTTAGGGAAAGTCTATCTCATAAGAAACATCACCAACTATCCCAAAAATCTCCAAAAGGCCTGATATACTTTGGGCTGAGCTTGCCCCACCTCCCCAATCTCATCACTCCATTCATGGACGATACTCGAAGGAATACTCTATCACCAACTGTAAATCCCAACGGCCCACGCTTATGATTAACATAACTCTAGTGTCTACTCTGTGCTGTCCTGAGTCTATCCTGAATCACCCTCACATGATCTAAGACCTCCTGAATAAAGTCTATACAATGTAGCCTAGGCTCCGTAGACTCAAACCAACCAATCGGATAACAACAACACCTACCATATAAAGCCTCAAATGAGGCCATATGAATACTATAGTGGTAGTTGTTTTTGTATGCAAACTCCGCCAAAGGCATGAACTGATCCCACTAACCTCCAAAGAAATACAGGCTTGCAACATATTATTAAGAACCTGAATAGTGTGCTCTGACTGACTATTAGTCTGCAGGTGGAAAGTTTTTTTGTGGTCGACCTGAGTGCCTAACTGCTTTTGAAAGTGCTCCAAAAGCTGGAAGTGAACTATGAACCCCATCATAGATAATAGATACGGGCACACCATGAAGATGCACCACCTCTCAATTTTAGATACGAGTTAATCTCTCATCATTGAAGGAAGTATGAACCAGTAAAGAAGTGTACTGACTTGGTTAATCGAACAAAGATGACCCAAATACTATCAACACCTCTAGAAGTGCACAGCAACCCCACAATGAAGTCTATGGTGATATGCTCCCACTTCCACTTAGAATGGCTAATCTCTAAAACTCGCCACCAGGCCTCAAATGATCGGTCTTCATCTACTGACAACTCAAACAACTAGACACATAGTCTATAATGTATCTCCTCATACCACTCCACCAGTATTAATTCCTCAAGCCACAATACATCTCAGTGGTTCCCGGATGGATATAATATTTGGAATCATATGCCTAGCTAAGGATCAACTAAATAAAACCCCCAACTCTCAGAACACATAGGCGATCATCAAACCTCAATACACTATCTGAATCTAAGGTAGCCTGAATGGCATCACCTCCCAAAACTCGATCTCGAAGAGATACCAAGTCCTCATCCTCAAACTAGCGACCATAAATTCGGTCTAATAAAGATAACTGAACTCCCCCATTGGCTAGCATACACATGTAATCTGATATATCAAGCCAAATCATCCTGTTAGCTAAGGACTAAATATCTTAAGCCAAAGGTCGCTCTATAAAAGAAAGAAAGGCTAGATTGCCTATACTCACTGCCTTTCAACTCAAGGTGTCTGCTACTACATTCTCCTTGCCTAGGAGGTAGACAATAGAAAGGTCATAGTCCTTCAGGAGCTTAGTCTAATGGAGCTGCCTAGAATTATGGTTGCTCTAGATTATAATATACTGAAGGCTCCTGTGATTAGTGTAGATATAGCAACGAACTACATATAGGTAGTGCCTTCAAATCTTAAGTGCAAAAACTACCGCCAACATCTCTAATTCCTGAGTGGGATAGTTTTGCTCATGCATCTTAAGTTGCCTCAACGTATAATCTATAACCTAGCCACACTAGATCAACACACAACCTAAACCAACAACGGATGTATCATAATATACCGTGAATCTCTTGTCGTCAACTAGAAGAGTAAATATAGGAGTGGTGGTAAGTAGATCCTTGATCTTTTGAAATATCAAATCACACTCTTGAAACCACTCAAATAGAATATCCTAGCGAGTCAACCAAGTTAATAGTACTACTATGATAGAGAATTCCTTAACAAAGCAACGATAGTAACCCTCTAATCCAAAGAAGCTATGAATATTAGTAATAAAGGTGGGCCTGGACCAATCTCTAATAGCCTTAATCTTCATCGGATCTACCATGATCCCATCCTTCGACACTACATACCACAAGAATCTGTAGAACCAAGACAAAACTCACACTTTGAGAACTTTGACATAAAGTCACTGATCTCTCAAAGTTTAGAGCACTAATCTCAAATGTTGTTCATTCTCACTCCAGCTCCGCGAGTATACCAATATGTCATTAATAAAGACTATGATAAATGAATCAAGGTATGTGTAATGACCCTCCAGGACATTTTCCTTTTAATGCTTCCATTTCATCATTTTGAGCATTCTAATAGCGACCTTAAGTCATTTATGACCTGCTAGCACTTGTAGCTCGATTCCCTGGTCATTCGGTTGGATTTTGTAGGTTTCCATGTTGAAAGGCCTATATAATTTGAAAAGTGATTATCAAGTGAGAATGTAAGAAAATGGCCTCAAAATGGATTTTTGACAGTTCCATCAGCTCTCAAATGGAGAAATTAGTCTAGAAGCATGGTTGACTAGACTCTTGAGGCTTTTGGTGTGATTTTAAACCATCTTTAGCATTTTAGCCTTAGAAGCTGGCCAATAGGCTTTCGGACTTATTTCGATCCCCTTAGTGGATTCTGATAAGTATGGCATTGGGAGTGAGACCCACATTAAGTTTTAACTACCTCATGTGGAAATTTTGACTGCATCATTGACTCTAAAACATCGAATCTAGTAGGGTAAAATATGTTATACTCTATACTTTTGTACCTTGGAATGCTTCTTGACCTGCACATGGCTGCATGAGAGACTACTGCATGGCGGCAACTGGAAGTGCCATATGGAAGCAGCCGGAGCAAAGAGGTGGGCCCCCACATGCCACGTGGCAGCTCATGATTGGAGGAAGTGGTGTGTTGGCCCAATGAAGGCTTGACACTTATCACCACTTAGGGGTTAACACATGTCACCTCCTAAGGTGGACTATATATATATGTTGTATGACTCATTCTTATCAAAAATTCATCCTTATCTACAACAAATTCATGAAAATTCTAGAGAAAGAAAGAAGAGAAGAAACCCTAAAGCTAGAGAGAAAATAGTGGCGGCCAAGGGTAGAAAAAGGTAAGTTTTCCGATTTCGTTTCATGAATTAACTATATAAGGTATACCATGATGGTCTGAAGGTATTAGTAATATAAATTTATGTTTTTGAGAAGTACCAATAGGTTAAAAAACATCCACAAAGTTTTAGCTGCGCTAAAAGAACTTCCGAGGCGTATTTTTGCAACTTTTGGCGAGTTTCGGGCAAGGTAAGGTTTTCCCTTTCAAATTGGAGTTTATGATGTTGTTATGAATTATATTAAATTTCTTAAATGAGGGATGTGGAAAACTTGTATAAGGATCCTTGACGTTAGAAACAAACTAAATTGAAGTCGTTATAGTTAAACTGAAGTCGAGTAGTGCGCTGTATTTGTGGTGCTGCGGTTGCTGCTTGTTGGATAGAGTGTTAAATTTCTGGAAATTGTTCTAAAAGGAGTGTGGGTACTTCTGGTTGCAGCCACACGACCCTCCGTTTCGTATTGTTAAAGGTTTTACGAAATAAAGGTTTAAAACTCTATTTTGGTATTGTAGTTTTGAGCTAGTTGTTTGGAGTTGTATTGAGTAATGTTGAAGTGATGTGATTGTATATATGGATTATGGTTGTTGTTGGTAATATGGCTTCAAAGATTAGCTGTTGGATAGGTAAAATTATAGGGGAGATGCCACCCAATTTTTGGTAACTTTGGAACTAGTAATAAACTAGTCGAGGGAAATGGATAAGGAAACGATTTTTATGGATACTTGGTTGTAGAGTTGGAAATTGGAAAGTGAAAGGTTATTAACCTTAGTATTGCTTTCATGTTAAATAGGTTCAAAAGACGATGAGGCAAACGTGGTTAAGAGTAATCCATAAGAGGTATGTGAAGTTCTTTCTTCTCTTGGCATGTCTTTGGCATAAGTATGTGAAGCTACCTTGTTTCTCTTGGAATGGTGTTGGCATAAGTATGTAAAGATGTTCTTTCTTTCTTTTGTCATGTCCTAGTCTTAAGTGGATTGTATATATAATTTGGGAACAATTCCATTCATGGAACCCCGAGTATGGTTCGTAAATCTTATTCACTTCTCGATGTTCAAACTCCTGCGATAGTTGAGTTATGTCCTTGTAAGTCTTCGACATGACGAAAATTAGTACACATGAAGCCTATCCCTTCCTTCTCTTGAAATGGCTCAATCTAAGTAAAGCGGTATATGATATAAGATGATATAAGTATTCACCAAAACCCATAAAGGGCCGGGTACGATCAAGTCCCACAATGGGCTGGGTATGATATAAGATGATATAAGTATTCACCGAGTCCCATAAAGGGTCGGTATGACCGAATCCCATAAAGAGATGGGTACGACCGAGTTCCATAAAGGTCCAGGTACAACCAAATCCCATAAAGGTTCGAGTAGGACCAAGTCCCATAAAGGGCCAGGTATGATATATGTATACGATAGTAAGATGACATGATTATTGATCGGGTCCCATAAAAGTACAGGTACGGTATATATACGCATATGATGACATAATGATTCATTTGTAACAATGAGTCCCATAATGGGCTGCGTACAAAATATGACACTGAGATACATAACGTCGTTTTACAAGATGCAGGTATAGTGATTTATTAATTGTTATACTTGTTCTCTGCATCCCTATGTGAATTGTGCGCTCCTTGTTGGGTTTTATGCTTTACATACTCAGTACACATATCGTACTGACCCCTCTTTTCTCGGAAGGGGGGGTGTATTTTATGCCTGTAGGTACAGATACACACTTTGGGAATCTACCAACGTAGAAGTCCCACTCAACAGTTCAGAGGTGCTCTATTATGCTGGGGCCTAGATATTGGTACTAACCCTTGATGTATATATTTATTTGTTTACGAGTATGGAGGGGGCCCTTTCTCGCCTTATGTTACTGTTCTTACTCTTAGATGTATGTGGACATGTATATGGGTTGTATATGTACGTGTGTACAACTGTGCGTATATGTCTTATGTTTTGGGTCATTCCATTTGTCATGGCAGCCTTGTCGGCTCACACTTGTGATCATTATAAAATGACCCTACATGTTATGATAGCCACATCGGCTTATATGTTGTGTTGCCTTATGCTATTTGTTGGTACATTATAACTCAAATAGGAGGCAGGTGTACTTATAGTTAGTAGGGGTACATGTAAGTGTCTATTTTGTGCACCTGTCGTAGGCCACGGGGTTGGGTCATGACAGAAGTGGTATTAGAGTGGTTTATTCCTCAACAATAAGTATTGTAAAGAGAATTGGGTATCCAACAACAATTCACGATTAGCTACACTCCAGAATAGAATAGAGGTTCTGAGAAGAAAAATAGAACAGTGATGGAGATGGCAAAATGCATATTGGCAGAAAAGAAGATGTTGAAATACCTTTTGGGCTGAAGTAGTCAATACCGCTATCTATTTGCTAAATAGATTACCGACTAGAGTAGATCAAGGCATGACACCATTTGAAGCATGGAAAGGTATAAAGTTGTCTACAACACACTTGAAGGTATTTGGTTCGGTGTGCTATGCGTATATTCCTGATTCTAAAAGAGAAAAATTAGATAGCAAGGCAGAACTTGGTATTCTGTTGGGCTATAGCACAACTGCAAAAGGGTACAAAGTGTACAATATTAGTAAAAAGAAGATGTTTGTGATTAGAGATCTTGTAGTTGATGAGTCTAGCCACTATGATTGGATCAATATATTGTTATAAAGAACCAAGGTGAGAGTACTTCAGTTGCAACTCCATATCTACTAAAAATTGATGCTTCTTCTAGTCCTATTGCTGGAACAAAACACAATTCAAATGTTGAGTTGACTACAGATTCTTCTGTTTTGAAGACTCGATCACTTGTTGAAGTTTATGAGCAATGCAATTTGGAACTTGTTGAACCATCCTAATTTAAATAAGAAACAAGTCACAAAGTTTGAATTTCAGTAATGGAGGAGGAACTTGCCATGATTAATAAAAATGATACTTGGGAGTTGATTGATAGGCCAAAAGAGAAGAAAGTTATTGGTGTCAAATGGGTCTACCGAACAAAGTATAATACAAATATCTCCATCTTCAAGTATAAAAATAGACTTGTAGTTAAATGTTATTCTCAACAGTATGAAGTGGACTTGGGAGATACGTTTGCTCTTGTTGCACGGCATAAGACATTAAGATTTCTTGTCTCTCCTGCAGCACAATACAAGTGGAAAATCTTCTATTTGGATGTCAAATTTGCACTTCTCAATGGATTTCTTAAGGAAGAGCTTGATATAGTACATTGGATTCCCATTTAATTTGCTGTCTCAAGGCTTCAACAAAAGCCTAAAAGAGCCTACTTTGTACTTCAAAAGGCAAGATGATGGGATGTTAAATATGATATTAGTTTATGTTGATAATTTGATGATCACATGTGAAAATCCTCTTGTGGTTGAAGAAGTTAAAAATGAAATGCTAAAAGCTTTTGAGATGTCCGATCTAGGAGAAATGAAGTTTTTTCTGGGAATGGAGATTTCTCAATCTTGTGAAGGAATTTTCTTGTCTCAAAGAAGTTATGCCTTGAATCTACTAAAACAGTTCAAGCTTGAGAAGTGTATACCTGTTGCAACTCCTATTGTATCTGACTACTTCTAGGACAAACATAATATTCGTGATCAGTTTGTTATCTCGATATATGCAAAGTCCCAGCACTAAGAATTTTGGATCCGCTAAAAGGGTGTTAACGTACATTAGAGGAATGATTGATTAGGAATATAGTATTGAAGTGTGGAGAATGGAGCTCTTATTGGCTATTCATATAGTGATTGGGGTGATGTTTGGATGCTTACAAAAGAATATCTGGTTACTCCTTTTCATTTGGTTCAGGTTTTTTTTCTTAGAGCACAAAGAAGCAAGATATTTTAGCTCAATCTTCAGTAGAAGTCAGGTATGTGGCTTCTGCATATGCTACAAATCAAGTAATTTGATTGAGAAAAATCTTGTTTGACTTGGATCTATTGCAAGAAGAACCAATAGTGATATATATGGACAGTAAATCAGCTATTGCGATGGGTGAAAATCCGGTGCAACATGGAAGAACAAATCATATCAATATCAAATTTCATGCTTTAAGAGATGCCGAGAAGAATGGTGAAGTTAAGTTAGTGCATTGCAGCAGTGAAGAACAATAAGCTGATATTCTAACTAAGGCTCTTTCCACCAACAAGTTTGAGTTTCAAAGAATGTTCCACGGAGTTTCAATGAAAAATCTTAAGGAGGAGCGTTAGAAAATTATGATTTCTCTAGAAACTCCTAGATTGTAGATATTTTTGTGGTAGTCTCTTTTGAGTTAAAATGAGTGTTGGTTAGTGAGCCACCTATATACGTAGTGTGAGATATTTTTCTTGTTATATGGTTGTAATTCTCTCTCTCTCACACACACACACTATATATATATATCTAAAATGAAATATTGAATTAAAAAGAAAACTTCAACCTTCCCCATCTTCATCTACATCTTCAGATTTCAGTAGTAATTTACAACTACAATTTCCTAGTGTTTACATCTCATAACCTTGAAGTTCTCCTTTCTTTTCTTCCTGACATTAATCATGTAATGATTCTGTATTATTTTCAAGATATCTCTCATTTCTTTCTCTCCAAATAGTACACCGTATACAACAGAGAACATAAAGTATGGTAAACCTGATCTAAACTAACAAAGTTGATTCTTTTTTTCTTATTGGCAAAACTATAGATATTTTGTGGCAGCTGAACTACACAAGACAATACCATAACAAAACACAGTAAACTAGTAGTATTCAGTTCTAGCAATAAGTTTTCGTGAGGTTTTGTTTGTTAAAAACTTACCTATAGAAACATATTTTCTAGAGGCATCGCATCTGTTCATGTAAGTTGTGAGTCAGTTAATGACCAAATTTTAGCATTCTCTAAGAGATGATCTACACCTTGCTATATACTATACAAAAATTATTATCTAAACAGACAGTAAGAACAAATCTGTAAAAAACTCAGAGAACCGTGAAGAAAATACTTTAATATAGAATCATATGTATGAACTAATCAAAAAATCATGAAGTAAAGAATATCCAATAAAACCATAGTAATAGAATGAGAACTCAATTTCTAACACGATTACACAGTAACCAAATATAATATCCTCAAACGAAAATCATAAAGTGAAACTTGTAAAATCAATAAATTCCATCAATCCCATTAAATTTATTGTGAGAGACTAACAATCCTCCTTATAATTAGTTCAACCAATTCTTCCATACACAACAACTTCCTAGATTTCTGATAGATCATCTAAATCACCACCAATATTTTCACAAACATTGAAAGAATCATGAGGTTGAACCTTTCGCACAACATGCCAACCTTTATTTGAAAGATCGTCAGCATAAAATACTTCTGATACTTGGTTGGATAATATAAAAGGATCATTCACTTTCAACAAACGTTGTTGGTTAACACTTACAAAGTCATATTCATCTACTTTAATTCCCCTTTCTTGATCATACACATCAAACCACACACATTGAAACAACTTCACTTTTTTTCACCAACAAATTATAATTCAAGAATCTGAGTTAACTCTTCATAGTAATCAATAGTTTTATTCTCTTCAGCAGTCTCACCAACTACAACCACCCGACAGTTTTGAGTTCTCAAGCATTTATTATGGTGTTACACATGAAATCTATATCCATTAGTAACATTGTCACAATCCAAAAATTGAGGTCATGATGGCACACATCCCAAACCTCATCCTGATGTGTAAGCCAAAAAGTAAAATTATATGAGACTCTCAAAAGGAAGTTAGGCCGCAAATAAACGCAATAAAAGAAAAACAACAAAATTATTCCAAAACTTGGTGTCATATGTGTAAAGAACATATAATACAATGATCAAATATGATATACATCATAAGTCTTCGAATAATAATAAAGATGGGAAATGAAAGCTAGAACTAATGGAGGTCCAAATTCCAAGACCTCACCACTAATTTGAATAGTAAAATATTCGCAAGAGAAGGAGAACAACTGCCATGTCGAATACCCTGACTAGGATATGCATCAAAAGGGACATAGAAGTAGGGGTGACTACAATTCACATGTACTCAGTAGTTTTAACCAAGTGAGTATAAGGAATTAATAAAAAACTATGAAATAAACTAAGGAAGGCTTCCACCTACACGTAGAAAAGTCCCACTCTGGCTACACTGCCACCAATTTATATAGAACAGAGCGATTAAAATAAACACATAAATACAATTCAATATCACAGTTAAACGAATAGGTCAGGTATCACATGTATCAATGCAATGCAATGCATTATGATGCAATGATATGATGATATGGTGGGATCAAGGTTATCGCACAACTAAGCAGGACCAATGGGCATCTCGCAGACCATATACCTCATCATAATATCAATGTATCAACTACCTCGCCACCCAGCTCTTGGCCAAGGAATCATGATACTAATATCTCATCCTCTTGCCACCTATTCGTGGTCAAGGCTATATGAAAGGTGACACATTTTCTTGCTAAAAAAGAATTTCCGTAGTTCTCAACTTTCCAATGATCAGTGATAATATAAATGAGGATGAATACATTCATAACATATATAAGGCATGGATGTAATATTCAACTCAACATATAGTGCTAGGTACAAAGTTCACAAAAACTTAACTTAAACATGATATTCACCCTCAATAGACAGTAATGGGAAGGAAATACCTCAAATTAAGTGTTCACCCATTTTCTACAATACATCAATACTCGTGTATGCTCAAAAGCCCCAACTCAACTCTTTATGCGGGCATCTTAAGGCAAATAAATGTTACACATCTATAATTCAGTTAAGTCATGGATTACACAGTCTCAACACAGAAAATATATCAGATAAGACCCGGACATCACAATATAAATAAGGCCCTACATGGGAATCTCAAAGAAAAATTAACAGTCCCAAACTACACTACGACCCCATCCCAAAGTCTACAACATAGAATTTGACTAATCCCCCAACTCATCCCCAAGAAGGATAGCCAAACCTACCTCGATAGTTGAAACTGTACTCGAATACCTCCACCAGATAATCAACTCTTGAATTCAATGCCCGGAATGACAATCCACTATAAAGAATGAAACATGCACATCATAAGAAGTCCAACAACACCCATATTGATAAGTTTTGGAATCAGGAGTAAAATAGTATAAAAATTGATCATTTTTGAAAAGAGTAGAATCTAGAATTTTGTTTTGAAAATATGTTCTACTCATTGAGGGAGTTTTGGGTGAAAAACCCATAAAAATAGGCCAACAAACACGGTAGAAATAAATGAAATCAAATTGAAATTAAGAACAAAACACCCCAAAAATTCTCACTTAAAACTAGACATTTTTTCAAGGATTTAACAAAGGAAATTCATAGATAAATGGTAGGAGAATTGAAAAAGTAACTTACCCACATGAAAACCTTCGAGAACCTGACCAAAACTCACCCACTCACAGCTCAAAATCGATAACAATTGTGGTTTTTTGGAAATGGGACTATTTTCATGACTTAACATTGTTCACGTGCAAAATGCTCATCCCAATTGTGAGCAACTTACTTTTGCGATCGCAAGGTACTATAAATGAACTCATCGCGATCGCATGGAAAGAGTCGTGATCGCATAGAAAAAAATCTGAGCAGGATGCGATCACGATGAACTCTTCGCGGTTGCGATGAACAAATTGACATGAACCAGTAACCAGCAAAATCCCAAACTCAGATTCTCCAATCGCACCCTTGAGATTCGTTTGAAATCTCATATACACAAACCTTATATGCACTCCTACTAAATTCAACGTTCCAGACTTAATGAAACCATCAGAATTCGAATTTGAGGTCTTCTTGATCCACAATCTGATAAGTCACAACTAAACTAGTTTTGACCCTTAAAATACCCTAAATACCCTCAAAACCTCTAAAAGTTACAACAAAGTCATTTCTACCGTTAGAATCACCCTCCAAAACCATAAGAATCATCAGAAATCCAATCCGAGTCTCTGAAATTGATTTGTTGACCAAATTCAAACTTAACTCATTTAATCGTATCTTTACAACTTGGGACCTCAAATTCACATATCAACCCCAAATCTGATTCCGACAACTCCCCTAGCCCAATTTCCACATTCTGGTACTGATGGAACTAATGGAATCTCATTATGAGACCTGTAGTTCTAATTGGTATCAAAAACCGATTTTTAACAACTTAACTCATTAAAACACAAAAACTTGCCCAATTCATAGACCATTAAAATTTTAACACATTAAAGTACAAAAAATGATCAAATAACGCTAAAGTTCCAAAAAGGACCCTCAAGGTCATTACATCATCCACCACTAAAAATGATATTCATCTTAAAACATAAGATATAGGAAGGTACTTGGAGTCTCAGAAAGCTGAGCGTACCAACCCCGCATATTAGACTCTAACTCCCAAGTCGCTTCCTTAATAGGCCGATGCCGCCACTGTACCTCGACAAAAGCGATCTCCTTGGTCCTGATTATAGGAAGCTGCCTATCTAGGATAGTTTTCGGCTCCTCCTCATAAGTCAAATCCGAACCCAACTTTGTCGTATCATAAGAAATCATATAGGACTCATTCAGTATGTACTCTCAAAGCATAGAGATATGAAATACCAGATGGATAGTTAACAGTCTAGGGGGAAAGGCCAACTCATAAGTCACCCCACCCACTCTCCTCAAAATTTTGAATGGGACAATAAACCTCGTACTAACCTTTCCCTTCTTTCTGAACCTCATCACACCCTTTATGAGCAATATTTTATGCCATACACAATCACCCACCATGAACTCTAAGGGACTAACCTTCCTATCAGCATAACTCTTCTGACAACTCTAGGTTGTTAATAGTCGACTCTAAATCAAGAATACCCGCTTAGTAGCATCCCTGAGTAAGTTAGAATCCAATACATCAACTGCAACTTAATCAAACCACCCAATGGGTGATCAGCACCTACAACCACGCAATGCCTTATATGGTACCATCAGAATGCTTGAGTGATAACTATTATTATAGGCAAACTCTGCTAAGGGAAAGTGTTGGTCTCATCGGGCACCAAAATCAATCACACAGGCCCTAAGCATATTCTCTAACACCTGAATAGTCCACTCGGACTAAAGATTAGTCTGGGAATTAAATGCTGAACTCAGGTCTAACCGCATACCCAAACCACACTACAATGCCTCCTAAAAGTGAAAGGTGAACACTGAACCCCAATTCGACACAATAGAGATATACACCCCATGCAAACTAACAATCTCACGAAGGTAGATCCTAGCTAACTTCTCTGCATTGTATCTAGTCTTCACTGGATGGAAATAGGCTAATTTGGTCAATCGATCGATGATCACCCAAACAGAGTCATACTTACCCAATGTCATGGGTAATCCACATATAAAATCCATGGTGATATCTCTCACTACCACTCGGGAATAGGCATCATTTACATAGGACCACCCTATTTCTGATGCTGAGACTTCACCTGTTCTCAATTCAGACACTTAACCATAAAATCAATAATGTCCCTCTTCATGCCATACCTCCAATAGTGTTGTTTCAAATAATGAAACATATTTGTCTCTCCCAATTGAATAGAATACTTGGATCAATGAGCCTCGTTCAATATCATACGTACATAATTACCAACCTTGGGCATACAAAAGCGACCACTAATCCTCAAAATTCCCACCAGATCAAGAGATGCTGATTTTACTTCACCACTCAACACTTTGTCTCGAATTTCCCTCAACCTGTCATCCTTAAACTGATGTGTACAAATTTGGTCCATCAAATATACCTAGCCTCCACAAAGGCCAAAATACTGTGATTTGTAGAAATATCAAGTCAGACCAACTATCTAGCCAATGACTGCACTTACAAAGCCAAAGGCCTCTTATCCTCTTTAAGGAAAGACAAACTACCCATTCTAGATACTTTGTAACTCAGTGCATCTTCTACCACATTAGCTTTGCCCAGATGATAAAGAATGGTGATGTCATAGTCTTTCTACAACTCCAACTATCTAGGCTTCTTCATGATCAGATTCGACTGAGAAAAGATATACTTAAGGCTATGGTAGTCAGTAAAGACCTCACAATGCAAACCATAAAGGTAGTACCTCTATAACTTCAGAACAAACTCCACCACCGCCAACTCTAAGTTGTGGGTAGGATAGTTTTTTTTATGTAACTTCAACTATCAAGAGGCATAATCTATAACTATACCCTTTTGCATTAATATACCACCCAAGCTGGCTTCCAAAGCATCACAAAAAATAATGAAGGCTACACATTCCTTGGGTAAGGCTAGAATAGGTGCTGAAGTCAATAACTCCTTAAGCTTTTGAAAGCTCGCCTCACACTGATCAGACCACTGAAATACCACGGTCTTTTGAGTTAACCTAGTTAATGGGGATGCAATAGAAGAGAAACCCTAGATAAACCAATAATAATAGCCTACCAACCCAATAAAGATCTGAATCTCGATAACCGAAGTAAGCCTAACCCAATCTTAAACCACTAAAACCTTGGCTAGATCGACCTTAATACCATCCTTGGTCACCATATGACCCAAGAATGCCATGGACCCGAGCCAAAACTCACATTTGGAGAAATTAACATATAACTTCTCTTCTCTCAATCTCTGAAGGACTGTCCTCAAGTTACTAACATGATCTTCCTCATTCTTAGAATAAATAAAGATGTCATAAATAACCATGATAAAAATAAGTCCAAATAAGTCCAGAATACTTGGTTCATTAACTCCACGAAAGCATCTGGGGCATTAGTCAAAATGAAGGATATAACCACAAACTCATAATGCCTATAACGTGTCCTGAATGCAGTCTTTGGGATATCAGATTCTTGAACTCTCAACTAATGGTAACCCGACCTCATATCAATTTTAGAGAACACTGATCCACCCTAAAGCTGGTCAAATAGATCATTAATGCGAGAAAGTTGATACTTGTTCTTCATGGTGACTTTGTTCAACTGTCGATAGTTAATACACAACCTCATAATACCATTATTCTTCTTCACAAATAAGAATGGTGCACCCCCATAGCTATACACTAGGGCAAATAAACCCCTTCTTCAACAAATCTTCCAATGTTCTTTAAGCTCCTTCAACTCCGTCGGTGCCATCCGATAAGGAGAAATAGAGATGGGCTTGGTGCCTAGCTCTAAATCAATCACAAAATATATATCACAGTCACGATGAACACCCGACAAGTTTGTAGGAAACACATCCATTAACTCTCTCAGCACCCTTGTAGTCTCTAAATGAGATGACTCCATAGTGAGATCACATACATGAGCCAAATAAGACAAATAACCTTTATCTATCAGAAGACGAGCACGAATATAGTAAATCACCTCCTTAGGATACGAACTTAGATTACCCTTCCATACCAAACTAGGCAAACTAGATAAGCTAAGGTCATAGTCTATGCATAGTAATATAATATAACATGATAAGGAGATAACCAGTCGATACCCAATATCACATCAAAATCAATAATGGCTAATATAATTAAGTTTGCACGGGTCTCTCTACTTGAAAATATCACCAAACTCCCCCTCTATACTCGATCCACCACTAAGGACTCACCTACCAAGATAGAAATAGTAATAGGCATAATAAGAGGTTTACACATATAAACACTACCCCACATCTAAAAAGGTCAACACATAAGAATAGGTAGACCTTCGATCAAATAATACTAACGCAGGATGCTGGCAAATCAGAACAGTACCTATAATAACTACATCAGAGGCCTCCACCATAGATCTACCTAATATAGCATAGCATAGCTGACAGTCACCTCTAGCCATTGAACCACTACGAGCGCCATCTCTAGCTCCACTCATGTCACCTCTAGTGCCCTATGAAGTATCTCAAATGACTGAAGTGGGAGTATGATGAATAGTTGGTGGCTTAGTCCGTCTAGTAGAAAGAGAAAGTATGGGGAAATCTTGGGCCTTATGCCAAAACTCATCACACTCAAAACAACCTCGAGGACCTAAACCCTATGAAGGATAACCAGAAGTGTCAATTCGTGTTTTGAAGCCCGAAGAACCAATATAACTAGTCTGACCCGATCTAGATCTACCTGTACCATCCGAGCCCTAAATAGCTGCCTATATTGGTTTGCCCTGATAACCATGGGTATCTAAACTCGAATACTCTCTGCCCTTAAAGGATTGACCACCAAATTGAGCTTGCCGATGGAACTTCTTGACCCCGCCCTGTCTAACATGCTGAATGGTGTCTATCATCTTAGTGTGGTCAATAACACTCTAAAACATACCATTAGATAGCATAAGAGAGGTTGTAGCCTCCTGAAGATAACCAGTAAATCCCTTCACTAGCTTGCGAATCAGCTCCAACTCAGTGAGGATACTAGAAATAGCATAATAAGATAGCTAATGAAAGTGATCCTCGTACTCAAATACGGATAGAGAGCCCAGCTCCAGTCTATCAAACTCATCTCTACGCTGATCACAAAGGCTATAAGGAACAAAACTCTTAAGAAACACCTCTAAAAACTGCTCCCAACTTATCCTAGGGGAACCAATAGGCCTACAAGCAATAACCAATCTCAACCACTCCTTGGACACCCTTGTAAGATTATACGAAGAGTAAGATACTCCATGTGTTTCAAAAATACCTAGGTTAAACAACCTGTCTTGGCACTCGATCATAAAATCTTAGGCCTTCTCTCTGGCTGTACTATCAAATCTAGGAGGTGCCAACCGAAAAATTCTATCAATTCTCTTCTGCTCAGCTACCGACATGGCAGAACTAGTAGAAACTGGCTGAACTACAAATCTCAGAGGTATGATAGAAGGCACATAAGAAGAACCCAGAGTATGAAACCCAACACTAGACCCTTGAACTAGTAGAGTATTATCAACTGTAATAAGAGATCCTGAAGTGCTTGGGAGAACTTCAGGAGTTGGAGCACCATCCAATCCAAACAATAGTCTAACCAATAACTCCTGAAGCATTGGACTACTATCAGGGACCGCTAGAGGTTAGATTGGCCGCTACTCCTCAGTATGCTATTCATAATTATCCTTATGCTCATACATCGACTCAGGAGATAGATATCTAGCTTGGCTATGAGTAGGTGCCGCTACCCTCTCTCGGCCTCATCCCTGACTCCACCGCGTCCTCTTTCTTTCCTATGAATTTGGGCTCAGGCAGCTAGTACAGCCTCACTCTCGGTGACTCTGGATCTAGTCCTCACCATTTTCGTAGAATGAATAGATTAAAGGTATACAACACTTGATATAATTAATTTGCATGAAAGGAATTAAAAGAAGTAATTTATCCTAACAAGTATCTTGTAGCCTCTCGAAGATAAATAAGGATGCCTATGTACCGATTCGTAAGACTCTACTGGACACTATGCTCTTTAAGTTATGAAACTATTGAACATAGTGCTCTGATACCAATTTATACTGAACCAAAAATCGAGGTCATGATGACACACATCTCATATCCCATCCCAATGTGTAAGAAGAAAAGTAAAATCATATAAGACTCCCAAAGGGAAGTCAGGCCACAAATAAATGCATTAAAAGGACAACAACAAAATTATCCCAAAACCTATGTCATAAGTCTATAAACTATCTAATACATTGATCGAATCTAATATACATCATAAGTCTTCGAAAAATAATAAACTCTAGAAATAAAAGCTAGAACTAATGGTAGTCCAAATCCCAATACCTCACTACTAATCTGCATAGTAAAATATCCACAAGAAAAGGAGATCAGCTGCCACCCGAAATACCCTGACTAAGATCTACATCAAAAGGGACACAAAAGTAGTGGTGAGTACCATCCACATGTACTCAGTAGGTTTAACTAAATGAGTATAGGGAATTAATCAAAAATTATGAAATAAACTAAGGAACGCTTCCACTTGCATGCTGAAAAGTCCCACTTCGATTACGCTGCCGCCAATTTATATAAAATAGAGCTATTTAAGTAAACACATAAATACTGTTCAATATCACAGTTAAACAGATAGGTCATATGTATCAATGCAATGCAATGCATTATGATGATGCATTGATATGATGATTCATTGGGATCAAAGCTGTCACACAATCTGTCATATACAGCTGCTAAGTTGTGCTACCAAGAAGGACCCATGGGGATCTCGCAAACCATATACATCATCACAATCTCAATGTATCAACTACCTCACTACCCAGTTCATGGCCAAGGACTCATGATCCTAATATCTCATCCGCTTGCCACTTACTCGTGGTCAAGGATATATGAAATGCATCACATTTTCTTGCTCAAAAAGATTTTTCACAGTTCTTAACCTCCCTACGATTAGTGATAATATGAATGAAGATGAAAGCATTCACAACATATAAGGCACAGAGGTAATATTCAACTCAATATGTAGTACTAGGTTCAACGTCCACAAAAACTTAACTTAAACACGATACTCACCCTTAATAGACAGTAACGAAAAGGAAATACCTTAAATAAAGTATGCACCCATTTTCTACAATATATCAATACTCATGTATGCTGAAAACCCCTAAATCAACCCCTCATGTGGTCATCTCAAGGAATATGATTGTTACACATCTATAATACAGTTAAGTCGTAGATTACACAATCTCAAAACTGATAAGATATGAAATAAGGCCCCTACACGGGCTACAAAAACACATATAAGCCCCCACACTAGCGTTACAATATAAATAAGCCCCCACACGGGCATCATAAAGTAAATTAACAATCCCAAACTACACTACAACCCCATCCCAAAGTCTACAACATAGAGTTTGACTAATCACCCAACTCAGCCCTAAGAAGGATAGTTAAACCTACCTCGATAGACAAAACAGTACTCAAACACCTCTACCGGATGATCAACTCTTGAATTCCATGCCAGAAATGACAACCTACTATCAAGAATGAAACATATGCATCATAAGAAGTCCAATGACGCCCATATTGATAGGTTTCAGAATCGGAGGTAAAATAGTCCAAAATTAATCATTTTTGAAAAGGGTTGAATCTAAATTTTCTTTCAAAAACATGTTCTATTCATTGAGGGGAGATTGTGGGTGAAAATCCATAAAAATAGGCGAAGAAATAGGGTAGAAATTAGTGACACTAAATTGACATTTAAGAACTAAACCCCCCAGCAATTCTCACTTAAAACTAGACTTTTTTCAAAGATTTAAGGAAGAAGAACCCAGACATAAATGATAGGAAAATTGAAAAAGGAACATACCCACATGAAAACTTCAAGAACTTCACCTAAAATTGCCTACTAAAAGCTCAAAATCGATAAAATAGAGGTTTTTCAGAAATGGAACTATTTTCATGACTTAACACTGTTCATGCGCAAAATGCTCATCGTAATTGTGAGCAACTAACTCTCACAATTGTGAGGTACTGGAAAAGAACTTATCGTGATCGTATGGAAAGAGTCGTGATCGTGTAGAACAAAATCTGAGTAGGTTGCAATCGCGATGAACTCTTTGCGATCGCGATGAACAAATTGACCTGCACCAGTAACCAGCTAAATCCCAAACTTACATTCTCCGATCAGACCCTCGGGATTAGTTCAGAATCCTGTATACACAAACCTTATATGCACCCCTACTAAATTCGTCGTTCCAGATTCAATGGAACTATCAGAATTCAAATTTGAGGTTTTCACAATCCGAAATCTGATAAGTCGCAACTAAACTAATGTCAGTACTTGAAACACTCAAAATACCTTTGGAACCTCTAAAAATTATAATAAATCCATTTCTAGATTTAGAATCACCCCTCGAAACTATTGAAATTATCAAAAATCTAATCCGAGTCTCCAAACTCGATTTGTTGACTAAAGTTAAACTTAGCTCATTTAAAACTAAACTTTCCAACTTGGGATCTCAAATTCACATATCAACCCCAAATCTAATTCCGACAACTCACTAATTCCAATGTCCACATTCCGAAGCTGATGAAACTAACGGAATTCTATTCCGAGACCCGTAGTTCTAATTGATATCGAAACCCACTTTTTAATAACTTAACTTCTTAAAATTCAAAAACTTGCCCAATTCACATACCATTAAAATTTTAACACATTCAACTACACAAACTGTTCAAATAATGCTTGGGGTACTAACTATAGGGGTAAAAAGGTAATTTTACAAAAATTTCCAAAAATTACCTTCAAGGTCATGTCTCTTGAAACTTGTCACATATGGAAGAATATCATGTGACAATGAGAGAAAATCTTTTATTTTTTTATTGTCGTCATGTTTGCGCAATTCTCCAATTTATCAAACCAAGTACGTATACATAATTTAGCAAATGCTATTCACAAACGGATTTAAAATATAAAATTTTAAATACTCACCTTAATTTGTAACCAACTAATGAATTGTCTATTCCATTCGATCTCTGAATTATTCTTAGAAGAATCAAACGGAATGTGTGAAAATTCTCTGTAGAGAATTTGAAGTATAATATATCATTTTAAGTATGAAAATATGGAAAAAGTAAAAGTAAATTGTTTGAATGATGTATTACTTACTTAAGAAATGGTAGAATATCATCACAATTCTTCAAAATATAAAAATATGCCTGCTCAAATTCGTATGAATCAAGACTGCCCGGTGTGTCACTATTTAAAGTTTTTTGGGTTGAGAAAAAACTGTTAAATCTCCATCAAATTCAATAGCACCACCATCATAATTCCACTCATTGCGATTAATCATGTTTCCATTGTATGAAAATACCTTGAAGGTATATCCCTTTGCAATAGAGCCTTCGGTGTAAGACCTATTACGAATAAAAGACTTTAAGAAGTATAGCCATCACTTCACTGGATACATCCATCGATGTTGAATAGGTTCAGCAAACTTATCTTCATAGCTAAATGAATTGGAAAGTAGACCTGATATCAAAAATGCAATAATAAAGACCTTTTCTAACTTGACCAGAGTTATAGGAATTTGGGCTTCTATTTGCTCTAACTCATCTATACCCAAATATTTTGCTCCAAGTATGTTGAAAAATATACACAACTCAATAAGTGTCTTAAGTATATATTTGCAAAGCATACCATGTATCGCAAGTGGGAATAAATATTGTAGAATAACATGGCGATCATGACTTTTCAAGCTTGAAAGTTCGCAATCTTTAAGATTGAAAGACTTGGAAATATTTGATGAAAATCCATTTGGAACCTTCAAATTCTTCAAGAAATTGAAAACTTTATGCTTCTCTTCAGGAGATAATGTGTAACAATTGGTCACTCATATCCATCTCCTTCTTTTTATCGGATTTAACTCTTTGTTTATGTTCATTGTTTGCAAATCCATTCGAGAATTCATGGTATATTTGATTTCTCCTTTGACATTTAAGATTTTCCCCAAAATATTATTACATATATTTTTCTCAATGTGCATCACATCTAAGTTCTGGCACAACAATAGAGTTTTCCAATACGGAAGATCAAAGAAAATACTCTTCTTATTCTAATTATCACTCCTATCACTATATGACCTTTTAGTCTTATTTTTTGGATCCTTTAATAGTATGTTACCATCTAAATCAGCCACTTGATCAAGTATATCATTACCAGATAGCATTTTTGGTGGTTATTCCTACTCTTTAGTATCATCAAATGAATCTTTATCATTCCTCCATTTGTCATTACAAGGAAGAAATTATTTATGGCACATGTATTAC
The DNA here is from genome assembly GCF_947179165.1 of Solanum dulcamara. Taxonomy (NCBI): domain Eukaryota; kingdom Viridiplantae; phylum Streptophyta; class Magnoliopsida; order Solanales; family Solanaceae; genus Solanum; species Solanum dulcamara. The sequence continues at coordinate 42,662,796 of NC_077245.1, forward strand.
TGTTTTTTCCCACTTTCCAACCAAATTGAAAGAGTTTCTTTATTACATGGGCAGACCAATTTTCCTTTGGTACTCCATCCTAAAAAAATTGCATATGTTCAAAAGTCATTAATGGTCCATAAAAAAATACATGTGACATAGAATTTTATCTAGATGATGCATCAAAGGTCTACACACCAGTTTCCCATAATACTTTAATTCTTCTATCAAAGGTTGGAGATAAACATGAATTGATCTCTGAGACTTTTGGGGCCTGGAATAAGCATCGATAAAATTAAATTTTCTTGCTTCTTGCATACACAAGGTGGTAAGTTATAAGGAATTAATATTATAGGCCAAATGCTATGTGGAATTTTGGAACTTCTAAAAGGTTGAAAACCATCCCTAGAAAGTCCAAGTCGAATATTATGTGGCTTAGTAGCAAAAGATGGGTGTAGTTCATAAACTGTCTTCTAAGCTACTAAATGACTAGGATGCCTCATTATTCCAGCATCAAATCTCTCATCATGATTCCACCTCTTAAAAAAATATTTGAGGATGTAAACAATCTTTGAAGTCTTGGCCTTAGAGGAAAATAACGTAAAATCTTGCATGGTACCTTTTTCCCACGCTTAAATTTTTTTCCCCATTATGTTTATCCTCCTTTCATCTAGATGTTCCACACACTTTGAAAGATTCAAGAAACTCATCATTCTTCCAACACAACATGCAATTATGCTAATAAAATCCAAGGTCCTAAATTATCTTATAATGACCCTCCAGGTCATTTTCTTCATTCTCTAATATTTTATGTATTAGAGCTTTCCTGAGTGATCCCAAGTCATTTATGACTTGATTACACTGACAGTTCCGTCGCCTGATTAATCGTTTGGGTTTTATGTTGGATTCCCTATTATGAAGCTTTTATAACTTAAAAAGTATAATCTCTCTTCTGGATGCAGAAGTTATATCGGAATGAGAGTCTTGGCAATCATTGTTGAAACTCGAAACCATAAAAACGCTCTTATCTCTAATGGTCATCTCCTCCTTCTCTATCTCACACTGTTTATCTCCGGTCAGTTCTAAATGGCTTCACCGCCGCCGGTGAAGCTCCCATGGCCACCGAATATAGATCAACAAACATCGCCATCTAATGACACTCTGAATCTGCAAAATAATACTACAATTTCAAGTGAAGCTGGTTTGAATCAACAACAATCGGCAATCACTGTCTCTGAAGAGGAGCTGAAAATTGCACATAAGATCATAAATTTTCAGAAACATGGTTTGATTCGAGTATCAAGAACCGTGGTAGATGATTCCTTATCTTTTAGACTACATACAGTCCAAAAATTGGATCCAACCACCGCACCATTTGAGAGCAGTGATCAGGCGACACCTGAGAGAAACATCGCAGAGTCGCCGGAGTTGCGCCTTCATATTCGAAGGGGCTCCGGTGACTTTCGAGACGGCGGACCCCCTGGGGTTTGTTCTTCAACTCATGGCGCTCCTACCACCAAAATTTCAACCAAAATGGATGGTGAAATTGTTGGGGATGATGGTACCGGTGAGGTTGCCGGAGCTTAGGCGACATTTTCAGGTGGAAACCAATGCAAAACACCCCACCAACAACTCACAAACACTAGAGAAGGACTCAAATCCTCTCAAATTAGCTCGAAGTTGCCAAATCTACAGGGTCACTGTCAGAGTGCCGGCGCCGGAGCTCCGGCGAACCATTTGTCACAAGATCAAATCCAAAATGTCCCTAAGGGCAATGCGCAACTTCCTATCCATAAGAGGTGTCTCGAATCAGCAATAACAAATTCAAATTCAAAAAGTCGTCGAGACACTCGTCAAGGTGATATACACATTTTCACTGATAATTAAGCTGATGAACACACATTGGTTCAAGACCAATATCAGCAATATGGTCAATTCAATCAACTAAAGGATAATATGCAAATAATTGATAATGCAAAGTTGATGCATCCGTTTTCCAAAAATGATAAACATGCCTCAGGAACTTCACAGCAATGTAACAGTGCCAATGTTACAGACCCCCAAGGTAAGACCAATCCTTCCAACTTGATATACTCTGAGACTGCTAACTTGATATCCAGTGGAGTTCCTTTGCAACCTAATGCAAATGTAATTCCTAGTAATGTTGTAGGTAACTCCTTGCAGGGCACTGATCATACTAAAGTCACTTCTAAAAGCAGCCCTGAAATTCCTACCAAAATGCCTAACAATTTTATTCCTCAAACTAGCAACTAGCTACACACTCAACAGCCTACCACCACCCACAATAGCTTCCCTAAGGTGTCTAGTAATTTTGACATCCAGGTTCAAACTAGCCAACCTAAGGTGCCCATCAGCTATGCAAATGTTGGTCCTAGACATATTGGACCTAAATCAGTCAATACCCAACCTCAACCAAATTCCACTAACCAAAACCCCCAGAAAAATATTTTTCCCAACTTAAAGGACCAGGTCCTTCAGCCTGCCCCTTACACTGTAGTTCAGACCTTTGCTGCCAAGCTCAGAAATAATCAAGCAAAAAATGAGGCTCCTATTGAATTAGCCACCCGTGAATACACAACCAAACAGGGCCTACCTGCTGTGTTTTTTGAAAAAGAAGACTTTATGCACAAACTAGCTCAAAGATTCAAATACACCTTGGTTGGCAAATTTACCCACACCATGCCAAAGATAGAGTTGATAAGAAAAAGCTTTATCATTCAAACTCAGCTCTCAAGAGGTGTAAAAATTGCTCATTTCAATGCTAGACATGTCTACATTGACTTGGACAATGAGTTGGATTACAATACTGTCTGGACCAAACAAAGAATGACAATAGAGGGCCAACTCATGAGGATTCAGACATGGACACCTACTTTTAAACCGGATGAAGAAACCCCAATAGTGCCAATTTGGGTAGCCTTACCAGAACTACCTTGGCATTGCTATAACATGGAGTTCACCACTGCCCTGCTAGCCTCTGTAGGGAAGGTACTTTATCTAGACACTGCTTCCATACAAAAAACAAGGGGAAGCATAGCCAAGGTGAGACTTCAAGTGAATCTCACCAATAAAAGACCTCCCCATGTTTGGCTGGGATATGACAAAACTGATAAAACTCTAGGGAGGTGGCAAGCTATTTTATATGAAAATGTACCTGATTACTGCATGTACTGCAAAAATCAGGGTCACTTGATACATGTTTGTAATATTTAAAGAAGGGATGAAGAACAAAAAAAAAGAAAAGAAGAAGAAATAGCAAAAATGAACAAAAATAAGGAGGGCATGCTAACCAAGGATCATGATGACACAAATATCAATACATCCGTAAAAGATTCTCCTGCTCAGCCACAACAAACACTTGACAATGCAAAAGAACTGTTATGGCAAGTTCAGAGAAAGAAACAATCTAAGGGACAAAACAAGCCCCAACAAACAAATGTCATCAGCTATATTCAACCACAGCAGAACAGGGGAGTTGATAAACCTCAGCAAAACATCACAGGTCCAGGTAAGTCCTCTACTCCTATTTATACTCCTAATAATTATGTTGATCTTGTTACCCAGGATCAAACCAATAACCAAGATGCAGGAGAACCAAGTAACCAAAGGAATTCCACTTTGAAGAATTCAGCAAAAATGCAGGAAAACACCATAATTCAACAACAAGGTACTACTCAAGGGAGCAATGTACCAATGAATGCAGGTATTGACTTATTACTCCCCATACCCTTTACACCCCCATATCATACTTCTGCTGCTGTTGGTTGTGTAGTTGATGGAGGAAGGGTTGGAGGAGTAATGGAGAACCACACTAATATGCAGGATGGGGAACCCAAAAGGGGAGGGATTTTGTCTCATGTTCTGCATGAGAATATCACTGACCTTAGGAGTGCCCTTACAGCCCCTGCTACCCCTGCACACAAGGCTCAAAATGACATACCAAATACTGAATCCATCAGAAGAGAGCCCCCTACTGATGATTCTACCATGCAAAACATCTTAGGCTCTATGGCCAAGGATTTGGGATCCTTTGCAAGCAGTAGTGGCAAAGACTCTAATGCAAAAAAGAACAAGTTAAGCAAAAAAAAGAGAGAGGCCATCAAAAAGAAAACAAACCTTTCTGAGAAATACCAAACTCTTTTAATTGACAGTGTTGCAATGCAACAAAGTGAACAGGGATGTCAACAATTTGTACTTTCTGATGACCAGGTGGGTATAGATATCACCCCTCTTCAAAATCCAGAGGTAGCTACAGATCACTTCACCTGCAACACCAACATACAGGACCCTATTGATGAGTATGTTGTATGTGATTCAGAAAATGAAGAAGATAATAATTATCAGCCCTTGCATGATCAGGAGGAAGATAATATTATAAGTGAGCATTTAATCAAAAACATCAACCCCTCTTCTGAGAATATATATGAGGAAGATATCCAACAGGTGGCTAGTTCACAGGGTCTATCTCCTAGAGGAATACATAGGACCAGATTTAGCAACAAGGCAAAAATTTCTACAAAAACTGCCCCCACAGGCAGACCAAGTACCAGGTCCCATACTTCAAGAATTTCTCAATGATTAGTACCCTTAATTGGAATGTAAGGGGTATAAATACCCAAGGAGCCATGGATAGAATAAAACTTCTCACAAATATCCATCAAATTTCTCTTATAGCTCTAATGAAACCTTTTTCTGATAACTCTCAGTTACAATACTTCAGAAACAAGCTCAATATGGACCATGCCATCCACAATCCCAATGGTAAGATTTGGATTTTTTGGACCAAAGATGTGAATTGTAAGATTTTGGAGAAGATGAGCAACCAATCACTTGTGAACTCAATCATGTTTTGATCCCAAATCAATTCATCACTACCTTTGTCTATGCTAAATGTAAAGATCATCTCAGAAGACCTTTATGGGGCAGCCTTCTACAGCAGTCTACTACATCCAATCCATGGTGCACTATAGGAGACTTTAATGTTATTGTAGACCCTGAAGAAAAATTAGGGGGTGTCCCCTATAATATGAGAAAGAGTTTTGAGTTCATTAGCATTATTGAGGCTTCAGGTCTTCAAGACCTTGGTTTCTCAGGTCAGAAATACACCTGGTCCAACCTGAGGGGTATCAACTTTAGAATTTGGAAGAGACTTGATAGAGGGATGGTTAATGACAACTGGATAGAAACCATGCCCCATACCAGCATTACTCATCTTCCTTCAGTGGGTTCTGATCAATGCCCCTTGCTCTTAGAGATGATTGACCAACAACACAACCCCATCAAGAATTTCAAATTCCTGAACTGCTGGCCTGAGCAACCTTCCTTCATGGATACTGTCAAGAATTGCTGGAGCAGACCTTCTAATGAAAATCCAATGTGGAGTTTTCATTAGAAAATAAAAAGACTTACTGCTACTCTTAGCAGCTGGTCAAGAAATCAATTTGGAGACATCTATGCTAAAGTCAAAGAATATGAGGAGAAAGCTAGACAAGCTGAAGAGAATCTGATCAGGCTGAACACCAATGAAAATAGGTCTCAACTGCATGCTATCAATGCTGAGTACATTAGATACATGAAGATGGAGGATTCTATCCTCAGACAAAAGTCTCAACTTCACTGGTTCAAAGAAGGTGACAGGAACTCTAGTTACTTTCATGCTCTCATCAGAGGTAGGAGAAGAAAGCTTCACATCCACAGAATCCAAAATGAAGAAGGCTCTTGGGTGCAAGGTGATAAAGAGATAGCTGATGCTGCTTGTGAATATTTCCAAAAAATTTTTACTGGAAAGGAGGAGCACATCCAACAGAAGACACTCCATTGCATCCCTACAATGGTGACTGACAAAGACAATGATGAGCTACAAGCCATGCCTACTATGGAAGAAGTGAAAACTGCTGTTTTTACTATGAATCCTCACTCTGTTGCTGGCCCTGATGGGATGAATGGAACTTTCTTTCAGGTGTGCTGGGACATCATCAAAGAAGACCTCCTTAAAGTGATCATATACTTCTTTTGTGGACAAACTATGCCTAAATATTTCACCTATACTTGTTTGGTTCTACTCCCAAAAGTAAACCATCCTACAAAAATCTCTGAGTTCAAACCCATAAGCCTTAGCAACTTCACTAACAAAATCATTTCCAAACTCCTCTACCTAAGACTTGATCCTATTCTCCCCAACCTTATTTCCTTGAACCAATCTGGCTTTGTCAAGAATAGAAACATCTCTGAAAATATAATGCTTGCCCAGGAAATAATCCACCAGATCAAAAAACCAAATGTTGGAGGCAATGTTGTGATAAAACTTGACATGACCAAGGCTTATGATTGGGTCTCTTGGAATTACACTTGTCTTGTGATGAGAAGAATGGGGTTTAAAGAAACTTTCATTGACATGGTTTGGAGAATCATAGCTGAAAACTGGTACTCTGTTATAGTCAATGGATCAAGACATGGTTTCTTTCACTCCATAAGGGGTCTCAAACAAAGTGATCCTCTCTCCCCTGCTTTATTTGTCTTAGGTGCTGAAGTGCTGTCCAGACTACTGAACAATCTTCATCAGCATCCCCAATTCCATGGCTTCTTTATGGCAAAAAAGGGACCTCAGATCAATCATCTGAGTTTTGCAAATGATATCATCATCTTTACTTCTGGAAGAAGGCACACCTTAGATCTCATTATGGAAACATTAACTACCTATGAAAGAGTTTCTGGACAATTGATTAACAATAAAAAAGTCATTTCATGGTTCCCTCCAATGCTTTCAAGTCTACTGTACTGAGAATCAAGAGTATCACTGGTTTCAACCAAAAGAGTAGTCCTATAACATACTTGGGATGTCCTATTTATATTGGTAGGCAAAGAGTTATTTACTACTCTGATCTTATTGCAAAAGTTGTAAGCAGGATAACTGGTTGGCATGCTAAAATCCTGAGCTATGGGGGTAGAGCTATTCTTGTGAAGCATGTTATTCAAGCCATGCCAATATATTTGCTTTCCGCCAGCATCCCTCCTTCAACCATCATTAAGAAGATTCAGAGCATCACTCCTAACTTCTTCTGGGGATGGAAAAATTACAAGAGGAAGTACCACTGGTCCTCATGGAAGAACCTTAGCTATCCTTATGATGAAGGGGGCATAGGGTTTAGACAAATCACTGATGTGGTCAAATCTTTTCAATACAAGCAGTGGTGGACCCTTAGAACCAAGAACACCTTGTGGGGAGAATTCCTTAAATCCAAATACTGTCAGAGGGCCAATATTATTACAAAAAAGTGGGACACTGGTCAGTCCTTAATTTGGAAGCACCTCATGAACAACAAACACAACATTGAGCCTCACATTCAGTGGCAAATTAAGTCTAGCTCTTGCCTTTTTTGGTGGGATAACTGGCTGGGTGTTGGCCCTTTAGCTCATTTTTCTGCTAACAGCTGTAGGTTTAACCACACCCAAGTTTCAGCTTTTCTAACTAATGGCCAATGGAATGTTGATCTCATTATCCAAAAAGCCCCTCCTCAGTTTGTTCCTAACATTTTAGCAACTCAATTCAGCTACCACCCCCTCAAACAGGACCATCCATGCTGGATTCCTACTACTAATGGGGAGTTTAGTTATTCTTCTGCTTGTGAGCTCATTAGAGACAAGAGGACAAATACTATGCTGAATGCATGTACTTGGCACCAACTAATACCTTTCAAATGCTCCTTTCTTATTTGGAGAGCTCTTAGAAGGAAATTACCTACCAATGAGAAAATAACCAACTTTAGCAAAGCCCCCTCTCAGTGCCATTGTTGTCAAAGCCCTGGCCAAGACACCATTGATTACACCTTTGTTGCAGGAACCTTTGCCAAGAATACTTGGAGGATGTTTGCTGATTCTTTGGGCATAAAAAAGGATTACACACATTTTATAAATATGCTTATGAGATGGTGGACATCTAAACACAAGAATGCAGCACATAAACTCCTGTTACAAGCAATCCCTATCTTCATTTGTTAGAACTTATGGAAGAATAGATGTGCTTCCAAATATGGTGGGAAGAAATCTAACCTTTCAAGAGTCAAATTTTCTGTCTACAAAGGCATCTCTAACCTACTCATCACAGCTTTTCCATATATTGAATGGCCAAATAACTGGAAGGACATAGTCATTTCAGTGGAACAATGCTACCATGACACCAAAATTACCCCTGTATGCTGGATCAAACCAGCTGATCACATGGTAAAGCTAAATATAGATGGTAGTGCCCTTAACAACCCAGGCAACATTGGTGGAGGAGGAATACTTAGAAATACTCATAGTGACCTTATCTTTGCCTATGCAGTTCCATTGGGGGAAGGAACTAACAACCAAGCAGAAATCAGGGCTGCTATCTTTGGTCTATCTTGGTGTATTCATCTTGGTTATTTACAGGTAGAGTTAGAGGTAGATTCTCAACTCTTAATCAGGTGGTTACAACAAGAAGAAAAACCCCCTTGGTCAATAAAGGAGCTGCTGGACAATTTAAACAACATCATCAACCAATTCCAAACTTTCAGTTGTAAACACATCCTTAGAGAAGCAAACTACACAGCTGATGTCTTATTCAAACACAGCCACAAATGCAAATCTCCTGAACTCTATTTCACTGTGCATGATATCCCCAAACAAGCTAAGGCATACCTTGAGATGGACAAGCTAGAAATGCCTTCTTTTAGAAGAAAGAAACTCAGGAGACTAAAGAAACCTCCCTAACTCATTCCATTTTTGGTTCTAACTCAAACTTCAACATGGTTTTGTCTATGCATAGCTATAAATACCTTGAATATCTCACAGTTAGAACTCCAGGCAAAAGGAAAATCTCCCTTCCTTATTACTATCTTTATTATTTTCTTAGAATAACCAGTCTAACCTTAGAGGTAAGGAGTAGAATAGTTTGTATTTTGTCTTCTCTTCCTTCTTGGCTTAACAGGTATAGGAATTCAAATGTTAGCAGACTTTGTATAAGCCACATTACAGAAGCAGCAGTGACTCCAATTGATAAGCAACAGCAGCTTTCTAACAGCAGCACCAGAGACCAAAAGCAACCAGCAGTACTTAACAAATACATCAAGCATCACCAAAATGCCTCCATATAATGTAGGATTACTTCAAATACATTTCCTGAAGATCCCATGGAGTTTCAAGTGAAATGGATAATTGGAGACGTTAGTCGAGAGACCTTAAAAAAGTTATCAGACTTAAGTCCCCAAATGGAGCATTTCACAACTTGGAGCCTCCAGCCTGTCCAAATGACCTCCAAATGCTGCAAGAATACAGAAAATACAGTATTTGCAAATCCCAAGAAGTTTCAACTCCAACGGATAATTGGAGACGTTAGTCCAGTGACCTTGAAAAAGTTAGTCGACTTAAGTCTCCAACTGATGCACTTCACAACTTGGAGTCTCCATCTTGTCCAAAAGACCCCCAAATGTTGCAGGAATACAGCAAATATAGTAATTTCAAAGCCCAAGAAGTTTCACCTCAATCGGATAATTGGAGATGTTAGTCGAGCGGCCTTGAAAAAGTTAGCCGATTTAAAGCTAACAAGCTCCAAAGCACTCTTTGAGGTCTGTTCCTTTCTTTGCTTTGTGTTTGTTTGTATGTGTAGGTGCTCTAAGGAACTGATCATGAGGAAATGTCTTCTCCTGAAGGTAACTTGCAACAACAAACAACTGAGCATTTCCACTATGGAGGCACCAGGAAGCTGGCTACAGGTTTGCAGCAGACTATACATCTCCCACATTTGTTTGGTTCTTTGGCTACTTGTTTGTGCAGGTATACAGAGATCCAAGCAAAGGGAGACAAATTCTAGAGATGCAGGAGCATCACCAGCCTTCACCAACAATCCAACCATGCCAGATTCCATTCTTTATTACCTGCATCAACACCATTACATCATAGCTACTTGGAACTCCTTGTTTGTTTATTTATTGGAGTGCAGACACATAATACAGCAGCAATGGAACCTTCCAAAAGGCAAGGCTCCATCAGTTAAACACTCAAACCAAGGCTACTTCTCATACAGGTTGCAATATACAACAGCAAACGCATGGTGCAACAGGTACAACTGCTTCAACAACAATAACAACATGAGGAGCTACATCCACAACAATTGGTCCATCCACAGCAGTTCTGTTTGTGGATCTTTGTTTTTGGTCTTGTTGGCTTGATTTTATGCAGTTGCAGGTAGATGGAGAACATTTGGGGATACAAGCCTTAATACACAACACCTCCAGCAACATGCAGCATCCAAGAAGCTTGCAGAACTGCAGCATGAGTCAGTAGAATTGCACCTCTTAATGTGCATTTCTACTGCAGGATACTACAGCTTAGAAAGGCAACAGGAAGTTGAAGCCTCCTTTAAACCTACTACAAGATTGCAGTTGGATCTCCAATCCACAACATCTCCAAACCTGCTGACTAATACAGCTCCAAAGCGGCTGACTGATATACTTCCTTCCATTTTTCATCCTCCATAGCTGCTATAATTATGATATTGAAGTTGATGCATCTCTCCATTTGGACTTACTTGGTATGACAAGACTAAAAAGGGCAAGATGAATAGAACTTTCTCATCCCATGCGAGATAGAAGTTTCGTATACTTGTTCTGCGTCAGTTTAACTATATGATTCATCGCGTAGTTGAAGAGGACTAGTGTAGGTTACTTTCTTGTTTTTTCTCATGGAAGGGGAGAGTCTCCCTCATTTATGCTTACTTAGTAGACTTGTACTGGGAGGAGTCCTCCCATAGGTTTAATGATTTCTAGTTTTTAGTTAGCCTTTTTTTTGTAACGGGAATGAGTTAGCCGACCTTAGTAGGTTAGCCGACTTATGAACCAACATAGGATCGGAGTTAAGGTTTATGTCCCCCTCCGTGTATTTTTACTTTATTTATTTATGTTAAGGCTAAAAAAAAATAACTTAAAAAGTTAACTTCGGACATAACTTCAGGTAAATAACCTCAAAATAGAATTCTGATAGTTTCATTAGCTTTGGAATTGCCAAATTAGGCTAGTATCATGGTTAGCATGAGTAACGAGGCAATCGTATGAGTTTAGGACCATTTGGCACTTTTGCCTTTGAAATTTGGTCTATAGTTAAATTTGGTCAACATTCTTAGAAAACGCACTCGGATGAAAATTTTGATAGTTTGGTTAGCTCTGGAATGTCGAGTTTAGTCTAAAATGACCCTTCGTTTGCTTCCCGAGGCTTCGATCTAATCCTGAGCCTTATTATGGATTTTAGCTAAAAATGGCATTGGGAGTGGGACTCACATTCAGTCGTAAGGAGCTCGTATGGGAATTTTGACTGCTCCATTGAGTCCAGAACATTAAATTTTGTGGGGAAGCATATCTTATTTGCATGCATGGGATTCTGAACAAATTTTGAGTACCCCATCATAATATTTGAGTAAGGAATATCAACGTTTTAGCTTATATCTAGTGCAACCAAAATTGCTCTCCGCAATTGCGAGCCTATGGCCATGTTCACGGAGGTCCTACAAGTTTCTCTCCACCTTCGCATGCCTCTGGCCTAGTTCGCGAAGGCCAAGCTTCTTGGCCTCCGCGTTTGCGGACCACTATAGTCGTGTTCATTAAGGCCAAAGTCCTGGTCTTTTAATGAAAGACCAAGGACAATTACAACTCACTTCTAAAACTTCCAACTTTGATTTCTTCTCTGGATCCATCTCTTACTCAAATTTGGTGATCCAAAGGTCTAAACTTCAGAGATTTTAGTGGACAATCCGGTGGTGAGCTCAGAATCTCAAGGGAAAGCTTCATGTGAGGTAAGTTTTCGTAATTAGCTACTAATTTGGTCATTTTTGGAATGAGATTTTATTGAAATTTGGGAGATTGTATCTTGATCATATGAAATCCATTTTTACTAATTTTTGAGGCTAAGTTGTGGGATTTTTCACAAGGAACATCATCGTATAATTCTTTTGGATCGGGAGAGTTCCATTTTTTAGTAATCGATGATCAAAGTTGCTACCATTTTCACATCTTTAGTTCAAATTATGAGAATTTTGTTTCATGCTCATTTTGCATCGTTCCCCAACCCCGTACTGCTTATAAATTTAATTTTTGAGCTAGGGTGCTATTTTGAACTAGTTTTTGAGGTTCAATTTTGGAACTTTGGATGCGGATCCCACATTTGCTATTTTGGACCCCGAATTTGACTCATCACCAACTTTGATAATTTTAGCATCAAAATAATCGCATTGATGAGGGGATTAAAATTTTGTTAGTGTGGCGGTGATTCAAACGGTTAGAACTTCATCGTGGTTGATTTAGAGCGCGCGTGAACGGCCTTGATTAGGTTACGGTCTCCTTCTTTTGACTAAACTCTATTTAGATATCATTTTACATGTGACTTAGGTGAGTATTTGTCGGAATTAGCATTCCCCTAATCCGATTTTGTTTTCTTGTTCTCAGGTGAGCTTTAGGCTAGAATAGTCCCGTAATATCCTTAGATTAGGTTGTGGGCCTTGGTTGTGATATTGACTTTCCATTATTATCATGTTTAGGATTGTTATTGATGGACTAAGGATAGGTTTGAGCCTTAGGTGCTTTTTCATGTGTTTATTGCCCCCTTAGCTAAGTGTAGCTTCCGATAGGGCTTAGTATGGATAAAATACTCTTTATGCTAGTGCTTGTGGCCTCTAGGGCTTGTCGTAGCCATAGGTTTGGCTTAGTTGTGCTTGTTGGGAGATGAGATGGCATATTTTTAGGTAAGACATCAATCCTAGAGATACTTCTCCCCATATCTGATTTTGAGCCATGTCTCAATTATCGTGTTTTTATTTAGCAGTAGGCATATGATGTCATCTTACCTGTTATCTATTGTTGGGCCCGATGCCATATGTGAGGAGCAGTTGAAACCCAGTTTAGTCCCTTGACATGTTGGTGTTCTAGGACCTGGTATTTCCTTATGGGTGCATGTATCTGATTTGGATGCTAGTGATGGTATGCTTGCATTGTTTGAGCATATTCACTTATTTTGTGGTACGATCCCGAAATTGACATTGGAATTTTTAGTACTACATTTGAGAAGTCTTTCTCTCATTTTTACTATTTTAAACTAGTTTTAACGGGAGTCGTACCACCTGGACACTTGGTCACTGTTTTTGGAAATTTATGAGGAGTCAGGGACGTGCTCCTTTTTGTATTTGAGACATTAGAAGTATCTGGGATGCGCTTAGTTTTACTTGGCTATTCGGCCCACCGACGCCGTTTCTTGGACCACCAATGCCCCCAGGTTTACTCTTTCTAGCTGGGTCATGCCCCTGAGAGTTTACTGGCTGGGTGGGCATGTCCTTTTTACATCAACTTGGCTCTCACGTGCCCTATGGTCCCTCTGGCTAGTATACCACTGAACTTGATGAAGGAGTCATATGGGTCCTACTTGGTAGGCTAGGAGCAAGGGTGGGTCTATACACTTATTGTTGTTGTTCTCTGAGAGCCACCGATGAATTCATTGGCTTTTACTACAAACTTACATCCATTAGCATCGGCTATCACCAGAATACTTGTATGGTGTGGTCCCTTTATTTTATGGGATCCGTGGGTATGTTTGTCCTTATTTGTACCTTTTAGGAGTATGTGCATCCAGTCGGTTATTATCTAATTATACTTGCTCTTATCTCTTGTTGTACTTGTAGCTGGTACCTTTGGTTGCATTAATAGTTAGTGGTTATTGTCTACTGAGTACCATTCATTTGGTATTCATACTATACTTCTGCCCGTACAGATCAGAGTTTGGGTTACTGTCATTAATTTAGACTAGTGCAAAACAACTTTTGATTTGGAGATTTGGTGAGCTCTTGGCGTTTGAAGTTGTTGATTTCCATCTATGCTAGAATAAGATTAGTCTTTGCTTGCTTTCAAAGACTATTTGTACTCATATTGTATTTATAAAAGCCTTGTACTTCTATTTTGGTTTAGATGCTCGACTACTTACTGATGCAGGTCTTGGGGTGGTTTCTTGTGTGTGTCTAAGTTATTCTTTCTCTTCTCATTAGCACTCACTTTCTACTTCATTTATAAATCTTCCGCTTGATAACCTATTGCCTTTAGTTTCGGGCTAAGGGTTAAGAGGTTAGGCTTATCTATTAGTGAGTGTTAGCAGGTGCCACATGACCTAAGAAATTGGGTCATGATAAGTTGGTATCAAATCCTTAGGTTGACCAACATCATTGGTGTGAGGGAAATGTCTAGTTAAATCCTATGGATTGGTGTGGAGACGTTCGTATCCTATATTTGGAAGGCAATAGGGACTTTTTATGGAATTTTGTTCTTGACTCCTTATCGTCTGTCCTTATTTTGAATAATCTCTAAACTGATCATTTAGAATCCATTCCTTCTTAGATGGATAGCATGAGTTTCTTGGTGGACACGGTCGAAGCGTCAGCAGGTTCTACGAGAGTTTTGATAGGTGGTTCTTAGGCTAGAGATTGGTTAGCAGTTCCTTAGCAAGGTTTGTCCTTAATATCCGACTATATCATGGAATTTCTTGAGTAGGTTAGGAATAACCCCATATCATCCCTTATGGATCTTGATATGAGGTGGGAGCTCATCAGGAAATTATCTTTGCCGCTCCATTTAGCATCAGAGTATTTGATAGTAGCTGGGCCTACCTTTACTCAGATTGTTAGCCACGTTAGGGCAGTGGAGAAGATATGCTTTGAGGCATACAGACTTAGTGGTAACAGGCCTCTCCATTAGCATAGTGGTGATAGCATCTCACTTCAGGGTGTGTATAAGTTTGGTGAGGGTCATTTTCTTTCTCGACTCATCAGGCCCACAATGATAGTACCTCAGGTCCCAAGAGATTTAGAGGCAAGATATGTGGTTTATAGTGGACAGGGTTCAAGTAAAACTTCTCGGGGTGAGCATATTAGGACTTTAAGTGTTGGAGCTTATATCCTATCCCATTTGGGTCCTTTCAGTGGGATGTTATTGGTGACGATTGCTATGAGGCTGGAAAGGAAGGATACTTTGTTAGGGAGTATTACAGGGCCCCGATATAGTTAACTAAAAAAAGGGATAGCTATGGCAGCCAACCCCATCACAGAGGTTTTGGTGCTGATCCGAGTCAAGGCCGAGGTGGCTCACAAATGGGTTTTTCCGACTAAGGTGGACTTGGGAGTGCCCTACATGATTTGATGTTTCAGGACCCTCATACTCACCAGACCAGGGTTGTTGGTCCTTGTTGTACTTATGGATAACTTGGTCATTGATCTAGAGATTGTACCCAGTGTGTAACCCATGTACAAGTTTCTTAGCCAGGTCAGTATCAGGGTTTTATGCCACCTCTAATTAGAGGTAGAGCTTAGAGGGTTGTTGCTGATGCTTTAATTGTTCAGGACGAGGTCGGCCATGACCCATTCCATGCTTCTATGAGTCAGCTAGAGGATGAGGATCTAGGTATCAATGATATTCACTTGATTTCCTTATTTTGCTTTATATTGTTTATTTGGTGTGATTTTAGGGTTTTACCCCCCATACTTGTCTATTTGGCTTGTTAGTTATCTCCTGACTTTTCTGGCTACCTTATCTTGACTTATATGAGTGGTTGAGCAACTCCCCGTGCCTTGCCTGGGTGATATTGTTTTGAGTTGCAGCTAGGATGGTTAGCCTTCCCTTCTATCTCCCTTACTGTTGAATTTTGTTGTGGTGCTGAGCCTTGTTGGATAGGTGGCTAGACCAGTTGTGTTATTTTTGGGAGTTGTGATACTAGAGGATCTAATTAGCGTTAAGGGATACTTAGTTGCATGTTGCCCCGTGGGCTAGTTGTTGAATAATTCCTCATATCATTTTTGCATAGCTAGTATTTCTCTCCGACCACTCTAGTTTCTTGGCCTAGATGGCTATCTTCATTTTTGGTTATCATTGTGTTCTCTTCTAGGTTGTGGGTTGAGGTTTTCTCGATTATCCTACCTGGTTGGATTCTTTGTAGTAATCCTAGTTGGCCACCTCTTCCTATTTGTCTTAGTCTTCTTCTCAATTAGTAAGTTATGGTCCGTTCGTTCAATCTTTTGGGAGATGTCTCTTCTAAGAGTTTTGGTGCCAGTTATGGCTTGTTGAGAAATTAGAAAGTGTGACCTCCCATCGCGCCTTATTACTACTTTTATTAGTTTTCTTTGGTGTCTTTAGATATAGCTGAATTCGGAGGTAGGGGAGTTGGTTAGAAACTTCATCTACAGAAAGGGGTCAAAGTAATTCATAGAGTGTGGGATTTTGAACTTGTTCAAGATGAAAGGCTTGATCTCAGCATATTTAGTAGATTACAGTGTTTGTGAGCGGGAGTAGATGCCCTTGGAGCAGAGAATTCTATTTTGGAAGATTGTGTTTTCATGCTTGAGTTGTGGGTTTTAAAGCTGAGTTTGGAGATTTGAGGCTTTTCCTGAGATGTCTCCTTGTTTTGGTTGTTTTATCCTCTAATGTTCAGATAAAGTAAGTAACTCTTTCAAGGTTGGTGTTGTATGGTTTGGTAGGCATGTTTTGAATGGCATTGACGGTTTTCAGGATAGCTAAGGAATGGCAGAACGCCTTTGATGGTTAGAAGAATATGGATTTGGAAGCATAAGACCAGTATTTGGAATTTTGAGTGAGTTGTATCTACCATGGTCCTATATGGCTTATTTCAGTGGTTATAGTTTGGTTTGGTCGTCCTTAGTTGAAACCAGTGTTTTTTTGTCAAGTGCGGGCAAAGCGAGAGAGAGTTTGAACCTAAGAAGGATTCTGAGGAGTTTTGGGAGTTTAATGGAATTTGAGGAGTTTCCTCTCAACCGAGTTCTGTGATGGTGTTGTTCAATTTGAGATGGTGTTCAAGGTTCTGGCGGAGCATGCGGGCCTAATACCCTCTTCTTTTCATGCCTCCGGGCCATGACTATGCTTTTACTTTCGTGGACAAAAGTTCTTTTAGTAGTGAGTGTTGTAATGATCTTCGAGATTATTTTCTTCATTCTCTAAGATTTTTAATGTTTAACGCTTTCCTGCAGCGACCCTAAGTCATTTATGACTTGCTGGCATTAATAGTTTGGTCCCCTGATCGTTCATTTGGGTTTTATACCCGTTTCCCTATTCTAGAGCTTTTATAACTTGAAAAATTGACTTCGTCCATAACTTCATGTAAACAACGTCAAAACAAAATTTTGACAATCCCAACAACTTTAGAATGGCCAAATTAGGCTAGTAGCATGGTCGGTACGAGTACCGAGGCAATTGGCACCAATTTAGGATCATCTAGCGCTTTGCTTTTGAAATTTAGCCTATAGTTGACTCTAGTCAACATTCTTGAAAAACGTGTTCGAATGAAAATTTTGATAGTGTGATTAGCTTGGAAATGTCGAGTTTGGTCTAAAATGACCCTTCTTTTACTTCTCGAGGTTTTCGGTCTAATTTTAAAGCTTATTGTGGATTTTGGCTAAAAATGGCATTGGGAGTGGGAGCCACATTCAACCACAATGACCTTATATGGGAATTTTAACTGCATACGGGATTTCGAGTAGCCAAAATTCTTAGCTGATATGTGATGTACCCAAAATTTATCCTCATGATCAAGGGCCCTTGGCCGCATTCGCGGAGGTCCTAAAAGTTGCTCTTCGTGTTCGCAGAGGCTTAAGTCTTTTGCCTCCACGTTCATGGGCCTCTTTCCGCATTCGCGAAGGCCAAGCTTCCTGGCCTCTGCGCTCGCTGAATACTAGCCGTATTCGCGAAGGCCAATCTTCTTGGCCTCTGCGTTTGCGGGCCACAGTAGCCGCGTTCGGGAAGACCAAAGTCCTGGTCTTTTAATAAAAGACCAAGGGCGATTTCAGCTCACTTCTAAAATTTCCAACTTCGATTTTCCTCCATCTCTTTCTCAAATTTGGTGATCCAATGGTCTAAACACAAGAGATTTTCATGGTGAATCTAGTGGTGAGCTCAGAATCTTAAGGGGAAGTTTCGTGTGAAGTAAATATTTGTAATTAGCTACTGATTTGGTCATTTTTGGAATGAGATTTTGTTGAACTTTGGGAGATTGTATCTTGATTATATGAACTCTATTTTTAGTAATTTCTGAGGCTAAGTTGTGGAATTCTTCTGAAGGAACATCATGGTATAATTATTTTAGATTGGGAGAGTTCCATTTTTGAGGAATCGATAATCAAAGTTGCTACCATTTTCACATATTTAGTTCAAATTATGAGAATTTTGTTGCATGCTCATTTTGCGTCATTCCCCAACCCTGTACTCTTTATCAATTTAATTTTTGAGTTGGGGTGCTGTTTTGGACTAGTTTTTGGGGTCAATTCCGAACTAGAAATTAGACCCTGTCCCCGAAGTTGATAATCTTAGCATCAAAACGATCACATTGACGAGGGGATTAACATTTTGTTAGCATGACGACAATTGGATCCAATTCAGAGGGCAAAAGGTTCATCGCGATTGATTCGGAGCCCGTGTGATTGACTTTGAGGTAGGCTACGGACTCCTTCTTTTGACTAAACTCTATTAGATATCGCTTAGTATATTTTACATGTGACTTAGGAGAGTATTTGTAGAGGTTAGCATTCCTCTAATTCGGTTCTATTTTTTTATTTTTGGGTGAGCTTTAGGCTAGAATAGTATCGAAATATCCTTAGATTAGGATGTGGGACTTGGTTATGGTTTTTACCACCTGGATAGTTGGTCACTTGTTTTGGAAACTTATGAGGCATCGGGAACGTGCTCCTTTTTCTACTTTAGGCATTAGAGGCATATGGGATGCACTCAGTTTTACTTTGCTATTCGGCACGTCGATGCCCTTGGGAGTTTACTGATTGGGTGGGCGGGCCCTTTTCAAGGTGCTCACGGTTGGCGTTGCCCTTTGTACATCGACTTGGTTGTTCACTCTCTGATACCACTATAGGGATACTATTTGTCTATAATAGACATAGTTCGGGTCCAGGCACGGTATACAAACTTCCTGAGTCTCCTATGGGCCTCTCTGGCTAGTGTACCACTGCATTGGATGAGGGAGTTGCATGGGTCCCACCTGGCAGGCTGGGGGCAAGGTAGGTCTGTATACTTATTTTTGTTGATCTCTGAGAGCTACCAATGATGTCACTGGTTTTTACTATAGACTTGCATTCGTTAGCATTGCCTATCACCAACATACTTGTATGGTGTGGTCCCCTAATTTTATGGGGGGAAGGGGTATATTTGTTCTTGTTTGTACCGTCTGGAAATATGGGTGTCCGGTCGGTTATTATTTGATTATACTTTCTCTTATCTCTTGTTGTACTTGTAGCTGGTATCTTTAGTTGCATTGCTAGTTGGCTTACGTGGGATTTAAGTTAGATAATGGTTGGTAATTCCTGCTAGGATCAGTTGAAATAGTTCCTAGGTGATTATGTGGTTAGAGTTGCCAGTTAGCACTATATTTTTATTAGTAGACTCCTATGTTGCCTTTTTCCCGTTAATAGGTTTTGGATTGCGTTTCAGGTGCATTCTTTGACTTTATTCCTTTATCTATGTTTCCAGCCTTCTTGCCTTACTTTCTGTCATTATTGTGATAATTCTTGATAGGTTACTTATGTAGTAGTTACGTGATTATATATTAATTATACTTGCTTTAACGCTGGAGCTTAGTTGGCCAATGCCTACTAAGTACCATTCGTTTGGTATTCATACTACACTCTACCCCCTACAGATTATAGTATGGGTTATCGCCGTTAAAATGGACTGGTGCAGAGTAACTTCTGATTCAGAGATTTGGTGAGCTCATGGCGTCTGAAGTTTCCTATTTCCATCCATTCCAGAATAGGACTAGTCTTTACTCGGTTTAGAAGACTATCTGTGCTCATATTGTATTTGTAATAAACCTTGTACTCCTATTTTGAATTATATGCTCGTTTACTGAATGACATCTCTTGGGATGGTTTCTTGTGTTTGTTACAATTGCTCATTCTCTTCTCATTAGGACTTACTTTCAACTTTATTTATCCATCTTCCACTTGATAGCTTGTTGCCTCTGGTTTCGGGCTAAGGGTTAAGGGTTAGGCTTACTTGCTGATGGGTGTTAGCAGGTGCCATCACGGCCTGAAAAATTGGGTCGTGACACTTTTACAATAAAAAAAAAAAAAATCAAACACATAACATAAAATGAGATATAAAAGATAAGTCATAATATCATTCAGGGAATTGGTGTTATACTTACCTACTCCAATCATATAGAGATTATCAAAGAGTGACAAATGGATAATTTTCTATAAAAGAACTTTTGCATGCTTTTCCTTATTTATGTCATTTTCGTACCCTACTTTATTATTATATATTTATTATCCATTTTTTTAAATACACAAAGTAAATAAATTACTACTCTCTACGTTCTTTTTTAGTTATCATGGTTTTCTTTTTGAGAATCAAATAATATAAACTTTGACTAATATTTTAGGATGTATTTTTTCATCATATTGATATGAAAAAAATTACAACATATATTACTTTACGTATAGTGTTAGAATATCTAAATTGTTATTTGAAAATATAGAATTAATGAAATCTAATTTAGCCATAAAAATTAGTCAAATTGACTTTTGAAAAGTGCATCATGACAAATAATAAGAAACTGAGGGAGTATTTATTTGGTACTCATCCTACACTTCTGCTCCTTGTAGATCATAGTACGGGTTATGTCATGACCCGAAATAGGGCCAAGCTGTGACACGATGATTGGCATGCGAGGGACCCCAACCATAAACCATCTTAGCATACATTGCATACATAAGGTAAAGAATACGATAAATACTAGAGGAACTAATAATCTCAAAGGGTATGGGACTAAGGGATAAAATCAACCAATCAACGCCCGCATGGACTACATCATATTATAATCTAAACATGCCTCTAGTTTAACTCTTGACGGAAGAAAGTGAAGACAATAGTAATCATGAATAAAAGTCTAGTCCCCAGTAGAATGAGGACTCACCAACTTCTTTGAGATCTAAAGAAATCTCTAGCCACTAATGGGATGATTGCGAGCGTCGTCTGACCCTACATTCAGAGATAATGTAGGCAAAATATGCATTAGTATGTTTAAATGTACTAAGTATGTGAAGTGTGCATGAACAAGTAAAAGAACCTTCTCAATATTTCATAAGATACATGACCAATCATAATGAACATGAGTAAAGCTAAAAAACAATTTAAATCATAAGAAACTCTTGGCTAATGCATATCCTCAAACTTTATCATAAACTCATAACTTGACATCTAATAACTTTAACTCCAACTTGTATGGGATAGTACCATTAACTGAAAACTAAGACCATGCGAGCTAATACATGGAGTCCGATAAAATCTAGAAATTTGGCCCGATGGATCCATTTCTATGAGTCGTCGAAGTGTTGATGAGTTGATTAGATGACTCATCCTGTAGGTCTGAGAAAAGTGTAAAAAATCAAGTCTATGAAGTTTGGGTACGGGCAAGGTTTACAGCCCATCATCTTGTCTACTATTTGTCCTACTGGCTCGTCTTGCATGTCCTAAAAACTTGCAACAAGTCTTTGAAGTTTTGTGACAAGTGGTTCTTACGACCTGTCATAGCTTCTATGAGCCGTCCTATCAAGTCGTAGACTTGACCTTAAGGTACTTCTGGAACTTAGCCTCAGAGCTCTTCCTATGAGTTTTGTCTACGGATCATCTTAGTGAGAACGGTTGCCAACATGATTCGTAAGGCCTTCCTTTTAGATTGGTCATGACCACCAATAATGACTCCCTCCACGACTCATTTCTACGGGTCTTGTAAATTCCTACAACTCATAGAGATAGTCGTAAACTTAGGTTCAGTTCAAGATTTGAGAATTTTCTCCTTGGTTCGGACTTCCCGACTTACGGGGTCTTACAATATCTCCCTCTTGGAAATATTTATCCTCGTATAAGATTAACTTATCATAGGAAGGACACAAAAATAGGACTAGCAACCCAACATGAACATGATGATATCTTATAATGCATGGAAAATGAAACTTCAACTTAACACAAAATCATTACTTTTAAAATCAACTTTTTCATGAACATGAATGCATATGAATGACCTAAGAGGAACTAAATACGCAAGAGTTCAAATAGCTTGAATAGGAACAACTTACTACTTTAGGCTTGAGTAGAGGGAAAGAGGTACGGGTATCATTTAATCATATCCGCTTCTGCCTCCCAAGTAGCACTTCTACTTGTTGATTCCTCCGTAACACTTTGACGGACACAACTTCTTTGTTTCTTAAATTCTTAACTTGCTGGTCTAATATTTCCACCGAAACTTCTTCATAAGTCAAATTTTCCTCAACACTTATATCTTTCAAGAGCACAATGGAGTTTGGATCACCCACAAAATTCCTCAACATAGACACATGAAACACCGAAGAACCATAGCTAACTTGAATGGAAAATCTAACTCATAAGCCACTTTGTCAACACATCTCAATACCTTGTAAGGTCCTACGTATCTAGGACTCAATTTCTATTTCTTGCCAAAATTTATTACACCCTTCATGAGTGAAACCTTCAAATAGACCCAATCATCCATTTCAAATTCAAGATCCCTTTTCCTAACATCGGAATAGGACTTTTGACAACTTTGAGCCATCTTTAACCTGTTCCTTATGAGTCTTACCTTCTCCATAGCATCGATAACCAAATATGGGCAAATCAAGGACATCTCACCTACTTTAAACCATTCCACTGGGGATCTACATCTCGTCCTGTACAATGCTTCGAAAGGAACCATTTGGATGCTAGAGTGCTAACTATTATTATAGGCAAATTCAATCAATGGAAAATGTTCATCCCAACTTTCTTTAAAATCAATAACACACACCCTTAACATATCCTCTAAACTTTGGATTGTTCTTTCAAGTTGACTATCGGTTTGAGGATGAAAAATAGTACTTAACTTAACCTTTGTACTGAGAACCTTTTGAAATGACTTCCAAGGATGTAAAGTGAATTATGTACCTCGATCTGATAAGATGGACAAGGGCATACCATGAAGTCTCACCAACTCACATACATACAACTTAGCATAATCTTAGGTGCCATAGGAAGTCTTAACCGATAGAAAATAAAATGATTTGGTCATCCGATCTACAACAACCCAAATAGAATCATGTTGCTTCTTAGTATGAGGCAAACCCATTATGAAATCCATATTCATATCTTCCCACTTCCAAGTAGGTATCTCAATATCTTAGAATAGAACTCTCGGTCATTGATGCTCGACTTTGACTTGTTGGCAATTTGGACACATAGCTACAAACTCCGCTGTGTCCTTTTTAATACCATTCCACCATTACACTTCTCTCAAGTCACTATACATCATGGTGGAGTCCGGATGAATTGAATATTGGGAACTATAAGATTTATTCAATACCAACTCTCTCAAACAATCCACATTGGGTACACACAACCGACCTTGGTAATGTATCACACCATCTCCCTTTTGGGAGAAAACCTCAATAGCTTTTCCAGCCACCAACTTCTTTAACTCGACCAACATTGGATCTTAGTATTGCTTGGCCTTTATATCCTCTACAAAATATGATTCCGAACCATTATGAAAAATAACACCCCCATCATTAGAATCAACTAAATGCATACCTAAATGAGCCAACCTATGAACATCTTTAATCAATTCTTTCTTATCTTCTTCAATATGTGCCACACTACTCATGGACAACCTGCTTAGTGCAGTGGCAATCACATTTTCCTTGCCCGGATGATACAAAACACTTATATCATACTCTTTCAACAACTTAAGCCATTTTTTTGTCGAAGGTTCAAGTATTTTTGGTTAAACACATATTGTAAACTCTTGTGGTCGGTGAACACATCCACATGATAACTACAAAGATAGTGCCTTAAAAGTTTCAAAGCAAACACAACCACTGCTAGTTCAAGATCATGGGTTGGATAGTTTCATTCATGCACCTTAAGTTGCCTAGAAGCATAGGCTATTACCTTACCAGGTTGCATCAATACAAAACCAAGACCAACCCTTGAAGCATCATAATATACCATGAAGCCATCGGACCCTTCTAGTATGGTCAAGATAGGAGCTGTAGTGAGACAATTCTTCAACTCTTGAAAACTCTGTTCACATGCTTTTGACCATTGAAACTTCACCTTCTTTTGAGTCAACTTGGTCAAAGTTGATGAGATTGATGAAAACCTTTCCATAAATCTCCTATAGTGTCCAACTAGGACCAAGAAACTCCTAATATACAAAGAAGATAATGGTCTAGGACATTTCTTAATCACTTTGATTTTCTTAGGATCAACCATAATTCCTTTACTGGACATAATGTGACCAATGAAGGCCACCTCCCTTAACCAAAACTAACATTTGTTGAACTTTGCAAAAAATTGCTTGTCTCTTAGAGTTTGCAATACAATCCTAAAAGTGACTTTCATGCTCCCCCTCATTCCGAGAGTAAACCAAAATTTCATTGATGAATACAAGCACAAACATATCTAAGTATTGCATGAACACCCTATTCATTAAGTCCATGAAAGCTAAGGGAGCATTGGTCAAACCAAATGACCTGACTAGAAACTCCTAATGGCCATACCTCATCTGAAATACCGTTTTGGGAATGTCACACTCTCTCACCCACAATTGGTGATAACTGGAATGAAGGTATATTTTGGAGAAGTAACTTTCCCCTTGTAATTGATTAAACAAGTCATCTATTCTCGGAATTGGATACTTATTCTTGATGGTTACCTTATTTAATTATCGATAATCAATGCACATACATAGTGAACTATACTTTGGTTGAACTTGGCTACCTTGAGAAACTTGGCCTTGAGGACGAGCATCCTTGACCTTGCTCACATTCAATCCGGCTAAACATTCACCCTTGTGGTTCCTACCACACTTCTTGCATGTGGGAGTAACTTGGCCTATAGGAGCACTTCCTTGAGGTTTAGGGTTGGGCACCCTATCTTTGTCAAACCTTGGAGTATTAGCATTAGAATACCCTTGTTCGGAGTACTTTTGGCAAAAACAAGGACGTCAACCACTTCCAGACTTAGCATGAGAGAATTCACTATCATTGGTCCTTGGCCTCTTAGAATCCCTATTCTCCACCTTTAGCTTCTCACTTTCTACTTGCTCCTTCTAGGTCATGAGTCTATATATATCCATCTTCCAAATCAACATAGCCATTTTGCACTCCATTGCTACCATCTCCGAAACCCCTAATACAAATTTACTCATACGAGCTCTTGAATCGATAACTATGAATGGAACATACTTTCACAATTGAGAAAACTTGAGGGCATACTCCCTCACACTCATACCACCTTGTTTAAGGTTGATAAACTCTTTCACTTAAGCCTACCTAAATTCTAATAGGAAAAAATGATCAAGAAACACCCCCTTGAACTCATCTCAAGTCATGGGCTCTGCCTATCTAGGCCTCTCAGTTTTCCATTGATCAAACCAAATTTGAGCAATACCTCTTAATTGGTACGTATCCAACTCCACCCTTTCAACTGGGCTAATCCCCATGATCTCGACAATCTTATGGATGCCATCTACAAACTCGTGTGTATCCTTATCAACTTTATAACTCCAAAACTCCAGAGGAATCATCCTCACGAAATTACAAACTTTTGTTACCGCCATGTAAATATTTGGGTTCATGGGAGAAACCACCTCACGTTAGACATGAGTCATAACGGATTGAGCATGTACTTGAAAGGCTGCTTGGAAATCGACATTAGAAATTTGATCATTCATAGGGTCATTCGAAGCTTGTTGCTCCTCTTCAACCACGTTCCTTCTAGCGGGGTATCTTCGTCGAAGCATATTCTGAAAATTAAAAGAAATGGTGTTAGAGGGAAAAGACTTAACCACTCTACCCCACAACATATATCATGAAACAAGTGACACATTTTCTAAGATTGGGATATGAGGGACACCAACCATAAGCCATCTTAGCATACATAAGGTAAAGAATATGATAAAGACATGAAGAAGAAATAATCTCAAAGGGTATGGGACTAAGGGATAAAATCAACCAATCAACACCCGTATGTACTACATCACTTTATCGTCTAAAC
Organism: Solanum dulcamara; assembly: GCF_947179165.1. Taxonomy (NCBI): domain Eukaryota; kingdom Viridiplantae; phylum Streptophyta; class Magnoliopsida; order Solanales; family Solanaceae; genus Solanum; species Solanum dulcamara. The sequence continues at coordinate 42,688,904 of NC_077245.1, forward strand.
ATGCCTCTAGTTTAACCCTTGACGGGGGCTTAGGATAAGCTCTTAGCTCACCCTAACAATAAAAGAAAGTGAAGACAATAGTAATCATGAATAAAAGTATTGTCCTCGGTAGAATGAAGACTAACCCACTTTTTTGAAATCTAAAGAAATCTTTAGACACGAGTGGGATGATCGCGAGCGTCGTCTGACCCTATATTATGACACAATATAGGCAAAATATGAATTTGTACGTTTGAATGTACTAAGTAGTAAGGTATGCATGAACAAGTAAAAGAAAGTAATCAATATGCCATAAGATGCATGATCAATCATAACGAACATGATTAAAGCTTAAAAGGAATTTAAATCATAAGAAACTTTTGGTCAATAGGTATCATAAAACTTTATCAGAAACTCATAACTTGACATCTAATAACTTTAAATCTAACTTGTGTGGAATAGGACCATTAACCAACAACTAAGACCATGAGAGTTATTATAGGGAATCCGAAGACTCCTTAATCAAGACAGGACGATGACTTGTGAATCGAAATAGGGTAGGCTACCTTTCTAAGGCATACTCCAAAATTAACTATTCAACTAGCTATATGGATCCACTATCTAGGCCATGAAGAAAACCTATGTGGGCAACATAGTTTGAGACTGTAGGTTGCTAGTAGAATTCCCCTGGGTAACTAACTACGTTATCGGACTGAACCCCACCTAGAAGCCCTCTTGGTGCTTAGTCAATATCCTAATGAAAACTCATAAAAATGACATTACATAGTAGGGAAAGATAGTAACTGCCTATCAATCCATCTTTAAATCATATTAGGAATAGCCCATCTACTTGGTGATTCATAAGAATCCATAACTTCGGTGAGAATTATCCTTATCACCATCTTTAAACATCTTTTGATCTTAACACTGACCATCATCATAACTTTAACTTTAGAATCATAAATCTAAACTTTAACTCATACAAAGCTTTCATTAAAAATCATTTAACTCATGATCAACTCATAAACTCATCTTTACTTCATAATTATAGCTTTAAAATATAGCTTTATGCATGAGAATCTATAATTCAACTTGAAATCATAAAATTCATATGAGAACATGCATATAAAAATCATTGATAACATTTAAAAATGGAATAAAACCATCCCAATGCAATTCATCAAAATTAGGGTTCATAATTAATTTAAAATTGAATGAAAACTTGAGGAATCTTTGGGACTTCATGGGTAAAAAGATCCCATGAATAAATTCCCACATACCTTTCTTGAATTCACTAAGAATTGAGAAGAAACCTTGTAGAAATATGGAAACCCTAGCTTTAGCCTAAAGAGGAAACCTTGAGAGACTTTGTTCTTGCCTTAGAAAATGTTAGGAGAATGAATTGAATAGGATGGGAATTTGAAGGATTGAATATTTATAGACTTTGAACTTGTCCATTAAACAATGTAGGTTTATTGAACTGAACTTGGAAAAAGACACAATTGCCCTTTATTAAAATCTAGAGATTTGGCCCGATGGATCCATCTCTATGGGTCGTTGAAGTATTGTTGAGTAGTCATCCTGCAGGTCTGAGAAATGTATAAAAAATCAAGTCTCTGATGTTTGTGAACGGGTAAGGTTTATGGCCTGTCATCTTGTATACGGTTCATCTTGTTGGCTCGTCCTACATGTCGCAAAAATTTGCAAATTACAAGTCTCTAAAGTTTTGTAATGAATGGTTCTTACGACCCATCATAGTTTCTACGAGCCATCCTATCAAGTCGTAGACTTGACCTTGAGGGACTTTTGGAACTTAGTCTCAAAGCTCTTCCTACGAGTTGTGTCTACGGATCGTCTAAGTGATAATGGGTCATCAACATGAGTTGTAAGACCTCCATTTTAGGTTGGTCATGACTACCAATAACGACTTCCTCCATGACTTATTTCTACGAGTCATGTAAACTTCTACGACTTGTAGTGATAGCCATAAACATGGGTTCAGTTCAAGATTTAAGAATTTCTCCTTGGTTCTAACTTCCTGACATACGGGTTCTTATAGGTTATAACCGTTGATTTGGACTAGTGAGGAGCAACTTCTGATTCTGAGATTTGGTGAGCTCTTGGCATTAAGAGTTGCCGATATCCTTGCATGCCAAATTAGAACTAGTATTTACTTACTTTCAAAGACCATTTGTACTCATATTGTATTTGTAAAAGCCTTGAATTTCTGTTTTGGTTTAGATGCTTGATTACTGACTAATTCCAGGTCTTGGGGAAGTTTCTTGTGTTTGTCTCAGTTGTTCTTTATCTTCTCATTAGCACTCACTTTCCACTTTATTTATAATCTTTGCTTGATAGCTAGTTTCCTCTAATTTTGGGCTAAGGATTAAAAGGTTAGGCTTACCTGCTGGTGGGTGTTAGCAGTCCCATCACGACCTCAGAAATTGGGTCGTGACAAATCTTTTTTGCATTGTAATATAAACTTGGCAAATTTGATCTATCTGGCAATAAATTTTCCTTCGGCATGTTCAACAGCATTATAAATGATGCATTACTCCACTGATTAATACTTTTAACATGAAGTAGTTTAACCAAATTAAAAAGTTTAGAAGCTTATGAACCTTCATAAATTGGTTTCTAAAAATCTTTTAAATGGTTGTAGATTTATTTTGCTACAGAATTTGGTTCCTCCTCAACAAAATCATCAACACCAGCGTTCATATTATCTCCATTAAAATTAGAAAATTAGTCCCTTAAAACCTATAATGACTTTGAGGATCATTTTCGAAAAATGACACAAAATTACCATTTTATCCATATCATTAGTGCCCCCTGAGTATTATTTGCTCAGTTTCTGTGATTGAATATGTGAAAGCGTTGATAGATAGTAAAATGATCAAATTTTTGAGTTCTATAAAGTTAAGTTGTGAAAAGGTGGTTTTTGGTACCAAATGGAGCTACAGGTCTCAGAATGGGATTTCATTAGCTCCTCAGCTCCAAAATGTGGAAATTGGTCTAGAAGAGTAATCGAAAATAGATTTTGGGTTGATATGTGAATTTGAGGTCTTGAGTTGAAAAGTGAAGTTTTAAATGAGTTGATTTGACTTTGGTCAATAAATTGAGTTTAGAGACTCTAATTGGATTTCTGATGATTCTAATGATTTCGGGGGTGATTCAAATGATATAAATGGCTTTATTGTAATTTTTAGAGATTTTGAGAGTATTTTAAGTATATCAGGTGTCTAAATTAGTCTAATATGGACTTATCGAATTTCAGGTCAAAGAGATCTCGAATTCGGTATTCGTTGTTCTATTGAGTCCAAAATGTTGAATTTAGTAGGAGTGCATACAAGGTTTGTGAGTATAGGCTTCTGAAAATTTTTCGAGGTCTAACCGAGAGCATTTTGGACTTGGCATTACAGCTATGATCTGGTTTTTGGTAGAAGTATCTTTGTTCATCATGATCACGACCTCAGGTCACACGATCGTGAGAAGTTAAGGAAATGGTCTTCACGATCGCAAAGGTTGGTTTGCAATCTTGATGAGTTAATTCTTTCCATACCTTTCGCAATCGCAGGAGTTAATGAATCGCAATTGCGTAGGTCATTTTTTACCTTAACAACGTTTATTCGGGAAAACCCCCATTTCAACCATTTTTGAGTATCTTGGGGCAATTTTGGAGAGGATTCTTCAAGTAATTTCATGGGGTAAGTGATATTTCACTAAGATCCTTCATATTCCATCATTTATATTATCATTTCAACTCCTAAATCCTTAGTTTTAAATCCTAAATTCCTTGTTTTCTTCCCTAATTCAAATTTAAGAAAATGGTAATTTCTAACTTTTTGGTACTCCATTTTTATGGGTTTTTCAATTATAAGTTCCTTATTATGCGTAGAACGTGAGTTTTCAATAAAATTCCAAATTTTACCCTTTTCAAAATTAATCAATTTATGGGCTGCTTTACCCCCAGTTTCGAAACCTATCAATATGTGTTTTATTGAACTCCTTATGATGTGTATATTTCATTCTTGATAGTGGGTTGTCATTTTAGGTATTGAATTCAGAGTTGATCATCCGGTGGAGGTGTTCTAGTGTGGTTTCAGCTATCGAGGTAGGTTTGGCTATCCTTCTTGGGACTGAGTTGGGCTAATTAGTCAAATTCTATATTGAAGACTTTGTGATGGGGTCGTAGTGTAGTTTGACATTGATAATTGATATTGTGGTACCCGTGTGGGGGCATATATACGTTGTGTAGCCCGTGTGGGGCTTTATGTGATATTTTATTTGTGATTGAGACTGTGTAATCTATGACTTTCTTGAATAGAGATGTGAAGAGCTTATTTTACTTGTAATGCTTGTCTGAGGGGTTTAGTTCAGGGTTTTAAGCATGCCTGAGTATTGGGATATTGTTGATAAAGGAGTGAACAATTAGTTGATGTATTTCCTTCCCATTACTGTCTAATGAGGGTGAATATCATGCTTAGGTTAAGTTTTGAGATCTTTGAACCTTGTACTACATGTTAAGTTAAATATTACCTCCATGTCATATACATTGTGATTGAATTAATATTCATTTATACGTATATCGATCATTGGGAAGTTGAGAACTATGGAAATGCTTTTGAGAAAGAAAATATGACATCTTTTGTATCCTTGACCATGACATAGATGGAAAGCGAATGAGATATTAGTATCATGAGTCCTTGGCCACGAGTTGGGTGGTGAGGTAGTTGATACCTTGAGATTCTGATGAGGTATATAGTCTGCGAGACCCCTATGGGTCCTGCTTGGTAGCCCAGCCCAATAGGTGTATACGATAGATTATATGACATACTTGATCCCACCGCATTATTATATCATTGCATTCATCATATTGCATTATACTGCATTGCTACCCGTGGTACTTGACCTATCTGTTTGATTATGATATTGAATTGTATTTATGTTTTTAATTTAATTGCGTCGTTCTATATAAATTAGCGATAGTGTAGCCGGAGTGGGACTTTTTTGCATACAAGTGAAAGCATTTCTTAGTTTATTTCATAGTTTTTGACTAATTCCTTATACTCAATCGGTTAAAAACTATTGATCGAGTCTCTGTTTGCGAGCGAGGCAGAGGATGTGGTGGAGTCAGGGGATGTGACAGAGCTAGGGGAGCAGCACCTACTCGTGGCCGAGCTAGAGAGCTATCGTCTGAGCTGGTGTGTGAGCACGAGAATGATTATTAGCAGTAGGCTGAGCACCAAAGGCCATCCCATCCTTTTGCGGTTCCCAATTGTACTGCTATGCTTCAGGGGTTATTGATTATATTATTAGCTATATTGGATGGTGCTCAGACTCCTGGTGCTGTTCAAGGTACTTCAGGCTCTCCTATCACTGTTAGTAATATGGCCCTAGTTCAGGGGCCTAGTGTTGGGTTCTAGACTTCGGGATCTTCTTTTGTCCCTTCTATTATACCCCCAAGATTTACATCTCTACCAGTTTCTACTAGTGCTTCCATGTCGGTAGCTAAGTAAAAGATCTTCAAGAGATTTTTTTGGTTGGCACCACCCATATTTGATGGTATGGAAAGGGAGAAGGCTTATGATTTTTTGACTAATTGGCAGGAAAGGTTTTTCAATTTGGGTATTCTTAAGGCACATGGAGTAGCCTACACTTCGTATCAGTTCACAGGGGTGGCCAAGGAGTGGTAGAGATCGGTTATTGCCTGTAAACCTATTGGTTCCCCTATGATGAGCTGGGAGTAGTTTTCAGAAGTGTTCCTTAAGAGGTTTGTGCCTTATATCCTCTGTGACTAGCGCCGAGATGAGTCTGATAGAGTAGAGATAGGCTCCTTATCTGTAACTGAGTATGAGGCTCTCTTTCATGAGTTGTATTATTATGCCATGTATAGTATTCCTACTGAGTTTGAGCAAATTCTCAAGATAGTGAAGGGATTCGCTGGTTATCTTCAAGAGGCTACAACCTCCCTTGTGTTGTTCGGTAGTACCTTTTAGAGTTTTATTGACCATGTTAGGATGATCGAGATTGTCAAACATGCTAGATAGGGCAGGGTGAAGAGGTTCTATCGCCACGGTAAATTTAGAGTACATTCCTCCAGCGATAGGGAGTATTCAAGCTCAGCTACCCAAGGCTATCAGGGCATACCAGTCTAGGCAGCTATTCAAGGCTCAAATGGTACAGGTGGATCTAGGTTGGGTCATACAGGTTATAGTAGTCCTCGGGCTCTAGAGGATGTATTGATACTGTTGGTTATACTCTAGGAGGTTCATTACCTCGAGGCTGCTTTGAATGTGATGAGTTTGGGAATAAGGTCCAAGATTATCCTGAATGTGCTCCTTCTACTGGGTGGCCCTGGACATCGTCTGTTCATCCTACTCTCGCTCCAACTGTTCGAGGCACTGCACAGGGCACTAGAGGTAGCACTAAGGGTGCTAAGGATGGAGCTAGATGTGGCGCTTGTGGTGGTTCATAGGCCAGATGTGACCGTCACCTGTGCTATGCTATACCAAGTAGACCTGAGGCAGAGGCCTCCAATGCAGTTATTACAAGTATTGTTTTAGTTTGCTAGCATCCTACTTTAGTATTATTTGACCCAAGGTCTACCTATTCTTATGTGTTGACATATTTTAATGTGGGTAGTGATTATGTGTGTTAGCCTCTTACTGTGCCTATTATTGTTTCTACCCTTGTAGGTGAGTCCTTATTGGTAGATTGGGTATATCGAGGGTGTTTGGTGATATTTTCGAGTAGAGAGACCCATGCAAACTTGATTTTATTAGACATGCTTGATTTTTATGTGATATTGGGTATAGACTGGTTATCTCCTCATCATGCTATATTAGCTTGTTATGCAAAGACCGTGACATTAGCTTATCCCGGTTTGCCTAGCTTAGTGTGGAAGGGTAATTTGGGTTTGTATCCAAAGGGAATGATATCTTATATTTATGCTCACTGTCTGATGGATAAGGGTTGTTTGTCTTATTGGGCTCATGTACGTGATCTCACAATAGAGTCACCTCCTTTAGAGACTACGAGGGTGGTGAAAGAGTTTATGTATGTATTTCCCATAGACTTGCCAAGTGTTCCTCTTGCCCGTGATATTTGATTTTGTGATTGATTTGGAGCCAGGCACCAAGCCCATCTCTATTTTTCCTTATCGGATGGCTCCGATAGAGTTGACGGAGTTAAAAGAACAATTAGAAGATTTATTGAAAAAGGGATTTATTTATCCTAGTATATTGTCGTGGGGTGCACCTGACTTATTTGTGAAGAAGAATGATAGTACTATGAGGATGTGTATTGACTATCGACCGTTGAACAAAGCCACCATCAAGAACAAGTACCCTCTTCCTTGCATCGATGATTTATTTGACTAGCTTCAGGATGCATTAGTGTTTTCCAAAGTTGATTTGAGGTTAGGTTATTATCAGTTATGAGTTTGGGAGTCTGATATGCCAAAGACAGCATTTAGGACCCGTTATGGTTATTATTAGTTTGTAGTTATGTCCTTCGGGTTGACTAATACCTTGGCTACTTTTATGGAGTTGATGAACCGGGTGTTCCAGTATTTTTTGAACTTATTTATGATCATGTTTATTGATGACATCTTGGTTTATTTGAAGAATAATGCAGACCATGTTAGACACTTGAGGACAGCCCTTCATAGAACGAGAGAGGAGACCTTGTATGGAAAATTCTCCAAATGTGAATTTTGGCTCTAGTCCATGCCGTTCTTGGGTCATGTGGTGACCAAGGATGGTATTATGGATGATCCAGCTAAGGTTGCAGCGTTTCGTGATTGGGTTAGGCCTACTTCGGCCATCAAGATTTGGAGTTTTATTGGGTTGACAGGTTATTATCATCAGTTTGTTCAGGATTTCTCTTCTATTGTGGCCCCATTGACTAGGCTAACTCAAAATACCATGGTATTTCAGTGGACTGATGAGTGCGAGACAAGCTTTCAAAATCTCAAGGAGCTATTGACTTTAACACCTATTCTAGACTTACCCAAGGAGGGTGTGGCCTTCATTATGTTTTGTGATGATTCGGGAGTAGGCTTGGGTGGTGTATTGATGCAAAAGGGTATAATTATACCTTATACTTATCGACAGTTTAAAGTACATGAGAAGAACTATTCTACCTACGACCTAGAGTTGGTGGCGGTAGTGTTCATTCTGAAGTTGTGGAGGCACTATCTCTATGGTGTGCATTGCGAGGTCTTTACCGACCACCATAGCCTTAAGTATATCTTTTCTTAGCCGTATCTAAACATTAGGCAGTGTAGGGGGTTGGAGTTATTGAAAGACTATGACATTACCATTATTTATCATCCGGGCAAGACTAATGTGGTAGCAGATGCCTTGAGTCGCAAAGCACCTTGTAAGGGTAGTTTGGCTTTCCTTAAGGCAAATGAGAGGCCTTTGGATTTAGAGGTTCAATCATTGTCTAGGTATCTGGTTCGACTTGATATTTCTGCCCATCATAGGATTTTGGCCTTTGTGGAAGCTAGGTCTACCTTGATGGACCAGATTCGGGCACACCAGTTTGAGGATGACAATTAGGTTCCATGTTAAGTCGAGTAAGAATAAGTTAAATAATATTTGTTAGAGCTAGAGAAAGAAGTAATTACAGTCCGAACGGAGAAGTCATATTATAAGTGAGATTTTTGTCCTTTACTTTATCAAAAGAAGAAGTGACACGCCTATGTTTGTCTGTGACCTAAACCATAAGAAAAGAAATAAAAAAAGAAATAATGCGAAAACATTAAAGGATTCAATTCACACAAAAATATCTGTCTCATATTATAAGGTAGAATTATACTATTGAATAATGATAGAGATTTTTTACTAAAAAAGTAAGAGAAAATAAATCTAGTCAATAATAATCATCCAAATCATTTTAATTTCATTCAAGGCTACCCAGAAGTGATGACGAACATAATTAAGGATATGATTAAACTATATAAGGGAACAAAGTAGAATAACATTTTCAGTTAAAATAAAAGAGAAAACAAACCAAAATGAAAACTCAAAAATTAGGGAAAATAAAGAATTTGAAAAAATTAGTCATTTCACAAAGTAATTCAAAGTAAAATAACGCAAAATTACCCCAAAGAGAAGAAAACTCAAGTGTTGAGTAGACAAGTAAGCCTATTAGCAGTAAGAAGACTAGATTGGTTCTCTTTTAAACAAATTAGAATGTGTTCTTCAATCAAAATAGAGAGGCTGATTTCCATAAAGAGATGGAACTGAGAGACCTATGAGCTAATTTTTTTAACAAACTAAAAATTGGTGTATAGTTGATGATTTTGATCTTATCTGGTTGTTCATTTTTCTCTTGCTAATTTTCCTCCAATAAACTGACACTCATTATTTTGAACTGAGAGAAACCTACAGCTAATTAGATTTGGAAAAAATGAAAAAATCAAGCATCCAAAAAGCTCCAACAGAACTAGAGAGAAGCACGCATGCGCAGATTTCCTCCAAGCTGTTGAATTTCCTCTAACTGCAGAAGAGAAAAGCTGCGCTTAATTGATGTGCTCCTGAATTCTCTAACAACATAGCGAACAAAAGTTAAAAATTTCGATAACAGTGTTTATGTATTTTTACTGAATAAAGGGGAGGGGTGGGGTATGTGAAGAAAAGTATGTGGTTGTAATAAATTAAAGAGGGAAAATATATGTATATGCATCCTTTTTTTATTAATTAACAAGGGGATAGTAACTTTTTAAACATTTGGATATTATATCGTCGTTAATATTAAACTGAAAATTGACTTTTAACATCAAGAAGAATATTTTGTCGTTATATATATATTTTGAATGACCGGATTCATATTCGTTTGTTAAGAATTGGTCATTAAAAATGAAAGTTCTTGTAGTGCTAATTGATATTTTTTAGTTTTAAGAAAGTTAGAGTTGACCACGATTAATATTTGGTCAAGAGGGTTGACTCCGACAATTCTAAAGTGATGTAAATTAGTCAGTCATTATATTTGATTTATTTTTGTAAGGTTTTGAATGAATTTCCAGAATCCATTAAAAATTTTGGTTGAATTTGGACTTTGTTGGTCAACTATATTTTAGTGCAACTGGTGTCCCTTGCTTGCGTTTGGAAGCGTCGATTGTTGGCAAAGAAGAAGAAAGTTTCCCTATGCGTTAGCCAGATGGGAGACAATTGCAAAGTAGGAGATGGGGTTCGGATCATGGTTGGGTTGCACATTCATGTGAGGGTTATCATGGTGGGTTTGGGTTTGGGTCAACATCACATTCGTGTTCACAAAGAAGAAAAGGACCTAGACAGAATTAGAACGTCATTTTTGAACTAAGACTTCATAACTCGATTTTGAAAATTTTGAAGTTCAGTTTTAGGTGATTAAAAAAGAATTTTGCTTGATCTTTAAAATTTTTACTAAAAGTTAAAGTTGTGTTTGATCATGTATTACACATAAAAAAGAGTTAAAATGTTATGAATAGAAGAAGATTTTTTACTTGAAAAACTCATATTAAAAAATTAATAAAAGAATTAGTACAATAGATAATGAAACAATATTTTGTTTTAAAAATTGAAAATAAAAAAGAAAACTTTCTAGGGACAAATGAGAAGAAAGGGATAGGTAGTATAAAAATCAATTCCAATACATATTGATTGATGAAAACAGGAAAAGAAAGGGGACTTTGGCTAGAAAAATGCAAAAATTATTTACATTTACATTTTAGGTGAGCCTTTTCCCCTCAAATGGTAGGCTGGCACAACACAGTCTGACCACGGTCTGGGAATGGCAGAACACAGTTAAGTTAAAGAAGACTGAACAAGACCTTTAAGTTTGTGCTTCTTCCCTTCAATCTCAACAAGTCGTAATCATTAGGACGCTAGCTGAAATGAAAAACACTAGAAACTCTTAAGAGAGTGAGAGGGATGTCGCAACGAAGATGGAGATAGTGTGAGAGAAATATTGTGGATATTCATTTAAGTATTCTTACAACTTCTTGAAAAAGGTTTTAATTAAGCAAACAACTTTCTAATCTTAATAATATTACAACAACGCAATCAATCAGACAACTTACAAATAGATTAATCAAGTAGCTTGCAAGTAGCACAAATTCTTGTAGTTGTTTTGTAATGATTCTCATAGTTGTTTTAAGATATTTGCGTAAGTTGTCTTTTTTGACCTTTTTCGTAGCTTTTGAATATCATTTGTGACTTTCCTGCGGGGATGGGTGATACTATTACCAAAGTGATCCGGTGGATATTGAATGAGATATTCAATTTTAAAGGTTTGAAGTTAGATCAAACTAAATATTCTAGGTTCACGAGGTCATATCGATTTCGAATGTGACAATTCAGTTAATATGGAAGGTAAATTTTTACTTAGTAATTAGGTGGTTGGTGCGGATCCAAGGTGTTCGGTAGATATTTGAATCACTAGTTGGATTTTTTTGTTTTAATGAAGTTAACATTGACCACAGTCTATATGTAATCAATACAATCTCAGATCAGTAATTTGATTATTCTGACAGATCTGAAATGTGATGTTTCGTAATTGTCTTTTATGAGGAAGGTAAAAAGGACAACCAGTGGTAGAACCATGATTTTTAATAAAGGGGTACAAAATTTGAAAAAGTAGACACACGAAATAGCTGAAGGGAGTTCGACATCTACTATTTATACATAAAATAATATTTTAACCATGTATAAATAATATAATTTTTTGCCGAAAAGTAATGTGATTTTTTATGTATGTGTTGTTTCCCACTGATTCGAGCCCCGAATTGTGTTCCTTTTTGGAAGACAAGTTCACGTTACTGTTTAAGACCCTTTTACGGAGTTAATTTTGGAATTTTTAGAGAGGATCCCACATTTTTGTTTTTGATTCTGAAATTGGTCTGTCTTTAAATTTAGTAATTTTATTATTAAAAAGACTGTATTGACATTGTGAATCAATTTTTGACAGCATGGCAGTGATCATAGGCCGTACTAAAAGGGAAAGCTCCAGCGTTATGAGTTGGAGCATGATTGTTCGGCCTACAGGTAAGCTACATCTTCCCATCCTTAGATTGGCTCAAATATGTAAATACTTGTTGAAATTGATGGAATTCGGGTTGGGTAGCTATTGTATATATGTTAGATTACTAGAAATCATATTTTAGGCCTTATTCGAAAATTTTGTGTGATTGAGAGCATGTATCCCCTATTGTTGTTTACCTTTGATTCATGTATTATTGAATTCATGTTTATAATTATTTGGAGCATTTTGGCCTTAGTTTAGGGTGATTAAAACTTGCCTTAGATGCCCTAAAGTCATTTCGACTAGCTTAGATCCCTGTAGACTGGTATAGCATACTACAGTTTCATGGTTCGGACTTAGCTAGGAAGTAACCTTGTGCTTGTGAAACTCTTATTCATTATTTCCCAAGTCCCGCGGCTTATGAGATACTTTAGTGGTATTAGACTCCTTTTTCATCTCAAGATCAATTTTGAACGAAGCTCAGATGGTTGTGTTGGCTTAATTCGTTGTGGACGGTAATACATGGTTCCTACTAGAATACAACTTAGAATGAGAATCTTTAGCACCTTTGATTATATTTTCTGTGAGTATCCGGATATGACTTCCTACCTTTACTTCTAGAGTCTTATAAAGGAGTATCCAGGTTACAAGCCTATCCTCGACCGACTTCTTCTCATGGCGAGTATATTTGAGTTCATACCTTGATCGAATGGATAATTCTGACGAGCATCCGGGTTTCAAGTCCGGCCTGGGTATTTATGTCAGTTGTGTTTCAAGATTGGGTGTGGCTCTTCAGTTTTCAGAGTTTTAGATTCATTGATTCCTAGTCCTTGTAGTCTTAGCTATTTTTTTGTACTCGGCGGACTTATGGAGGTTCGGCGGGGTTTTATTTTAGTTTGCAGTTGTCTTTCCTAGTTGGTAGTTTTCTTACTCGCATATAATTAATTTTTCATACCATTGGTTTCTAATTCTGACTCTTGTTTAGGTTTATTACTCCTTTTCATATTGTTTTTACCTTTCCAGCTCAGTCGGCCTATGATGCCTACTGGGTACATGTTGTACTGGTACTCATATTACACTTTGCATCTACTTTCGTGATGCAAGTCCGAGCACCAGTTAGCTACGCTTACCTATTAAGCCTACAATAGTCTATATCAGAAACGAGGGTGAGCACTTGATGTTTTGGGATCATTTTTGTCTCCTTCAACATGGATGACCCGTCTTTTACAGTTTGAGACTAGCCAGTTATTATATTTGTTTATGGTCTACTTTTGAGACTTGTACTTATCTTTTGTTTTGTAGTAGCTTTGTAATTGTGACTTTAAGGTTTTGGGAGGGATCATTTTTGTGTGTGTATATATATTTTCCATTATTTTTATCGTTATTATCTTGTTTGTGTTAGTTCCAATCTAGGTTTTCCCCTTATACCTATTATTAGCCGTTTCGGATTACGGGTTGGCTTACCCGCTGGTGGGTTATGGTAGGTGTGATCATGATTCGAAAAATTGAGTCGTGACACTATTTAAGGTGGTTCTTAATAAAATAACACACAATATGAGATGAATGACGATACTAGAATATTCAACAAATAATAATAATAAAACCGCATAAAATAAATACTGCAAATTAATATATGAAAATGGTCATAATTTAAAAGTACTAAATAATGCTAAAATAAGTATAATAATTATTAATTACATACTAATGAATAAAGAAAAATTAAAAGTAGGTTATATATTTTAATTGTCTAAACCATTGTAAACTAAAGAACAAAATTCAGCATTATTGTCATTCTTAGTGTTGAATAAAAATAATTTTTGTTAGAATTGGTATTGATTTGATTTTTATTTGAGGTTTAGTAGAGTTAGTATTGTCTATATACTATAATCTTTATTGGGCCACTCAAAATTCTACGTTTCAAACATGGAATAACAAGTTAAAAGATAAAAACTACGAAAAAGTATAAGAAATATTTTTAATAAATTTTATAAATTATATATATAATGTCGAGTTGGTTTGGTCTTGGGTTGACTTTTTTAGTTAAAGAAAAACAAACACAAGTATAATCGGGTTTTTTCTTTCAATAACAAAAGTCAAACCAAATCACTAGTCAAATTTATTTTTTCCGATTTGACTCGATTTGCTGTTTGGTTCGGTTTTGTTATAGACATATAGTTTTCATCATTTAAAAATTCAGGGTTAAGGCATAAAAGTAGATTTAAATTAGAGATAAATGTCAAAAACACACCTTAACTATCACATTTTTTGAGTTTCATATCTAAACTATTGGAAGTGTAAGTTTCATACCGAAACTATTACTTATTAGTTTGAAAAACACACCTTTCTTTTATCACACTCTCATCATTTTGTGTGTACTACACACTAATTGTTTTTAAAACAAAAATTGCCACATCAAACTAAACATAAACAAAATATTTCACCTTGACAAAAATTAAATAAATTATTAGTATTAGTTAAAGTTAACTATTAAAGTATTGCTATCCAAAAAACAATACTATAAAATAAAATATAAAATATATTTTTTACCTTACTCCATCATGATGTAAAATGAATAAGTAATAGTTTATGTATAAAACTCACACTCCTAATAGAGATAAGAGTTTTTGAGACTTATCTCTTAAATTTATAGGGAAATTATCAATTACACATTTAAATTATTATGAGAGTTCTAAAACTCTCCTGAATTTATCTTTTTTAAACGATTTACCCCTTATTAATTACCTAGAACATAAAATAATTTAAAACACAACAATATAAGCAAACACATGCTTATTCAAAACTTACAAAAAATCGCTTTAATATCTTTTTTCATTCCAAATGACCCGACCTTCATCCTCTCTCAAACATGTGGTCCTCCTTTCACTTATTCAACGAAATTACAAGTACAAATAATGAACTAAGCTTGGATATACAAAAGGATTAGATAATTAAGATTTAAGAACAATAATTTGATCAAGTGATTTAGAAATCACCACCCAACTCTGTAGGCCGTGACTGGTGCCCGAGTTGGACACCCATACGTACCCTTAGCCCCACTTAGCGTGTTAGTAGAATAAACAAAAGTAGAAATAAAAAAAGGGTCGCTAGAGAGCACATGAGAACAAATATAGTACAAAAGGGTTGTTAAGGCCATCACGGAACATAAAGCCCAAAACATATATGCATAACCCACATCACAGGTCTACAGACCTCTACAGAACGATAGCCTAGTCATATGATGGGACAGGGACCCATCGTACCCTTAACCAATATGTACAAATATACAATAGAAAAGTTAGAAGTAAAATAGGGCTCTGGACAAACGAGCACTTCCAACCAACAGGGTGGATGTCCTAAGCGAGCGAATCAGCAAACTAAGCATCTGTACCTACGGGCATGTAACGCTGCCCCAGAAGAAAGAGGGTCAGTACGGATAATGTACTGAGTATATAAAGCACAGACTGTAATAGGTAAAGCCATTACCAGAACGGAAGGTCCAAAAATGAGCAAAATATCCATAATATCAAAATGCTTTTCATAACCACAGATAATGTATGCAGAAAAACATATGCCATATCCGACCCCATTATGGGACTCGATGAACAAATCATGGTCGCCGCCCCATCACTGCCGCCATATAACATCATAACTCCAGAGTAGGGAACATCTCCGTAACAAATCATATCATAGCAGATGGTCATATCAGATCATATCATATTATATATGTACATGGCACATCATAACTCCACAAATCAAACTCATGTACAAGGCATACCTTCCCCCTCAAGTCGGGGCACGGTGAACAATGCAAAAAAGTAAGCACGATAACAAAACCTAATCCAGGCTCGGTAAAGGAAGCATTGAGGCATCCACGAGTGGAGTAGTGAGAAACTAAATGCACTTTAAATTATTTTTGAGACTCGATAGAGTTAACAAAATGAGCTATTATTCAAAAATCAAGACAAGAGTCATATCAAGTACCTTTTGAATATCACTATAAGTTATATCCAAATAGCACTTTTGGAATCATATACACGTATCTAGGCACGATAAAATAGCCTTTGGAAAATCAAGAAGTTGGCCATCCTAGCAGCTCTACGAATAGGAACATCCTTGGAATCATATAAAAGTCATATACTTGTTTCATAAAAACCATGCCAAAAAGGAAGATTAGCTTTATATACTTATGTCAAAACATGACAAGAGAAAGAACGGTTAGCTTTACATACTTATGCCAAAGACATGCCAAAAGAAGGAACGGTTAGCTACATACCTCTTACGGATTACTCCTAATACATTCGCCTCGTCGTCTCTTGAACCTATTTAACCTGAAAGTAATACTAAGATTAATAAACTTTCACTTTCCAATTTCCAACTCTACATCCACGTATCCATAGGAATCATTTCCTTATCCATTTCCCTTAACTAGCTTATTACTAGCTCCAACGTTACCAAAAATTAGGAAGCATCTCCCCTATAACTTCAACATCCCCGAGATTTCACCTCGGCCAAAATATCAAAAATCATACCAACAACAACAACCAGAAACATATATATAAATAAATCACTTCAACATTACCCAATACAACTCCAAACAACTAGCTCCGAACTACGATACAAAAATAGTGTTTTTAACCTTTATTTCATAAAATCTTTTACCATACAAAATGGAGGGTCGTGTGGATTCAAAAAGCAGAACCCACACCCCTTTTTGAGTACTTTCCATCCCTGTAAAACTCAATTAAACCACCCCCAACCTTCAGCACCACCACAACAACACACTACTCGACTTCGATTTACCTACTCGACTTCAATTTAGTTTGTTTCTAACGTCAAGCATAATTATACATATTTTCCACTTCCATCCTTACTTAAGACATGTAATATAACCCATAAAAACATCATAAACTTCAATTTTAAAGGGAAAGCCTTACCTTGCCCAAAACTCGCCAAACTCGCCAAAACTCGCCTTGGAAGTTCCTTTAGCGCGACTAAAACTTTGTGTCTTCTTGTTATCCTTTTGGTGATTCCCCAAATCATAAATTTATATTACTAACACCTTCATACATTTTTAGTATACCATAGATAACTAATTTACGGAATGAAATCGGAGAACTTACCTCTTTTTTCCTCCCAAAACTGTGGCTCTCTTTCTCTTTTAGCTAGAGGTTTCCCTTCTCCTCTTTTCTAGAATTTTCTTGATGAGGATGAAGTTAAAGGATAAGTATGAGCCAAAAAAGTCGTAAGATATATATATATATATAGAGGCCACCTTAGGGGGTGATACGTGTTAATCCCTTATAGGTCTAACACACCATACCTCCAACCATGGGATGCCATATGGCATGTGGGGCCCACCACCCTTGATCCAGCTGCTGCCACATGTCACTCTCTCATGCTTTCATATGTCACTCTCTTCTGCTACCACGTGGCACTTTTTTTTTCCCTTTGTGGGTTCATAATGTCATCTTACTTTATGAACCTGTGTAATCCTTGCTACGTAAGCTTGGTATGTACTCACGTAGCTTAATTATGTAACACATCTAAAGTAATAGCTTGCAAAAGTAAGTCGAGTCCTACGACTTACTACTTGGCCTCCAATTCCTTCTGAATTCTTATAACCCTATCTCCAATCTTTCTTATTATAGGGTATCACATTCTTCTTTTCTTAGAGTTATTTGATAGAGTTATAGCTTATCCGTCTCACATGGTAACTTCTAAGAAGCTTATAAACCCTTCAAGAATCTTAAGAAGTTTAATAGCTTAAAAAACCTTCAAAGAAACTCAAAACTTCTCAGGGTACAAAAGTCTTTCAAGATACAAAAGTACGGGGTATAACATTCTTTCCCCCTTTAGAACATTCGTCCTCGAATGTTAACTAGTCTTATAGCGTTTTACGAGGATTTTTGGGAGTTTTCTACAACCGTTGTCTTCCGTTCCTTTTAGGAGTTTAGACTACCTTTTGATATAGGGAACAAGTATGAATATCTCTTCTCTACCTTTATATAACGTATCCAAAATATTATAACTATATTTTCCTTATTGAACCCTTATTCCTTTTACCACGTACTTACTCACTTGGACCTATACGTAACACATACATATTCATAGGTTGCATAACCCTGCTGGTACAACTTGTATGAGGTAGACATAGTCTTTTCATCTCCAGATTCATTCTGCTTTACCGATCTCATTCACCTTGAAACTCCCTTGTCCAATCTTATCATACTTCTTTATTTTATTTTCTTCACTCTTTGCTCTTCTCACTTACAATCATAGGAGGCTTGTTGTCCCTTTTCCTTGGTTATTTATCTATCACAGCATCATTTGCGACCAACGCTATAGCCAACAACTTGGCTTTTGACCCCGCATGGTCTCGTTATCCTTCACACGATTTCTTGAGTTATTCGATACCCTTCCTTGGTCTTACACTTTCTTTTTTTATACATACCTATCTTCTAACGTTATGCCATGTAGGGTTTTTCCAAAAACTTCTTCAGACCGCCTTAAATACCATTTTGACTTCTATCCCATTATTGTTGGCTTTCAGACCTTCTAACTTGTTTCAGTGTTTAAACATCCATGTCCACTATATTGTAGTATCCATTGTTTCCATATTTTCCTTGCATTCTTCTCACCCGTTTCCTGTTGAAGGGGGGGGTTACTTATACCTTTGTCCTATCTTAAAACTCATCCAATCTCTTTTCCCAATCCATTTGGTATCGTATCATGTCCATCTCTTTCTTCATGCTTTATATCTTAATTTTGTACGTACGAAACCTTGACTAAGTCATGAAGCGACGAGAACTTTTCCATACATAGTGTGACATCTCATCTATTAATCTATACTTATGTAATATGACCCATGGAACAACTCATCTAAGGCCACACTCCACTTATCTTTATCAAAAGTTAATTAGCACTTTTAGTCATTCCAATTTCAATTAGGCAATACTTGTATTCCAACTATAATTGTCCAACGTTCTCTTGCAGGAATAGCTTTATCCCAACCTATATCATTTGTTTCTTGGGATGAATGTATATTGCACCATTTATTCCTTAAGTTTACCATCTTTGTCTCTTAAGGATTCCACTATTGTCGGGACGATGTTGTGTGCATGCACCACCCCTTTATACCTTATACCCCTTTCCCTTACCATGTACCCAATACCGGCTTTTAATTTTCTCAACAACATACCAAGTTCGCCTCAATCGGAGCCTTACCTTATAACCATGTAGTCGTATTGCACTTTTAAGCTCATATTCTACGTTCTCCTTTTGTTCTGTATCTGTATTTATTTAATGGGTGCTTTCATAGATTTCTCTTATCATTTATCCCCGTCTATGTCTATCTTTTATTCTGCACAAGAGGGATCTTATACTACCTCTGTATTATTTAGAACGCATTACTTCCCCATAATCCTTTTTCTCATTCCCAAAACATATTTTGTCCATCCATCTTTATTCGTATCATACCAATCATTCCCTAACACCCATTCTATCTCGTTGCTCATCCATCTACAGCTTGGTCTTTCATAGTTCCGTTACTTTTAGCATTCGTATCTTCGGCTACACATGTTATGACCTATTGTTACACTGTCATCTCGCTTTCTTCTTGCTTACTCCTTTCAGTTACTCTTTCTTTTCTTGTGCTCGCTATTATTTTCGTTATCGCATAATTTTTATTCGAAACTTTCCCTACGAAACTTGACAAGTCTTTCTTATTTGTTCCCTAGCCTACTTTTCCCTTTCACACTTACCCTTATATTCTTATTACACGGACCACATCCTATCACTACCCACTTTCTCACTAGGCTTTACTTATTTTTATAATGATCCTCGTTATATTCACATCATATCCTATTCGTATTCCACCCCATAATATAACACTTCTTAACCTTTTTCACGATTCTTACTATGGGTTACTTATCCTTCTTAGTTAGTCTTATGCTTAATATCTCCCAAGCTATCCTATTAATACTTCATATCCATCACAATTCTGTTTCCCTTGCACTCTTGTCTTAATCATACTGTTACTCCTTTTAATTATAGTTCATCACAGTTTATCCCTATATATCAATTCTGTCGGTGCCTTAATATATCGTTCTATCCAGAACTACCAGTCTTCTCTAAATTATCTCCCTAGGGTCATAAGTCTTTTCCAACTTTGGTTTACCATATCAATATCAACCTCCTAGTTTCTATTACCATCAATTCAACAAT
Source organism: Solanum dulcamara (assembly GCF_947179165.1). Lineage (NCBI taxonomy): Eukaryota > Viridiplantae > Streptophyta > Magnoliopsida > Solanales > Solanaceae > Solanum > Solanum dulcamara. The sequence continues at coordinate 42,709,118 of NC_077245.1, forward strand.
TAACTTATTTCTCGAGGTCAACCATACTCGTGGTTTAGCCAAATCTCATCATTCTTATGGGCACGACCTTTCAAGACATACTACAGCCCTGTATCTCATTCTTTTTTATTTCTAGGAAAATTTAGGCAGAGTTTCCTCTATATTTCTTACTATCTCAAACCTGTACGCAGAAAATACCAATAGTGCCTCACAGGGCCAACATGTATAAAGATACATATATATATATATGTATCATATCGCAGCCATACAGTGCACCCATAATCAATATTATGAAAATGGACTTACCTCGTACGTCCACTGGAACTTCCCCTGTTACACTTTTCTATCTACTCTTCCTTTCAATTTACAACTTTACATTTCAGTTCTATTTCAATACCTTACCCAACAGATATCTTTCGTGCCTTTGCTTACCTACGTGCCTTGTGACTTGGACTGTCATCAGTCCACTTCCTTCCATTGATGTCATCCTTCTGTTAACATTCAAGGTTAATATAAGAAGTCTAACCTCTATAGGCCAGGACTGGTGCCTAAGTTGGGTGTCCGTACGTACCCTTATCCCCACTTAGCGTGTTAGCAGAATAGACAAAAGTAGAAATCAAAAAAGGGTTGCTAGAGAGCATATGAGAACAAATATAGTACAAAAGGGTTGTTAAGGCCATCACGGAACATAAAGCCCAAAACATATATGCATAACCCACATCACAGGTCTACAGATCTCTACAGAATAATAGCCTAGTCATATGATGGGACAGGGCCCCTTCGTACCTTTAACCAATATGTACAAATATACAATAGAAAAGTTAGAAGTAAAATAGAGCTCCGGACAAACGAGCACTTCCAACCAACAGGGTGGATGTCCTAAGCGAGCAAATCAACAAACTAAGCATCTGTACCTACGGGCATGTAACGCTGCCCCGGAAGAAAGGGGGTCAGTACGGACAATGTACTGAGTATATAAAGCATAGACTGTAACCACAGATATCCAAAATATCAAAATATCAAAATGCTTTTCATAACCACAGATAATGTATGTAGAAAAACATATGCCATATCCGAAATATCAAAATGCTTTTCATAACCACAAATAATGTATGTAGAAAAACATATGCCATATCCGACCCCATTATGGGACTCGGTGAACAAATCATGGTCGCCACCCCATCACTTCCACCATATAACATCATAACTCCAGAGTAGGGAATATCTCCGTAAAAAACCATATCTTATCAGATGGTCATATCAGATCATATCATATTATATATGTACATGGCACATCATAACTCCACAAATCAAACTCATGTACAAGGCGTACCTTCCCCCTCAAGTCAGGGTAAGGTGAACAATGCAAAAAAGTAAGCACGATAACAAAACCTAATCTAGGCTCGGTAAAGGAAGCATTGAGGCATCCACAAGTGGAGTAGTGAGAAACTAAATGCACTTTAAATCATTTTTGAGACTCGATGGAGTTAACAAAATGAGCTATTATTCAAAAATCAAGACAAGAGTCATATCAAGTACCTCTTACGGATTACTCCTAATACGTTCACCTCATCTTCTCTTGAACCTATCTAACATGAAAGTAATACTAAGAGTAATAACCTTTCACTTTTCCATTTCCAACTCTGCATCCACGTATCCATAGGAATTATTTCCTTATCTATTTCCCTTAACTAGCTTATTACTAGCTCCGAAGTTATCGAAAATTAGGCAAAATCTCCCTTATAACTTCAACATTCCTATATTTCACCTCGGCCAAAATATCAACAACCATACCATTGAAAGGGTAATAAGGTTTCATAAGAAGGGCAAACTCAGTCCTTGCTATATTGGCCCTAGGGCTAGTGGAGTACAAGTTGGCTTTACCACCTAAATTTTTGGGGTACACTTGGTTTTTCATATATCAATGCTAAAGAAGTACCATGAAGATGAGGACTACATCATTAAATAAGACTCAGTGTTATTAGACAAGGAACTTCAGTATGAGGAAGAACAGTTGCAATCCTTGATCGTAATATCCAGAAGTTAAGAACTAAAGAGATCAATATGGTTAAAGTACAATGGAAACATCGTTAGGTGAAGGAAGCTACTTGGGAGATTGAAAAGGACATGCGAGACAAGTATCCTCAACTGTTAATCAAAATAGGTATTATTCTATCTCTACTTTAGCTCTATTTTCCCTACATAGTTACTCGAGGATGAGTGATGGCTAAATTGGTATCTATTGTAATGACCTGTCTCATCATTATGGATAGGCCAATGGGGAACAATTTTGGACAAGAAAACTTTGGGTTGTAACTTAGGGAAAATTTAGCCTAGGCGATACTTGGACAAATGTCGAGTCAAGTGAGGTCTGGGGTGAACTTGTGAATGGAGGGGGATTGAATATCTAATTTTATTGGTTAAGTTGATATCCAAAATGATACAGAGCATTTATAACTTTGCAGAATTGCATTCGGGCGCGTAAAACTCCTGAAATTGGACTTCGTCTGAAGGGTTTAATTTAATATATCTTTGAAAGGGGGTATGTTGTGAAATAGGGGCTTGGATCTCAAGCACTGAGATATGTATTTTCGTGAAACTCAATAAAGCATAATTTATCCCACAAGGTAGGGGCTGCCAGAGTAGGATGGGTCCCGCCAAAGCGGGACAGTCGTGACTTAAGTCGGGAAAAATGGTCTAGTTTTTCAAAAATAATTCCTAAAATAACAGGAAGCGAACTAGGGCAATTTTCATCAATATTACAAGGATTTCCATGCTTAAGGTATGGATTTTACTCCCTAAACTCATCCTTCGATTCCGACCACTCATAAACAAGGATGGGTGATCATTGGGGGAGGGTTTGAAATGAAATTAATGGTGGGAAATAGCCCTAGAGTGGAGATAGGATCATGGTTTTGGGAATAGGAGGGGAATTATGTTATAATACATGTGAACTAGGCAATTATATTTATCCTTTATGTATATATGATTTGTTTTACACCAAGAACGAGCGGAATGAACAAGAAAAGGGAAAGCTCTTGCACTTTAAAGGTTGTTGAAGCTCGAATTCAAGGTAGTTGATAGTTTTGGTTTTTTAATGTGTTTCATTCACTTGTTAAACTTCTTTTTGATATGCATATATGTATATGAATAGGGAAACATGCTAGACTTTAGGTGAAATGATCATTTGCTGGCCTATTTTTGTGATAAATATGTTATTGGTAAAATAATATTGACTATGGCTTTGAAATTGCGATTGCTTGTATATGTAGACCAAGTGTTACATTTTGACACATAATTGGATTAGGTATTATGTTCTGACACATATTTGGATCGAGTGTCGCTTTTTGACACAAATCTGGAATCAGGTGTCACTTTCCAACATAAGTTAATTATTTGTGAGATCCCATGAGAGGATCCTTATGTGAAGTTGCATGATATGATTTGAGGTGATTGAACCGTGATCTTATTGAGTACTGAATATTGGTGAAAATGATTAACTTATTCCTTACATATTTGTTTATTATGTTGAGTTTAATTTTCCATGATCCGCTTAATGGCTAACCGCATAATCCTATTAGTACACCGTTGAATTTGTGAATTGATAATACATTTGCTTTGTCTTTTATTGAGTATAGGGTATATTCAACTGGCTGCGGAGAGACCTCTCCTATAACATGCCCTATACGAATTCCAAATTACATACCTAATCACTACATCCAACCAAAAACAACAACCTGCATCTCATATACACATAAAACATGGCAACATTACACAACACAAGCTCCAAACAACTTGCTTAAAATTACGATACCAAAATAGGGTCGTTAATCTTTATTTTGTAAAACCCTTAACTATACGAAATGGGGGGGGGGGTAATGTGGATGAGAAAAGAAGAACCACGACCTATTTAGACCATGTTACAGACCTGCAACACCCTACCACACACCTGCAGCCGCGCACCACAAGCACAACATCTTACTTCAACTACAATTTAACTATAACGACTCCAATTTAAATTGCTTCTAACTTCAAGCATATTTATGGAATTTTCATATTTCCAGCCACCTAAACGACATTTAATACACTTCATAAAAACACCATAAACTCCAAGTTGAAATGAACGACCTTACCTTACCCGAAATTGGCCAAAACTCGCCTAAACCCACTTCGGAAACCTCTTGATGTGCTGAAATGGAGCAGACTGTTTATGTCACTTCTTCGCTGCCCCAAATAGTGATTTTATGCTATTAAACACTGTTATTTAACTATGGTATACCTTAAATAATTAATTCACAGAACGAAAGTCGGAGGCTTACCTTTTTGGGACCAAACTCGTAGCCCTCCTCTTCTTGCTCCTAGCGTTTTTCTCTTCCAGTTTCCAAGTGTAGGGCTGAAGAAATGACTCCTTAGTAATCATAATATATATATATATATATATATACCTCCAAGTGATCGAGGACCACCTTAGATAATTAATTCACAGAGAAAAATTGGAACTCACCATGGATTATTGGCTGCAGTAGGTACTCTCTTTTTCTCTCTCAAATATTTCTAAGTTTTTCCTTGGCTAATGTTTATGACCAGCTGAAAATGAGGCTTAGTCACTAATATATACACATATACACCTCCTTAGGAGGTGACACGTGTCAGCCCCTAAAGGTGACACATGTCCAGCCCCTATTGGGCCATGTATCCATGCCATGCCTCCTAGGCTGCCACGTGTCCTTGGTGGGGCCCACCCTCAAGTAGGTGGGTCACCTACTTGACCCCAAGAAGGTGGGTCACCTGCTGCCATGTGTCACTTTCCCAAGCTGCCATGTGGCACCTCCTCTTACTGCCACATGTCGCTCTTCTCCCTCTTCGTGGGTTCGTAATCTTCTCTTACTTTAAGAACCCGTGTACTCCTTGCTACGTAAGCTCAAATTTCATTCAAGTATCTTAAATTTGTAAGACTTCCGAGTTGGTAGATTTCATAAGTAATTCGAGTCCTATGACTCATTTCTTGGCCTCCAACTCCCCTCGAATTCTTATAACCATTTTCCAACCTTCCCTACCATGGGGTATCATACTCTCCGTTCCTTAGAGTTGTGTGATAGTGTGGTAGATTATCTGACTCACTTGATAACTTCTAAGAAGCTTAAGAGAAATTCTGAGCTCAAGAGTGTGGGGTGTGACACATACAAATGAAAAAATGAACTCTCAGGATTCGTTTAGAATCCTTTGCACACAAACTAAACATGCTATCCCACTAATTTGATGTTGAAAATTCAATGGATCCTTCAAAATTTAAATTTGAGGTATCTTTGACCCGGAATCCAATAACTTGCAACCAAACTAAATTTGGGCCTCAAAATATCAAATAATTCTCAGGACCTCTAGAAATTCAATTAATACCACTCCTAGGACTTAAATCATCCCTTAAATCCAACGCAGTCATCGAAACTCAATTCCGAGCATCAAGTCTCTGAATATTGACAAAAGTCAACTCTATGGTCAAAAACACAATAATTTCTAGCTCTAGGCTGCAAATCTGCAATACAACCCCAAAAATAATTCTTTCAACTCTCCTAGACCAATTTCCACACCTTCATATCTAAAATGGTTGGAAGCTCTTCCTCATAAATCAAATCTGGACCCAATTCTACCGAATCAAGTGAGATAAAAAAGTACTCATCCAACACATGCTTCCGGATCATGAAAACATGGAAAAAGGGATGCACAACTAATAAGCTAGGGAGGAAGGACAACCTATAGGCAACCTCTCCAACTTGTCCCAACATCTCAAATGGATTATAAAATCAAGGGCTAAGCTTTCCCTTCTTTTCGAACTGCATCACACCCTTCATGGGTGACACTCGGAGCAAAACATGATCACCCTCCATGAAATCTAAGGGTCAAATTCTCCGATCTATATAACTCTTCTATCAACTTTGGGCTGTCAGCAGTCTACCCTGAATCATACGAATCTGCTCTATGGCATCTCTAAGCATATTAGTATCAAGAGAATCCATCTTAGCAGAATCAAACCACCCTATTGCATATCTACATAGCTTGCCATACAATACCTCAAATAGGGCCATCTGGATACTAAAATGATAGGTGTTGGTGTAGGAAAACTCTGCTAAGAGTAAATGCTAATCCCATCTAGCACCAAAGTCAATCACACATGCACAAAACATATCCTCTAACACCTGAATCGTCCGCTCAGACTAGCCATTTGTCTGAGGGTGAAAATATTTATTCATATCTAACGAAGTACCTAAACCATGCGGTAAAGCTAGCTAGAGGTATGAAGTGAACAATGAACCTCGATCCAAGATAATAGATATAGGCACACTATAAAATCAAGCGATTTGACTAATATAAATCTTAGCTAACTTCTCTATCATATACTTCACCAGAACTAGGATGAAATGGGGAGACTTGGTCAGCCTATCAACAACCACCTAAATAGAATCATAACCACCCATGGTGGTAGTTAGGCCCACAATAAAGTTCATGGTGATCCGCTGCCACTTATAAGTAAGAATGGGCATTCTTTGAGACACACCTCCAGGTCGCTAGTGCTCACACTAGACTTGTTGATAGGTAAAACATCTAGAAACAAAGTTTGCGACATACTTCTTCATACCACACCACCAGTAATGCTGACTTAGATCATGATACATCTTTTTTGCATCTAGATGGATAGAATAGCGAGAACAGTGAGCTACTTTTAGAATCAATCTGATAAAATCACCCACTTTGGGCAAATAAATCCAACCTTCGATCCTCAAAACACTACTAAAATTAAGTACGGCCTCTTTTGATTCACTTCTCAACACCTTATCTCAAATAAGACAAAACATCTCATCATCAAACTGGCTCTCTCGAATCTGCTCAACTAAGGAAGAAGGAACCTCAATGAAGCCAATCAAAGCACCACTATCCTTATAAACTCATAATCAAAAAAGACTACCGGCTTGCCTCTAAGCATTCTTAGCCAATGTCCTCCTATCAACAGTAATCCCTGCAAGATTCCCAATACTAGGAGTTTTCCTACTCAAAGCATCGACCAGCACATTAGCCTTCCTCGGGTGATACAAGATAGTTATGTTATAGTCCTTTATCAACTCAAGTCATCTTCACGTCCTCAAAGTAGATCTCACTTACTAATGATGTACTGAAGGCTCCGATGATTAGTAAAGACCTCACAATGAACCCCATACAATTAATGCCACCACAACTTAACTATAAGTACTATAGTAGCCAACTCTATGTCATCTACGAATGTTTTTTTTCATGAGCCATTAACAATGTATAAGAAATTACCTTCCCTTTTTACATCAATAAACCACCTAGACCAACACTGAAAGCATCAAAGTAAATAGTAAAACCCACACCCTTCTCTTACAATGTCAAAATCGAAGTCGAAGTCAATAAGGCCTTGAGATTTCAAAAGCTCAGCTCACATTCATCGTACCAATGAAAATCTATGGTCTTCTAAGCTAATCAAGTCAAAGGCACTGCAATGGTGGAGAAGCCCTAAACAAACCGTCTTTAGTTGACTATCAACCCCACAAAACTCTGAATCTCAGTAGGAGAAGTAGGTCTTTTCCAGCCCATAACTGCCTCAATCTTTACTGGATCAACTCTAATGGCCTCTTTGGACACCACTTGTCCTAAAAATGCTATAGAATCAAGACAGACCTCATACTTGGAGAACATCACATATAGTTTTTGCTCTCTAAATCTCCAGAGTACCACCCTTAAGTTATGGGAATGATTCCCCTTGGTCATCGAATAAATCAAAATGTCATCCATGAATAAAATAACGAAGGAATCCAAGTCTTGTAGAAGCACTCCGTTCATCAACTTCATAAATGCCGCAGGGGCATTAGTTAGCCCAAAAAATATCACCAAAAGCTCATAATGGCTATAGAAAGTTTGGAAAGCTGTCTTAGGGATATTCGACACCCTAATCCTAATTTGATGGTACCCAAACATCAAATCAATATTAAAAAACAGCGTCGCACCCTGTAGATGATCAAATAAGTCATCAATGCATGGGAAGGGGTACTTGTTCTTGACAGTTTCCTTGTTCAACTCCTATATTAATACATATTCTCATAGTTCCGTCCTTCTTCTTCACAAATAAGACCGGTGCACCCCAAGGTGACACACTAGGGTAAATGAACCCTTTACTCAACAAATACTGCAACTGTTGCTTCAACTATTTCAACTTAGCCGGAGACATATGATATGGGGAAATAGAAATAGTCTTAGCAGTCGGCTCCAAATCATTAGCAAATTCAATGTGCCTATCGAGAGGAACAATAGGAAGATCAGTAGGGAATAGATCTGTAAACTCTTAAACAACAGAAATGGACTCCATAGAAGGTGGCTCCACAGTAGTATCTCGAATAAAGGATAAATAGGACAAACTCCCTCTATCAATTAATCTCTGAGCATGGATGTAATATATAACCCTACTGGGGTAAGAAATACTTATACCCTTCACCTCTATCCCTGATACACCAGGCATAACTAAGGTGACGATCTTACCAAAACAATCAAGTATCACATGATAGGGAGAAATCCATTCCATACCTAATATTATATTAAAATCCACCATCCCTGAATAATCATGTCTACCCAAGTGTGGTACCCAGTCAAAGAAATAATACAAGATTGATACACTCGATCCACCACTAAAGGCTTACCCACGAGTGTAGAAGCATACACTAAAACATGCATACGATCATATACTAGGTTAAACCGAGAAGTAAAGTACGTAGACAAATAGGAGAAAGTAGATCCTAGATCAAATAACGCAGACACATATCGATGGCAGACAAGGATGATACTTATGATAATAATATCTGAAACCTCAACCTCGGGTCTCCCCAAAAAAGCATAAGAATGGGCCTCTCTACCACCTCTAGTCTGGGCCACACCTCTATCTCTACGTTGAACTATAACACCACTACCAAAGGCCCTACTTCCTCTACATGTTTGACCCCTTCCTTAACCTCTAGTCGGAGGCGCTGAATCTCTCTCTAGAGTAGTTGAAATGTGCCCCGAGGACCTGAATGACTTTGATAGGGACACTGATGAACCATATGACTAGGGTCTCTACACCCAAAGAAAGATCTCATAATGGAGAGTTGTTGTGATGAACCAGAAGAAATACCATGACAACCTCGGCCAGAAATGTAAGACCATCTTGATACCTGTCCACTCTGCGCCACCGGCATGGATGCATGAATGGGTCTATGTCGCTATAAAGAACCACCACTACTATAACGACCCAACTCTATAGGCCATGACTAGGGTTCGACCTAGACCTCCGTATACATAAATCTCAAATATAAGAAATATACACAAGAATCCAGAAGGTGATAGCAAATTCTTCTGCATATAGCCTCTTTCATTTACACCATGTCATGCAAGGGACTACAAGGCTGCCTTAACATAATAACATTTATAATATGCCATATAGGCACAAGTGAATCAAACTCGTAAACAACCCACTTACATATTTCTACAGACCTCTAAGAATACTAACAATGACATATGGCGGGATTGGGCCACCGCCATACCCCTAAATAAACAACTATATACATTATACAATCAGCACCAAAAGCTAGGCTCTGAAATAGTGGAGCACTTCCGACATAGCTGAGTGGGAGTCCTAAGCTGACGGATCTCTAAAGTAAGTATCTGTACCTGCGGGCATGAAACACAACCCTCCTCCCCCCCCCGAATAAACGAAGGTCAGTACGATATATGTATTGAGTATGTAAAATATAATACATCATAGCTGAGACCATAACTGAAATAAGGATGCAGGGGACCAGTGTAACAATTAACAAATTAATGTACCTGCACCTTAGGATACGTAGTCATATATATCATCATATGTTGTTCCCCGCTCGCTAAGGAACTCGGTTTCATAACTATTTCATCATATTATCATATCACCATATTATCATCCCCTATCATCATGTATATTATGTCATCAGGTCATCATATAGGACATTATATCATGGTAGACAGTATAATTTTATCGTATATGTCATCATAGTATATCCGGTCCACTATGGGGCTCGGGGTCATAAATGTATCCCTATATTTTCATATGCATGCCTACGTAAGTATCCGTCCCTTTACTAAGGGACTCGGTGAAAGAGTAATGTACCTAACGTACCGCACCCGACCATTTTATAGGACTTGGTGCCATTATCACATAGTAAAATATATCGAGGAACCTTCGGCCCTATCCATAATTTAAAATAATGCCGAGGAGCGTACGGCTCGACCCACATTTTCATCATATCATATCATATATACATATATATATATATATATATATATATATATATATATATATATATATGTCCTGGGACTCGGTGAATAACTTCATCACATACGGCATTATCGTATGCTTCAACTTTATCATATACGACATTTCATCATCATATACTTCATACATACATATACATAGCTAGCTCGGGACTCGGTGAAAGAGTAATAAAGTTGGGCATGATAACGTTCCCAACCCATCATGGGACTCGGTGAAAAAAGGATTACCGTATGCACGAGTAGAGTAGTGAGAAACCATATGCAACTAGGTCATCTCATGAGACTCAATAAAATAGTCAAGTGAACCGTCACTTGAAGACCAGGGAAGTAATTCTCCAAGGTACCCTTTAGATGTTATTAGGGATTTCATCAATTAGGGCCTCAAGAACCCCAGGCGTGTACCACGATAATGCCATACAGTTTATACAATCAAAGAGACAATTTATGCAATCAGACACATAGCATATGCAATTAGAGATACAACTTGTGCAATCAGACACATTTATCCTCTCATAGCCTTTCAGAACAGGAGCTTATATTTCCATTTACTATTCAATATATAGGTGGCTCAGGAGTAGTAATCTAACTATTTTAGGACCCTTAGTATTTAGAGGTGACTACGAGTACGAATTACGTCTGGAACCTCTAAATGGAATTATCTCTAAACTCATATAAGACATCATTTTCCTTACCTTAATCCCCTTTCAAAGAGAGAAATAGGCAAGCTTTATATGTACTACTTATCATCCTATAGAAAACTTGAAAGGTGAGGACTCCACTTATTGCAGGAGTTCTAACATCCAGAAGTGAACAAGGGTATTGACTCCTACTCAATGCTTTATGAATGGAATGACTCCCAAATTTCATATATATATAACTTAAGTCTAAGACATGCCAAAAGAAAAGAAAGGGTAAGCTTCACATATATTTTGTGGATTAACTGTAATCGAGCTCGTCTCGTTACCTCCTTGACCTAATAACATGAGTGTAATACTGAGGTTAATGACCTTTCTCTTTCAGAATTCCAACTCTACAACAAGTACCCATAGGAATCATTTCCTTATCCAATACCCTTGACTAGTTTTTTACAAGTTCAAAAGTTACCAAAAATTGGACAGCATCTCTCCTATAACTTCAACATCCTCGAGATTTTACTTGAAAAAAATGTCAACAACCATACCAACAAAAAAAACTAGCAGAATATATATAAATAAATCATTTCAAAATTACCCAATACAACTCCAAACAACTAGCTCAAAACTACGATACCAAAACAGAATTTTGAATCTTTATTTCGTAAAACCTTTAACCATACTAAATGGGGGGTCGTGTGGCTGAAACCAGCAGAACCCACAAACTTTACAGAACCCTTTACATCCCTGCAACACACAACAACACCAGCTACAACCGCATCCCACAATCACAATACCCTACACGACTTCGATTTAGGTATGACGACTTCAATTTAGTTCATTTCTAACGTCAAGCACCCTTATGAAAATTTTCCACTTACAACCTTATTTAAGACATTTAATATACCTTATAAAATTATTATAAACTCCAATTTGAAAGGAAACACCTTAACTTGCCCAAAACTCGCCAAACTCGCCAAAACTCGCCTCGAAAGTTCCTTTAGCGCGACTAAAACTTTATGGCTGCTTGTTTTCCTTTTATTGCTGCCTCAAATCATAAATTTATATTACTAACACCTTCATACCTTCTTCGTATACCGTATATAACTAATTTATAGAACGAAATTGGAGAACTTACCTCTTTTTTCCTCCCCAAACCGTGGCTCTCTTTCTCATCTAGCTAGAGTTTCTTCTCTTTTTTTTTTTTCTAGAGTTTTCTAGAATTTTGAAGATAAGAATAAATTGTTGGATAATGATGATCATAAAACTTATATATATAGGTTACTTTAGGGGGTGACATGTGTCAAGCCCTAAGTAGTGACACATGTCAAGCCCTAAGTGGTGATATATGCCAAGTCCTCATTCGGCCAACACATCCCTTCCTCCTACCATAGGCTGCCACATGGCAGGTGGGGTCCACCTCTTGCTCCAGCTACTGCCATGTGGCACTCTCCCTTGATTCCACATGGCACTCTCTCATGCTTCCACATGTCACTCTCTTTTCCTCCTCGTGGGTTCGTAATCTCATTTTACTTTACAAACCTATGTAATACTTACTGCGTAAGCTTGGTATGTACTCAAGTAGCTTGAGTATGTAAGATTTTCAAGTAGGTAGCTTCCGTATGTAAGTCGAGTCGTACGACTCATTATTCGGTCTCCAACTTCCAGATTCTTATAACTCTATTTCCAATCTTCTCTACTATGGGATATCGCATTCTCCTTTCCTAAGAGTTGTTTGATAAAGTTAGATTACCCGGATCACATGGTAACTCTTAAGAAGTTTAAGAGTTCTTAAAAAGGCTTAAAAAGCTTTAAGAAACTTTAGGAAATCTTAAGAAACTTAGGGGGCTTACGATCCTTCCAAGAACTTAAGAGACTTTCAAGAGACTTAAGAACGAATTCCAAAGTACAAAAGTATGGGGTGTAACATCCACTATATGAAATCCTACCTCTAGATAAGGTACTAGAAAATAGACAACAAGAACATGCCCTCTTGGGGTCCCCAAACGTCTCTTGAACTATCAACATCACCTCCTTGGTAATGCTTATTATGAACTGGAAGGAAGCCTTCTCACGGGCTGATCTGTAACATAAGAGCTGAGAGAGAAGGTCAACACTCTCACAAACCTATGGACCCTCTCCTCCTTATCTGGAATCAAAGACATAGCATGGCAAGATTACTGCTAGAACGTGCCTCATACTCAGTAATAGATATGTCACCCTGCGTCAATCCCTCAAAGCTCAATCTGGTCTCCTCACGTATGCTTAAAGGAATGAAGTGATTCTCAAAAGTACTGGAAATCACATCCCACTCTACCAGAGGGGATTTCACTGGTCGGTATCACACTCTAGCCAAAAATGACCTCGACATCACACTCACAGGAAATTACCTCGACATTACACACTTGGCAACAATGACCTCAGCGTCATAAACTCGTCAAAAATTACCTCGACATCACACACTTACTGAAAATGTCCTCAACATCACAATCGCACTAAAAATGGCCTCGGCATCACAAGCTCACTGAAAATAACCTCGGCATCATAATTTCATCAAAAATGACCTCGACATCACAAACTTACTTGAAATGACCTCAATATCACACACGGTCATCTTATCACAATGTTCAGTAAAAATAATGCATTTTCACACAGTAATGAGAAAACGATGTGTTCAACACAATCACAATCACAACGAAGCTATCAAAGCAAGTTATAGGATACACATCAGCATCAAATTCAAGTTATATCACACTTCTAAGTTATAGAATTAGCAACACGTTGCCTTTTTCTTATCCCATATTTCATTTAGGATTAGTTCACATGAGAATATACCCATAACCTCATTTCCATTACTCCCCAACATGTACAAGAAATGAAATTCGGGAATTCTACAAGTTTCACGGAGTTTTAAAAGTTCACTTGCTTTAGACAAAGTCTCGATTAATTACATACTTGAGCCTTCCCTTTTGATTATAGTATGAAATACCACAATCTATTCAAATAATGATTTACAATTAAATTTCAGAACTAACAAGACCAAAATAACAAAATTTAGATAAAAGGGTCAAAATGACTCAATAATTTGATTCCAAAATGGGGTTTAAAATTTGGAATTATTTGTATGTAAATGATCCTCAAAGCATTTGAAATCTATTGGTGAAAATCAATTCAAATATGGAGTGAAAACCAATTCATATTCAACATTTTTATAAAATATGAGCTTCTTGAACTAAAACCCCAATTTATTCAATTCAAAATCACTAGTTGGATGCTAAAATCAAGATATAATCAATTGGTTATGAAGATTATGAGTTAAAATAACTAACCCAATTTATTTTTCCACAAAACCCTCTTTGAAATTGCCACCTACTAGCTCCCTAGATCCAAAATATAGAAAAATGGCCAAATCTCTACTTTTGGGAAGAGCTACTATTCAGGGATTTGTTTAGCCCTTTGATATTGTGGCTCACTTAGCCCGCAAATTTGATGACCAAGGTATTACCCCTCCATGATCGCGGCCTTAACCTCAAGAATGTGAGGGTCAAGCCATCTGGCACTCCGCGATCGTGAGTGTGGCATATAGCCTCATGGATGCACCGAAGGTGAACTGACACAAGACAACAACAACACTTAGCACACACACAAGTCACAAAATGAATCCTCGGAATTCGTTCGAAATCCTGTGAACACAAAACAAAATGCAATCCCACTAAATTCGATGTTCTGGACTCAATAGAACCATCCAAATTCAACTTTGAGGTCTCCTTGGCCCAAAACATGATATGTCACAACCAAACTAACTTTAGGCCTCAAAATATCAAATCATGCTTGGGACCTCTAAAAATTCAACCACGACCACTCCTATGTGTAAAATCATCCCCCAAATCCAATGGAGTCACCAAAACTTAATTCTGAGCATCTAATCTCTGAATGTTGACTAAAGTCAACTTTATAGTTAAAAACTCAACAATTTCTAATTCAAGGCCTCAAATCCCCAATACAACCCCAAAACTAATCACATTGACTCTCCTAGGTAATTTTCATATTTCAAAACTAATGAAAATGATGGAATTCCATTCCAAGATCCAAAACTCTAAATGACATCAAAAACCATTATTTGGCAACTTAAGCCTTTGAAACTCTAAACTTTCCAAAAAATCTTAAATGTTTTCTAGGAATTTCACAAAACTAATTTTGGATAATGATCAAACATGACTCGGGGCAACAAAATAGAGGGGTTAAATGGTCATTTTATGAAAATTACCAAAAATGACTTATAGGATCATTACAAAGATGAAAGGAAAAGGGTGTCAATTGGAGTTGAAATGATCCATGATAGCTAACATCATGATTAGACAATAGTTCAACACTTTGAGTGATTGAATTGCTCTCATCTACGACAAAAATAAAATACATAATTAGCCAGTTATAGTATTCTTTAATATATTTCTAAATTGGGATATGAAACATTTAGGAAATATTTTGTTATATCAATGTGAATGAGCTCTAAAATTATCAAAATGTAAAATTATAAATATTAAAATTTATTAATTTAATAGAGCAACAGAAAAAGAAATAGTGTTTCCATTTTTTCTCATTTTCCTTTTTTCCCTTCTTCTAGACAACACCATAAACCTGTTAAGTTGGTCGGGTCAGGTCATACTGGCCCACTAGTATAAGTGCCCAATGGGTTACCAAATCAGGCAAGGTCAAACCCTCCATAACTGGGTCGATCAGCCCATAACTGGGCCGATCCCGTCCGGCCTCAATAGTAAAAACAAAAACCTTGATGGCCCAGCCCATGACCCATTAGGGGTACTATGTCGGGCCTACCGGTCCGGGTTTATTGCCCATCGGGCTTAATGGGCCATTTTAAAAAAAGTTTTATCGATGCTTACATATTCAAAAATTAGAGTCAATCATTAATATAGTGTATCTGAATCTATTTAATTTAGAAGTAATTATAAATATTTATAATAATGGAATACTTACATTATATTATTTATATACTTAATATATATAATTATATACTTACATTATATTACATATATACTTATAATATATATCAAATATACTTATAATATACTATCTATTATAATATATAGTTAACTTAAATTATATATACTTGCAATGTATACAAAATTTTGTAATGACCCTCCAGGCACTGACTGTTATGTCCCTCGGTTCTTTGTTTGGATTTTAGGCCTGTTTCTCTATTTTGGAGCATTTATAACATGAAAAGTTAAGTTCGGTCATTACTTCAGGTAAATGACCTTAGAATGGAATTCTAATGGTTCCATTAGCTCTAATATTGCCAAATTAGGCTAGCATTATAGTCAGCACAAGTATCGAGGTAATCAATACCAATTTGAGTCCATTTGATCTGTTAACCTTTGAAATTTAGTCTAAGGTTGACTCTAGTCAACATTTTTGGTAAACGTACTTCGATGAATTTTTTTCAACATGGTTAACTCCAAAATGTCGAGTTTGATCTAGAAGGTCACTTCGTTTGCTTACTAATGCTTTTGGTCTAATCCTGAGGCTCGTAGTGGAATTGGGCTAAATATGACACTTGGTTGTGGAACCAACTTTTTGTTAAAAATGACCTCGTATAAAAATTTTGAATGTGCCATTGAGTTTGGTATGTTGAATTTGGTGGGATAGTATATATATTTTCCCCGCACGAGATTCTGAACGAATTTCGAGCACCCCGTATGAGAATTTAGACTTTGCCAAAATAGTTATTGCTGCACTATGCTGTTGCAGATGACTTCCTTCATCACGATCGAAGTGAAGCCTTCGCGATCGAGAAGTGTCACAACACCTAGTCCTCGCGATCTCATGGACCTTTGTCGTGATTACAAAGGAGTGTTGACTGGGGTTTCACCCCAAATAGTCTTCGTGATTGCAAGACCTGAACCTCGCGTTAATGGTGGACTTCTTGGTTTATGGTCGTGATTGAAACACTTTTCCTTGTGATCGCGATGATCGAGCTCATCTAGTCTTTTAAATAAAGACCAAATGCGATCAGCTCAAAGTCCCACCTTTAAATATTCATATCTAGAGCTAAAGAACTCCAAATTAGAAGATTACAACTATTATACATCCGTAAACTTCATGTATTTATGGGTGACTAGTCGGAGATCATCACAAAAGTGTCATTTTAGCTAAAAGACCATTTTAAATTGATGTCCTAGCTTTCTTATTGTTCTTTAATGGTGAAAATACTGCATGTGTTGTTTGAGACTATTTTGGCCCCTAACTTGTGTTCCATTTTGGAGCATATGTTTGAGGTAGTGATTAAGACTCTTTCACGGATAAATTTTGCATTACTAAAATGGGTCCCACATTCTCAATTTTTACTCCAAAATTGGTCCATCTTGGGTTTTAGTAATTTTAATGGCAAAATGACTTTAATAATATTGTATATCTATTTTTGATAGCTTGGAAATGTTTAGAGGATACATTTTCCCCTTCTTTAGAATAATCTTGAGAATAGAATTACATATTGATTAGTTGGAATTTGGGATTGGGTGGTATTGAATCTTGGTTAGACGTTAAGAAATACTGTTTTAGGCCTTTTTTGAGGTTTTACCGGGTACTTGTGAGCATGCTACTTGTCTTGCTGATTATTCATGTCTCTTGTTGTATTTGTCTACTCATTTTATTTTCTATGTTCGGGCTTAGTCTAGGTTTGAGTGGAGATTCCCTTAGAAATGCATGATTCAGATAGATAGGCCTTAGTTTTGCCTCAATGTCATTCGGCCATCTTAGCTCCTTGTAGACTTGTATAGAAGACTTGAGTCTAATAGTTTAGGCTCTAGCTAGGCAATACGCTTGCTCCGATGACCTTCTAACTCAACTTTCCCAATTCCACTGCTTCACGAGTTTTGGCGGCAACATCGGGCTTTGTTCTATGATTCAATATTGGTTTGAAGTTCAGTTCAAATGGTTTTATTGATTAAATAACTATGGACGGTGATCCATGGAGTTTGGAATCTATCGATCTTTGAGGAGCACTTGCTGTAGTAATATTGGGCACCTTTGTTGGGCATCCGAATTCAAGGTCCAGCCTTTACCATGTTAGCACTTTTGAAGAGCATCCGGTTAGAGGTCCGGCCTTGGACCTTTGGATCCTTATAAAAAGCAGTCGGTTAGAGGTCCAACCTCAATTACTTGATACTTGATCATCTTTTGGATACTTTTGGGGAGAATCTAATTTGAGGTACGATCTCCATACTATCAAATTCTACTACATTAGGTTGAGATTCTGGTTCTATAATCTCTATTCTTGGGTTCTCACTTGCTTTTCTCAGTGGTTGTAGCTATTTTGTGTATTCATCGGGCTTATAGGGTCTGGTTGGGGTTTTCTTCAAACTTCCACACGAATGTACCTTCTAGACTTATGGGGGTCCAGTTTGATGTAGTTTAGTTGTAGATTACCTAGTTACTTCTCTCTAACTTGTGTGCATTCCTTTACTTTACATTAAACTTCCACTCTTGACCACTTTTCCATTTTATTCCCTCTTTTAATATTGCTTTTACTTTTCAAGTTTAGTCGGTATGTGATACCTACTAGGTACTATTGTTTTGGTACTCATACTGTTCTTTCAGTTGTGTAAGCCTTCCACCTCTCCTTCCACCACAGAGCAAGCCAGTTTGCATCGGTTGGTGTGTTCCATAGTCTAGTGTTGGAGTATAACAAATTCTGCCTTTTTTCCTCCCACTCTTTCTGTTGGTCAACAACCAACTAAATAGGTGTCCCGAAATGATTTCAAGAGGCACGTACCCAGCCGTGGATTCGTCCAGGGCTTCTTCATCTTATAAGAGGACGCTCGAGAGCATTCAATAAATCGGATACACACAAGAGTATTGAGTCGAACCCCTTTCCTTACAGTTAAGTGGCCCAAGGGCCCCCTTTAGAGAAGCTATTTCTGACGGATAGCTATGTTAGCTAGGCCACCTGCCTGATCAGGTCACTTTAGCATCTATTTTTGTGATGTAGGTCCGAGCACAAGTGGCCAATGTTGATTCCATCTTTGAGCGGTTTGATTTGTAGATAGAGGTAAGAACTTAACATTTTATACTATTTTGGTCTCTATCTATATATATATAGACTACTCTTGTGCTATTTGAGACAGGTTTTATTTCAGTGATCCACTTTTGGGACTTGTACTCTTTTGTCTAGTCAGCTTTTTACTAGTGACTTTCAGATTC
Organism: Solanum dulcamara; assembly: GCF_947179165.1. Lineage (NCBI taxonomy): Eukaryota > Viridiplantae > Streptophyta > Magnoliopsida > Solanales > Solanaceae > Solanum > Solanum dulcamara. The sequence goes on from NC_077245.1 coordinate 42,728,296, forward strand.
TGGGAAGGATCAATTGTATATACATTCATTTTGGTTTGTCTTCCACTTATTTATGTTATTTATGTTAGAATTGCTTATTCATGTTTAGTTTCTACCCTTATCCCATTACTTGTTGTTTCGGGTTACGGGTTGGCTTACCTACTGGTGGGTTATAGTAGGTGCCATCATGGCTCAAGAAATCAGGTCATGACAAGTTTGTATTAGAGCCCAAGGTTATCCGGTAGCTTTTGTTAAGAGCTAACGTCTAGTAGAGTCCTGTAAATCGGTGCAAATACGTACGTGACTTATGTTTAAGAGGCTATAGGATGTCGTTAATAAAATTTCCTATATTATCTCACTTTCGTACAACACCTATCTTATTGGTTCCTTGAAATCTTACTTGTTCTACTATTTCATAGGATGGTTCGCACGCGAGGTACAACAAACAAGGATGATGTATCCAAGCCAATAGATAAAGACCTAGCTAGGGGTAGAGGCTGATATAGAGCTCATGAGAGGGCTACAACACTAGAACATTACAATGAGGAGGCTCTTAAGCTTTAAGAGGAGCCACAAGCAGCAAACCTACCTCCACAGTTAGTAGGGACAAGACCAATCTAGGCACTACCCGCACCAGGTACAGCACCAGAGATTCATGCCATACTCACTAAGATTTTGGTAGCTATCAGTGAGATGAGATAGGCATCAACTCTAGTACCATAGGGTTAACCTATAGTAGTAACCTTATAAGGAAAGCCCCTACCAGCTCACCTAGATTCACAACCAGGTATAGATGATTGGGTTATGCCACTACGTGAGCAAAAGATGCTCAGGGTATTTAGAGGCTTTCACCAATGATGTTTATTGGAGAGGCCGAGGAGGATGCCCATGAGTTCTTGACTACATGTCAGGAGAATCTTCAGTCCTTAGGCCTTGTGAAGTCGAGAGGATCCAACTTCTTTTCATATCAGTTCTGTGGTCCCACTTATAGTGGTGGCGGTCGTATTTACTGTGTAGGCTAGTGGGTCGCCTCCTGTATCTTGGGATGAGTTTTCAGAGACCTATTTTTATCTAGAACAGGCTTCGTAATCACTTTTCTAGATTGGAGCAGGGTTCCATAACCATTTTAGAGTACGAGGTGAGGTTCCATAAGCATTTCTACTATGCCACTATGATTTTACTCATGGAGGAGGAGAAAGTTTTTTTTTGTACTTAGGTTATGGTATAGAACAAGAGTTGATATACATCATCTGGCTTTAATAAGTCATTCATTTTTAGATGTAGTCGACATGCCCAGTCTGTGGAATATATTTATTGCGAGGCCCAAGGGGCAGCGATAAGAGGCCTTGCTACTAGGGCAGCTACGATGTGTCTCAAACTAGAAAGGGACTCATATGGTAGGTCTTGCTAGAGATTTCAGCAGATTCAGTCCAACCAGCATGTTCAGGCGGCATTACCTGCTTTTGAGGGTAGTTAGCGTCACTAGGGTGGTCCTAGCATGGGCCAGAGCTTAAGGAGATCAGACTCGCTCCCTTTCTATCACGGTCAATTTATTATGGAGTTTTCATCTTTAGGGTGTTATGACTACAGTTCGTTTGATCATTAGTCCCGAGAGTTCCCATAGCTAAGAAGAGGGGCAATTGTACTAGATTCTCTAGTAGCTAGACTAGTGATAAAAGTGCCTCATCTAGTCAGAGGCGGAGTTCAGGTTCAGGATCATTGTAGTGGTAGACAGGTTGCTAAAGGTAGAGCTCGAGGAGGCGGGTCAAATGCATTAGGTAGAGGTGCTCATGACTATTTCTATGCATCTTTAGCAAGGGCAGAGATTGAGCCATCTGATGATGTCATTACAGGTACACTTTTATTCTTCCACCAGCCTAGTACAAAATTGTTTGAGCTAGGGTCCATTTTTTCATATGTATCTGTGTATTTAGGTGCTCAATTAGGTATGCGGTCCTAGTCCTTAGTAGAGCCAATTAATATTTCGACCCTGGTAGGTAAGTCTTTAGTAGTGGATTAGGTATTGCAGTCGTGCTTAGTGATCATCCTAGGTTGTGATACTAGAGTCGACCTTATTTTGTTAGATATGCTAGATTTTGATGTGATTCTGGGTATGGAGTAGTTATCCCCTTACCATGCAATCTTGGATTGCTACTCTAAGACTGTTACCTTATCCATTTCTGGCATTCCTCTGGTGTTGTGGAAGGGTTCTTATAGTCACACACTGATAGGGATCATGTTTTTTATGGCACCTCGATAGTTAGTTGCTTCGGGATGTCTAGCTTACTTGGCCTATTTGCGGAATATTAGTAGAGATAGAATATTTGTTGACTTAGTTTCTATGGTTAGATATTTTGTGGATGTATTCCCTACAGACCTACCTGGCCTTCCCCTAGAGCATGATATAGATTTTTCCACAAACTTAGATCCAGGCACTCAGCCTATTTCTATTACACCTTATCGGATGAAACCAGCAAACCTAAAGGAACTCAATGTTTAGATTGAGGACCTCATAGGTAAGGGGTTCATCCATCTCAGTGTGTTAGCGTGGGGTGATCTTGTGTTATTTATAAAGAAGAAAGATGGGACTATAAGGGTGGGTATTGACTATAGGCAGTTAAATAGGTGACTGTGAGGAACCATTACCCCATGCCTTGCATTGATTACCTATTTGATTAGCTTCAGGGTGTCGCGGTATTTTCTAAGATAGACTTGAGATCCAGTTACCATCAACTAAGTAGGGTAGTAGATATCCCTAAGACCACATTTAGGACTTGTTAGGGCCACTATGCATTCCTAGTAATATCTTTTGGGTTGACTAATTTCCCTGCCGCCTTCATGGACTTAATGACTCGAGTGTTCAGCCTATACCTTCGTTCTTTTGTCATTGTCTTCATTGATGACATATTGGTGTACTCATAGAGCTGAATTGAGCATGAGTAGCATTTAAGGGTGAGGGCTTCGTGATATATTGTTATGTATTTGGTATTTGTTTGGATTGTGTATTGATGCAGCAGAGCATAGCTATTGCTTATGCATTGAGGCAGCTTAAGTTGCATGAGTATAACTACCCCACTCATCACTTAGAATTTGTAGCGATAGTTTTCATCCCTAAGATTTAGAGGTACTATCTTTATGGAGTTTATTGTGAGATGTACACTGATCATATGAGCCTTCAGTGTATAATGAGCCAAAGGGACCTTAATTTGAGGCAGCGTCGATGGATTGAGCTCCTGAAGGACTATGACCTCTCTATTCTCTACCATTCAAGCAAGGATAATTTAGTTGTGGACTCCTTGATCCAGAAGGCAGTAAGTATAGGAAGTCTAGGCTTTCTTTTTATTTTGGAGAGACCTTTGGCTTTGGACATCCAGTCGTTAGCTAACCGGATAATTCGACTTGATATATCAGATTCCAGATGGGTATTAACCCATGTGAGCGTCAGTCATATTTACTTGATCGGATCTGTGGTCGTTAGTTTGAGGATTTAGTCTTTGGTGGCACTCAAAGATAGGGTGTTGGCAGGTGATGTTGGACATACTACTTTAAATTTAGATGGGATTTTGAGATTTACTAGCTGATTATGTGTTTGAGAGTTGGTAGTTTGATTCATTTTATCCTTAGCGAGGCCCATGATTCCAGATTTTCCATCCATCTGGGAACAACTAAGATGTATCATAATTTGAGAAAGCACTACTTGTAGAGTAGTATAAGGAGAGACATGTCAGACTATGTGTAATGTTGCTTGTGTTTCTAGTAGTTTATGGTCGAGTATTTGAGGCTTGGTAGTGAGATCTAGAGATTACCCATTTCGAAGTGAAAGAGGGAGAATATCACCATGGACTTTATTGTTGGTTTTCCTTAGATTTCTAGAGACACTAATAGTAACTGGGTCCTCGTAGATCGATTGACCAAGTCAGCACACTTCCTACCCATTCATACTACCTTTAGTGCCGAGAGGTTGGCTCGTATCTACATTCGAGATATGATTCATCCTTATGGTGTGCCTGAATCTATCATCTTAGACTGGGGTTCAAAGTTCACTTTCAACTTTTGTAGGGATTTTTAGGAGTAGTTGGGCACCCATGGTCACCTTAGCACAATATTTCACCCGCATACTGATGGATAGTCAGAGCGTACTATTCAGCTTCTTAAAGACATATCTTGAGCCTGTGTTATGGATTTTAGGGGGTCAGTGGGACCTATTATTTCCCTAGGTGGAGTTTGCATACAACAACAACTACCACTCTAACATTCAGATGAACATATTTAAGACCTTATATGTAGGCGTTGAAGCTCTCTAGTTGGTTAGATTGAGTCTATAGAGCCAAGGCCTCATAGGAAACGCTTTCTTCAGGAGGACTTGGTTCGAGGGTGATTTAGGTTAGGCTTAGGATGGCTTAGAGTAGACATGAAAGTTATACAGATCACATGCATGGCCATTGAGGTTCACAGTAGGTGATTGGGTATTTTATCGAGTATCACCCATGAAGGTCGTGATGAGATTTAGGAGGCGGGGCAAGCTCATCCCTAGGTAAATAGGGCTTTTTGAGATTTTATGGATAGTTGGTGAGGTTGCCTATGAGTTAACCCTACCTCCATAACTATCAACTATCCACCCAGTCTTTTATGTTTTTATGTAGCATCGATATATTCCAGATGACTCTCATATGCTCTAGTATGATTCAATTGAGTTGGATAATCGTCTGACCTTTGTGGAGGAGTCAATGACCATTCTAGATAGACATGTCAGGCAACTATGATCGAGATCTATTCTTGTTGTTAATTTCTATTGGTGGAACTATCCATTTGAGGAGACTACCTGAAAGACCAAGTAGGAGATGTAGGAGCAGTTCCTTATCTTATTTGAGCCTTTAAGTACTTCTTTACTCTTACTTTCGTGGATGAAAGTCCTTTTAGTGGAGGGTTTTGTAATGACCCTCTAGGTCATTGTTTCCTTAATGCCTCCTTTTCTTTATTTAGAGCATTTCTATAGCGGCCCCAAGTGATTTATGACTTGCTGGTACTAACTGTTGGGTTGCCTGGTCGCTCATTTAGGTTGAAGGCCTCTTTTTCTTGTTTTGAAGCTTTTATAACTTGGAAAGTTGAGTTCGGTCATTACTTTTGGTAAACGACCTCTGAACGGAATTTTGATAGTTTAATCAATTCTGAAATGACCAAATTAAACTAGCAGCATGGTCAGCATATATATTGAGGCAATTGGGGCAAGTTTGAGGCCATTTGGCATTTTAGCCTTTGAAATTTAGCCTAAGGTTGACTCTGGTCCACATTCTTGGAAAATGCTGTTAGATGATAATCCCGTTAGCACAGTTAGTTTTGAAATATCGAGTTTGGTCTAGAAGGACCGTTCATTCGCTTTCTGAGGCTTTCAATCTAATCCAAAGGCTTATTGTGGAAATGGGCTAAATATAGCACTTGGGTATGGGAACAACTTTTAATTATAATGATCTCGTGTGGAAATTTTGAATGCATCATTGAGTTTGGAATGTTAAATTTAGTACGGTAGCATATCTCATTTGTGCGTGCGGGATTTTAAATGAATTTCAAGCAACCCATCGGAGAATTTGGACTTTGCCAAAATAGCACTGGTTCTCGCAATCACGTGACCCTTTCCCGTGATCACGAAGGAGGGTTGACCCTAAATGGTCTTCACAATTGCGATACCCGACCCTAGCAGTCGCGGTGGTCTTCCTGGTGGATGGTCACCATCACTACACTTGTCCTCGCGATCGCGATGAATGAGTTCGTCTAGTCTTTTAAATAACAAACAAACACGATCAGCTCAAAGTCCCACATTCAAATATTTATATCTAGAGCTAGAGACCTACAAATTGGGAGATTCCAAGTCCCAAACTCCCTTAAGCTTCATGGATATATGGGTGACTAATCGAGGATCATCAGGGAAGTGATTTTTAAGATAAAATGCCATTTTGAATTGTTGTCCCATCTTTCTTATTTTTCTTTAATGGTGAAAATGTTGCATGTGTTGTTTGGGATTGTTTCCGACCCCAAACTGTGTTTATTTTGGAGCACAAGTTTGAGGTAGTGTTTATGACCTTTTTACTGAGTTAATTCTGAAATTATCAAAGCGGGTCCCACATTCTTGATTTTGACTCCAAAATTGGCCAGTCTCTGATCTTAGTAATTTTAATGTCAAAAAGACTATAATAATGTTGTATACCTAGTTTTGATAGCGAGACAGGGTTCAGAGGGATTAGGAAAGGGATAACTCCGATTTCGTGAGTTTGGAGCACGCATGATCGGCCAATATGTACTCTACGATTTCCCCTTCTTTAGATTGAGCTTCAGAATGTGATTACATATTGATTAGTTGAAATTTGGGATTGGGTAGTATTGAATCATGCCGAGACGTTTAGAAATGATATTTTAGGCCTTTTTGGGGTTTTATCGGGTACTTATGTGCAGGTTACTTGTCTTGTTGATTATCCATGTCTTTTGGTGTATTTGTATGCTCAATTTATTGTATATTTGAAGCATGTTAGTCCGTAGTCTAGGTTTGAGTAGAGCTTGTCTTAGAAATGCATGATTTGGATAGGTAGACCTTAGTTTTGCCCTGACGTCGTTCGATCGGCTAGCTCCTTGTAGGCTGGTATAGTACACTTGAGCTTTATAGTTTGAGCCTTGTCTAGGCAATACCCTTTCTCCAATGACCTTCTAACTCTACTTCCCCGATTTTTCTATTTCACAAGTTTCAACAGCGACACCGGTTTCCGTTCTGCAATTCAATATTGGTTTGGAGTTCAATTCTGATGGTTTTATTGATTGAGTAAGTGTGGAAGATGATCAACAGAGTTTTTCATCTATCGATCTTTGGAGAGCACTTGTAGTAGCGATATTGGGCACCTTTGTCAGGCATCTAGATTCAAGCTCCGGCCTCAAACGTGTTGGCACTTTTGACAAGCATCCGATTAGAGGTCCGGCCTCAAACCTTTAGATCCTTACAAAGAACATCCGATTAGAGTTCCAGTCACAGTTACTTGATAGTTGATAAATTCTTGGATACTTCTAGGAAGTATCCAGTTTGAGGTCCGGCCTCTGCACTGTCATATTCTTCTGGATTGGGTTGAGGTTCTGGTTCTTTATTCTTTGGTCTTGGGTTCTCCATTGCAGTTCTCAGTAATTATAGCTATAATGTGTACTCGTCATTCTTATGGGGGTCTAGCCAAATTTTTTTTAAAATTTACACACAAGTGTACTATAATAACCCTGAAAGTCATTTTTGTATTTTTGACAAAGTTATCGTTTTACCCCTCCCTTTAGTTGCCTCGAGTCATATTAGATTGGATTTGAAGGTTGGTTGTGGAAATCTTGTGAAACATTGAGGTTTTGCTAAATAAAAGAGTTTTAAAGGTTTAAGTTGCCAAATTTCGAGTTTTAGAGTTATTTTGAGTTTTGAGTGTCGAACTCGAATTTCTCGATTCCATCAGTTCTAGAATAGAGAAATTGGTGTATGTGAGTTTTCGAAATCATATTTGGAGTTGAAACGTGGATTTTAGGTCGGAAGTTGGAAAATTGGTAAAAGTTTGGTTCAAGTTTAACGTTGGTCAACATTTGATGCTTGCACACTCGGATCAGATTTTTGATGGTTCCAATGGTTTTGGAGAATGAACATAACATTAGAACAGGCTTCGTTGTAATTTTTGGAGGTCCTGACGGTATTTTGGATATTTCAAGTGCCTTAGTTAGTTTAGTTGCGACGTATCGAATTTCGGATTAAGGAGACCACAAATTTGATTTCCAACGATTTCATTGAGTCTGAAATATCATTTCAAAGCTCGTAGAATAATTGGTTTGTGTTCGGGAAGTGCCGAATGAGTTTTGGGTGAGTTTTAAATCTTCTTGGATGCTTTGACACTATTTCAGCAAATTATGGAAACTAAAGGGTTCATTATTAGTTTTAAGGATCTAAAAATAATTCTAAAACTTCTGAAATTTTGAGCATGAATTATAACACTTATCTACAAAGTTTGGTGCATTTTTACTATGGTGAGATTGGATTTTAATGCAAAATAAAAAATAATTATTTACCTAGCAGAAATGATATTTTACAAGGCAAACGAGTTCAAAATTGAGTTTCGATTGAAGGAATAGGTCCGTATCATTATTTAAGATATTTTAAAAAAACGAATCGAGTCATATTTCTATTGTATGAGGAAGTTACGACCTTTTTAGTAAAGAATTAACTGCTGGTCTGGTGTGGAAACACAACTGGTACTGATATTTAAAATTTCAGATTGTGTTCATTTGGTATTCGAGCATATTGGGAATTCTAGATTTCGAAATAGAGTGATTCTTGCAGGATTATTTTTGAACTAATATGGGGGTTAGTATCGGATCCTCAAATCGATATTTTCTCATGATTTCTTCATATGGTTTTCTTTCCCTATCCATAAATTTCTTGGGAAAAGTTGGGATTTTATCTATTTGGATTCCATTTTTGATGAAAATGGTAAATTTAGGGTCCTTGTATTATGGGTAACCTGATTTTGGCATATATTTGTTGATTCATCGATTTTTTGATCATATTAACCGCGTATAATTTGGATTTTCTCGGTAAAGTTAAAGGTTGTTAAATTGAGGATTTAAAGGTCGGTTTTAACTCCATTTTTGCTAAAGTTTCATATTTGAACTTTCCTGGGCATGGGTAAGATATTCTTCAAGAAATATTTTTGATTTCAGTAAGGATTTCAGATATGAATATTGGGAGTTTTCTGAAGTACATGGATTTTAGAACAATTGGTGTTTGAGGGTTGATTTCAACTCCAAATTCAAATTAGGTTTCAACAATAGTTTCTAAATACTTCAAGAATTATTTTTATGTAAGAATTTTTGGATTTTCTATTTTTTTAAAATGAACATAAATCAAGGAACTTATGTCCTGTGGCGTTCAGGGGTTGAGCCACACACTCCCAAGCCTTAACATAAATGCAATATAAAATTACAAGGAGGGGGACATAAAACCTTACCTCTGATCCTATGGTGGTTCATGAGTTATCCAATCTACTAAGGTCAGCCAATTTATCCCCAATACTATCAAAAAGTACACCTAGACACTATGCACCTAGAATAGAGGACTCCTCTCAATACAAAGAATCTACGAAAACTTAAATAAGGGAGACTCTCTCATTACATAGTAAGAAAAGAAATAAAATCTATGATTTCTTGACTATACTTATAACTTAAACAAGAGAAAGGCAGAATAAAGAACATTAAGTAACACCAAAATGGGATCCATAGTGGTCTTCTCCAATGATGAATACCAGTAGAAATCTTTGGTGGTTTTTTTATCCTTTTCAACTTTTTTCTTCTAAAATTTGCCATTCCAAGTTTATACATAATCATATGGCGTCTAGTATCTTTTGGTAATTGACTTAAGCTATAGAATTGGTGTGTGGCGTGAATCATTTAATTGTATTTGAAAGTGTGTTTGCTGGAAAATTGGCTTTTCTGAATATAGGCTTGCACATAAAATAGTACAACATTGTGATTGACTCCTTGAGTTCTAATATGTAGTTGTTGGTGTTCCATGAAGAACTGAGCTCTTGCTTGATCGAATTAACTAATAACTTAGAGTCAATTTCTAAAATGATTCTACTATTGCAATGCTGGATACACCAAGTAATCCCCAGAATAGCAGCTCGAACTTTAGCAAGGTTATTAGACCCAATACGTAATGGTGCAACAAAAGAATAAATAAGATTATCTTTGTGATCTTTTAGAACTCCACTTGCCCCAATCTTACATGGATTATCAATTGCACTCCCATCAGTATTCAACTTAACATTATGAGGAGGGGGTTTTGACCACTTGACTTTGACTACTCTTATTTCATGTTGACAACTTTCTACCCATTGTAGAAAATCCTTCCATTTATGAGGCCAAGGAATATACGGATATGCTGTGAACATCAGCACGTATTGGTCCTTGATAATGGATAATTTCACTCTAGAAATGCTAGATTTCTTCCTACCATACTTTCTAGAACACCTATTCTTCTAAGCATTCAAGCAAACAAAGATGGGAGTGGCCTGAATCATGAGTTTGTGAACCTCATTGTTAGGTTTGAACATCCACCAGTTCATCAGAATATTTCTTAGTGGACCACTGCCATGGTGAACTCTCCAACAGCATGAGAAAATAATTCCATATGTATTTAGCAAAATTCCCATTAACAAAGATGTGATCATGTTATCCCACCCTTTGTATATGACAATAAGAACATTGTACTGGCTCATGCCCAATGAGATATTTTTTTTAACTAGTAGGAAGTTTGAATCTAATGGTCCTCCATAGAAACAAAGAGACATTGAAGGGTATGTTATTATGCCAAATTCTTGTATCAGTAAAAGTCTTAGTATTTTTCTTTCTCACATGTTCCCAAGCTGAAACAAAAGTAAATTTTCCATGAGGATTTAATTTCCAAAAAGCTTGATCCTGCAGATCTGGTTGGTAACTGAAGGTACCATTGAGAATTTTATGAACCAGATGGTGAGGGGCATGTTGCCGCACTTTTTCAGCATTCCAAGATCCATTGTTCATTAATTTGGAGACTGTAGTATTGTCTAGTCTTAGTAAGTAGTCATTATGATAAGATAAAGGTCAAATTACTAGCCAATCATCCCACCAAAAACTGCAACTTTCTGAGTTGATCTTCCACTGGATATGAGGCTCAATTTGGACCTTTTTGGCCATCATGTGTTTCTATATCAGAGACTGACCAGTATCTCATTTTTTTATGACTGGGTGGGTTCTTGGGAAAAGTTTTGCTTTAAGGAATTTACCCCATAGAGTCCTCTTGGATCTGAGAGACAAGCACTGTTTATATTGAAGAGCGAAAAGCACACATCTTTCAGCTTTTTCACTCCAATTCCTCCCTCATTATAAGGATAGCTAATTGTTTCCCATGAGGTCCAGTGATACTTCCTCTTCTCTTTATCCCAACCTTAAAAGAAGTCTTCCATAAGGTTCTTGATTTGCTTAAGAGTAGTAGTGGTAGGAGTAACGACATTCAAAAGATGTATAGGATGTGATTAGAGGACAGATTTAACAAGAGTAGTTCTTCCTCCATAACTAAGCATCTTTCTTTTCCAACCTTTGATTTTGGAGATCACCTTAGAACCCATACTTGTAAAATATATGATCCTTTGGCCTCCAATATATATTTAACACACCAAGTAAGTCATAAGACCATTTGTACATTTAAAACTATTGATAGTGATAACTCTATCAATAACAATAGCAGTGGTGTTAACAGGGGTCATGAACTGACTTTTTGCTTTGTTAATTAGCTGCCTAGAGGTTATTTCATATACTTGCAATGTTTTGATGATCATTTTCAAAGAAAACTTACAGGTTGATGTAAAAATTATGACATCATCAACAAAACTCAGATGGTTAATTTGAGGTCCCCTTTTTTCAATTTCAAAACCTTTATACATATAGTGGTGATGTAGGTTATTAAGCATCCTCGATAAAAGTTTTACTCCCAAGATAAACAAAATAGGAAACAAAGAGTCTCCTTGCTTGAGACCTCTTGTAGAATTAAAAAATACATGTCTCCCCCCATTAATTATAACTAAGTACCAATTATTGTGTTATACCCCTTACTTTTGTATCTTGAAAGACTTTTGTACCTTGAGAGGTTTTTCAGTTTCTTGAAAGGTTTTTAAGCTTGTTAAACTTCTTAAGTTTCTTGAAGGGTTCTTAAGCTTTTTAGAAGTTACCATGTGAAACGGATAAGCTATAACGCTATCAAATAACTCTAAGGAAAGAAGAATGTGATACCCATAGTAGAGAAGATTGGAAATAGAGTTAGAAGAATTTAGAAGAAGTTGGAGACCAAATAATGAGTCGTAGGACTCGACTTATTTGTGTAAGCTATTACTTTGGATGTGTTACATACTTGAGCTACTTGAGTTAATACCAAGCTTACGTGGCAAGAATTATGTAGGTTTATAAAGCAAGATAATATAACGAACCCACGAGGAGAAGAAGAGAGCGACACGTGGAAACAAGAAGGAGTGCATCATGGCAGCAGCTGGAGGTGCCACTTCGATGCAGCTGAAGCAAAGGGGTGGGCTCCACCTGCCACGTGGCAGCCCATGAGGGGTGGTGTGATATGTTGGCCCAACAAGGGATTCACACGTGTCACCACTTAGGGGTTGACATGTGTCACCCCCCCTAAAGTAGCTTATATATGTATGTTTATGACTTTTTATTTCCATCCTTATCTCATAAGTCATCCTTATAAAAAGAAAGTTCTAGAAAGAAGAAGAGAAGAGAGAAGAAAAAGCTACGGTTATGGGAGGAGAAAAAGGTAAGTTCTCCGATTTCGTTCTGTGAATTAATTATCTCAGATATACCATGATATTATTAAGGTATTTTGAATGTAAATTTATTCTTTGTAGAAGCCCCAAAACGTTAACAAACAGTCCCGAAGTTTCAGCTGCACTAAAGAAAATTCCGAGGCGGGTTTCGACATGTTTTGGCGAGTTTTGGGTAAGGTAAAGTTTTTCCTTTCGAACTGGAGTTTATGATGATTTTATGAGGTATATTATATGTCTTAAGTGAGGCTGAAAGTGGAAAAAGTGTATAAGGATGCTTGACGTTAGAAACAAACTAAATTGAAGTCGTAGTAGGTAAACCGAAGTCGAGTAGTGTGTTGTTGTTGTGGTGCTGCATGTTGGGGGTGTTTTAATTGCGTGTTGCAGGGATGGAAAGTACTCAAAAAGTGGTGTGGGTTCTGCTGGTTTCAGCCACATGACCCTCCATTTCGTATGGTAAAAGATTTTACGAAATAAAGGCTAAGAACTCCATTTTAGTATCGTAGTTCGGAGCTAGTTGTTTGGAGTTGTATTGGGTAATGTTGAAGTGATTTATTTATATATATGCTGCTGGTTGTTGTTGTTGATATGTTTGTTGATATTTTGGCTGAGTTGAAATCTCGGGAATGTTGAAGTTATAGGGGAGATGCTGCCTAATTTTTGGTAACTTAGGAACTAGTAATGAACTAGTCGAGGGAAATGGATAAGGAAATGACCTCTATGGAGACTTGGTTGTGGAGTTGGAATTGGAAAGTGAAATGTCATTAACCATAGTATTAATTTCATGTTTAATAGGTTCAAAAGACGACGAGACAAACTTATTAGGAGTAATCCGTAAGAGGTATTTAAAGCTAACCGTTCCTTCTTTTGGCATGCCTTTGGCATAAGTATATAAAGCTAACCATTCTTTCTCTTGGCATGTTTTGACAGAAGTATATAAAGCTAATCTTCTTTTTTGACATGGTTTTTATGAAATAAGTATATGACTTTTATATGATTCCATGGAAGTTCCTATTCATAGAGCCACTAGAATGGCCATCTTCTTAATTTTCCAAAGGATATTTTATCGTTCCTAGATACGTGTATATGATTCCAAAAGTTCTATTTGGATATAACTCATAGTGGTATTCAAAATGTACTTGATACAACTCTTGTCTTGATTTTTGAATAATAGCTCATTTTGCTAACTCCATCGAGTCTAAAAAATAATTTAAAGTGCATTTAGTTTCTCATTACTCCACTCGTGGATGCCTCAATGCTTCCTTCACCAAGCCCGGGTCAGGTTTTATTATCGTGCATACTTCTCTACATCATTCGTCGTGCCCTAATGTGAGGGGGAAGGTACGCCCTGTACATGGATTTGATTTGTGAAGTTATAATGTGCCATGTACACACATGATATAATATGATCTGATATGACCATCTGATATGATATGATTTGTTACGGAGATATTTTCTACTCTGGAGTTATGATGTGTTGTGGCACCGGTGATGGGGCAGCGACCACGTTTTGTTCACTCATTCCCATAATTGGGATGGATATGACATATGTTTTTATGCATACATTATCTGTGGTTTTGAAAAGAATTTTGATATTCTTGATATTTTGCTCATTTTTGCACCTTCTGTTCTAGTAATGGCTTTACCTATTACAGTTCATGCTTTACATACTCTGTACATTGTCCATGCTGACTCCTTTGTCCGCAGCCCTATTTTGGTACTAACATTTTTGTTGTACATTTGTACATATTGGTTAAGGGAAAGACAGGGCCCTGTTACGTCATATGACTAGGCTATCATTCTGTAGAGGTCTGTAGACTTGTGATGTCGGTTATGTATATATGTTTTGGGCTTTGTGTTGTGTGATGGCCTTAACGTACCTCTTGAGCTATATCTGATCTCATGCACTCTCTAGCGACCCCTTTTTGATTTATACTTTTGTTTATTCTGCTAACATACTAAGTGGGGCTAAGGGTAAGTATGGGTGCGCAACTCGAAAACAAATCACGGCCTACAGGATTGGGCCATGACATATTGGACATAATCCTTCATTCCATATCTATGAAGATCTCACCAAATTCCATCTTTCTCATGACTAGAAATATAAAGGACCAAGACATTCTATCGTATGACTTGGCTATGTCTTGCTTTATAACCACATATGCCCAATCTTTGGCTTCTTGGTATTGTGGATGATTTATTGGGCCAACATAATATTTTTAGAGATGCTCCTGCCTTGGACAAATCTAGACTGATTCTAAAAAATAAGACAAGGAAGAATAGGAGCTAGTCTAAGACAAACTAATTTGGAGATGACTTTGTTAGTGAAGTTGCTCATAGATATAGGTCTATATTCTGATAACATATTAGTATGGCTTACTTTTGGTAGAAGAACCAAACAAGCATGAGAAATGAACTTAGAAATTGAGTGTCCATAGAAAAAATATTGGATTAGATTCAGAAGGTCAGCACTAATAATATCCCAACAAAAGTGAAAATTTTTGCCACTTATCCCATCTGATCCAGCAGCTGAGTTGCTACTCATGGAAAAAACAACCTCCTGTAGTTCTTCTTTAGTAGGCATAGATTGCAGCATAAAGTTTTACTGATTAGTAATCTTGCTTAGTATACACCTAAGCACCCCTTAATTAATAGTCTTATCTTCCCCTATAAAAAAAATCAAAGTGAGAACAAGCAGCCTTAGCAATATTGTCATCACCCTAAATGGTATTGCATTTCTCATCAATAATCTTATGTATGAACAATTTCCTCCTCCTTCCTCTGATGATGTCATGAAAATACTTAGAGTTTGCATCACCCTCCTTAATCCAGTACAACTAAGTCTTTTACTTGAAGATGGATTGTCCAGTCTTAAGGTATCTGATGTATTAAGCATTAACATATCTTGGTTCTGTTTTCCTCCTTATTGTCTATAATGAGATCTTCTTCAGCTTTTCAAACTTTCTCTTGAAACTCTTTAAGTAAACCAAAGATGTACTCATATTGTTGTCTAGACCAGCTACTAAGAGTGTTAGCAAACCTTTTCAACTTTAGGTGGAAAATTCTCATGGGGTTGCCTTCCACTGGTCTCTCCCAACAAGTTCTCATAGTGTCATGAAAAATCTCAATGTCTATGTCACGACCCAACCCCATAGGCCGCGACTGGGGTCCGACCTGGACCCCCGTATACCTACCTATCTGTTATAGTCATACTGAACTATGAACAAGAGGATACTACTCGCCAAAACCCCAATGAGTTAAAACTTTTTCATGTTACTGTAGCCTCTTCCATTCGTATCATATCATGAAAGGGAACGCGCCGACGAGGCTGCCATAACATAAAAATATTTACAACATGTCGTACAGGCACAGTCAAAACAAACTTATAAATAACCCACATCCATATATCTACAGACCTCTAGGAATAATAACAATAATATATGGCAGGACAGGGCCCCCGCCATACCCCTAAATGTACAAATATATACATTAAGTGACCAGTATCAAAAATTAGGCTCCAGAACAATAAAGCACTTCTGACATAGCTGAGAGGAACTCCTAAGCTGACGGATCTCTAAAATGAACATCTGTACCTGTGGGCATGAAACGCAGCCCCTCGAGAAAAGGAGGGTCAGTACGATATATGTATTGAGTATGTAAAGCATAACACATCGTAACTAAGGCCATAACTAAAATAGGGATACAAGGGACAAGTATAACAACTTAACGAATTACTGTACCTGCACCTTAGGACACGTAAATCATACATATCATCATATGCTATGCCTGGCCCTCTAGTGAACTCGGTGTCATAAGCATTTTCTCATATTCACATGTCATCGTATCATCATATATTTTATTTCATCATATCATCGTATACGGTATCATATCATCATATACGATATAATCTTATCATGTATGTCATCATATTACATCCAGTTCACTACGAAGCTCGGGGTCTCAAATGTATCACTCTAATCTCATATGCATTCCTACATAAAGTATCCGGCCCTTTTAGTGAGGGACTTGGTGAATGGAGTGGTGTACGTCTATAGTGTACCATCATAATATACATACCATACCCGGCCCTCTAAGGAGGGACTTGGTGTTCCTTCCTTATTTCGTCACATATACTATTATATTATAGTTGGCCCAGGAATCGGTGAATAATCATATCGTCATAACATATAACATATATCACACCTCACGTACAAATCCGGCCCGAGATATGGTGAAAGAAATAGTAAAACTATGCACGATAACTATTCTCGGCCCATCGTGTGATGCGGTGAAGGATGGGTTACAGTATGCATGAGTAGATTAGTGAGAAACCATATGCAACTAAGTCATTATCTGAGACTCGATGAAACTGTCAAGTGAACCGTCACCTGAAGACTAGGGGAGTAATTATCCAAGGTACCCCTTTAGATGTCATTAGGGCTTACATCAGTTGGGGCTTCAGGGATCACAGACATGCATCAAGTTAATGCCACACAATTTATGCAATCAGAAATATAGTCTATGCAATCAGAAACACAATTTATCTAGTTAAAGGCTCAACTTATGCAATTAGACACATTTATCATTTCAGAGCCTTTAAAAAGAAGAGCTGGTACCTCTACTTACTATTCATTATATAGTAGGCTCGAGAATAGTAATTTGACTACTTTCAGGCTTTTAATGGTCAGAAGTGACTACAAGTCACAAATTATACTCAGAGCTCATAATTGGAATTTTCTCCAAATCTATATCATATATCATTTCACTTAAAATTAAGCCATTACAAAGGAAAGAAGAGATAGGTTTTACATGTACTAGTTTTCATCACATAGAAGACTTAAAGGCAATGACTCAGTTATTGCAGGAGTTCTAATATCAAGAAGTAAACGAGAGTCTTGACTCATACTCAGGGCTTTATGAATGGATTGAATCCCAAATGTCATATACATATCATTTATAGCTTACATCTAAGACATGCCAAAAGAAAAGAAGAATAGCTCTACATACTTATTCCAAAAATGCGCCAAAAGAAATCTTCACATACCTTGTCTGAATTATTCCTTATCCTGCTTGCCTCGCCGTCCTTTGAACCTATTCAACATGAAAGTAATATCAATATCAACCCTTCTTAACTTTCCAGCATCTTAGGTTACACCTTAGCATTAATGGAATCTATTTCCTTAGTCGTTTCCTCGACTAGTTCTTTAGTTTGTTAAGGCGTTAACGAAAATTGGGCAGCACCTCCCCTGTAATGTGCCCTATCCAAATTTCCAATTAGGTCCCTAATACCTACAGCCAACCAACAACAACAACTTACAGAATATTTTTAAGCAATTCACACCAACAATATACAACATAAACTCCAAACGACTTATTCAAAAATACAGTAGCACAATAGGGCGTCTAGCCCTTATTTCGTAACGTCTTTAATTATACGCAACGAGGGGTCATTTGGCTTCAACCAGAAGCACACTAACCCACATTAGAACATATTTAGTCCGTGCAACAACATATCACACCCCTGCATCAGCACCTCACACGAAAAACACTATACTTCGACGACAATTTAACTATAGCGATTCCAATTTAGTTAATTTCGAACGTCGAGCATTTCTACGACATTATTAAACTTCCAGCAGCATACAAGGGATGTAATACATCATATAACAACACCATAAACTTAAAATGGAAAGGAAAGACCTTACCTTTCCCAAAATTGGCCAAAACTCGCCAAAGCTATCAAAATGTGAATTTTGGACAACCTACTGTCTTGTATTGTCGCTTAGTTTTGAAGGGGTAATGGAAGGAAACATGATTTGTGTCCTCAATGAAAGTTATATACATGTGTCTTAGGGTCACATACAATTTAGAATTAACCCTACAGAAATTTTGTACAAAACGATATGCCAAAAATACCAACAATAGTCCTTGTAGGATTTCTAAAACGAAATCTGGGCAACAGCTCCCCCATGCTTCACCACCCTTTTTCGAGCAGAGAAAAGCAAAACTGGGTTTTAGAGTCTAAATGAAAGTTATATTCCTATGAAATATCATTCCAAAAAATCTTGAATCACTTGAAACTAAGCCTTACACAAGGAGTTATACTTATATTACTAACAACAGTTTAATTCAAAAATGGGTCTGTTCCCTAGCATTTTCTCTTTAAGCTTCTCTTAGTTTTCCAAGTGTAGAACTAAAAATATGGTTCCATAGGAATCGTAATATACATATATACACCTCCACATACTTGAGGAACACCGTATATAATTAATTCACGGAGAGAAAATTAGAAACTTACCTTAGTTTTTCTCTTAAGCCATGGCTGCCTTCTTTGGCTCTCTAACGTTTTCCTCTCTTCCTTTCTCTTATGTTTGCTGAACTTTTGGATAAACAACTTACCTTAAGAGTCATAAAACAAAAATACATGGGCTTCCTTGGAGGTGACACGTGTCATCCCCTTAGGGTGACAAGTGTCGAGCCATAATTGGCCATCATATCATGCTGCCAACTAGGGACTGCCACATGGAAGTAGGGTCCACCCCACAAGTAGTTGCATCACCAACTTGACCCTAAGTAGGTGCATCACTTGCTTGCTTGAGGTGCTTCCACGTGTCGCTCCTCCATTGGCTACCACGCGTCGTCTTTTCTCCTTCCTCGTGGGTTCGTAATCTCGTCTTATTTTAGAAGCCTATGTAATCCATGCTACATAAGCTTGGTATGTCCTTAAGCAACCCAACCATATAAGACTACTAAATTAGTAGCTTACGTAGGTAAATCGACTCCTACGACTCATTACTTGGCCTCCAATTCCTTCTGGATTCTTATGACTCTATTTCCAACCTTCTTTACTATAGGGTATCACATTCTCCTTTTCTTGGAGTCATTTGATATTTTCGTAGCTTATCCGACTCACATGATGACTTCTAAGAACCTTAATAGCCTTCCCAAAACTTAAGAAGCTTACAAAGCGTTCCACAGTACCAAAGTACGGGGTGTAACAGTCTACCCATCAATGCAGAAACTTGAAATATTCGATGGTACTGTTGTGTTTATCAGCACATTCAATAAGAAGTGGATAATGATCAGAACCTATAGATGCTAAGTTAGTAACAGTGGTGATAGGCATATCTTCCAACCACTTATCATTGACCATAGCTCTGTCTAACCTTTTCCAGATTCTAGCTTCTTTATCTCTATTATTGCACAAAGTGAATTTCTGTACATGATCCCCAAGTCAATAAGCCCAAAATCTTCAATAACTCGTATGAACTCAAAGTTCTTATTCATGTTATAAGGTTGACCCCCTATTTTTTCTTCTATGTCAGTTATCACATTGTAGTCTTCCATACTGCACCAAGGTTTGTCTGTGTTAGAAAATTACAACATCTTCTCCCACAGATCTCTCCTCATGTAGTCCTTACATTTTGTATACACAAAGGTAGTAATATAAGAAACTGAACAGGATACATGCTTGACTTCACAAGTAATTTATTTTTCATCTTGATCCAAAATATTGCAGTCAATATCTTGGTTCCAAAAGAGCCAAATTTTAATGTTGGAGTTTTGAGTAGCACTATCCATTCTAAGTTGGATTTTGTAGAAGTTGAGCTAAGATGTTTTTGAAAATGCTTCAAGAATAACAATCATAGAAAGATTGTGGTATTCCTTGAGTTTTTGAAGTCTGTCTAGTGCACCTTGAGCATCAATAATCCATGCATTCCATCATATTATGCCGATCATCAAATTTTCTAAGTTCTAGACCTTATGTTGATGATATTTTTGCTGGTAGCATTAATCTCTGAACTGTTGGTATTATATTTCTGCTTCTTCTTCTTTTCATTCTTACCTCTAGGGGACAAGCCATTGTTTTCTGAGATCTATTCGATTTCATCTTGACACTAGAACCAACGATTTTAGAAGTTGAGCACTTGTTTCATCATCATCATCATGTGAGAATTCAAGCCGATCTAGATCTTTTTCCTTTTCAGATTGTATTACCCTATATTTTGGATTTTCTATTCCTTTATATAATTGGGGTTTTCAGGTGTTTTAGGTCAGATTTTGTCGGATTTTCAAAAATATTGATTTGGGTATCATTAGACAAGTGTTCTTATTGGAATTATACATTTGAATAGATTATCTTGATTCATAGGGCCAACGTAAGGGAAAGGCTCAAGTTTTGGACTAGTGGAATTGGATTCGAGGCAAATGAATTGCTAAACCTATTCTGAAGATTGTAGGGTCATGTATTCGTATCTTATGTGTTGATGATTGACTGAAAGTGGTTTTAAGAACTATTGATATTCATATAAACTTGATAGTAAAGAGTATGGTAATAAATGAAAAATTGAGATGAGATAACATGTTATGTTCGATGTGATAGAATCTTTGGCTTGTGGTGGATATTTGGATATATTTATATGTTGTTGTTATGATATTGACTAATTAAGTGATTTTGGACTACATGGCATTATATGTGAATGTTCATTATGTATTCACTCATTACTTGTGTATATACTTATTTGTGATTATTGAAAAAAGTGATATAAGCTAGAGTTGGTTACTAGGCCGAGGTTTCTAATGGTCGAGGTGATTTACCAAGGTCTTTTCCAGCGATCGAGATATTTTTCGGTGGATATTATAGATGAGGTCTCTTTCGGTAGATACATGATCCATGTGAGGCCCCCATGGGTTCCAATCTTAGGTGATTAATGGATGTGTATCATTTAGGAAAAAATGCATCACGATATATGACATTGCATTACATTCCATTGAATCGAACATCGTTTGCCAATGTGGACTATTTTATCCATGATATTTCCTTTATCTGTATTACTCATTGTGCTGTTTGCTTGTGAATTGAATTGTACTATTTTTGAGGTATATAAATACTTTGCTGTTAGAACGGTTAGACCGGGTTTATTTCTATGCAGTTTGTAATCTGGGGGTTGAATGGTATGATGGAGTACGTGTATTTTACTACATTTACTTAGCCTTAGTTTTTTAATTGCTAGGTACCGCATTACTGGTACTCACTCCTTTCTAATTACACTTTTGTAGGTTCTTAGTTCAGACACTAACCCATCTTTTCTTATTTTCATTCAAAGCTTTCTTAGGTGATTCGAGAGGTAGATGTTGATGCCGGCCATCTTTCCTCGTATTCTTTACTTATAACTTTGTTCTATTCGAGAGACAAAGATTGAGACTTGTATTTAATTTGTATCTTGTAATTACAAGGCTTGTACATGTGACAACCAATTTATGGAGAATTTTTATAGTTGACTACGTATCCGCACTATCTATATTTATCTATCTAAACTATTTTTTGCTTTTATCTTTCGCATTTAGTAGTTTAGGATGACTTGTCCAGTGGGAAAGTATAAGTTCCATCACGCCCTGTTTCACGTTGTGACATGTACCTTCTGGACTTATAGGGTCAAGTTAGGTGTAGTTTAGTTGTAGATTACCTAGTTAGTTCTCTCTACCCTCATGTGTATTCCTTTACTTTAGACTTCCACTCTTGACTTCTGTTCAGTTCTATTCCCTCTTTTCATATTGCTTTTACTTTTCAAGCTCAGTCGATTTGTGATGCCTACTGAAAACCTATTGTTTTGGTACTCATAGTGACTTTCCGGGTTCTAGGAGGGATCAATTATATATTCATTTTGGTTTGTCTTACGCCAGTTTATGTTATTTATGTTAGAATTTCTTATTATGTTGTGGGTGTGCTTACCAACTGGTGGGTCATATTAGGTGCCTTCATGACTCGAGAAATCGGTTCGTGATAAATGTTTTCATAATATACAATCGATTATAATAATATACTTATATTATGTTATATATACTTACAATGTATATCAAATATACTCATAATATACTATCTATTGTAATAATATACTTACATTATATTATTTATATACTCACAATATATATTTATATTATAATACTATATTTACATTATCTTATATATACTTATAATGTATATCAAATATACTCACAATATACTATCTATTATAATAATATACTTACATTATATTATATATACTTACAATTAATATTAAATATACTCAAAATATACTATCTATTATAACATTATACTTACATTATATTATATATACTTACAATATATATCAAATATACAAACAATATTCTATCTATTATAATAATATAGTTGTATTATATTATATATACATACAACGTGTAATGAGCTGTCCACGTCATTATAGATAGGCCAAGGAAAAGGGAATTTGGGCAAGAAAACTTTGGATAGTAACTTCGAAAAAGTTTAGCCTGGGCCAAACTTAGATGAATTTTGAGTGAGGTGAGGTCTAGGGTTACTTGGTGATAGGTGGGTAATTGAATCAATGATTTTATTAAATTAGTTGATAGCTAAGACGATGCAAAGAATGAGAGATTGCCACGTGGCAGCATGAGAGATTGCCACGTGGAAGTATGAGAGAGTGTCACATGGAAGCAGCTGGAGCAAGGGTGGTGGACTCCACATGCCATGTGGCAGCCCGTGATTAGAGGAAGAGATGTGTTTGCCCAATGAGGGCTTTACATATGTCACCACCTAGGGCTTGACATGTGTCACCACTTAGGGGGTGACATGTGCCCCCTCCTAAAGTGGCCTAAATATATGTCGCTTAAGACTTATTAAAGTTCCATACATTTGTAGAAAACTCAAGAATAAGAGAGAAAGGAAGAGAAGAAACTAGAGAGGTAGAGAGAGAAGGCCAAAGATTTGGAGAGGAAAAAGGTAAGTTCTCCGATTTCATTTCGTGAATTAATTATCTAGGGTATAACATGATGTTATTAAGGTATTTTTAATGTAAATTTATAATATGGAGGAGCTCCAAAACGTTAACAAACAACCCCAAAGTTTTAGCTGCGCTAAAGGAAATATTGAGGTGAGTTCCACCAAGTTTTGGCGAGTTTTGGGTAAGGTAAAGCTTTTCCTTTCGAACTGGAGTTTATGATGATTTTATGAGGTATATTAGATGTATTAAGTCGGTCTGGAAGTGGAAAATGTGTAAAAGGATGCTTGACGTTAGAAACAAACTAAATTGAAATCGTAGTAGGTAAACCGAAGTTGAGTAGTGTGTTGTTGTTGGTGCTGCAGGTTGGGGGTGTTTTAATTGCATGTTGAAGGGATGGAAATTACTCAAAAAGGGATGTGGGTTCTTCTGGTTTCAGACACATGATCCTCTATTTCGTATGGTAAAAGATTTTATGAAATAAAGTCTAAGAACTCCATTTTGGTATCGTAGTTCGGAGCTAGTTGTTTGGAGTTGTATTGGGTAATGTTGAAATGATTTATTTATATATATGCTGCTAGTTATTTTTGTTTGTATGGTTGTTGATATTTTGGCCGAGTTAAAATCTCGGGGATGTTGAAGTTATAGGGGAGGTGCTGCCCAATTTTCGGTAACTTAGGAATTAGTAATGAACTAGACGAGGGAAATGGATAAGGAAATGACCTCGATTCCAAGTTTGTCACAACCCAAACCTATGGCCTAGACATGACGTAGAGAATGAAGAACCCAAATATACCTCAAACAAGCATCTTAGCATTTATTTAGCTCTCATAAGTAATGATAATAAACAATATGTGCAAGAAAAGGGGGAAAACGGAACTAAGGGAGAACATCATAACGTAAAGAACATGAGTAGATGCATGCATGAGATATTAAGTAAATAGCATTTGACACCTCTATTTGTGGAAAGATGACTATAACCAACAATAAGACCATGCGAGCTATTAAATGGAATCCAACACAACCCTTTACATTGGCATGGGGAGACTAATTGAAGGGTGGAACTCCATCACACTTCATTCATTTTTCTGAACTTTAACTTTAGATGGCTATACGTGGATACACTAGCCTAATAGCCTGCAAGGGCTCCTATATTGGTTTTATAGTTAATGAGACAGAAGGTTGCTACTAGGATTCCCTTACTAAATCCCACCTCAATGCCCCATTCAGTGCTAAGACAATCCCATAGAATAGTTTAATACTTCAAAATAGTCATATTATATACCTTGAGAATTCAAAATATCACATTCGGTAGAATAGCACATTAAAATCTTTATTGATTCAGATATGTGAGAATTGTCCTTATCACATAAAGAATTCTTCATTCATATCATTTCATCATTCTTTCATTTCATAAGACTACCTTTTCATCATAGACACTGCTTTCATAAATATTTATTTGGAGTCAAAAGCTTTCAAGTCAGACATTATTGAAAACATAGTAAAACTAGGTGGGTTCTTCTCAATTCAACTTTCAAACCATTAAAATCAACACTAGCTTGCATGACAGTAACGGAATGCACCAATTAAAACATACTTGAAATAACCCACCAATTAACTTTAAAATTTATTTCATACCTTCATATAAGAACCTTTGATAAATCTCCCATTCTATGAAATTAAGAGCCAATATAATCTAAATCTATACATTTGGAATCATGATATGAAAACCCATAAAATTCACAATGGAAATTTGAGCTACTAAGTGAGAAAATACTTGGGCTCCATGGGTGGAAGATCCCATGAATAAAGATCCACATACCTTGATGAATTCGACCTTGAAATTTGAAGAGGAGACCTTCAAAGAAATCTTGAGAGGAAAAGGTTTTATGGGGGAGTTAACGTGACAAATAAGAAGCTTGCAAAGTCTTAGGGTCCTTTGATAGGGTAGATTTGATTCGCCAAAATAACCACACTTCACTAATAAAACATAGGAAGGGACTGAAATGCCTTTTTTAAAACTAAGCCAGACAGACCCTACGTGGTCCATATGACTCGTAGAGGGGTCGACGAGTCGTAGAAATGACTCGTCTTATAGGGTCTCAGAAAACCCTAAGAATTTACCCTCAGGACTTTTCCTATAAATCAACTCTACAAGTCGTAGACTCTTCTATGATTCATAGAAGGGACTTATCCTGGGTGTGAGAAACCCTAAAGACTGAGTCTATGAACTTCCATCACGAGTCGTGTCAACAACTTGTCCAAAATATTACGACTCATAACCTTGGGTCATTGAATTCCCTCCTCACTTAGATTTCTTCCAACCCTCAACATTACTTCTATGATTCAGTCCTACGACTCGTAGAAATGCCTATGACTCATAGGTTGAGTCATAAAAGCTGACACAATCCATTTTCCAAAGTCTGCTCCTTTATTTTGACTTTTTGACTTACGGGGTCTTACAATATCTCCCTCTTGGAAACATTCATCCTCTAATGAGATACAACTAGCATAAAAAGGATACAGAATGAGGACTAGCAACCCAATGAATGCATTGACATAGAGACATGCATAAACCATGAGACTTTCATTCTTAACATAAAACATGACTTTAAAATCAACTTCATTAACATGCATGCATATGAAGACTTAGAAAAACTGAAACGTAGGAGTCTTTAACAATTCGAGAATAAATAACTTACTACAGGGTTGAGTAGAATAAAAAAGATGAAAGTATCATTTCATCATTTTCGCTTCTGCTTCGCATGTAGCACTTTCAACTTGTTAATTCCTACAAAGGACTTTGAAAAAAGCAAATTCCTTTTTCCTCAATCCCTTGACTTGCCGGTCCAAAATTTCAATCGGGACCTCTTTATTGGGAAACGTTTCTCCAACATTCACTAATTCTAAAGGCACAATATAACTTGGATCACCCACTTATTTCCTCAACATAGATACATGGAATACCGTATGAACCATAGCCATTTAAAATGGAAATTCCAACCCAGAAGCAACCTTGCCAACCCACTCAATATCCTAGAAGGCCCTATGTATCTAGGGCTTAACTTTCCCTTTTTTCCAAACCGAACTACACCCTTCATAGGTGAAACCTTCAAATATATCCAATCATCCACACTAAACTCAAGGTCCCTTCTCCTAGTATTGGAATAGGATTTTGGTAACTTTGAGCTACCTTCAACAAAACCTAACGACTTTTTCCTTTGCCAAAGTATCTAGCACCAAATTGTGATCCATCAAGGTGATGTCACCTACTTCTAATCAAATAACTAGAGATCTACATCGCGTTCTATACAAATTGTGACATCTCAATACGTGAGTGGTAGCTATTGTTGTAAGCAAACTCAATGAGTGGTAGATGATCATGCTAAAAATAATAACTAAGAGACTTCTCAAACTCAACTCATTTTCTAAATGATAATTCAGAGACTTTCGAACTCAACTCATGGTCAAACGCTTTCTCAATAAATGATGATAATAATCATTCTATAACTTAAAACAGTGCACAAAAATATTAATACAAAACTCAACTAGGGTTCATGTGAATGCAAACATTAATCCATAATATCAAAAATCAACTCATAAAAGTATAATCATATGTACATACTAGAACTCAATAAGAAATTATATAGATACTCAAGAATTCAATTTATTCGAATCATAACTCAAACTCAAAGCTCAAATTAACTGTACGAAGATGTAGGCATGAGGACGAACATAGTACATCATTAAGATAGCCTTACATATTTGGAACGAAGATTATCTACGCAAAATTTGGTGACCTTGCTCAAAACTCTTGAATAGTAGCTCTTTTTCTTCTCTCCAATTCTTGATCTCAAACGACACTAAGTGATAATGAGAGTAAAACCCCATTGGGTACAGATAAGGGACTAATTTTAGTTCAAAATAGTTTGGGTTATGTTTAGGAGAGGTGGGAAAAATACTGGAATAACCCTCATTTAAATAGACTAGGCCGTGTATGGGCCCTTTCTACGGACTGTAGAACATGACCCGTAGGAACTATGTTCCAAAATAGGGACCTACTAGAAGTTAGGCATTGGGTCTACGACCACCTTTCTGTAGTTGTAGACCCTAAGACATGTCTTTCAAGGTCTGTTATAGATTTTACTGAAGAAAAAGGCTTTTGGGTCTATGGATAATCCAACAATCCATAGGAACTTCTACAACACATAGGACAAATTCGTGGAACTCATTACACATTCCAGTAGCTATTGGAATAGACATTTGACCCTATAATGGACCCTACAAGTTGTAAGTCATCTGATGGGTTGTAGCTCTTATTCATAGGAACTGGTCTCAACTTTTGAAATTTTGCTAAGTGTTAAGGGCTTCTACGAGCCCTTCCTATGACTCATAGAACTGTCTAATGGTCGTAGGTTGGGTCATAGACCACTGCCAGTAGCCTTTTTCTCATTATTCTCAAGGTTCTCGGAATTAATCTAAGTTAAAATAGTATTGGGTGTTACAAAGAGTCCAAGGATGTCTATGACGTCGTGTCTTGTAGATTCCTTATTCGTGTGAAGCATCATATCTATAATAGAGAGTCTATGGGACATTAGGAAGTATCACCCTTCTTTTATACTCTAAGTTCAGGGGATAGAGTATTGACTCTACAAAAGTTTTGTCTAACTCATATTTTTACGTATTTTTAGATCATACCACCAAAGTGTATCATTAGTCTTAGGAACGTCGCTAATACTTGGTGGACTTAGATTCCACCAACTACCATGCCTCAACCTTTGAAAATGAAGACAAGGAATAGAGCTTGCCTATCTGACCAAGCTAATGATGGTAGAACATAGGAGGTTCCACGGACACCCTCTGCACATCCATCCCCTACTTCAGAAGCAGAATTTAAAGTAGTAATCACTATGCTCACTAAATTGATGGCTACCAAGTCAGGCTGTCAGAGCAATACAGTCATAATCTCTAGTTTCTAGGAGTCTTTGGCTACCAAAAGGATTAGAGACCTTTTAAGGATGAACCTACCAGTCTTCACAAGGTCCAAGGTAGAGGAAGATCCCCAAAACTTCATTAATTATATGTGGAAAATTCTCAAGGGTATGCATGTTACCAAGATTGAAAGATTTGAACTTATTTCTTTCCAGCTCAAGGATGTAGCTAACATCTTTTCATGACCCAAACTAGGACCTACATGTGACACAGTAATTAGGGTTCCCAAATAAACTCCAACCAAGCCTCTTGGAATATCATAAACGTATAGGTAACAATTAAGCAGAAACTCATAAAAGTCAAAAAGACATAGCATAACTAGAAAAAAAATTAAGACAATATAGACTTCTTACACATATGCCTAACATGCCTCTACATGACTACATATGTGTGTGTTGCATCCAAATGCACACGCAAGTGTACGTGGTCTCAAAAGTAATATAGTGGCCCTTAATAAGAGTCGAAGGTCGAACCCATAGGGAAATTGAATTAGGCGTAGTTACCTTTTCAATGAATCAAATTATGTGAGTATGTTTCAAGAGTTGAGATCATTTATGTCTTCAAAATAATTATGTCAGAGATGAGATGAGAACTTAATTTAATGGTATTTGAGAAAATGTATCAATTTAGAGAAGAGTCCCTGGGTTGTAGCATTTATAGATTTTCAGTTTATCTCCTTTACTCTGGTCTCCAATGGGTTTTTCATTACTAATTTATAGGGTTGACTTTACAATTATGGTCTTCCAACCTCTAATTTCCTACCTTTGTTGACAACTTAACTACATCATTGAGTGAGGATAAGCATGAACCAACAAAAATGCATTAATATCATCATCCTGTTTAATAATCAAACATGGTGTGTAGATATGTGTCACATCCATTCCACACACAAATTATTTTAGGCTATTATAGAACAAATATGCTTCTTATATGCTAGTGTTGTATCCCTTTTCCATGTTCCGAGTTCCGGGTGGACAACAAATTTAAGCATTAGAATAGTAAAAAGAAGAATATAAGAGTAATCATACATAAAAAACCATTTTCAACCAAAGCAAGCAAGACTTAAACCTCCATCTTATGGCTACAACCCAAGAACAAGGGAATTTAGCCACTCATAGTTTGTGACATACTTACATAAATCATTTGTAACATAAACTTGAATTCAAGATGAAATGAATGGAGAAAATATAACCAAAACTAGGGTTTCCTTCGTCTTCTCCAGCTTTGCTCTGACAATGTGCAGTGCCTACTTTAGAATATGTAAAAGTACTAATTATAGTGCCAGAAAACGCATTGGTAAAGCAACCACACTGAAGTCTGCGATGTGGACTTGGGTCATTCCAATAGAACATTTCATTTTCCTGATTTTGGGAAGAATTTAGCTTACCCATGTCCAAGGTATGCGATGCAAACTTATTACGGACAACACTGCCTCACCAAATAATTTCACGCTTCAGATTTTGATCAACACATTTCTAAGGTCCGCGAAGCGGACTTGTCGCGGATCACACTGCCTCGTTAAAGAATTTCATTTCTTCGTTGTTTATACTTATGGCCAGGTCTGGGAGGTGGACCTGGTGTGGACTACACTATTTTGGACAATACATTCCATGTTTTGGAATAATACTATACGTCATTATTATGTGATGTCGATTTATTTTGTTGCAGTATATTTTTGTCGCCTTGTGATTTTATTTCTCCCTTGAGTTGCAATTTCCATCAAATCATGCTTCTAATGTCCATTTGTTCTCAATTAGACCTAAAAGTTTCTAATGATGCTATTTAGTTACAACAATACGAAATATGTATAATATGTACTCAACTTTAGGAATTTGTTTTCAAATCTAGCAGTAATTTATGGGGTTTAGTTGCTATTGGGCACGTAAATGTGTCCAACATAACCACCCCACACTTATGGCTTTGTTAGTACTAAAAAAAACTCCAGTTTTATTTCTAAACTAATCAAATATATGATATATAAAGTAATTCTTCCCAAACCACCAGAGTGCACAAATAGCTTGTTTCACAATCATCTTTTGTCTTAGCACTTAACTACTTCACCACCTCATAAACTCAAAAGTTAACTTTGTGGTGTAGCAATTCACAGGGTTTGACGAATTAAAATCTTCTTTAAATTGTCATTCCTTTATTAAACATGAGCCCTCACTAAGAAAGAATTACCCATACTCTTACAATTATATTCATGGGTATTTAGACCATAATTCGCTCACTCTCTCAAATGAAATCACAGGTTTCTTAAGATGAACCATAGGCTTGCCCCTTATGTATTAAGAAGATCTATTGATGCAGCTAAGACTTAAGGATCACTTAGGAATTTTTGGGTTGTAATGTGGGCTAGGGGATAAGTGGGTACAAATCTGGACATTTATATTCTTGGTTCCAAGCTCTTTCAACACATTACATTCTTTTATTCTATTCAAGTATTTCATAACCTTATTCCAACTACTGGTTCTTTTGTTATCTCAACTTTTCACTTCATTTTCCTTGTGCAGAGGAATTTTTCTTTTATAAACTTCAATCATGTTGTGGTTGGTATTTTTTTTATTTTCCAAAGGTTTATCTTCTCCAACATACGATGTTTTGTCAATTCATAGCACCCTTGATTTTTTTCGCAACCCAAGGTTATGGATCTCCTATTTTCTCACTTCATCTTTTCTAAAGCGCTTGGCTTCTTAGATCAAAAGTATGGTCTCAGAAAAAGAAATGGAAATAGGTTTCAACTGTGCTGCCAAAGAATTAAGTTAAAGTTTCAAAAAGGCTAACTAAGGATTTAACTTCAGGTAGGTTCACAGGTGGTTTTAGAATGAGGTTACCAAAGAAATGCGTAGATCCTTTTCCTAAAGTCTAAACTTTCTTTATTTTCACTTACTCAAACACGCAGGGCAAGTTATAGCTATCAAAAACAACCATGATTATACAATTTTCCTAACAAACATTGCACATGTTTAACTTCAAGATGACGATTCTTTAAAAATTTTTAACCACAGTCACATGAATTCAACATCATTCAAAAGCTAAAAATCAAGTTTTAGGTGCTCCAGTTGTCACTTTTTCATGTTCCTTCGTCTGTGAACTCTGGTAGTTTGGCAAAAACACTTTATATACCTTACAACTGTTTAGAAAATGAAAAAACCTATTTTTTGTGTATGGTTCAAAGGGACTATCCATGGCCAAAGATCCCAAAACAAATGCCATGGAACCCAAAATCAGCAAAAATCCATTTAAAACAAACTTAAACTGTCATATAAATCTACCAAATTTATCACTAACTATCAATCCAGATAAATCAAACATTAAATAGTTAAGCAATTTAATAGAAAAAAATTAACAAAATAAAAATTCAATAAGTTATACATACTCCACCCCACACTTATTATTGGGCACTGTCCTCAGGGCTCAAGATAGTAGACTTCCCTATTTACTCCTCCATGCGACCACCTTCATCTATGTCCTCTACTGCTGGCGGTTTAAATTCTTCAGCTTCCAGGTACGATTCCACATCTGAGTCGGTCCTCCTCTTGTCTTCAGCCATAGGGATGTTATATTTAGTTGGGTCGTAGACATCTGGTCCTAATCTAAGAATAGACATGGCGTGCTCATTCAACAAGTATCATCTCTCGACCTCCTAGAGATCCTTCTCAGTTAATGGTCGTCCTCATGTACGATGGCGCAACATTTCAAGGCCAAACATATGGGCCGTGATCATGTCATCGCATCATGTACGTTTCTGTGTAGTGAAGACTAGGCCATGAGTGTAGGCAGGCCCCTTGATGTTTGTGACATCAAATAAATTTGATGGGAGGGCTGCCATATAATCATGTTGCTCTTCTAGGACCCCTACGCGCCGGTAGATATTTGTAATAAGGCCACCGAATGCATATCCCCTACCTCTATGCACGCTAAACTTTTGGATGGTGCACTTTATCACTGCACCAATATTCACTTCTATCCCTTTCATGAAGGTATAGACCAAGCATACCCTATTCCTTGTCAGCTCGGTGAAGTGTAGGACCGGGATCAGATTGTGTGTTATAATCTTTGTCTATAACCGCGCTTCTTTGTTGAGATGGTAACAAAATGTGTTGTGGTAGCCACGCAGCCCATGACGTACCCACTTACCAGTCGATAGAGGCCCACACAGAGTGTGTCTGATATCTTTGTATGGTAATTGAATATTCAGGTATGTCAGTGCAGTGGTTGGCATCTCCAAAGTACCGAAGTGCGACAAGATGGGATGAGTGAGACAACACTAAGGTATTTCGTGTATTCTCTCATATTCTTGTAAAGGTAAAGAATGACAAGAAATGTGTCTAGAAGGTTACAAGCAGGGGTAAGGAAAATTATGAAATAATTTAAATAAGACAGGCATAACTAGATAGTTACTATAGGATTAGCGAGCTCATATATCAAATTCCTTCAAAATTATGCCAGCTAATGATAGGCAGAGCTCAAAGTGACTCTTAAGGTCACTATATGAATGAACTTTAGCACTACTCAGTAGCTAACCCTAATGAATGGGTGCATACGAAAAGGGGTAAATATAATAGGAAAAGTTAAATCAAATGACCAAAGAAGGAAATGGTCGTGTTGGAACTAAAGATCAACCCCTATACTGGTTACAAGATAATAGAGGAAAGGGCAAGGCGAAACATGTAGAATAGTAAGACGATGCTGAGGTAAATCATGGGCTGATTTGAGTGCTTTGCACATTATTGCAAGGAGTACAATGGAATATGACACGAGGACTTCCAAGGGAGGTCACCCATCCCAGTATTACTCTCACCCAAGCACACTTAACTTCGAAATTCTGGTGGAATTTAGTGTGTTAGTGCTGGTATGATCGCGCGAGATGGAAGAGTTTGACCTAGAGGCGAGGAAACAACATGAGACTATGAACCTAGAGTATTATAAGATACGTGAAGGAAGTTTTAAAAAGGGCTTAAGCAAAACAAGAAGGATTAGCTGATTACTATCCGATGGTGGACTTATATGCCAAATTCCTTCAGAGTTATATCAGGTAATGAAAGACGGAGAACAGAACAATTATGAAAGCCAACTCTAAGGTTGAAAAACAAAACCCAAAAGGGTGAGTGCCAATTAAAGTTTTGAAAGGAGTCAAGAAGTACTATACGAGGCTAAGGAATCCCAAATTATCAACTTCATTATGAACTATTTTATACTCTACGAGAGTAGGGTACTATATAGGTTATTATGAGTAGGCTACCGAATCAGCCCATTTACTTTCAATTAAGACCACTTATGCAGTTGAAATTAGGTGAAGTTATAGGTCAAGGAGGTAGTAGAACTCCATGAGGTTCCCCCAACTATAATTAACATCTGGGGATCACTCCAAGAAGAGATAAGGAACATAAGTAAGCCTTAGTACCACCTTACACCCTTAAAATTGGTAAACAGTTTAAGCATACCACATAAACAGTAGACGATATGTCGCAAGCTGGTGTTGTTGACTTCGAAGGTAGCTGAGATGGTTATCCATCACTTATCAAGTTGCCAAATGGCCCCGTATAAGATTGGTAGGACAGGACATGTAATTCCCCTATTGGTTGGTCGATGTTAGAAAGACTAAGCTAGTAGGCCCAGGCATGATTGAGCGAGCTATTGACCAATAGCCCAAAGCTGGCAGAAATGATATATAGATAATCAACATCGACATTCTGAGTTCAAATTGATGATTGGGTGTTCATAAAGGAGCCACCCAGGATGGGGGCAATGGAATTTGGAAGAAAAGAGAAACCTCACTCAAGATACATTGGTCTTTATTAGATCATGTGTGGAATAGGCAAAGCTGCCTATGAATTTGACCATACTATCTGGTTTAACAACAATAAATCCAGCTTTCCACCCGTCTATTTTTCGTAACTATATAAGTGAACCCTTCCAGAATATCCTCCATGGATGAAGTTGATATAAGAAAGGAGTATCCTATGAAGAGCCACCTAACTTCATTCTAGATCGACAAATTAGAAAATTATGGATTAAGAACCTAGTTCATGTCAAGGTGTTGTGACAAAATAGGAATTCTGAAGAAATAACCTGGGAAGCTGAAGAGGACATGAAACACAAGTGTACGCACTCATTCCCAATGTCTAAAGGTAACCCCAACTCCTGAAACTCGTATATTAATTACTTGGATGGAAGTATGTGCTATTATGATAGAAGGAGACCTCCCTACAATCTGTATAAAGTCTTAAGGGATGTTTTATTTAACATTCGGGGACGAATGTTCTAAAAGGGGGAAGGATGTTACACCCCACACTTTTATACTCGGAATGTCTCTCAAGTTTTTTAGACATTATCATGTGAGCCGGATAAGCTACAACACTATCAAATGACTTTAATGAAGGAAGAATGAGATACCCAATAGTAGAGAAGGTTGGAAATAGAGGCATAGGAATCCTGAAGGAATTGGAGGCCAAGTAATGAGTCGTAGTGCTCGATTTACCTACATAGTCCACTAACTTAGAAGTCGTACGTACCTAAGCTACTTTAGGATATACCAAGCTTACGTGGCTCGGATTACATAGGTTCTTGAGATAAGATGAGATTACGAACCCACGGGAAAGGGGGAAAAATGATGTGTGGCAGCCAGTGATGGAGTGACACATGGCAGAACCTCAATCTAGTAGGTGACCCACCTTCTTGGGGTCAAGTAGGTGACCCACCTGCTTGGGGGAGGTGGGCCCCACTGCCACATGGCAGCCTCACCTTTCTTGCATGGACATAGTGGCCCAATAGTGAATGGAAACGTGTCCCCCTTAGGGGTTGATATGTGTCAGCTCTTGGGACCACCCATATATGTGTATATGTAACATACAGAAGTTCCTACACTTAAACATCAGAAAAATATCAAGAAAACAAACACTAATCCTAAAGAGAAAAACGTGACGGCTCTGGGAGAAAACTAAGGTAAGTCCCGATTTCGCTCTATAAATAAATTATCTAGCATATACCACGATGGTATGGAGGTATTAATACTATAAAATCATGGCTTGGTTCATCCCAAAACGGACAGCAAGCAGCCACGGCGTTTAAAGCGCACTAGAGAAGTTTTGAGGCACAATTTGGGCGAGTTTTGTCCAATTTCGGGTAAAGTAAGGCTTCTCCATTAATTTTTTACTTTATGGGGTCGTTATTAAGTGTATTATACACATTTTATACTGATTTAAGTGTAAAAAAGTCGTGTAAATGCTCGACGTTCGAAATAAACTAAATTCGAATCGTTATAGTTAAATTGTAGTTGAAATGAGGCATTGCGAGTGTAGGGGTTGCTTCTGGTCGTGTGACGGTGTGTTTTAGGGACTAAAAGTGTTCTAAAGGAGGTGGGGGATCTTATGGTTTCATCCAGATGACCCTTCACTTCGTACGGTTAAAGGTTTTACGAAATAAAGATTAAAGACTCTATTTTGGAATAGTAATTTTAAGCGAATTGGTTGGGGTTTGTATGGTGTAATGTTGGCATGTTTTACATGTATATGAGCTGAAGGTTGTTTTTTTTGGTTGTTTATAGTTATTAGGGAACTAATTGGAAATTTGGATAGGGCAGGTTATAGGGGAGGTACTGCCCGATTTTTGATAACGCCTTAAAAAACTAAAGAACTAGTCAAAAAGTCGAGCAAGAAAATGAATTCTATGAATACTCGTATACAACTTAAGGTGGTGAAAATTCGAGGGTTTTTGATATTCATATTGCTTCCACATTGAATATGTTCGAAGGACGACGAGGCGAACGGGATAAAGAGTAACCCGTAAGAGGTATGCAAAGCTTTCTCTTGGCATGTTTTGGGCAGAAGTATGTAAAGCTATCTTTCTTTCCTTTTGGTATGTCTTAGACCTAAGTGGATTGTGTATGAAATGTGGGGATAATTCCATTCCCAGAACTCTGAGTATAACTCATAATTCCGATCCACTATTTGATGTTGAAATCCCTACAAGGCTTGGGTACTGCCTTTCAAGGCTTCTACGTAATAAAAATTATTGTAAGTAGAACTATCCTTCCTTTCTCTTGAGATGTATTTGGCATGAAAATGGGGTTATGATCCCATGGTTTTTCACCAAACCCCCCGACGTGTCTGGTACAAAATATGTATATGATGATCACCTAAAAGAAAGTACAGACTATATAGAGCTTACCTTCTTTCTTTTTTTGGTATGTCCTAGTTGTAAGTTAAATATGATACAAGCTCCGGGTTAATTCCATCCGTAAACATCTCCTATTTACACTTTGAATATCGAACTCATATAATAGTTGAACTATTTCCCCGGAGACTTATATATGATAGAAAGATAACAAATGTACAGGCCCCAAGTCTTACCGATTATATGATAACAAACTTATCTGGCTCCATAAGCGATTTGGCCTTACTTTAGTACAGGTCTAGGGTCCCTGAGATCCTAATTGATATAGCCCCGAGTGACAGTTAGAAGGCACTTGATATAATTACATTACTACTCTAATTCTCAGATGATAGCTTATTCCTCCTATATGGTGGAGTCTCTAATAATGATTTAAATTGCATATAGTTACTCACTACTCTACTCGTGTATACTGTAACACTATTTCACTGAGTCCTAGACCAGTTATTAGATTTGTACAATTTACTTCATTGTCCACCGCCCCTCACTAGATGGCCGGGATAAGTATGTATATATATGATGATGATGTGTTGTAATAAGGGGATGATGGCACTGGGCCTGTGATGATCTTACAAATGCATTCACCGGATCCCTGATACGGTCGGCTATATGGTATAATTTGAACACGCATGATTTTATAATAAAATAGGATATAGGTATAGAGGTTTCATATATGACATTTTATCCCCTGTTCTCTATTTCAGATATGCTTCCAGTCGTATTATGTTATGTTTTACATACACAGTACATATGTCGTACTGACCCCCTTTCTCGAGGGGCTGCGTTTCATGCCCACAAGTACCGGTACAGGTTTTAGGAGCCCGTCAGCTTAGGATTTTGCTCAGCTCAGCTAGAAGAGGATCCATTAAATCGGAGCCTTGTTTTTAGCAATGACCGCTGATGTATATAACTTTTTTGTTTAGTCAGGGGTACGGTAGGGGCCCTATCCCACCATATATTATAGTTAATATTTTTAGAGGTCTGCAGACATGTATATGTGGGTTGTGTATGTCAGTTTAGTTCAGCTGGGTCTACATGATATTTGGTACATGTTGGTGTGTTATGTCAACCTTGTCGGCTTACGTTCCCTTTCATGATGTGATACCAATGAAAGAGGCTACAAGTTTATGAAAATATTATCGCCCAATAGGTCTTTGTTGCATGGTATTATTTTATGTACAGTCAACTTTACAACAACTGATAGTTATGTATTCGGGGGTCCAGGTTGGACCCCAATCACGGCCTACGGTATTTGGTCATGACAATTTTGGTTTCAAACAGAGATAAAATAAGCCAAACACAAGGTTTAGGAACACCGACGAATCTAGAAATTCACAAACATTGGTAATTATGGATAAGGTTGTTCATGGGAGCACAGTTACTTCCTAACTAAGGTCAAACTACCAAACTATAGTCTACTACACCATTCTTCAAGGATCTAAGCCCATCGGAGTGATGAGGGGGCATCTAAAATAAGTTTTGACTAGCCTACACTAAGGCCAACATCATCGTAATACCAATAATATAAGACAGAAACCAATAACAAACCACGAAATAACAACAATAGTCACATACTTTCTAGACCTAAAATAAGACCTAATGACTTCTACCTAAGGCATGTAAATAATCTACCCAACATTGCAACAATTTCAATATGTTTTCACACAATCCAGCTTAATACAAAGAAAGAAAAGTCGTAGCCTACATGTACGCCGATCGCACTTGTTCCAAATCACTTTGTTCAAGCTTTTCCTTTTCGAATAGCTTTTGAATGCTACCGCGCTATCCAAAATACAATCACAACGTCACTATGGTTGTTTAGACACTATGATCGAAAGAAACAAAAATGAACCAATTTCGAGGTCAAAAATGGAAAAAGTGGGTCCGCATATGCAATTTTTCAATTGGCCCCAAAAACTGCTCCAAACCAGCAACCCAAGCTTATATCCCAAAATGGGACACATTGGGGCCCAAAAGCACCCCCAAAGCAACGCACAAGAAAATCCAAAATTTAGCTTAAAAAATCTAACTATTATAGTAGCAATTTATGAGAAAATACAAGAAATGAAGTCTCCACAGATAAAACCAAGCACACCCCAACATTCCCCACTAAAACCCTCACAATTTTGCCTCAACAATTGTTAAAAATAGACTCAAAATGCTCAAGATACCATATCTCAAAATTCATCAAAAATCTAGAAAATAGTGTAGAAAAGTACTTTCCAAAACAAAACCTCAACAATGAAAACAATCACACCACAACCATCCTAATGAAAACCCCTGCAATTTAGACTATGGAATAGCCCAAGATGGATCTAAATTGGTCAAGAAATTACTTTCCAAAAATTCTCCTTATATCTAATATGAAAATAGGAAGGGCAGTAGCTATAATATAAATCTTACTTTAAGTGACGCTTTCAATTAACTTTTCAATCTTACTACCACATTCCTCTCGAATGTTCCTTCAATTTCAACTGTTGAATCACTAAAATAGGGTTTATACAGACTAAGAAATTAATTCCCAAAGTTCTTCAAAAATACACTCTAAAAATACCCAATGTAGTAGCAAAAATCATGATTTACTTCAATCGAATACCCAAAATTAGTTTTTGAGCTCACCACACGTTCTACTTAAAAATATCATAAATGTGCCTTTTGAATCACCCTATTTGGAGTTCTATAGCTCGAGATATACAATTTTGAAATTTAGAGAAAAATATGAGAATGGATGTTTTATAGAGCGAGGGTGCACAAGATAAAGTGCACCACCGTACCAATAGATTATTCCTATTTTTAAAGACATTGATGGGGTGTTCGAGATTCATTCAGAACCCCTTGCACACAAATAGACTATTCTATCATTACCCAACCCCGCAGGCCGTGATGGGTGCCCGAACTGGACACTCACGTGTACCCCTACTAACTATAAGTACACCTGCCTCCTATTTGAGTTATAATGTACCAATAGAAAACATAAGGCAACACAATGTATAAGCCGACATGGCTATCATAACATGTAGGGTGGTTTTATAATGAACACACACGCGAGCCGACAAGGCTGCCACGACAAAGGGAATGACCCAAAACATAAGACGTATAGGAACAACTGTTCACCCATACATATACAATCCACATACATGTCCACATAGCTCTAAGACTAAGAACAGTAACATAAGGCGGGACAGGGCCCCTGCCGTACCCGTGAATAAATAAATATATACATTGAAGGTTAGTAACAAAATCTACACCCCAGCATAATAGAGTGCCTCTGAACTACGTAGTGGGACTTCTATGCTGGTGGATCTCCAAAGTGTGTATCTGTACCTGCAGGCATGAAATGCAGTCCCCCCCTTGAGAAATGGGGGGTCATTACGATATGTGTACTGAGTATGTAAAGCATAAAACACCACAAGGAGCACACAATTGACATAGGGATGCAGGGAACAAGTATAACAATTAATAAATCAATATACCTGCATCTTGTAAAATGACGTTATGTATCTTAGTATCATTTTCTATAACCAACCCGTTGTGGGATTCGGTGTTACAAATATATCATTATGTCATCATATGCGTATATATACCTTACCCGGACGTTTATGGGACCCATTCAATAATTATGTCATCTTACCATCGTATACATATATCATACCCGACCCCTTATGGGAGTCGGTCATACCCGGCCCTTTATGGGACTCGGTCATACCTAGTCCTTTATGGTATGTGGTCATATCCGTCCCTTTATGGGACTCATTCATACTCGGTCCTTTATGGGATTCGGTCATATCCGGCCCTTTATGGAACTCGATCATACCTGTCCCTTTATAGGATGCAATCATACCCGACCCTTTAGGGTACTCGGTGAATACTTATGTCATCCTATATTGTATACCTCTTCACTTACATTAAGCTATTTCAAGAGAAAGAAGGGATATGTTTCACGTGTACTACTTTTCGTCATGTCGAAGACTTACAAGGCCATAACTCAACTATCGCAGAAGTTTGAACATTGAGAAGTGAATAAGATTTACGAACCGTACTCGGGGTTCCATGAATGGAATTGTTCCCACATAACATATACAATCCACTTAAGACTAGGACATGCCAAAAGAAAGAAAGAACAGCTTTACATACTTATGCCAATAACATGCCAAGAGAAAGAAGGTAGCTTCACATACTTATGCCAAAGATATGCCAAGAGAAGAAACGGCTTCACATACCTCGTATGGATTACTCTTAACCATGTTCGCCTCATCATCTTTTGAACCTATTTAACATTAGAGCAATAATAAGGTTATTAAACTTTGACTTTCCAATTTCTAACTCTACAACCAAGTATCCATCGGAATCATTTCCTTATCCATTTCCCTCGACTAGTTTATTACTAGTCCAAAGTTATCGAAAATTAGGCAGCATCTCCCCTATAACTTGCCCTATCCAACTGCTAATCTTAGCAGCAATATTACCAACAACAAAAATCAGCCATATATGCAATCACATCAATTCAACATTACTCAATACAACTCCAAACAATAGCTCAAAACTACGATACAAAAATAGAGTTTTTAACCTTTATTTCGTAAAACCTTTAACAATACAAAATATAGGGTCATTTGGATGCAACAAAAAGTAACCACACCCCTTTTAGAATACTTTCCATCCCTGCAACATGCCATCCAACCAGCTGCAACTGCAGCACCACAATCAGAATGCACAACTCGACTTCGGTTTAACTATAACGACTTCAATTTAGTTTATTTCTAATGTCAAGCATCCTTATACAAGTTTTCAATTTCAAGAATCATATATACTGCATAACAACATCATAAACTCTAATTTTAAAGGGAAAACCTTATCTTGCCCGAAACTCGCTAAAACTTGCAAAAACTCACCTCGGAAGTTCTTTTAGAGCGGCTAAAACTTTGTGGCTATTTGTTAACATTTTGGTGCTTCTAAAAAACATACATTTACATAAATAAAACCTTCATACAATCATGGTATACCTTATATAATAAATTCACCAAAAAAAATCGGAAAACTTACCTTTTTCTCCTCTTGGCCGCCACTATTTTCTCTCTAGCTTTAGGGTTTCTTTTCTTCTTTCTTTCTCTAGAATTTTCTAGAATTTGTTGGAGATAAGGATGAATTTTTTATAAGAATGAGTCATCCAACATATATATATAGGCCACCTTAGGAGGTGACACGTGTCAACCCCTAAGTGGTGACATGTGTCAAACCCTCATTGGGCGAACACACCACTTCCTCCAACCATGAGCTGCCACATGGCATGTGGGGGCCCACCCCCTTGCTCCAGCTTCTGCCACATGGCACTTCCAGCTTCTTCTATATGGCACTCTCTCATGCTGCCACGTGTTATATTTTTTTTCCTCTCGTGTGTTCATAATCTCGTCTTACTTTATGAACCTATGTAATCCTTGTTACATAAGCTTGGTATGTACTCAAGTAGCTTAAGTATGTAAGATTTCCAAGTTGGTAGCTTACGTAAATAAGTCGAGTTCTATGACTAATTACTCTATGGGGTATCACATTCTCCCTTCCATAGAGTTGTTTGGTAGCGTTATAGATTATACAACTCATATGGTAACTTTTAAGAAGCTCAAGAAGCTTTAAGAAGCTCAAAGAAACTTAAGAACCCTTCCAGAAACTTAAGAACCTTTCAAGGCTTAAGAAGCGTTCCAAGGTACAAAAGTACGAGGTATAACATCCTTTCGCCCTTTAGAACATTCTTCCTCGAATATGAACCAAAACCTTCCACAAGATCTTATACACACCATATGGAGAGTTTTTCTATTCCATTGCAATAACATATA
The DNA here is from genome assembly GCF_947179165.1 of Solanum dulcamara. Lineage (NCBI taxonomy): Eukaryota > Viridiplantae > Streptophyta > Magnoliopsida > Solanales > Solanaceae > Solanum > Solanum dulcamara. Next base: position 42,770,395 of record NC_077245.1, read on the forward strand.
CTCTCATCAAGCAATCAATATCAGAGTTCCAAAGGTTGGGAATACATGTAGACATAGGGAATAGGTATGGGTACTTGTGTTTCATTTCCTTCTCAGCTTCCCAGGTCATTCCTTCACGATTCTTATTTCGCCACAACACTTTGATGGAAGCTATGTCCTTAGTCCGCAACCTTCTAATCTGCCGATCCAGGATGGCGATAGGTTGCTTCTCGTTAGTTCAGATTCTTCCACGGTCCTTTTCTCAAATTTGGCTCCAATTTTCTTGTTGTAGGTTACATTATGTTTCCATTTCTGCAATAATGTGCGAAGGCACTCAACTTAGCCCAAGATTTACCTTAGCATCATTTTTCTAGTCTTTAGGTTCCACCTTGCCCTCTCCTCTTTTATCTTACAACCGGTATCTGGGTAGATATTTAGTTCAAACATGACCTTACTACCTTTTATACAGTCCTTAGATCACTAAGTCTTACTCTCTTATTGTATTCACCCCTTTTGTATGCACCCATCCATTGGGTCTATGCTAATGGTTCTTCGCACAGTTTCAGATATCATGGCTTCTATACATTTATTGCTGGCCTTTAGCCCTTGCTAACTCGTGCCAATATGGGATCTCGCTTGAAGTTGAAGTCTTCCCATTAACATCTAAAAGTGTCAGTTGACTTCATCTTACACTTGTATTTCTCTTGTCCACTTCCCCCCTTTAGGGTGTACCAATGTCATCTTCTTTTAATTTTCAACTGTTTATACGCATATGATTTTGTTCCAACATATTTGACATACTGCACCATATCTACACCTTCTGTTAGATCATCTATACTTTAGATTGCCTGTATAAGAAACCTTAATACACCCATGGGGTGCTTAGTATTCTCGATAACTAGTACCCAATCTATTCCAAATACTAGTACTCGAGTCATATAATTAATGTAGTAGTTTATCCATAGCCACATTCCTTTCTTCCCCACCAGCAATTAGCTAGCACTCATGATCGTTGAACTTCTCCATTCGGAAGTACTTGTACCACCGTGATACCACTTGTTCCTCTTAATGGACTCGCAACGCATCAATGGTTTTGCAGAGCTACACCCCCTCATCCTTGAGGGGTCTTTATATTTTCCACAGCGGAATCACATATCCTTAATACTTCTTTATATCTCATAAGCTTTTATCCTTGTCGGGTACCTGAGATTAACTTCCAATTCTTCTCAGTCCCATGTCAATTTAACTTTAATACTGGTCTTATCTTCTCACTTTTTCATACTACACCTTCAGTTCATAGCTATCCATACCCTTTTTCGCCAGATATTCATACTTAATTGATCATGTCTATATTAAGTGCTCCCTGTAGTAGTTCTTCTATTCTTCCATTCCATGGCCATTTTTATGCTCGAGGAGTTTCATGTTACCCTTATATCCTTGGAAAAATCATTCCTTGTTATCACCGACCCTTCTGAATCCTTCTAGTATGTTATCCAATATATGAAGCACATGACTCTGGACAACCCATAATTTCATGTCTTCCATCCATAGGTTACTTCAGTCACTTAATAACTAATAAAAGGTAACCATAAAGCATTCTCCAACCACTACTAGAAGGAAATTAAAAGCCAATAAGAACCACAATACTTTTTAGTGCTTAACTCGTATGGTTTACCTCTAGGTTCATTCTTGAGTTGTGAACAACTTATCTAATTTACCACTAATGGAAACCAATTACTGGATACTTTGCCCTCCAACAGGAGTTTTCTTCCAAACTAAAACTTCCTAAATAAACATGCCCTCCCCTCTTTCCAACAACACGGAGGGTACCCCTACAGCTTTAATTCATCATAATAAGATACTCAGTATCAACTTCTAGACCGTATGATGAACCTGTATCTCATTCCCATTTTATTCCAAAAAAAATTCCACAGAGTTCCCTCTATATTTATTCCTATCCCAAACCTGCACTCAGGAAATACTAGCAACGCCATGCAAGGACAACGTATATATACATCCATATCGTATCATATCATAACCATAACTCCTCACAGGGCCAATATGTATATATTCATATCAAAGCCACCCAGGGTGCCCAATATCAACCACAGTATAAAATGATGGGCTTACCTTGTAATTCCAACTCGAACTGCACCTGTTACACTTTCCTGTCTACTTTTCCCTTCAATTTTCAACTTTACATTTCAATCGTATTTCAATCTTCTAACCTTATCCAGCATGCCTCTTTCACACCATTACTTACCTGTATATTTGTAGCTTCCAATATTATCCGTCACTTTCTTATGTCAATGTCATTCTTCAACTTAAACCAAAGGTTAGTAAAAAAAAGAATTTCATTTCCTATGGTTAGGCTCTATCGCACGATCTGAGACAAGAAAGAAAGATAACATCCTAAATGCCCTGTAGCCTCCTATTTATAGATGTGGCTCACAACACACCGATAAAAAGGACTCTACTAGACACGATCTGTAGATATTAATTTTGAGCACCACAGACCATGAAGGGTCCCCATGAAGTCTTTTTTGGCTAGAATTTTAAAGGGGCATGTTTGTCTTTTCCTGCGTTTTAATTCAAAATGGTGTCCTTTTGGAGGCTGAATCCTTCTATCTAAAGACCTAAAACCTTTAAACCCTCATTCTTTATACTTATACTAAATATACTAAATTCCCCTCTTCTAAAACTCTCCCAAGAGCATCAAGGCAAGGTTAGGGTTTTCAATTCAAGGCATTCAGGTCTCCATTCTTCCTAAAGTTCTTATAGGGAGTTTGTGTCCCCAAGGTATGTGGTTTTGATCCATGGGTTCTTCCATCCATGGAGCCAAAATGTTTTCTCAACTTATCATCTTAATCTTTAATGATGAAATCTTATGGGCTTTTACATGATGATTCAAAATGCATAGATTATGATATATTTGAAGTTTATTTACTTATATTGATACATATTAACTCTCAATTTCATGAAATGAATGATTTGCTAAAGTGAGTATATGAAGGCTTGAACACATTTTCATTTACAAAATAGTAATTTTTCTGATACATATTATTTATGTATTAGATCCGCTTGGATAAAGATGTTATGATTCTGATACTTTATTTTTATGGATCATATTCATAAGTGTCAAGTTTTGCGAATTCTGATACATATTATTTGAGTATGAGATTTTCATGCATCAGATTGTCCATAAAGTAGGCAAGGTTGCTTATGAGTTGGACTTACCAACTGATTTAGAAGTAGTACATCCAGTATTCTATGTGTCTATGCTTTGTAAATTCATTGGTAACCCTTCCAGAGTATTTCCCGTGCAAGACATTCAGGTGACTAAAGAGCTGTCCTACGAGGAATAGCCGATGGCCATCTTAGATCGTTAGGTAAGGAGATTGCCCACCAAAGATATGCCCTATGTTAAAGTATTATGGCGCAACAATCACCGAGAAAAAATGACTTGGGAGGCTCAGAAAGAAATGAAGAAGAAGTATCCTCAGTTGTTTTCTACACCCACAGGTAACCTAAATTCCTTATTTACCTATGTTGGTCAATTAATAAATTATGTGAAATTACCATATAAAGAAACTCCTCCCTAAGATATTCATAAATCCTATAGGATCAATTTAACATTCGAGGATAAATGTTCTAAAGGGGAGAGGATGTTATAACCTGTATTTTTTATATTTGGATATTTTGGGATACTTTTAACGAGTTAAGGATAATGCTATATTTTGATCTTGTTTGATATATATAAGTCGGTTATGAAAGTTGGAATTTGGAGGTGGAAATACTAGAAAAGGTTAAGGGCAAAATTGGAATTTGGAAGTGGAAATATAAGAAAAGGTTAAGGGCAAAATTAGAATTTCACATAAGTTGGTTATTGAATTTTGGAGGTGGAAATATTGAAAATGACTAAGGGTAAAATTGGAATTTCACAAAATGTAGTTTTATGAAAAAAATATGAGCTAAGTGATTAGGCTTGGAACTTAAAAAAAAAAGGACAACAAGATAGGCCCAACCATAAGCCATGGTCCAAAAGGGAAACAAAAAATGGGTCCAAGCCCATGTAATTCATCCATGGGTTGAATGAATAAAAGGGACACTTAGTCATAAATTTTCTAGAAGTTTCAAGACTAATTGAGAACGAGAAAAACAAAAGAAAGAAGAAAAAAAAAGAAGATAAAATCGGCCAACATAGGAGAATTTTTCTCCTTGAAATCTTGTTCCAAAAATTATTTTCTTCTAGTATTCCCGCTAATTCAAGGGTCCTCTATAACATGGTGGAGTTATTTTGGAAGATAGGATGCTTTTTCATTGATTTAGGACCTTGGTCATGTGAAGGACTTGCAAGGAAAAGGTAAGAATTAATTCCTTTTTATTATGTCATGAAGGTTTGCTTATGTTGTAGTACGTAGAAATGGGTAGAAGTTATGGAAATATGGAAGTTTGCATGGTGGGTGTGCATAAGTGTATATAGCCATGTATGTGTATTATTGTGTAGGAAAGATGAATTATATTTTATGTAGTATTCTAGTAGTAGTTATTGTGGATTTTATATTAGAAATGGAAGTTGAATGAATTTGGTTGAAGTTGGAAATGTGATGTAGGGTGATGAGATGGAAATGAAATAATATTTTTAGTATGTTAGTGGTGTTGTTGTGATTATTATAACGTAAATGAAGGTTAAATGGCTTAAGTTGGCATTGAAATAGATTGTAGGGAATTATGTCATTTTAGCATGTTTTTATGATATTATGGAAATGAAGTTGTTAAAGTGTGGATTGTTGTTGTTGATTATGAATTTGAAAGTAGAAAATGCGTCATGATAGTTTTGTTGCATATATAGAGATTTTGGTTGAAATATGAAAATTGGTGAATATTGTATAGATTGCTTGGAATATTCTTGGCCTATGTTTGAATGAGCTTAAATTAATAAATGAACATGAAAATATTCATATTGATTTGAAAGTGCAAAGTTAGGTTGGAAATTATTGCACTATTTAGAGAAAAAGATAATTTATGTTTTGATGTGTTTTAAATCAATTGTTGATGTTATTGGTATTATTGTTGGTATGGTTGTTGACATTGATGGCCGAGTTGAAATCTCAGAGATGTTGTATGAATAGGGGAGATGCTACCCAAATTTTTGAAGACAAGTATTGGTTAGGATTGAATTCTTAAAGTCTTATAATTAGTAATTGGTAAATGTGACCAATTGTAGATTTTGGAGGAAACGGGATTTAAATTCGGACAAGCGTAACAGGCCAATAAAGTATGTAAAGCTTTACCTTTTCTTCTCTTGGCATGTCCTAGGTGTAATAGATTTGGATACGAGCCTCGGGAACAACTCTACTCTTTAGAATCGATGCCTAAATTTGCCCATTTTCCATTCAGTAGAATTGAATTAAATGTTTATGAATTGTCTGAAAAGAATTATCTAAACTTCTAGAACTTGCACAAATAGGACCCGACTACCTTAAAACTCCTATAAGTAACGTTAGAAAGTTTAACGCACGTAATTTGTGTATGCCACCTCATTTGGCCCGAGGTGGGCCCACTATTCCTAAACTTTTCTTTGTTATTCCATTTGACTTATGTTGAGTGGAATTCAAAATATCAAACGACTATTATTTTAATTATTCCATTAAGCTCCATAATATATTTTGAAAGATGGAGTCAATTTCAGAAAGATTATTTTGACATAGACTAACGTGATATCAGAAAGACATGTGCTATGATTATTGTTCAATTTTGTTTATATGATTTGTCATCAAAATTATGGTATTAAGTCTCTATAAGTATTTTGTATTTTAAATTGCATTTAGTTTCTCACTACTCTACTCATGCATACTGTAACCATTCTTTCACTGAGCCTGGGCCATGATATGTTATCAAGCATACTTCTCTGCATTGTTCACCCTGCCCTGATGTGAGGGGGAAGGTATGATAGATACATGGGTTTTGGAGTATGCTGCGCTATGTACACTTATACGGATGTTCGATGATATGATATGATGTGTCCATCTGATATGATATAATATGTTATGGAGATATTCCCTACTTTGGAGTATGTTGTGTTGTGGCGCCAGTGACGGGGTGGCGACCATGTTTTGCTCACCGAGTCCCATAAAGGGGACCGGATATGTCATATGTTTTCTGCATGTATTCTATGTGTTTATGATAAACCTTTTGATATTATGGACTTTTCGTTCAGTTCTTGTACATGCTGTTTGGATTATGTCTTTATTTATTACAGTTCATGCTTTACATATTCGGTACATTTTCTGTACTGACCCCTTGTCTTCGAGGGCTGCGTTTCATGCCTGTAGGTATAGATGTTCAATTTGTCAATCCGCCTGCTTAGGACATCCACCTAGCTGTTTGACAGTGCTCCTTTTTCCGGAGCCCACACTTTGGTACTAACTTTTCTATTGTATATTTGTACATATTGGACAGGGGTACGACGGGGCCCTGTCCCATCCTATGACTAGACTATCGTTCTATAGAGGTTTGTAGATGTTTGTTGTGGGATCTGTATATGATCTGGGTTTTGTATTCCGTGATGACCATAGCGACATCTATGTGCAATATCTATTTTTGGTTTATTGTAGCAACCTCGTTTGATCTCTATATTTATTTATTCTATTAATATGCTAATTTAGCTAAGGGTACGTACGGGTGTCCAATTCGGGCATGAGTCATGCCCTATGGGGTTGGGTCGTGATAGCAATAAGGCACCCAATTTCAACCAAAGGGTGGACAATGCAACAACCGATTTTATACCCTTCATGCTAGGCAAGATGTTGAAGAGACTCCCGATATGCTCATGGGTATGTTATAGGTCTTTAACTATGATATTTTTGCATTGCTTGTTCCGAGTGCCAACTTGTGGTAGGTTATCCCTTACCTTGCTATGAGATTCGATGTATGCCCCGAAGTGTTGTTAGAACCATTTTCGGTTTATACTCCCATTGGTGATTTAGTGGATGCCAAGAGAGTTTATAGAAATTGTTTCGTGTTGGTTTTGCATAGAGTTTTACCTTATGATCTTGTTGAACTAGACATGATCTATTTTGAAATTATTCTTAGTATGGATTGGTTGTATACCTCTTATGCATCCATTGATTGTAGAACCCATAGGATCAAATTTAAATTTTCTAATGATCCTATTCTTGAATGGAAGGGTAGTGATTCGGTGTTTAAGGGTCAATTTATTTCATATCTTAAGGCCCTAAAAATGATTTCCAAAGGGTTCATTTATCATATAGTGCGAGTAAAGGATGTTGATTCTAAAACTCCTACTCTTGAGTCTGTCCCTATAGTCAATGAGTACCCCGATGTGTTTCCTGATGATTTACCCGATGTTCCTCCTAAAAGGAAAATTGACTTTGTCATAGATCTACTTTCCAATACACAACCTATTTCTATTCCTCCCTACTGTATGGCTCCGAAGGAACTTAAGGAGTTGAAAGAGAAATTGAAGGATTTATTGGATAAGAGTTTTATAAGGCCAAGTATTTCATCATAGGATGCTCTTGTATTGTTTGTTACGAAGAAGGATATATCACTCTGAATGTATATAGATTACCAATAATTGAACAAGGTCGTAAATTATTTATTTGATTAATTGCAAGGAGTAATTTACTTCTCTAAGATTGATATCTGTTCCGTGTATCATCAATTAAGGGTGAGGGAGTATGATATTCCCAAGATGGCTATTCAAACAAGGTATAGTCATTTTAAATTTGTAGTTATGTTATTTGGGTTAACTAATGCTCCCGCTATTTTCATGGATTTGATGAATCATATTTTTAATCCATACTTGGACATTTTTGTAATGGTGTTTATTGATGACATCTTGATCTACTCATGGAATGAGAAGGATCATATTGGTCACTTGAGAATTATGTTGCAAACATTAAGAGACAAGAAAATATTTGCCATGTTTAGTAAGTGCAAATTTTAGCTAACGAAAGTCGTATTTCTCGGCCATGTGGTATCTTGTGATAGGATTAAGGTTGATCCAAACAAAATGGAGGCGGTGAAGAATTGTCCTAGAACATTATCTTCTTCGGATATTAGAAGCTTTTTGGGATTAACCGGATACTATAGAAGGTTTGTTGAAGGGTTCTCTTCTATTGCTTCACCTTTGAATAGGTTGACCCAAAAGAAAGTGAAGTTTCAATAGTCTAAGGAATGTTAGAAGAATTTCCAAATGTTGAAGGATTGCCTTAAGTTGGCTCCTATCTTGAAATTGGTTGAAGGTGTAGATGGGTTTGTTGTTTATTGTAATGCCTCATGTGTCAGTTTGGGTTGTGTTTTGATGCAACATAGTAAGTTTATATCCTATGCTTCTAGACAACTAAAGGTACATGAAAGAAACTATCCAACCCATGATCTAGAACTTGCGATGCTTGTATTTGCTCTAAAAATTTGGCGTTATTATCTTGGAGGGGTTCATGTTGATGTGTTCACCGACCATAACAACTTGTGATATGTGTTTAGCCAAAGAGACTTGAAACTTAGGCAAATGAGGTATCTTGAACTCCTAAAGGACTATGATATGAATGTGTTGTACCATTCGGGTAAGGCAAATATTGTAGATGATGCTCTTAGTCGATTGTCTATGAACAATATTACTCATGTTAAGAAAGGTCAGAAGAAGTTGGTTAAATATATTCATATATTGGCTCATCTAGGTGTGCATTTGGTTGATTCAAATGATGGGGGTGTTCTTGTGCATAATGATTCAGAATCATCTCTTGTAGAGGATGTTAAGGCCAAACATGATAAGGATCTAGTTTTTTTTAATCGAAGAAGTTGGTTGCCGAGAAAGTGATTGAGGCTTTCTCCTTAGAGAGAGATAGAGTACTTCTCTACCATGGTCATTTGTATGTTCCAAATGTTGATGAGTTAAGAGAATTTATATTAAATGAGTTCCATAGTTCTCGGTATAAGATCTATATGGGATCTACCAAGATGTATCATGATTTAAGGGAAGTATATTGGTATAGTAATATGAAGAAGGACATAGCAAAATTAATGGTTAAGTGCCCAAATTGTTAACAATTTAAAGTTGAGCATCAAAAAGCAGGAGGTTTAGCCCAAGACATTGAAATTCCTACTTGAAAGTGGGAAGATATCAATATGGATTTTGTGATGGGGTTGCCCCATACTAGAAGGCAATATAATTCCATTTTGGTTGTTGTAGATCGAATGACTAAGTTTGCTCATTTTCTATCGGTTATGACTTCTTATGGTGCCAAACACTATGCTAAGTTGTATATTCGAGAATTAGTAAATATTTATGGTGGTCCCATATCCATTATATCGGATGGAGGTACTCAATTTACTTCACAATTTTGAAAGTCATTTCAAAAAGGTCTTGGCATGAAAGTTAAGCTAAGTACCGCTTTTCATCCTCAAAAAGATGGACAAGGCAAAAAAATGATCCAAACTCTAGAGAATATATTAAGGTCGTGTGTGATTGACTTTAAAGGAAGTTGGGATGAGAATCTACGAATGATTGAGTTTGCCTACAATAATAATTATCACTTTAGCATATAGATGGCTCATTTTGAAGCATTGTATAGAAGAAGATGTAGATCCCTGGTGGGATGATTTAAAGTAGGATAGGTGGAATTGATTGGTCCCTATTTGTTAGTGGAGGCAATGGATAAGGTAATGCGTATAAGACAAAAAATGAAGATGGCTCAAAGTCGTTAAAAGTCCTATTCGGACATTAGAAGAAGAGAGACTTAATTTAAGATTGATGATTAAGTGTATTGAGAGACTTAATTGAGTCCTAGATATGTATGACCTTATAGAATGTTTAAGCGTTTTCGCAAGGTGGCATATGATATAGATTTGTTGTTTAGTTAGGTATGGTTCATCCGGTATTCCATGTGTCGATGTTGAGAAAATTTGTGGGTGATCCGAAATCTATTATGCTATTGGAAATTGTAAACATTGAAGATAATTTGACTTATGAGGAGGTTCCGGTGGAAATTTTAGAACGGAAAGTAAAGAGGTTAAGGAATAAAGAGGTTGCGTCTGTCAAGGTGTTGTGAAGAAATCAACAAGTAAAGAGTGCTACGTGGGAAGATGAAGCGGACATGATAAAGCATTATTTGTATCTTTTCCTTCCACTCAGTCAAATGTACTAAGTTCTTCACTATAACATTGATTATACTACTACTTTTCAGTTTCGTATGTCTTTCATATGCATGCATGACAATGAAGTTGGTTTTAAAAGTATGATTTAAATTAAGTTTGAAAATCTCATGGTTTATGTTTCCTTTGTTTCATTGCATTCATGTTGGGTTACTAGTCCTCGTTCCAAGTCCTTTCTATGCTAAATTAATCTCATTCGAGGATGAATTCCTAAGGGAAAGATATTGTAAGATCCTAGAAGTTGAAATGTGAGAACAAAGAAAGAATCACAAGGAAAGGGGACTGGCCTTATATTTACGAGTCAGTCTATGACCCGTAGAGACTATTACAAGTCATAAAGAAGACTCATGGAAGTGAAGATGAGGCTGGAAATTTAATAAGGAAACTGTGTGGGTCTACTAGTTGTTTGACAATTCATAAGGAAGTCTATGACTCGTAGACACTAGTCATAGTGCAGGGTTTGAATAACCACAACTACTGATCCTCAAAACCATTTCTACGACTCAGAAGGATGAGTCGTAGAGAGTACTATGACCTATAATAGTGAGTCGTATACAAACTTTAGAGACATGGTTTTCAGGCATTTTTCCAAAACCTGTAAGACAAGTCATTAAGTATATGTTAAGTATGATTACTATGTTGTGTATTCCCTGAAATTTGACTTAGCAGCAAATGATGACTTGATGTGGGGGTTTGACCGACAGGGTCCTTATATAAAGTCCTTTGTCTCATAACTACGTGCCAACATAGGTTGCCTTTATGTCTTAGCTAGTGAATCCACATATACCATATGTGTATGAATCGCCTAGCGGGGTAGAGTCTACCATGGCAAGTAGATTCCCTTTTTTCCGTTGTATGGGAAGACATCGGAATTCTATGTTATAGCTTGCATGGTCTTATTATCGGTTATAGTTCCTATCCCACCTATGTATACTTCTCTTAAGTTCTTTTATTATTTCAACTATGTCTTTAGATGCTTTGATCACTATGGTTCTTCTAAATGATTTACTTATCCTCTTTCATCATATATGATATTTGATCATTGCATTCTATATTTTACATTGCATTTCATGCCCACATACTTAGTACTTTCAAATTTACTAACGCATATTGTTGCCCACATTGTCTCATATTGTAGGGGTTTAGGATCATATCCCCGCACGTGGCTAGTGAGCTTCTATTAAGTGAACTTTTGGTGAGTCCTTATCTATCGAGGACTATTTATATGTAGGTTGTTTTCAAAGACTTATTACTTAATCCATGCTTGAGGGTGAGCTAGGTACATGTCTTAGGCCCTACCTTTCTTTTTTAGTAGAGGCATTCGTTAGACAAAAGTTATAGACTCTATGTATTCAAATTTACTATCTCTTTATGATTCATGTTTAGAGTCTTTCTTATGGTATGTTATGATTTATGTTACCTTATATATGCTTATGATAAGTTAAGAGGCTTGGTTGGAGCCCTTCGAGTTTTAATCGATGTGTTACAATAAGGCCCTATGTCGGATCGTGACAAACTTTGTATCAGAGCACAAGGTTTAAGACATCCTAGAAATTCCAAATGCCGCATTGAGTAGAGTCTTATTCATGGTTGTTAAGTGGTCCACATCTATGAATAGGAGGCTATAAGACGTTTTAGGAAATCCTGACGTCCTTCATGATTTATGTCATGCTATAGAGTTTATTCAAAAACTTCCTTTCTCTAACAATTGTCCTTTTCAATTTTCATAAATGCCTCTAAGAAAAGAAGCTATGAAAAGAGGGATCAATGCTAATAAGGAACAAGCTCCTCCGGTCTCTCAAGACAATGGTCCCCTACCCGACCAAGTTACTAATGAGGAGTTCCGAACCTCTATCACCATTCTAGCCCAAGTAGTGGCCAACTAAGGGGTTGTGGCTGTTCTTAATGTTCCTACTCCGGCCTCTAGAGTGAGGTACTTTGCAAGAATGAATCCTCCCGAATTCTATATTTCGAAAGTGGATGAGGACCCCTAAGAATTCATTGATGAAATGTATAAGATAGTGAATATTATAGGGTGACTTTGAAAGAGAAAATGGAGTTTGTGGCCTACCAACTCAACTATGTAGATCAAGTTTGGCTTACTCAACGTAAGATAGAAAGGGTTGATAAAGGTCCTATTAATTGGGAAGCCTTCAAACTTACTCTCCTGAATCACTTTTTCTCTCTTGATCTAAGGTAACCCAAGGTGTTGGAGTTCATCAATATTAGACAAGGAAAATTGGGTGTGAGAGACTATTCCCTCAAGTTCACTAATCTATCCAAGTATGGTCCTTAATTATTTGCCAATCCACGTGCATAAATAAGTCAATTCTTATAGGGACTGTCCGACTTGGTTGCTAAAGAATGATGTACAGCCATGCTTGTCAAAGAAATAGACATATCTTAGCTCATGACTTTTTTCGAACGAATTGAGGGATAGAATCTCAAAAAGATGAGAATAAAGAATTCTTAGAGGGTTCGGTATGAAGGTGGGTCCTCTAATATTAGGACCAGTGATGGTGGTAGTGGCCTCTCCTAATAATGCCAAGTATTAGGAAGAGATTTATTGAGGATAGGGTGTCATACACGAAGGTTCAAGGAGTAGATGTGAATGCTAGCAACCCTTAATTTCCAAAGTGTTCAAAGTTTGGGAAGAATCATAGAGGAAAATGCTTGATGGGAATGGGTGCTTGTTATTGATGTGGCAAGATCGTCCATAAGCAATCAGATTTCCTATGTTTCCAACAAAGGTAGAGACAGTCGTGCTCAAGTAGGCCAAGTGCAACAAGGCGCCCAAAGCTCAACCAAAGAGTGGCCAGTGCAAGAACCGATTTTATGCCCTTCATACTAGGCAAGATGTGGAATAGAATCCCAATGTGGTCACTGGTATGTTACGGGTCTTTAACTTTTATGTTTATGCATTGCTTGATTTGGGTGCCACCTTTTCTTTTGTTACGCCTTACCTTGGTATGAGATTTAATGTATGCCCCAAAATGTTGTTAGAACCATTTTTGATTTATACTCCTATTGGTGATTCGGTGGTACCCAAGAGAGTTTATAGAAATTTCCCCATATTGGTTTTGCATAAATTTGTCCCTTTTGATCTTGGTGGACCATACAAGACCGGTTTTGATATTATTCTTGGTATGGATTGGTTGTATACCTCGAATGCATCCATCGATTGTAGAACCCGTAGGGTCAAATTTCAATTTCCTAATGAGCCTATCCTTGAATAGAAGGGTAGTGATTCAGTGGTTAAGGTTCGATTCATTGTACGTCTTAATGCCAAGAAAATGATTTCCAAAGAGTGAATTTATCATATAGTGTGAGTTAGGGATGTTGATTCTGAAACTCCTACTCTTAAGTCGGTCCCTATTATCAATGAGTTCCCTGATGTATTTCTCGATGATATTCCCAGTGTTCCTCCCTAAAGGGAAATTGACTTTTAAACAGAACTCTTTTTCGATACTCAACCTATTTTTATTCCTCCTTACTATATGGCTCAGGCAGAACTTAATGAGTTGAAAGAGCAATTGAAGGATTTTTTGCCCAAGTATTTCACCATGGGGTGCTCCCATGTAGTTTGTTAAGATGAAGGATGGCTCACTCTAAATATCTAAAGATTACTGGAAATTGAATAAGCTCACCGTTAATAACTAGTATTCAATTCTGAGTATAGATGATTTGTTTGATCAATTGCATGGAGAAATTTACTTCTCTAAGATTGATATCCATTACAGGTATCATCCATTAAGGGTGAGGGAGTGTGATATTCCTAAGATGGCATTTTGAACAAGGTTTGGTCATTTTGAATTTGTAGTTATGTCATATGGATTGACTAATTCTCCAGCCATTTTCATGAATTTGATGAATTGTATTTTTAAGACATACTTGGACATGTTTATAGTGGTATTTATTGATGACATCTAGATCTACACTCAGAATGAGGAGGATCATATGGGTCACTAGACAATTCTGTTGAAAATGTTATGAGACAAGCAACTATTTGCCAAGTTTAGTAAGTGCGAATTTTGGCTAAGGGAAGTCGCATTTCTCATCCACGTGGTGTCTGGTGATGGGATTAAGGTTGATCCAAAAAAAATGAAGGTGATGAAGAATTGTCCTAGACCATTGTCTCCTTCGGGTATTAGAAGGTTTTAGTCATAGCCAGATAATATAGGAGGTTTTTTGAACGGTTTTCCTCTATTTCTTCGCCTTTGGATAGGTTGACCCTAAAGAAAGTGAAGTTTCAATAGTCGGACGAATATTAGAAGAGTTTCCAACTATTGAAGGATTTCCTTACGTTGGCTCCTATCTTGACATTGCTCGAAGGTGTAGATGGGATTGGTGTTTTTTGTGATGCCTCAAGTGTCGATTTGGGTTGTGTTTTAATTCAACATGGTAAAGTTATAGCGAATGTTTCTAGACAACTAAAGCTACATGAAAGGAATTATCCAACCCATGATCTTGAACTTACGGCGGTTGTGTTTTCTTTGAAAATTTGGCGTCATTATCTATATGGGGTGTATGTTGATGTGTTCACCAACCACGAAAGCTTGCAATATCTATTTAGCCAAGAAGACTTGAACCTCAGACAAAAAAGTGGCTTGAACTCCCAAAGGAGTATGATATGTGTGTGTTTTACTATCCAGGTAAGGCAAATGTTGTAGCCGATGCTCTTAGTCGGTTGTCTATGAATATTGTTACTCATGTTGCAGAAAGTAAGAAAGAGTTGGTTAAACATGTTCACAGATTGGCCCGTCTAGGTGTGCGTTTGGTTGATCCAAATGATAGGGGTGTTCTTGCACATATTGGTTTAGAATCATCTCTTATGGCGGATATTAAGGCCAAACATGACCATGATCCGGTTTTGGTTGAATTGAAGAAGTCGATAACCGAAAAATCCATTGAAGCTTTCTCCCAAGACGGAGATAGAGTACTCTTCTACCAAGGTACTTTGTGTTTTCCTAATGTTGATGAGTTAAGAGAATTGATATTAAATGAGGCCAATAGTTCTTAGTATTCGATCCACTGGGATCCACCAAGATGTATCATGATTTAAGAGAAGTGAATTGGTGGAACGGGTATGAAGAAGGACATAGTAGAATCCATGGCGAAGTGCCCAAACTTTCAACAAGTTAAAGTTGATCATAAAAAACTGAGAGGTTTAGCCCAAGACATTGAAATTCCTACTTGAAAGTAGGAACATGTCAAAATGGACTTTGTTACGGGGTTGCCTCATACTAGAAGGAAATATGATTCCATTATGGTTGTTGTGGATGGAATGACTAAGTTGGATCCTTTCCATTATATTGGATAGAGGTAATCAATTTACTTCATATTTTTGGAAGTCATTTAAAAAAGGTCTAGGCATAAATATTAAGCAAAGTACAACTTTTCATCCGCAAACCAATGGAAAAGACAAAAGAATGATCCACACTTTGCAAGATATGTTAAGGTCATGTGAAATTGACTTTAATGGAAGTTGGGATGAGCACCTACCATTGATTGAGTTTGCATACAATAATAGCTCCCACTCTAGCATACAGATGGATCTTTTTGAAGCATTGATGGAAGAATATGTAGATCCCCGGTGGGATGGTTTGAAGTAGGATTGGTAGAATTGATGGGTCTCGATTTTGTAGTAAAGGCAATGGAAAAGGTAAGGCTTATAAGAGAAATATTAAAAATGGCTCAAAGTCATCAAAAGTCCTATTCGAACATTAGAAGAAGAGAGATTGAATTTGAGGTCAATGATTGGGTGTATTTGAAGGTTTTACCTATGCTGGGTGTAATGCATTTGGGTAAGAAAGGGAAATTGAGTCCTAGATATGGGTTTTATGATCTATACTCCTATTCCATGAATTATGATTCAAAGTATGATCATGAGTCTATTTTGATATAAATTTATGGTTATTGCATTAAAATTGAAGAGGTTTCCCATGAATTCTCTTATTTTGATCTCTAGAGTTCATGATGAAAATTATGAGTATTTTCAATTATACTTCCTAATGTTATTATCTATATGAGTTATGTATGGGCTGATATAAAGTTTATGATCATGCATGTTTTCAAGTCAATCACATGAATTTCAAATCTATTGATCATGCATTGATGTCTTTCCTAAATTTCAAGTATAAGCTATGATTATGAATTTCCAAGTATGAATTATGATTATGTATTTCAATTATGATCATGGACTATAAGTATGATTCGAAGGTATGAATTTCATGCAAGTTATGAAGTAAGGTGACTTATGGCCCTATGTGGTGACCTAAGGCCAAACGATATGAATTATACAAATATGATTGTAATGATGAAAGGACAATTCTCACATTACAAGTATGTTATAAAAATGAGCTAATCTATAATTTCAAACCTATGATAATGACTATGATATATGAAATTATGATTTTTATGCTATGTATGTATTCTGTGGGATTTGACTTAGCACCAAATGTGGACTTTAGTGGGGGCTCCGAATATGGGGTCCTTATATAAAGTATCTTGTCTCATAACTACGTGCCACCATAGGTTGACTTAATGTCCTAGCTATTAGATCCACATATAGCATATGCATGCCCCTCATAGCGGGGTAGAGTCTACCTTGGGAAGTAGATTCCCCTTTTCTTCATTGTATAGGGATACAACGGGATTTC
The DNA here is from genome assembly GCF_947179165.1 of Solanum dulcamara. NCBI lineage: Eukaryota > Viridiplantae > Streptophyta > Magnoliopsida > Solanales > Solanaceae > Solanum > Solanum dulcamara. The sequence continues at coordinate 42,787,212 of NC_077245.1, forward strand.
ATGTTATAGCTCGCATGATCTTATTATCGTTTATGGTTCCTATCCCACATATGTATGATCTATTAGGTATGCTATTATTTTAAATTTTGCTTTTTAAATACTTTGGTCAATATGATTTTCTCATGTCTTTACTTACCTCATCTTACCATTTGATTTACTTGACCATTTCATTTCATGATTTACATTGTATGTAACGCCCACATACTTAGTACATTCCAACGTACTAATGCATACATTTTTTCTACATTGTCTCATTATGTAGGGGTTGAGGTTGAAGATCACACTTATCTATGTGGCTAGTTAAGCTTTCCTACCAGCGGTTGTGGTGAGTCCTCATTTATCGAGGACTAGTTATCGAGTTAGTTATTGATTTCAAAGACTTTTGCTATATTTCATATTGAGGATGAGATAGGTTCATGTCTTAGCCCCTGCCCATATTCATGAGTAGAGGCATATAGTTTGACAAATGGTTTGAGTCTATATTATAATATGACATTCCTCATTTACTATCAATGGTTTAGACTCTCTTATGATATTTCCGCTTTTGCTTTACCTTATTAATGTTTATGATATATACAAGTGGCTTGGTTGGAGCCCTTCGGGGGTTTCAATCATCGTGTTATGACTAGGACCTAGGTCAGGTCATGACATTGTGTGATCAAATTTAAAGGTAATTAGGATGACTATTTTTTATTAATTGTGTCTTCCTACAATAATAATTATCATTCAATTATCCAAATGGCTAAATTTGAAGCCTTATATGGTAGGAGGAGTAGTTCTACTATTGGATGGTTTGATATTGGTAAGGTTTCTTTGATAGTCCTTGAGTTGGTATGTAAAGCTATGGAGAAAGTATGACTCATTTGAGAAAGTTTGAAGATTTCCCAAAGCCGATAGGAATCCTATTCGACCGTGAGGAGAAGATATCTTGAATTTGAAGTTAATGATTGAGTTTACTTGAAAAACTCACCTATGAAGGGTGTGATGCATTTTGGCAATAAAGGGAAATTTAGTCCCGTTAGATAGACCCATATTATATTTTGAGGCATTTCAGCAAGGTGGTGTATGAGTTGGATTTGCCTTCGAAATCAACATCAGTGAATCTGGTGTTTTGTGTCTCTGTGTAGAAGACGTATATTGTGATCCTATGTCCATTATGCCATTGGATAGTGTTGGTGTGAAATAAATTCTATCTTATGAAGAGGTTTTGATTGAGATTTTGGTAGTTGGGGAATAAGAAAGTTGTTTCCGTCAAAGTCTTTTGGAGGAACCAACTAGTGAAGGGTGCTTCTTAAGAGGCCTATGCCATATGATGTTCAGTTATCATCATTGTTTTCCCTCCATTTCAACTAGAGGTATTTATTTTCCTCATTTTCACTCTTTTAGATTCATCTTTCTCAGTTATTCTCATGTTTCCATATGCGTGCATGTTCATGAAATAGATTCTTAAAGTCATGTTTTAGCTTGGAGTCTATTGCTCCTTATTTTATGCATTTTAATATGTTATTGCATTCATGTTACGTAGTTAGATCTCTTTCCTACCCTATTCATACTAGCTTGATTTCCATTTGAAGAAGAATGATCCCTAGAGAGATATATTGTAAGACACTAGAAGTGGGAAAGTCAAAGAGAAAGGAAAATTTGCTGAAATAGTTGTTGATGCAAGCTTCTACGAGCCAGCCTACAGGTCAAGTAGGAAGACTTACAGACCATAAAATGGTCTAGTAGGTAAGGTCCTACAAAATGTAGACAGTTGTCATCCCCAATCCTAGGTCCTAGACGTGACACAGTGAATGAGGAATCCGAAGGTGCCTTACCCAAGCCTCTTAGCATTCATTTAGCCTTTTATTAGTAATGACAATAAATGTCAAGTGGAAGAAAATGGGGAAAGAGGGACTAAGGGACAACATCATAAAATAAGAATCATCATCAACCTTAGATCATCATATATTTATGTCCAAACATACCTCTACTAATAGACATGGCGGGGGCTAAGACATGTCCCTAGCTCACCCTTAAATAAACTAACAATGAAGTACCAAAATAAGTGTCTTAATGCCTCAACATAACATATGCTAGAAAGGGGAGGAGTATCCATAAAATAATGGGAACTCAACAAAAAAGGCCTTCAAACAATCTAACTAACCACGTGGAGGAGGAGGAACACCGGTCCCCACATGGTGATATCATGTAGGCAAAAGAGATTACATTAGTACTTAGAATATACTAAGTATGTGAGATATGAATGAACAAGTAAGAGAATATAATCAGTATTCCATAAGATGTATGACCAATCATAATGAGCATGAGTATAGATTAAAAGCAATATTTAAGTGTAAGAACTTCTTGGTCAATGAATATCATAAAACTTCAAAGTAACACTTACTTCATGTCATATAACTTCTGAGATAGGACCTTTAACCTTATAATAGATCATGGACATATGAAATATATTAGTATTCATAGTAATAAATACCTTAAACATCGAAAGAAGGACCTTGTAACTAAGTGAGAGAGACCGTTAACCGACATAAACCATGTGAGTCATAACATGGAGTCCCAATTTTTACCCATACATCGGAGGAAAGGGGGAGACTACTTGCCAAGGTAAACTCTTATATGCCTAAGTGGATCCACTAAGCTACATGAAGGATCGAGCCTCATCCTCTAAGGAATCAAGACTCTACTATGGGGGATCCTTTATCCTACTGTGGCACATAGATATGGGACAATGGGATATTTCTATGGGTCTCTTACCTTTTCTAAGGGAGAGAATGCCTATCCCAAAGTCCACTCGGTGCTAGGTAAACTCTCAATGGAATATAAAAACCATAAAAACATAAACTCGATCATCATGTGGGAGGGGCCATATTTACTACCCATCCACTTTTCATAAGAACAAAATCATAGAATAGCTACTTAACTTTGTCTCATGTGCTATGAGTGTAGACCTTTCATCATCACGTATCTTTATTCATAAAACATCTTTAGGGGCTTAACTCACCCTATCATTAGCTTGCTTGAACATTAAAGAATCATCATTCACAAAATGTATTTGCAAAAAGCACCTATAAACTCATTTGTAGACATTTTCAAACATTCACTTGGAGTCAAACCTCATTTCAACTTTGCTTTATCAGAAACTAGGTGGGTTCATTTCATAAAGACCTTCAAATATATTTAAAGAATACTTGTAGGCATGAGAGTAATATAAATGCATCAAATCAAACATCTTAGAAACAACCCACCATATGCACTTTAAAACTACCTCTCAAACCTTCATATAAGAACCTTGATAAACAATTTCATGTAAATAAGAATCAACATAAGACAATATAGGTAAATAAACTTCAAATATTCAAGAACCTATACATTTGGAATTGTAGTATGAAAACCCATAAAAATCATCACTTCAAATTGAGAGTAAATACAATATATATTGTCTTATATATATATATATATATATATATATATATATATACCTCAATATGAGTAAATAAACATCAAATATACCATAATCTATGCATTTGGAACCATTATATAAATGCCCACAGGATTTCATCATTTGAAATTAAAATACTAAGTTGAGAAAATAATTGGGCTCCATTGGTGGAAGAACGCATGGATGAAAACTCACATACGCTAGAGTAGAACTTGAGGAAATCTTGATATTAGGTCTTCAATGGGAAGCTTGAATGCATGAGTTTGAGAGAAAATTTGTCAGAGATGATTTAAGAGAGAAGAGGAGGAAGTTTCGGGTTTTGGGGGGGAAAAAGACTGCAAAATGACCCCCAAAATGCATCCAAGTTCATCTATATATGTTCAGGGAATTGTACAAGTTGCCCTTACTTGAAACTAGAAATTTTCGCTAAATTTTGAACTAACAAGGAACAGGTCCACGATGCGGAGGTGTTCCCCCACAATTCATTTTTTTTTTGAAATTGAAATTTGAGCCAAGATTGACCAAGTCTGTACGCAGACTTGGCGCGCACCCTTCTGGTTAAGAGGACATAACTTTTTACTCAAAACTTTAAATAATACAATCTTGGTTGAGTTGCAAAGAAGACTCAAAGACCTTTAATATGATAGGTAGTGGGACACCTAATTGTATATATACTAGGATATATTGGCATTCGAATTTGACCCTATTATGAACTTATACGTAGACTTAGCCGATAGAAATTATTTGGACTCGGCTTGGTGTTAGAGATACCTTATGACCCTACACCACATCTAACACTCTGTAAATACTTAGAAATTGATCTTAACTCATATATACAATTAGAATTTATCGGGTTCGAGATAAAAAGGGTCCTCTGAAGCCATTTCCCCCTACTTACCTAGTATGACACATTCCAACATTTATACCATGTCAGACCTTACAACATTGAAATGGGGTGGATGGATCAGTACTTCAGATTTAGAGAAATTGATATTTTGGGTTACTTGGAGTTGTATAGGATGAGAATGTTGAAGACCCATAGTGTCTTTGACGACCTATAAACTAGAGTTCATAGGGTCAAATGTCCAATTGCAGTAGCTTTAGCATTGGGACATGGTTTCTATGGGTCATTCTGATAGACTGTAGGGTGACCTACGACCCATAGGTTCGGTCTGTAGGGAACTTTGCAGTTTTTAAGTTAGGGATATATTGGTCATTTCCTAATATTTTAACTCATAAACTATATTATTTTGGACTATTTTGGAAAACCTATATCTACCCAAACCCTTCAAACTTCCCCCATTCCCTCTCAATCTCTCAAAAATCCCCAAAAGCACTCAAAGGTTCTCAGCCTTCTTCCTCAAGAAAATCTAGATCTCCAAGAAGTCAAGTCTCCTGTTCAAGGTTAAGTCTAGATTTCTATGAGGTATGTGTGAATTTCGTCCATAGATTCTTTTTTATTCATGGAGTCCCAAAGATTTCCCTACTTTTTCCATAAAATTCAATCTAATTTTATAGGATTTTTATGATCTGCATTGGGTTCAATTGATTATGCTTTTATTCAATATCATTGATCTTTTTATTCATGAATTGATTGTAGTTACTTGGTTTTGATAAAATTTACATGAACCCATGAATTATGCCTTTTTATGATTATTAGTCATGATTTGAGGTTGTGCATGCCTCATGAATTTATGAACATTGATTTAAGGATGCATGTGAATCCTTATGGAAAAGCTTATCCTGATTAGGATTGTTTAGATATTTATCTTTTATGAATATGTTATGAGATCATGATATGTTGAAGAAGCTATTATTATAATTTAAGTATGTTATAGCAAATTTGGTATTACTATATTGTCACCATTTTCTAAGATTATTAAATTTTCATATTTATGTATGATATTCCATTGAGAGCATCACCTAGCACCGAGAAGACTTTGGGATGGAGGCTCTCCCATTAGTATAGGTCGGGGTCTCTAGAAGCAATCCCCTAGTTCCGTAACCATGTGCCACTGTAGGTAAAAGGATAACCCATTAGTGAGGGTTGATTCCTCAGTAGATAATTAGATCTACTTAGGCGATGTTTATGGTTCTTACATTGGCAAGTAGGACAACCTCTTTTCAGTGTATGGAAGACACTAGACTACATGTTATAAGTCACATGGTTTTTGTCGGTTAAAGGTATCTTTCACTATGACTCATGATTCTTATAATTTTATGTTCTCATTATGACCCTTTTATAATTTTCTTTAGTTATTGTATTGACCATGTTTTATGCCTATAATTATGCTCTTAAACCATTTCATTATATTTTATCTTGGTCATTACATTAGCACATTTTATATCATCCAATGCACATTCTCCATATTTATTACATCCTATAGTACTGGTTCATATTTTATGTCTGTAATGTTCTCATAACATAGGTTCTGACATTCTAGCACATGCCCATGGCTAGTACTTGCTAATTGTCGATGAATCCTCATGCTTAGAAGGTTCAAACTTTATGAGTTATTTATATCTTCACTTCGGAATCACTTTACTTTCACATTGTTTGTATGAGCTAGGGCTTTTCGTACACCCTCTCCTATGTAGGAGAGGCTATGTTTGACTTAGTATAAATTTTCCATTTATTTTCGATGTTATGTTCATATTCTCTTTTATCAAAGATTCTGCTATTAAGACTTATCTTCTACATTTGAGTTCACTATTGATTTCATATTATCTTATGTCATGCTATGCTAAAAGGCCTGTCTATGGTGTTTGGGGAACGTATTAACTGTGTCACATCAAGGGTCTAGCTTGACTCATGATATAAAGCTTATAAGACACTAGACTTCATAAGTATTATGGACTATTTTGTCTTTATTGATGCAGGTTTTACTAGCTCAAGACAAACTTGGTGTAATAACACAAGGCCTCGTAGATGAATATGGAAGACACTTGTCAAAATTCTTCTCAATGATAAATGAATTAAAATTCTACATCATAACTTATAACACCTTGCAAAAATAGGGTCAGTGTAACACCCCGTGCGACTCTAGCCTAGACCAAGTCCTACAATAGAGAGAAAACCTAAGGAAAGGTAACTGAAGTGGACTTTTAGCACCCACAAGTAGCACCTATGGTCCGTAGCAGGTTCTGTGGGTCGTATGTGGCCATCTGTAGCCACCTCAACAGTTACAAAAAATTTTGAGTTCCTCAATCCTTACCTACGGATGACTTCTACTACCTATAGGAGTTCCTATGGTCTTAGGAGGCACTCGTGGGAGAATCTTAGAGACTCAATAATTCCTGAGTTATAGGACCCTACCTAGGAGTTAGCAGGATGGTCCATAGACTGTCCTACGACCCATAGAAAGGGGTGTTAGACTCCACCTTCAGAGGAGCTTTTAAAACTGATCATATGAGTTAGGAGGATGACTCATTAATATGTCTACAACCCAAATTCACTTGGTCATAGACCCCCTAATCAATTTCAAAAAAGTAAAATTTTGGACCAGGGATCCTACGAGTGACCTTTTAAATTCTGTAGGAGTACCTATGGTCCATAGGAAGGCACTCGTAGATAGTCCATTTTAATAAGGAGTATTCCAGTCTCTTCTCCACCTTTCCCAAGCTTAACTCAAGCCATTTTGGGACTAAATTTAACCCTTTATCAATACCCAATGTGTATTTTCTCTCATTAACACATACATATATTGAGAGAATGCATTGGAGAGAAGGAGAAAGTCTAGGGTTTGAGGTTTTCAAGGTATGTAAGGATAATCATAACATTATACTTAGTTCGTCCATGTGCCTACATCTTCATTCAGTTAGTATAAGTTCATGCAAGTAAAGATCTGTTTCCCTAAAGAGGCCTTTTTTAAGTATTAACTCAACTTAGATATTATTTCTTAGTTTGAGATTAGTATTGAGCATCGATATGGATAAAATTTCATATAACTGAAAGTTCCTTGTAGCTATCATAGGATACAATCTTATCAAAATACCTTCAACTCCTCATTGCCTCTGAGAAGGCCTATTATACAGATCCACAGTTTCAAATTATTGACCTATATTCTGGAAAGATATAAGATGGCTCTGGAAATGTGGGAAGGACATTGTATCATTATTGGGATCATTACTAATGGTTGTCGGTTAGAGAAACTCCCCACTAAAGAAAGTATACTATTTTTATGTTTTGCTTTTATTGCATATTTTATTATAATGTTGAGCGATTTTTACTTCATGTCTATGTTTCATTTTAATTGAGTTATGTTTTGTCTTTCATGTTTAGTTATTTGTTTTACTCTGCCATATTACATACCGTACATTACCTATAGTGATATCATCTGGTGTTGCATCTTTTTATGATGCAAATACATGTATCTAGGATCATCAGCAGGCACATTATTGAGATCATCCACCCATCAACTATGGTAAGACCACTTAGGATGTTGAGGTAGCAGAGGCCTTGTTTTAGCACCCATCATTTGTTTTAGAGGTTTCATGGAAACAATTAGAGAGTTAGTTTAATGTAATCTTTTAGATGGTTTTGAAATATTTTTCATCTTTCCAGCAGTTACTTTAAGATAATGGTTTTAAGTTCTCTTAAAAGTACTAATTGCTCATCTATTTTACCTTCTGCAAGTTTTATTGAATCATCTGATCATAATTAGCTAGGCCAATGGTTCGCTTGGGACCAGAAATGGTTTCTAAGTGTTGGCCACATCAAGGGGATAGAGTTGCAAGAATGGGATTGGGAGATAATCAACATGGATTTCATTACAGGTCTATCGCGGTTCTGCAAATAACATGGTTCAATTTGGGTAATTGTGGATAGAATGACCAAATCAGCCCACGTCTTTCCTGTGGATACTACAGATTCAATAGAGGATAATGCAAGGTTATACTTTAGAGAGATAGTCATACTATATGAAGTTTCGTTGTTCCTCATCTTAGATAGGGTTACTCAATTCACTGCACAATTTTAGTAGTCATTTCAGAAAGGTTTGGACTCAAAGGTGAATCTTAGTATCACTTTCCATCCACAAATTGATGGTTAGGAAGAGCGTATAATCCAAACACTTGAATATATGTTGAGGGTCTGTATTATGAACTTTAAGGGTAGTTGGGATGAGCATTTACCTCTTATTGAGTTTGCTTACAATAATAATTTTCATTCAAGCATCCAAATAGCTCCATACGAGGCTCTTTATGTGAGTAGAAATAGATAGCTAATTTGTTGGTTCGAGGTTGGTGAAGCAGAATTGATAGGGCCAGACCTAGTTCATGAAGCTATAGAGAAGGTAAAGATTATTCAAAATACGCAAAAGACTGACAAAAGTAGTCAGAAATCCTATAATAATGTTAGGAGAAGACACTTAGAGTTTGAAGTCAATAATTGGGTATATTTCAAAGTTTTTCCCATGAAAGGAGTTATGAGGTTTTAAAAGAAAGGGAAGTTGAGTTCACATTACATCAGTTCTTTCCAAATCATACAGAGAGTTTGTAATGTTGCCAATGAGTTAGACTTCCATCTGAATTAGATTTCGCACATCTACTGTTCCATATCTCCATGCTTAAAAAATACATGTGAGATCTTATCATGACCCAAACTAGGGACAAGATGCGATGCGGTGATCAGGATTATGAGGGATCCCAACCAAACCATCTCAGCATACATTGCATACATAAGGTAATAAAACATGATAAACAAAGCGGAAGAAATGACTCAAGGGAATGGGTCTAAGGGATAGGAATTCTCAATCAATGTATGAATGTACTACATCAAAATATCGTCTAAACATGCCTCTATTCTAGTCTTTGATGGGGGCTTAGGACAAGACCCTAGCTCACCTAAAACATATGAAGAAAAGCCAAGTTGTGAATAAGAACAACAAGTTATGTCCTCGATGGAATGAGGACTCACCAACCTTTTGATATCTAAAGTACCCTAGCCACGAATCGGATGATCGATGTCTGCCTCTACATTATGAGACAATATAGGCAAAATATGTGTTAGTGCATAGAAGGTACTAAGTATGTGAGATATGCATGAACAAGTAATGGGACATGATCAATATGACATAAGATGCATTACGAACATAATAAACATGAGTAAAGCTTAAAAGCATATTAAAACATATGAAAACTCATGGTCAATGCATATCATTAAACTTCATAGTAAATTTCATAGATTAACCTTCAACTTGTGTGGGATAAGACCTTTAACTGACATCTTAAGACCATAAGACCTATAATATGAAATACTATGTAACCCTCATCGAGAAGAGCGAGGCTACCTTGCCAGGGTATACTCCATCATGGTACTCAACTCAACTCAACTATGCTATATGTGGATCCATTAGCTAGGCCATGAAGGCAATTCTATGTGGGCAACGTAGTTTGGGACCTTAGGTTGCTACTAGGACTCCCTTAGGTAACCAACTGTATTACCAGACTGAACCCACCTACAAGTTCTCTTCGTGCTTAGTCAATATACCAACAGAACTCATTAAACATGCTCATAAACATTATAGGGAAATATAGTAACTACCTATCGATCCATCTTTATAAAACATATTAGGAGTAGCTCATTAACTATAGGGATTCATAGGAATCCATAACTTCGATGAGAATTGTCCTTATCACTATCTTTAAACATGATTGTGTGAAAATTATACTTAGCACACCATAATAACTTTCTTTGATCATAATTGATCATCATCATAACTTTCATCATTAAATCATAAATCTCAACTTTAAATCATAAAACCTCCTTATAAATATCCTTGGAACACATATTGAATTCATGAAAATCATCTTTGAACTTCATAATCAAACTTGAAATAGTTTTACGCATGGGCATTCATAATTCAACTTAAAATAATTCTATTCATGTAGAAACATGCTTAGAATAATCATTGATAATAATTCAAAATGAAATCTAAACAACCCAATGTAATTCATCAAAACTAGGGTTCATAAATCAATTGAAAATTAAAGGAAACTTGAGAAAACTTTGGGACTCCATGGATGAAAGGAACCCATGGATCAATCCCCACATACCTTGGTTGAAACCACTTAGAATTGAGAAGAAACCTTGAAGAAGATCTGAAACCCAGGCTTGTAGTTTCAAAAAGAGTCCTTGAGAGAATTTTGTTCTTTGTTTAGGAGAATTTAGAGGAATTATTTAGAACGAGAGAAATTTCAAATGATTGGATAATATAGGCTTGAACTTAGCCATAATTGTGTCTAAGTTCATTGAACAAAACTTGAAAATGACATAAACTTGGACCTACGAATCAACTCCTACGACCGTTGAGTCATAGTGCAGGTTTCTGAGAACACTTGAAAATCTAGTCTCTAAACTTTCTATATGAGTCGTCATTACGAGTGGTAATCGGGTCTACAAGCCGTAGAATTGATCCATCCTGGAAGTCCTAATTTTTGAGATTTTGGAGAGCTTCTGAAGTACACCTATGAGTCATCATAATGACTCATTATTGTGCCTACGAGTCGTCATCTAGACTAGTCCTGCAGGCCTGAAAACCTACAAGTTTGTAAGTCTCTAATGTTTTGAAATGGGTCATGCTTATGACTAATAAATAGGATGAAGACGTTGTGGGAACTCCTTCAGAGACTTTTCCAGAACGATTCCAAGGACTTCCTCTACGACTCACTTCTATGACTCGCAGGAACCTCTGTGAATTCTATAGTGGGTCGTAGACCTAAAATTTGTTCTTTTCTTGAGAATTTTCCATCATTCTAACTTTCCGACTTTCGGGATCTTACAATATATCTTCCTTTTTAATCTTTGTCCTAGAATGAGATTAACTTATTATAGAAAGGACACAACAAGAGGACTAGCAACCGAACATGATAATAATGACACCTTGAAATGCATAGAACATGAAAATTTCAAACTTCAACATAAAACATGACTTAAAAAGTCAACTTTCATTAACATGCATGAATGTGAATGGCATAGGAGGAACTGAATACATAAGTGTTCAATTAGCTTAATTAAGAACAAGTTACTACGTTAGGCTTGAGTAGTGGGAAATAGCCACGAGTATCATTTCATCATATCCGTCTCCGCTTTCCAAGTAGCACTTTCTACTTCTTGATTCCTCCATAATACCTTGATGCACACAACTTCTTTGTTTCTTATCATCTTAACTTCCCGGTCTAATATTTCCACCGAAACCTCCTCATAAGTCAAACTCTCTTCCACACTTACATCTTCCAATGGTACAATGGAATTCGGATAGCCCATGAACTTTCTCAACATACATCCACGAAACACTGACTAAACCATAGCTAATTCAAATAGAAAATCTAACTCATAAGACACCTTACCAACACGTCTCAATATCTTATAATGTCCAACGTATATAGGACTTTGTTTTCCTTTCTTGACAAAATGCATTACACCATTTATGGGCAAAACCTTCAAATAGACCCAATCGTTGTCCTCAAATTCAAGATCTCTTTTCCTAAAATTTGAATAGGACTTTTGACGATTTTGTGTCATCTTCAACCTCTCCCATATGAGTCTCACCTTTTCCATAGCATCTATTACCATATTTGTATGAACTAAGGCCATCTCATCTACATCAAACAATCCCACCGGTGACCTATGTAACATCCCTAAAACATTCCCACAAAATACCTTAAGAATACCTTGGAAATAGGCCGCTCATGTAACGTATTATCCTTAATCTTTTTGAAAAATTCCAGTTTGGAATATTGATCAGGAGGTCAAAACCTATGGAAAAATGATCTCGGTGAACTTTTAGGACCCGTAGAACGGAAGAAGGATTTTTGAAGAAAACACAAAATAGTGTGGTCTGCGACATGACTGTGTTGCATATCTGGGAAGCAGTTTCGGCTAAGTTGGTTACGATGGGACCGCATTGTGGACCTGGGAAGGTTTTCTGGACGGATTTAGTTTTTTTAGGGCATTTTAGACTTTTTCCAAATTATTAGTTATTAAACCTAGACATTTTTAGGACCTAATTCAACTCTATATATTAACCTAAACCTCAAATTAATTTGGACAAAATGGCTCTCAAGGGTTTCCATTGAAGACTTCAAGAAATTCAATCAATTTCTCCATTAAAATTTTCAAGTTCTTCCAAATTAATTGGTGTTCTCACTCAAGGTATGTGGGTATTGATTCATGAATCCTTTCATCCATTAAGTCCAATCAATTACTCAAGGTTTTCTATCAAATTAAAGTATGGTATTTTATGGGTTTTGTGATATCTATTCCAATTGCATGAATTTTGATTTAAAGCATGATCATGAGACTATTTTGATATAAATTGATGGTTATTGAATTAAATTGAAGAGTTTTTCCATGAATTCTCCTATTTTGATTTATAGGGCTCATGATGTAAATTATGAGTAATTTGATTTATACTTATAAAGGATATTATCTATATGAATTATGTATGGGCTGATATAAAGTTTATGATCATGCATGTTTTCAAGTTAGTTTCATGATTTTCAAGTCAATTGATCATGTATCCATGTCATACCCAAATTACAAGTACAAGCTATGGTTATGAATTTTCAAAGTATGAATTATGACTATGTGTTTCCATGATGATCATGAATTATAAGTATGTTTCAAGGTATGAATTTCGTGCAAGTTATGAAGTAAGGTGACTTAGGGCCCTTTGAGGTGACCTAAGGCCTATTGATATAAATTATGTAAAAATGATTATAATGATGAAAAGACAATTCTCACATTACAAGTATTTTATGAAAATGACTGCTCTATGATTTCAAGCCTATGATCATGACTATGTTATATGATATTATGATCTTATATTATGTATGTATTCCATGAGATTTGAGTTAGCATCGACTGGACTTGAGGTGGAGTCCCTACTAAAAGCCTTAATAGCAGCCTCATGTCCCATAAACTACATGCCACTGTAGGTTGCCTTTGTGTCCTAGTTAGTTGATCTACAAATAGCACATGTTCATGATTAGTAGTCTGCCTCGATAAAGTAGCCTCCTCCTTCTCGATATGGGTATCATCGAATTCCATGTTATAGCTCGCATAGTCTTATTATCGGTTATGCTTCTTATCCATCATATGTATGATCTCTCAAGTATGTTATGACTTCGAATTTATGTTTTTAAATGCTTTGGTCAATATGATTTTTGCATGACTTTACGTATTCCAACTTATCATGTGTTTTACTTGACCTTTGCATTCCATGATTTATGTTGTATGTCACACCCTCATAGTTAGTACATTCCAACATACTAATGCCTCTTTCCTACATTGTCTCATAATGTAGGGGTTGAGGTTGAAGATCCTTATTGTCCACGTAACTAGTAGGCGTTCCTATTCCAAGGTGTTGTGGTGAGTCCTCATTGACCGAGGACTAGTTTCAAGTTACTTACTATTTTCTTGTCAAAAGACTTTTGGTTATGTTGTGTATTGAGGGTGAGCTAAGGACATTTCTTAGCCCCCACCCATACTCATGTTTAGAGGCATCTCGTTAGACATATGATTGAGTCTATGTTGTCATAAGACATTTTTAGATTTCTATTCATGTTTTAGACTCTCTTATGATGTTTCCGCTTATATATTTCACCTTATATATGCTTATGATATGTAGAATAGGATTGATTGGAGCCCTTTGGATTTTTGATCACTGTGTTACGACTAGGACTTAGGTCGGGTCATGAAAAACTTGGTATCAGAGCATAAGGTTTTTCAAGTGTCCTAGGGTGTCCAACATGTCACATCAAGTATAGTCTTATTCATGGGTGTGAAGCGTGCCACACTTATACGTATGAGGCTATGAGGCGTTTAGGAATTCTCACCTCTTTCATGATCTATGTCGTGCTATAGAGTTTACGTTAAGTCTTCTTTTCCCTAAAATTATTCACACATGCCCTCAACATATCCTCTAAAGTTTGGATTGTTCTTCCGGCTTGACCATCGGTTTGAGGATAGAAAGTGGTACTTAACTTAACCTTCGTATCAAGACCCTTTTGAAACGACTTCCAAAAGTGTAAAGTGAATTGAGCACCCCGGTATGATATAATGGACAAGGGAACACTATGAGTTCTACAAATTCACGAACAATCAACTTAGCATAGTCTTCGGCACCATAAGAAGTCTTAATCGATAAAAAATGAGCTGACTTAGTTATCCGATCAACAACAACCCATATAGAATCATATTTCTTCTTAGTACAAGGCAAACTCAATACAAAGTCCATATTCACATATTTCCACTTCCAAGTAGGAATTTCAATGTCTTGGGCTAGACCTCCCAATCTTTGATATTCAATTTTAACTTGTTGACAATTAGGATATTTAGCCACAAACTCTGCTATGTCCTTTTTCATGCCGTTCCACCAATACAATTCCTTTAAATCATGATACATCTTGGTGGAACCCGAATGAATCAAATACCACAAGATATAAGCCTCATTCAATATCAACTCTCTTAAACCATCAACATTAGGCATACTCAGATGACCTTGATAAAGGAGTACACCATCTCCCCAATGGGAGAAAGCCTCAATGGCTTTTTCGACAACTGACTTTTTTAACTCAACTAACACTGGATCATTGTCTTGTTTGGCCTTAACATCCACCACAAGAGACGACTCTGAACCATTATGCACAACGACACCTCCATCATTAGAGTCAACCAGATGCACAACTAAATATGCCAATCTATGAACATATTTGATGAATTCTTTCTTACTTTCCTCAGAGTGTGCAACACTATTCATAGACAATCTACTTAGTGCATCAGCAACCATAATAGCTTTGCCCGAATAGTATAGCACACTCATGTCATAGTCCTTCAACAATTGAATTCATCTCCTTTGCCAAAGGTTCAAGTCATTTTTCTTAAGCACATATTATAAACTCTTATGGTTGGTGAACACATCTACATGGATACCATAAAGATAGTGTCTCCAAATCTTTAAAGAAAACACAACCACCTCTAGTTCTAAGTCATGAGTGGGATAGTTTCTTTCATGCATCTTAAGTTGCCTAGAAGAATAGGCTATCAGCTTACAATATTGTACCAAAACACAACTAAGAACAACTCTTGAAGCATCACAATACACAATAAAACCATCGGACACTTCTGGTAGAGTAAAAATAGGAGTGGTAGTTAGACGATCTTTCAACTCTTGGAAACTCTTCTCACAATCTTCCGACTATCAAAACTTCACCTTCTTTAGAGTGAACTCAGTAAAAGGTGACAAGATCAATGAAAACCCTTCTACAAATCTCCTATAATATCTGGCTTGACCCACGAAACTTTTAGTATCCGAAGGGGACAATGGTCTAGGCCAATTCTTAACCGCCTTGGTCTTCTTAAGATTAATCATAATCCCTTCACTGGACACAATGTGACCAAGAAAAGCCACCTACCTTAGCCAAAACTAACACTTGTTGAACTTGGCAAATAATTTCTTGTCCCTTAGTGTTTGCAAAATAATCGTCAAGTGATTAGCATGCTCTTCCTTATTCAGAGAGTAAACCAAAATTTCATCGATAAACATAATTTCAAACATGTCCAAATATTGTTTGAACACCCTATTCATCAAATCCATGAATTCCATAGGGGAATTGGTCACACCAAAAGATATAACTAAGAACTTATAATGGTCATACCTTGTTCAAAATGTCATATTGGGAATATCACACTCCCTTACCCTTAGTTGGTGATAGCCGGAACGAAGATCAATCTTAGAGAAATAGTATGCCCCTTGCAATTGGTCAAACAAATCATCTATGCTCAGAATTGGGTACTTATTCTTGATGGTTACTTTGTTTAATTGCCGGTAGTTAATGCACATACATAGCAAACCATCCTTCTTTCTAACAAACAAAATGAACTCACCCTATGGGGATATACTTGGTCTAATGAAACCTTTGTTGAACAAATCTTTCTAATGAAACCTTTGTTGAACAAATCTTTCAATCGTCAAATGGGTTGTGTATCAAAAAAAAGGTCTATACAAAAATCAATTTCCCATTCGGGAGGAACGCTGGATAAATCATTGGGAAACACATCCAGAAACTCATTAACAATGGAGACTGACTCTAGAGTAGGGATTTCAGATTTTTCATCCCTAACCCTCATAATATGATAGATACAACTCTCTGAAATCATGTTCTATGATTTAAGGCACGAAATGGAATGACCTTTGAACACATATTTACTACCCTTCCATTCTAGGACCTACTCATTAGGAAATTGGAACTTAACCACTCGAGTTCTACAATCAATAGAAGTATAACATGCATATAGCAAATCCTTATCAAGGATAACATCAAAATAGGTCATCTCAAGCTCAACTAGATAACATAGAGTAACTTTATGGAAAACCAAAACTGGACAACTTCTATAGAATCTTTTAGTTATAATCGACTCACCTATGGGAGTATAAACAGAAAAAGGCTCTAACAATATTTTGGGGCTAACATCAAGCCTCATGGCAACAAAAGGAGTAACAAAAGACAAATTCACACCCAGATCAAGTAAGGCATGGAAATCATAGTGATAGATCCACAACATACCGGTAACAACATCGGGAGTCTCCTCCACCTCTTTCCTTCCATGAAGAGCATGGAACCAATTGTTGTGTTGACCACATTTTGGTTGCACTTGAGCACCTTGAGAAACTTGGACTTAAGTATGACCATCTTTGACCTTACACTTCTTAGCATGATGACGTAGCTTACCAAAATGATAACACACATTCAAACCCGCTAAACACTCATCTTTGTGGTTCTTGCCACACTTCTTGCATGCGGGAGTAACTTGGCCATTAGGAGTACCTCCTTGAGGCTTAGGTTTTGGAGCCCTATCTTTGTTAAATATTGTAGTAGTGGAATTTGAATATCCTTGGCTGAAGTAGCTTTGGTGAAAGTGAGGACGTCCACCACCTCCGGACTTCGCATGAGAGAAATCACCACCATCGGTCCTTGGCCATTTGGACTCCTTATTTTTCTCCCTTAGCTTCTCACTCTCTATTTTCTCCAAATAAGTCATAATTCAAGAGATGACCATTCTTGAATCAATATGGACATCTTACATTCCTTAGAAACCACATCCAACACACCCGACATGAACTTGCTCATACAAGTTCTTGAGTCGGCAACCATAAATGGAGCATATTTTGACAATTAGGTAAACTTGTGGGAATACTACCTTACACTCATACCACCTTGCTTAAGGTTGATGAACACTTGTAATTTAGCATCCCTCAACTCCAATAGGAAGAAGCGATCAAGAAACACCCCTTTAAACTCATCCTAAGTCTTGGGATCTGCCTCCTTATGCCTCTCACTTTTTCATTGATCAAACTAAATTTTGGCAACACCCTTCAATCGATAAGTATTCAATTCTGCCCTCTCAAATGGGCTAACCCTTATAATATCCACGATCTTGTGAATGTTATCAATAAACTCTTGTGGATCCTCTTCCACCTTAGAACCCAAAAACTCCAGAGGATTCATCCTCATGAAATTATGAATTTTTGTCGCCGCCATACCCATATTTGGGTTCACGGGAGCAACTACCTCACGATTAGAAGGTAGCTCAAAAATCGGCATTGGAGACTTGGTCATTCAAGGGATCATTTGGAGCTTGTTGCTCCTATTCAACTACATTCCTTCTTGCGGGGTATCTTCGTAGAGGCATTTTCTGAAAAATGACAAAGAACAAGAGTTAGAGGGAAAGACTTAGAGACCACTCTACCGCATGACATAGATTATGGAAGAAGTGAGATTTTATGAAGATGTTTCATAGCCTCCTATTCATGTATGTGGTGTGCTTCACACCAATGAACAAGACTCTACTTAACACGTATGTTAGACTCCATAGGACTCTTCAAAACCTTGTGCTATGATACCAAGTTTGTCATGACCAGAACTAGAGCCAAGCCATAACACAACGATAAGGATTACGAGGGATCTCAACCAAGCCATCTTAGAATAAATTGTATACATAAGGTAAAGAAACATGATAAAAAACAAAAAAAATAATTTAAGGGAATGGGTCTAAGGGATAGAAATACTCCATCAATGTCCGAATGGACTACTTTAAAGTATTGTCTAAACATGCCACTATTCTAGTCTTTGATGGGGGCTTAGGAAAAGCTCCTAGCTTACCCGAATCATATGAAGAAAACTCAAGTAGTTAATAAGAACGACAAGTCGTGTCCTCGATAGAATAAGGACTCACAAACTCTTTAATATCTAAAGCACTTAGTCATGAATCAGATGATCGATGTCCTCCCCTAAATTATGAGACAATATAGGAAATATATGCATGAGTACATAGAAGGTACTAATTATATAAGATATGGATGAAAAGGTAATGGTATATGATCAATATGACATAAGATGCATGACCAAAATAATGAACATGAGCAAAGCTTAAAAGTATTTGAAAACATATTAAAAATCATGGTCAATGCATATCATAAAACATCAGAGTAAAACTCATAGCTTAACCTTAAAATTGTGTGGGATAAGACCTTTAACTGACATCTTAAGACCATGCAAGTTATAACATGGAATTCGATGTAACCCTCATCGAGAAAGGAAAGTCTACCTTGCTAGGGTATACTCTATTATGGTACTCAACTCGACTCAATTGTGCTATATGTGGATCTACTAGCTATGCAATAAAGGAAATCCTATGCGGGAAACGTAGTTTGGGTCCTTAGGTTTCTACTAAATTTCCTTGGATAACTAACTCTATTACCGTACCGAACCCCACCTACAAGTACTCTTGGTGCTTAGTTAATATCCCAATGGAACTCATTAAAACAATGTCATAAACATTATAAGGAAAGATAGTAACTACCTATCAATCCGTCATTATAAAACATATTAGGAGTAGCTCGTTAACTTTAGTGATTCATAGTAATCTATAACTTTGGTGAGAATTAAACTTATCACCATCTTTAAATATGATTGTATGAAAATTATACTTATCACACCATAATAATGTTTTTTGATCATCATCATAACTTTCATCATTAAATCATAAATCTCAACTTTAAATCATAAAACTTCCTTTTAAACATCATTGACTTCATAATCAATTCATGAAAATCATAGTTGAACTTCATAATCATAGTTGAAATAGCTTTATGCATGGTAATTCATAATTCAACTTAAAATCATGCAATTCATGCAGAAACATGCTTAGAATAATCATTGATAATAATTCAAAAACAAAATTGGAACAGCCCAATGCAATTCATCAAAACTAGGATTCATAAGTCAATTGAAAATTGAAGAAAACTTGAGAAAACTTTGGGACTCCATGGGTGAAAGGGACCCCAATCCCCATATACCTAGATTAAAATCACTAAGAATTGAGAAGAAACGATAAATAAGATCTAAAACCCTAGCTTATAGCTTGAAGAAGAGTCCTTGAGAGAATTTTGTTCTTGCCTTAGGAGAATTTAGAGGTATGATTTAGAATGAGGGAAATTTCAAAGGATTGGGTAAATATAGGCTTGAACTTATCCATAATTGTATCTAGGATAATTGAACCAAACATGGGAAATGACACAAATATTCCTCATCAAAACAGAGATTTTGGACCTACGACTCATCCTAAAGTCTATGATTCATAGATTTGTATCGTAGTGCGGGTGTATGAGAAGACTTGAAAATCTGGTCATTGAACTTTCTATACGAGTCATCATTATGACTCATAATCACTACTATGGATCGTAGACTTGATCTGTTCTGCAGGTCCTGATTTGTGAGATTTTAGGAAGGTTCATAAGTGCACCTTTGAGTCATCATTATGACTCACCATTATGCCTACGAGTAGTTATCTAGACTCGTCTTGCAAGCCTAAGAACCTACAAGTTTGTAAGTCTCTGAAGTTTCAAATGGGTCATCCTTATAACTCGTAAATAGGACTACGACTTTTCCTATTGAGTCGTAGGAACTCCTTTAGATACTTGTCTTGAACAAGTCCAAGTACTTCCTCTACGACTCATATAGGAACCTCTACGAATTGTAGAATGGGTTGTAGACCTGAAATTTGTTCCTTTTGTTGAGATTTCTCCTTCTTTCTAACTTTCCAACTTTCCAAATCTTATAGATCCTTCTTTCATTGTTCCAAAAGAAATATTGGGGTGAAAGATAGTTTGTCCTATGAGAAGGTTCCTATCCAGATTTTTTATCATTAAGTTAACAAATTGAGAACCAAGGAGGTTGCTTCAGTCAAAGTTTTATGGCAAAATCAATTCATTAACGAGGCTACATAGAAGCCAAAGAGGGTATAAAACAAAGTACCCGCACCTATTCATTCCTCCTGGTGTAGATGTCGAAGGTACTTTTTCTATTCCTATTCTTGAGATGTACCTTCTTGAGTTTGAGTATTTGAATGATTTTTCCTTGATATTTATGTTTAGAGTCCTTGCATTATATTTGTTCCTTGAGTAAATTCTTGGCTTGATCATAATTTGAGGACGAATGATCCCAAAGGGGAGATATTGTAACACCCCATTCTATCCTAGCTTAGATAAAGTATGAGAACAGTGAGAAACCTTAAGGAAAGGCAAGTGAAGTGGACTGCCAATGCCCATGAGTGGCATCTACGATCTGTAGGAGGTTCTACGGGTCATATGTGGCCATTCGTATGCCACCCCATCACATAGAAAAACAATTGAGTTCCTAAACCTTACTTATGTATAATTAGAAAATATTTTGAGTTCCTAAACCTTACCTATGTGTCGCTTCTACATCTGATATACGTTTCTACAGACCATACGAGGAACTCGTAGGACAGGCTCCAACTCTTAGTACCTCCTAAGTTTTAGTACCCTACCTATGAGTTAGTTGGATACTCCATAAATTATCCTACAACCCGTAGGAAGGGCTCCATAGACTACACCTTAAAGGGAGCTTCTAAAACTCTTCCTACAAGTTAGCTAGAAGGTTTATCAATGGGTACATGACCCGTAGGCTCTAGGTCGTAGACCCCCTCATCAATTTCTATAAAATACCACTTTTAGACCAAGGCTCCTAGAAGTAGAGAAGTAGGTTAGTTTAGAAGACGCCCCTGGCGGGTGGTCGCTAAGAGTAATAGATTGGACTTTTAACCCAACAACCTTCTACGATCCGTAGGAGTATCTACGGTCCGTAGGACGGCACCCGTAGATGGGCAAGTCTTAATAAGGGGTATTCCGATCTTTTTCCTACCTTTCCTAAACATACCCTAAGCCATTTTAAGACTAAATTTAACCCTTATCATTACCCAATTTCTATTTTCTATCATTAAAACTTAGCAATA
This sequence comes from Solanum dulcamara, assembly GCF_947179165.1. Classification (NCBI taxonomy): domain Eukaryota; kingdom Viridiplantae; phylum Streptophyta; class Magnoliopsida; order Solanales; family Solanaceae; genus Solanum; species Solanum dulcamara. Next base: position 42,808,973 of record NC_077245.1, read on the forward strand.
TTGAGAGCACGCATTGGAGAGAAGGAGAAGGGCTAGGGTTTGAGATTTTCAAGTTAGGTCTTTAATTTTTTAAGAGATAATCTTTATTTCAGGTATGTAAAGCTAACCACAACATTGGAATAATTTTTTTCACCTTCCCTACATCTTTATTCAGCCAGTATAAGTGCAACTTCGAGTTTTAATACTATCCCCATTGAGTTTTCGAATGATTCATAGTTCTTATTATTGAGTTTTACACATGCATGTTGATATCATACTTAATTATGTGATTTTTATTCATGATTTAATGTCGATTCTTAGTTACACATAAACCCTAACTACATAACTTCATTGCTTCATATTGTGCATTTAATTCATTGAAACTAATCTAACTTATGGATACCTTTAAAAGTCCCACTGAAAGGGCCTTTGCCCAATGTAAATAGTTGAAAATGTATTATTTTACATTGAGAAAAGATTCATTATTTTCAAAAGGATTATACATTTTTTCAAAGGATATTTCATCAAAGTAAAGTAAAGTAAAGCAAATTAAAGATCAGTTTCCCTAAAAAGGGCTTTTTTGTAGTATTAACTCAACTCACATATTATATGCGCATTATTGATATTTCTTATTTTGGGAGTAGTATTGAGCACCGATATGGGTAAGAGTTCATATAACTCAAAATCCCATAAACCACATAGCCATCGTAGGATAGGATCGTACCAAAATATGTGCCACTCCTCATTGCCTCTCAGAAAGCCTATTATATGGATCCATAGATCAAAGTTGTTTTCATATATCCCATCAAGGTATTGATGGCTCTAGTAACATGAGAAGGATGTTGTATAATTTCAGGGCTCATCAGTAATGGTTGTCAGTTAGAGAAACTCCCAAGTAAAGTAAAGTATACTATTTTTATATTTTTCTTCAATTGCATATTTCATTGTAAAGTTGATCGGTTTTACTTCTTATATATGTTTCATTTTAATGGAGTTATGTTCAGTCTTTCATGATCAGTTTTTTTCTCTCCACCATAATACATACCGTACATTCCATATACTCATGCCAAATGACGCTGCATCTTTTTATTATGCAGATACAGATATCTAGGATCATCAACAGGCGTATCATTGAGATCATCCACCCATCAGCTTTGGAAAGACCTCCTTGCTCCCGAGGACTCTTCCAGTTATTTGGTCATTTCATTATTAGTAGTTGTTAGGATATTGAGGTAGCCATAGGCCTTATTTTGTCCCCCATCATTAGTTTTAGAGGCTTCATGGACATAATTAGAGAGTCAGTTTAATGTTATCTTTTAGACGTTTTTGAAATATTTTTCATCTTTACATGGAATACTTTAAGATAATGGTTTTAAGTTCTCTTTAAAGTATTAAGTGCTCATTTATTTTAGCCTCCACAAGTTGAATTGAATTATCTAATTATAGTTAGCCAAGCCAGAGGTTCACTTTGGACCAGCAATAGTTTTCGAGTGCGGGCAACATCCAGGGTTTAGACTCGTGGCGTGATATTCAAATCACAAGCCTCTTCTCATAATGTTACACCTCACCCTTTTAAACTCAGAATGTTTCATAAGTTCCTTGGACATTACCATATGAACCGGATATGCTACGACACTATCAAACGGCTCTATGGAAGGGAGAATGTGATACCCCATACTAGAGAAGGTTGGAGATGAAATCATAAGGGTCCGGAAGGAATTGGAGGCCAAGTAATGAGTCGTAGGACTCGATTTACCTATGTAAGCTACTAAGTTAAAAGTCATATGCACTTGAGCTACTTAAGCATATATCAAACTTACGTAGCACGGATTACATAGGTACATAAAATAAGACGAGATTACGAGCCCGCGATGAAGGGAAAAAAAGATGACACGTGGTAGCCAATGAAGAAGCGACACGTGGAAGCACATCAAGCAGGCAGGTGACCCACCTGCTTGGGGTCAAGTAGGTGACCCACCTTCTTGGGGGAGGTGGACCCCACTGCCACGTGGCAGCACCCCATTGGCCGTGTGTTGAGGTGGCCCAATAAGGGCTTGACACGTGTCACCCTTAGAGGATGACACGTGTCACCTTATATATATATATATATATGTGTATATGACTCCTTAGTTGTTCATTATCCAAAAATAGCAGCAGCCTTGGAGAAACAAAACGTGAAAGAGGGAAATAGAGAGGCAGCCATCATTGTTGAAGATTTAAGGTTAGTTTTCCAATTTTCTTCCGTGAATTAATTATATACTGTGTACCTTAAGTACGTGGATACGTATATATGTATTTTAAGACCTTCATGGAAGTAAAACTCCAGCTTTGCAATTGGAATTTGGAAGAGAAAATAAGAGAAAACGTTAATTAATAAATCCGTTTTTGGAAGGGACAGTGGTTAGTAATATTGGTATAACTTCTTGTGTATAGATTCGTTTCGAGTGATTTAATATGTTATGGAAAGGTATTTCGTGGTTCTATAACTTTTATTCAGACTCAAAAATAGAGTTCTACTTGTATCAGCTTGAAAAGTGGTGATGAAGTGTAGAGGAGGTACTGCTCAAATTTGGTTTTGGAAATCCTACACGGACAGCTGTGAGTATTTTGGTCATATCTTTTTGTAAAAAATTGATGTAGGGATGATTCGAAATTGTTTGCGACCCTAAGACACATGTATATAACTTTCATGAAGGACGTAAATCCTGTTTCCCTCCATTACCCCTTCAAAACGAAGCGACAAGGTAAAACAGTAAGCTGTCCAGATTTCACATTTTGGATAGTTTTGGCGAGTTTGACAAGTTTAACGTAAGGTAAGGTTTCTTCTTTAAATTTGAGCTTTATGTGTTATTATGGAGCATGTTAAACGCCCTATTGGTGGCTGGAAATATGAAAATGGCTTAGAAATACTTGGCGTTCGGAATAAACTAATTTGTAGTCGTTATAGTTGAATTGTTGTCGAAATAAAGTGTCGTTCTTGTGAGTTGCTGCTGCAGGGGTGTGGCTTGTTGTTGCAGGGCCTAAATATGTCCTAATTTGGGTTAGGGTGCTGCTGGTTGAAGCCACATGACCCCTCATTATGTATAATTAAAGGCGTCACAAAATAAAGGCTAGACGCCCTATTTTGATATCGTATTTTTGAATAAGTCATTTGGGATTTATGTTGTATATTGTTGGTATGAATTGCTGCAGGTTGTTGTTGGTGGTTGGCTGTAGGTCTTAGGGACCTAATTGGAAATTCGGATAGGGCACATTATAGGGGAGGTGCTGCCCAATTTTCGTTAACGCCTTAACAAACTAAAGGACTAGCCGAGGAAACGACTAAGGAAATAGATTCCATTAACATTAAGGCGTAACCTCAGATGCTGAAAAGTTAAGAGTAGTTGATATTCATATTACTTTATATTGAATAGGTTCAGAAGACGATGAGGCGAGCAGGATAAAGGGTAACTCCCAAGAGGTATGTAAAGCTTTCTCTTGGCATGTTTTGGTATAAGTTCGTACAGCTATCTTTCTTTCCTTTTGGCAAGTTTTAGCCTTAAGTGAAGTGTGTGTGGAATGTGGGGATAATTCCATTCCCAAAACTCCAAGTATGCCTCATAACCCATATCCACTGCTTAGTATTGGAATTTCTGCAAGAATTGAGTATTGCCTAGTAAGGCTTCTATGTGTTAAACACTAGCATATGGGAAGCTATCTCTCATTTCCTTTGATACGTATTTGATAAGAAAGTGAGATTATGATGCCATAATGATTCACCGAGCCCCATGATGGGCCAGGTATGAAATATGTGTATGCAGATCCCATAAAGGAAAGTACAAACCATATATAGTTTATTCTCTTTCTTCTTCTGGCATGTCTTAGTTGTAGGTTAAACATGATATGAGTTCCGGGGTAACTCCATTCTTAGCATATCTTATTTACGTCTGAATATCAAACTTTTATAATAATCGAACTATTTCCCTGGAAACTTTTATATGTTAAAAAGGTAACAAATGTACAGGCTCCAAGTCTTACAGACTATATGTTAACAAATGTTTCTGGTTCCATAAGCGATTTGGCTTTACTTTAGTACATGTCTAGGAGCCCCGAGATTATAATTGAGACAGCCCATAATGGCATTTAGAGGACACTCGAGATGACTACACTGTTACTCGAGTCCTCAAACAAAAGCTTAACTTTCTTATTCTGTTGAGTCTCTGATAATGATTTAAATTGCATATAGTTACTCACTACTCTACTCGTGTATACCGTAACACTTCTTTCCTTGAGTCCCGGGCCAGGATATGTTCTCGTGCACAGTTCACTGCATTATTCACTGAGTCCCTCAATAGAGGGCCAGGATACGTGTATAAATATATGATGATGTGGTGTAATAAGGTGGTGATGGCACTGGGGCCATGATGGTTTTACAGAGATGATTTTACAGAGATGATTCACCAGACCCCCAAAAGGGCCGGCTATATGATATGACTCGAACATTCATGTTTTTGTAATTCATAAAGTACAGGTACAGGTTTCTGAATTGATATCTTATCCCCTGATTCTCTATCTCAGATATGTTTCCAGTTATATTATATTATGTTTTACATACTCAGTACACATATCGTACTGACCCCCTTTCTCGGGGGGCTGCGTTCATGCCCGCAGGTACAGATACAGATTTTAGGAGTCCGTCAGCTTAGGATTCCATGCAGCTCAGCTGGAAGAGGCTTCATTGTATCGGAGCCTAGTTTTTGATACTGTCCACGGATGTATAGAAATTGTTTTATCCATTCAGGGGTACGGCGGGCCCCCTGTCCCGCCATATGTTGTCATTTATATGTTTAGAGGTCTGCAGACATGTATATGTGGGTTGTGTATGTCAGTTTGATTAATCTGGGTCTACATGATATATGATATATGTTATTATGTTATGGTAGCCTTGTCGGCTTGCGTGCCCTATTGTGATACAAACGAAAAGGGTTATAATTATGAAAATGTTATCGCCCAGTGGGGCTCTATTACATGATATTGTCTTATTTATGATTCAATATGACGTTAGCTAATAGATATATGTACGGGGGGTCCGGGTCGGACCCCAGTCGCGGCCTACGGGGTTGGGTCGTGACAGAAGTGGTATCAGAGCAGTTCGTCCTTGGAGTGTCTGCAGATCGTGTCTAATAGAGTCTTGGTTATCGATGTGTTGCGCGCCACATCTATAAACAGGAAGCTATAGGACATTTAGGATGTTACCTTTCTTCTACATCTGAGATCGTGCTTTAGATATGAGTCATAGGAAAAAAAATTCCTTATACTAACCTTGGATCTTAACAGAAGGACGACACCAACAGAAGAAAGTAATTGATGACATGGAAAGTTACAAAGCACGCAGGTAAGTAAAGTAAAGCCACGGAAGATATCCGTCGGGTAAGGTATTGAAATATAAAGTTGAAACCTGAAAGGAAAGAAGACAGAAAGTGCAACAGATGTAGTTTGGAGTTGGACATATGAGGTAAGTCTAGTATTTTTATATTATTGTTAAAGTTGAAAGCCCTGTGTGGCTGCGATATGAGATGACATTGAAAGCCCTGTGTGGCTGTGATATGATATGTATATATATATATGTTGGCCCTGTGAGGCATTGTTGGTATTTTCTGCGTGCAGGTTTTGGCGTAAGTACGAAATGTAGAGGAAACTTTGTCGAAATTTTCCCAGAACAAGAAAAAGGAAGTAAAGCATAGATTTTTGAGATACCCGAGAAATTGATACCAAATACCCCTACTGTGTTTAACTAAAACTGTAAGAGGTATCTTTCAGGTCGCCGACAAGGGGCACTTTTTTTTACTTGAAGAATTTTATTTCGGAGTAACAAAAGCTTAATTAAGTAGTAAAGTTCAGACTACGGTATCTCCAGCCGTATTTGTACTGTAGAAATATAAACAGAGGGCTCAGGGTGAAGGATAAGATGTCCCGCGAATGAGTTTCACTCTTTTTGAAAAAAATACCAAGCCCTCAACTCCTAATTTTAAATTAGATGAGTTATTCATAACTCGAGGATAAACTCAGAAGGAGACCAGGTAGGTCAAGTATTAGAAGAAGTATTGTGATGTTTAAGAGGTTCTGATTTCTTCCAACAATGGTTGGAAAATGATGTACGATAATAGTTTATAATTTTCCACCGACTAATTGGGGAAAGAACTTCTAATAAAAGCAGCTCAAAGAGATGTCAGGAACCAAATATATATACGAGTAAAAAGGGGGATATGTAAGCATGAACTGAACAGTGTGATACGAGTATGCAGGGATAAATTGGAACCACTAGTAAGACGCACTTAGTACGCGTTGCCTAAGTTAAAGGCCTGTGTTGAGAACGCAGTAAGAGCATGGGGCTTAAGATATAAACAAATGACGCGTGTACACAACGTCGCCCCAAAAATAGTGGAATCCTTAAGGGACGAGGAGGGAAAACTTAAGGAAGAAATGACACAACTTCTATTCACCCCAAGAAGCAAAGGATATAGGTTGGGACAAAACCACTACTTCGAGAAAACCTAGAATAGTTATCGTCAGAATACTAGCACTACCTAATTGGGATTGGAACAACTACAGGTGCTAAGTAATTCTTGGAAAAAGAAAAAGTAGAAGGTGGCCTTGGACGAGTTGTTCCCTAGGTAACATTGTTCAAGTACCGATTAGTAGATAAGACATTACGTTAGATATGGAAAGGTTCTCGTCGCTTCGTAATTTAATCAAGGATCCGTACGCGGATAGTCAGATTATAAACATGCAGATAAACGAAGACATGATGCGGTACCAAATAGATTGGTGAAAGGAATTGGACAAAAATTTAGACTGGACATAGAGACGTAGAACAAAGTACAAACAGAGGAAAGTGCGGGTACCCCCTAAAGGGGGGAAGTTAATGAGAAAATGGAAAAGGTAGGAGGAGGCAATTGATATAGCAATAAATGTGAGATAGACGTCTAAACTTTGATAAGATATCTTGCTAAACCAAGTTGGAAAGCTCCGGAAGTTACCAATAATTGGATGGAAGCCGGAATGCTACATAAGGTAGCGTTAAGAAGTTTGTGACGAGACCCTGAACAACATAACACTAGAAGGTGGTTGCGGATAAAAACACAAAAAAATGTAACCATGGAAGGATATCGGATAACTCAAGAGACACTACGCTGGATAATGACAACATGCTAGACTAAAAAGCCAAAATGTTGGCTATAGAGTTGGTCGCAAATGATGTTGCGATAAATGTATAACCAAGGACAAAGGAATAGAAAGCCTCCTGTGGTAAAAAATGAGAAGAACACAAAATGAATAAAGGATAGGGGAGCTCATATGTCAAATTCCTTTAAAGCTATGCCAGCTAATAATAGCCAAAACTTAAAATGGCTCCAAAGGTTACTATATAAAAGAACTTTAGCACTACTCAGTAGCCCACCCTAATGAATGGGTGCATACAGAAAGGGGGGGAATACAATAGGGGAGGCTAAACCAAACTGACCAAAAAGGGACATGCTCATAGCGGAACTAAAGGTCTACACCGATACTGGTTGCAAGATAACAGAGAAAGGGACAAGGCAAAACATAAAGACTCGCGAGACAACGTTGAGGTAAATCTTAGGCTAAATTGAGTGGCCGCACGTCATGGAAAGGATTACAGTGAAACGCGACACGAAGACTTCCAAGGGAGGTCACCTATCCCAATATTACTCTCGCCCCAGCACGCTTAACTTCGAAATTCTGATGGAACGTAATGCGTTAGTGCTGGTATGATCACGCGAGATGGATGAATCTGAACTAGGGACGGAGAAACAATATGGGATTACGTACCTGGAGTATTATAAGATATGTTAAAGTAATTCTAACAAGGACTTAAGCAAAACAAGGAGGATTAGCTACTTGCTAGCTGATGACACATTCGAATGCCACAGTTCGTCAACATAGTACTTGTTAATAAGAGGAAAACCACCGAAGGGTTATATGGACCAGTAGGCGAGGGAATTTCGACACCACTGAGAAACCAACTCTGAGGGCAAGAAAAAGCAAAACAGTTGATGTAACTTATGGATGACAGGAAGTAATACCCAAGGTTAAAAATTCCACAAATGTTACCTGTGAATTAATGGTGTTAACCTTTGCTCCTTCGATCACAGGTTACCTACTCCGCCGAGGAGGTATAAAGTTGTAAGGTAAAAGAGTGGTAGGACCTTACGGAGTCTCCACAGCTATTGTCCTAGGCAAGGGAGCCCAAGTTGTGATTAACTATTGAGAGATGCAGAGATGGGTTATGTCAAACTATCGAGATGGATCTGATACTATGGGTGAAGTGAGACATGGCCATGAGTGGACCAAATATCTTCCCCGACATCGAATATAAGATAAGGGAGAAGAAAGACCTAAAAGAATAAAGTGCCAGTTAAAGTTCTGAAAGGAGTCGAAAAAGACTATACGAGGCTAACGGTTCCCAAATTATCCATGTCATTACGCACCCATTTTATACTCGGTAGGAGTAGGGTGCTATATGAGTTATTGTGATTAGGCTAATGAATCAGCCCATTTGCTTCCAATCAAGAGTACCTATGCTGCTGAAATTAGAGAGAGTTATAGAACATGGAGAATGGTAAGGTTCCGTGAGGTTTCCTCATCTAATATCCCAGATAAAGGGACTTCAATTATAATTAATGCCTTGAGATCAGTCCAAGAAGAGATCAAGAGCACAGACAGGTCTTAGTACCGCATTTCCCCCTCGAGCTACTAAACAGACTGAGCGCACCATTAGATGCTAGAAGATATGCCACAAGCCGGGATATTAACTTCGAAGGTAGCCGGAATGATTATCCATCACTTATCAAGTTGCCTACAATAATAATTACTACTCTAGTATGCCAATGGCCTCGACATGATTAAGCAAGCTATTGACTAAAAGCTCAGAGTCGGCAGGAATGATATACAGATAATCGACGTCGACATACATAGTTCAAGTTGATGATTGGATGTTCAACATAGGGTCACCTAGAAAAGGAACTTGACCCAGAATACGTTAGACAGTATCAAGTTACTCATAAGGTGGGCAACGTGGCTGGTAAGTTAAGCTTACCACCTTAGTTGGAAACTATACGCCTAGTCCATTAGATACTGACGAGTCACCCAGGGTATATTCCATAAATGAAGTCCATGAGATGGAAGAGTTATCCTATGAGTAGAAACTTATTGCCATCTTCGATTGGCAAATTAGAAGGTTGCGAACTGAAGACGTGCCTTCCGTCAAGGTATTGTGGCAAAAATCAAAACTAGAAAAGGGGATGACCTAAGAAATTAAAAAGAGGACATAAAACACCAGGTAAACAGGTAACCCCAACTCCTGAAGCTCGTATACTAAGTATTTCGATGGAAATATGTGTAAGGAAACAGAAACGAATCCCCCGATGGTCTGTATAAGTTCTAAGGGAAGTTTTGTTTAACATTCGGGAACGAATGTTCTAAAGGGGGGAAGGATGTTACACCTCACCCTTTTAAACTCAGAATGTTTCATATGTTCCTTGGACATTACCATATGAACCGGATATGCTACGACACTATCAAATGGCTCTATGGAAGGGAGAATGTGATACCCCATACTAGAGAAGGTTGGAGATGAAATCATAAGAGTCCGGAAGGAATTGGAGGCCAAGTAATGAGTCGTAGGACTCGATTTACCTATGTAAGCTACTAAGTTAAAAGTCATATGCACTTGAGCTACTTAAGCATATATCAAACTTACGTAGCACGGATTACATAGGTACATAAAATAAGACGAGATTACGAGCCCGCGAGGAAGGGAAAAAAAGACGACACGTGGTAGCCAATGAAGAAGGGACACGTGGAACCACCTCAAGCAGGCAGGTGACCCACCTGCTTGGGGTCAAGTAGGTGACCCACCTGCTTGGGGGAGGTGGACCCCACTGCCATGTGACAGCACCCCATTGGCCGTGTGTTGAGGTGGCCCAATAAGGGCTTGACACGTGTCACCCTTAGAGGATGACACGTGTCACCTTATATATATATATATGTGTATATGACTCCTTAGTTGTTCATTATCCAAAAATAGCAGCAGCCTTGGAGAAACAAAACGTGAAAGAGGGAAATAGAGAAGCAGCCATCATTGTTGAAGATTTAAGGTTAGTTTTCCAATTTTCTTCCGTGAATTAATTATATACGGTGTACCTTAAGTACGTGGATACGTATATATGTATTTTAAGACCTTCATGGAAGTAAAACTCCAGCTTTGCAATTGGAATTTGGAAGAGAAAATAAGAGAAAACGTTAATTAATAAATCCGTTTTTGGAAGGGACAGTGGTTAGTAATATTGGTATAACTTCTTGTGTATAGATTCGTTTCGAGTGATTTAATAGGTTATGGAAAGGTATTTCGTGGTTCTATAACTTTTATTCAGACTCAAAAATAGAGTTCTACTTGTATCAGCTTGAAAAGTGGTGATGAAGTGTAGAGGAGGTACTGCTCAAATTTGGTTTTGGAAATCCTACACGGACAGCTGTGAGTATTTTGGTCATATCTTTTTGTAAAAAATTGATGTAGGGATGATTCGAAATTGTTTGCGACCCTAAGACACATGTATATAACTTTCATGAAGGACGTAAATCCTGTTTCCCTCCATTACCCCTTCAAAACGAAGCGACAAGGTAAAACAGTAAGCTGTCCAGATTTCACATTTTGGATAGTTTTGGCGAGTTTGACAAGTTTAACGTAAGGTAAGTTTTCTTCTTTAAATTTGAGCTTTATGTGTTCTGATGGAGCATGTTAAACGCCCTATTGGTGGCTGGAAATAGGAAAATGGCTTAGAAATACTTGGCGTTCGGAATAAACTAATTTGTAGTCGTTATAGTTGAATTGTTGTCGAAATAAAGTGTCGTTCTTGTGAGTTGCTGCTGCAGGGGTGTGACTTGTTGTTGCAGGGCCTAAATATGTCCTAATGTGGGTTAGGGTGCTGCTGGTAGAAGCCACATGACCCCTCGTTATGTATAATTAAAGGCGTCACAAAATAAAGGCTAGACGCCCTATTTTGATATCGTATTTTTGAATAAGTCGTTTGGGATTTATGTTGTATATTGTTGGTATGAATTGCTGCAGGTTGTTGTTGGTGGTTGGCTGTAGGTCTTAGGGACCTAATTGGAAATTCGGATAGGGCACATTATAGGGGAGGTGCTGCCCAATTTTCGTTAACGCCTTAACAAACTAAAGGACTAACCGAGGAAACGACTAAGGAAATAGATTCCATTAACATTAAGGCGTAACCTCAGATGCTGAAAAGTTAAGAGTAGTTGATATTCATATTACTTTATATTGAATAGGTTCAGAAGACGATGAGGCGAGCAGGATAAAGGGTAACTCCCAAGAGGTATGTAAAGCTTTCTCTTGGCATGTTTTGGTATAAGTTCGTACAGCTATCTTTCTTTCCTTTTGGCAAGTTTTAGCCTTAAGTGAAGTGTGTGTGGAATGTGGCGATAATTCCATTCCCAAAACTCCAAGTATGCCTCATAACCCATATCCACTGCTTAGTATTGGAATTTCTGCAAGAATTGAGTATTGCCTAGTAAGGCTTCTATGTGTTAAACACTAGCATATGGGAAGCTATCTCTCATTTCCTTTGATACGTATTTGATACGAAAGTGAGATTATGATGCCATAATGATTCTTCGAGCCCCATGATGGGCCGGGTATGAAATATGTGTATGCAGATCCCATAAAGGAAAGTACAGACCATATATAGTTTATTCTCTTTCTTCTTCTGGCATGTCTTAGTTGTAGGTTAAACATGATATGAGTTCCGGGGTAACTCCATTCTTAGCATCTCTTATTTACGTCTGAATATCGAACTTTTATAATAATCGAACTATTTCCCTGGAAACTTTTATATGTTAAAAAGGTAACAAATGTACAGGCTCCAAGTCTTACAGACTATATGTTAACAAATGTTTCTGGTTCCATAAGAGATTTGGCTTTACTTTAGTACATGTCTAGGAGCCCCGAGATTATAATTGAGACAGCCCATAATGGCATTTAGAGGACACTCGAGATGACTACACCGTTACTCGGGTCCTCAAACAAAAGCTTAACTTTCTTATTCTGTTGAGTCTCTGATAATGATTTAAATTGCATATAGTTACTCACTACTCTACTCGTGTATACCGTAACACTTCTTTCCTTGAGTCCCGGGCCAGGATATGTTCTCGTGCACAGTTCACTGCATTATTCACTGAGTCCCTCAATAGAGGGCCAGGATACGTGTATAAATATATGATGATGTATTGTAATAAGGTGGTGATGGCACTGGGGCCATGATGGTTTTACAGAGATGATTTTACAGAGATGATTCACCGGACCCCCGAAAAGGCCGGCTATATGATATGACTCGAACATTCATGTTTTTGTAATTCATAAAGTACAGGTACAGGTTTCTGAATTGATATCTTATCCCCTGATTCTCTATCTCAGATATGTTTCCAGTTGTATTATATTATGTTTTACATACTCAGTACACATATCGTACTGACCCCCTTTCTCGAGGGGCTGCATTCATACCCGCAGGTACAGATACAGATTTTGGGAGTCCGTCAGCTTAGGATTCCATGCAGCTCAGCTGAAAGAGGCTTCATTGTATCGGAGCCTAGTTTTTGATACTGTCCACGGATGTATAGAAATTGTTTTATCCATTCAGGGGTACGGCGGGGGCCCTGTCCCGCCATATATTGTCATTTATATGTTTAGAGGTCTGCAGACATGTATATGTGGGTTGTGTATGTCAGTTTGATTAAGCTGGGTCTACATGATATATGATATATGTTATTATGTTATGGCAGCCTTGTCGGCTTGCGTGCCCTGTTGTGATACAAACGAAAAGGGCTATAATTATGAAAATGTTATCGCCCAGTGGGGCTCTATTACATGATATTGTCTTATTTATGATTCAATATGACCTCAGCTAATAGATATATGTACGGGGGGTCCGGGTCGGACCCCAGTCGCGGCCTACGGGGTTGGGTCGTGACACATAAAGTCCCATATTGATCAGAAGAAATATATAAAGTACATCAAATTCATCAATTGTTGGACCTTACAACCTGAATTCAAAGAGGTGGTATAAGATATGTTGAACCCTAATATCTTTGGCAATGCCATGTGGAGATTACAATCAAAATTCAAACTTCTTAGTAAAAAGCTCAGTCAGTGGTGAGGAGATTCTAATAGGGACACTAATGAACATATGGACATTAGGGAGGCAAAAATGCTTATTCTAGAAGATATGAACCTTAATTATAACACTGATAAGGATAGGGAGAATCTCAATAAGAGATATGCAGAATATATCAAGTGGTTGGCAAAAAACATAAGCTACTTGGCTTACTAAAGACTATTGCAACTCCAAATATTTTCATGCTATCTTAAGGAATAGAAGGAGAAATCTGCATATTCATAGGATCAAGAACCATAGAGACATGTGGGTGCAGGGTGATGCAAAAATTGTTAAGATTACTCTCAAGCACTTCATAGATGCCTTCAACCTGAATCACAATAATACCAATAATAAAATTGCAAACTATATTTCTCGAGTCGTTACTAAAGATGACAATAACCTTCTAATTGATGTCCCTACTAAGAAGGAAATCAAGGAAGCATTGTATAGCATGAGTAATGAGGGTAGTGCTGGTCCAAATTGATTTAGTGTAAATTCTTTTCAAACATGTTGGGATATTGTTAATGGTGACATTAATGATTTTTTTACTAATTTTTCAAAAGGAAAGAACTAACCAAGTATTTCACCCATACTTGTTTATTCTCATTTCGAAAGTAGATTCTCCTATTAGAATGAGTTAGTTCAGGCCTATCAGTCTCAGGAACTACACAAACTAGATCATATCTAAGATTGTTTCTATCAGGCTAAATCGTATGCTCCATAGACTCATCTTAGATAACCAAAGTGTCTTCATCTCTGGTAGATTAATCAAAAAAAATGTTCCGCTCACTCAAGAAATTGTTCATAGCATCGTACAACCAATTCAACGTGGTAATACTAAATTATATATGGCTAAAGTTTAAGATAGAATAACTTGGAATTTTCTCTTTGATGTTTTGAACACATTTGGATTCTATATAGAATTGATTGAATTGATTAGGAGGATAATAACTAACATTTGGTATTCTATTATCCTTAATGGAATCAGACCAGGATTCTTCATGTGGTCTCAAGCGCTTAAACAGGAGACCCTCTTTCTCATACTTTATTTGTTATAGTTGCAAAGGTTCTCTCTAGATCTATAGAAAATATTAATCTCATCGATAGTTTATTCTTTTCCTCATGAACAAGAGAGGCCTTCAGATGGATTATCTTGCTTATGCAGATGATATTGTTATTTTCAACAATGGCAAGACAAAATTTATTAACTTAGTTATGAAACAAATTAGGTTGTGTGAGAAGGCTAATGGTCAAAGGGTTAACAAGGAAAATTATTTTTTCTTTATTGGGCCTAAGACTAGTCATTACAGAATTAATGAACTTAGAAATTAAACTAGGTTTTTGAATAAATCTCTTCATAATGAAGATGACTCAATGAAATTCCATGAAAAATCAGGGCTTAGAAGAAGAATTCATAAAAAGGATTTAAAGAAAACTTTAGAATCCATGGATGGAAGGATGCATGGATGAATTCCCATATATCTTAGACTTTAGAAGCCCTAAATTGCACATGAATTGGAGACTTGAGCTTGAAATCATTCGAATTTTCTTTGAGGAAGAAGATAAATCTTGGGAGAGAACTTTAGGGCAAGAATTTTATAATTTAGATATTAGAGAGAGAATTAGAGGGTTAGGAAATTGTAGGTAGATAATAGAATAGCATTTGACTCAAAAACCATCCAAATACATTAATGAAACTATAGGAAAATGACCAAAACACCTTTGACATAAATTTGAATAAAGCACTTGCTCGGAAAGCCACCACGGCCCGTGAAGCTCACCACAGGTCATAGTGAGGGTCGTGGTCTTGAAGGTGAGTTTGACATGGAGGAGGGGTTCCCCCATGGAGGGCACCACGGTCCAAAAAGGGCTCCACAGACTATGGATCTTGTCGTGATCATCAAAGGGACTTGAGATCTTGGAGGTTTAGGTTTACAGATGGTTTCACTGTACTTGATATGCACCAAGGGTCATAGAACCCTTCGTAGACCCTTTCACATACCTATCCTGCTTCTTTCCACCTATACGATCCTTCTCCATGAGTGGTGAAGCTGAGTATGGACAGTGATAGGTCTTGTGGTCCTTAAAGGTGCCAATTTTCTATGATTTCCATCAAAAACCCCATTTTCTCAACTTTTTAGGTCTTACAATATCTCCCCCTTGCTAACATTCATCCTCGAATGGGCTTAAACTAGCAAGAATAATTTCATAATGAGACATAATAGCCCAACATAAATGCAAAATATATTAAAAATGCATAAAAACAAAGAATTCTCAATTCCAAAATAAAACATGACTTTAAAACTAATTTCATTAACGTGAACGTATATGAAAATATGATAGTGACTGAAATGCATGGATTGGAAGGAGTGGATTATCAAGAAACTCAATACCTTAACTAGAATGGAAGGAAATAGATGAGGATATTGCGATATCATATCAACTTCGAATTCGCATGTAGCACCATAAACCTTTTGGTTCCTCGATAATACTTTCACACATGCAATTTCCTTGTTTCTCAATCTTCTAACTTATCAATCTAGAATTTCAACCAGAACCACCTTATAGGATAGACTCTCTTTCACACCAACACGCTCAAAAGGCATAATAGAGTTGGTATCATCAAAAAACTTCCTCAACAAAGACATATGGAACATCGGATGCACTGATACCAATTCAAACGGTAAATCCAACTCATATGAGACCTTACCAATCTGCCTCAAAATCTAATATGGGCGCACATAGAGGGGACTACACTTCCATTTCTTACCAAATTACATCACACCCTTCAAAGGTAAAATTTTCAAGTAAACCCAATCATCAGCCTCAAATTTAAGTTCCCTTCTCCTTACATCTGAATAGGACTTTTGTCAACTCTAGGCAGTCTTCAATCATTCCCTAATGAGTCTAACCTTTTCCATGGTCTCACACACTGACTTTGGTACAATCAATGCAACTTCTCCAACTTCAAACCAACCAATCGGAGATCTACAACTCCTACTGTATAAGGCTTGAAAAAGAGCCATTTGAATCTGGAATAATAACTATTATTATAACCAAACTCTATCATGACAAATGATCATCCCAATTACCCTTGAAATCAATAACATAGCTTTCAACATGTCCTCTAAGATCTCAATAGTACGCTTGGCCTGACCATCGTTCTAAGGGTGAAAAGTTGTGTTATGATTAACTTTATTACCAAGACCCTTTTGGAAAGACCTCAAAAATTGAAATGTAAACTAACTACCTCGGTCTGAAATGATAGAAAATAGAACACCATGAATCCTAACCAACTCTGGGATATACAATATAAGAGATTCTTCAGTTAAATAGGAAGTCTTAACACAAAGAAAATGAGTTGACTTAGTCATTTGGTCAATAACCACCAAAATATAATCATGTTGCCTAATAGAACGAGAAAAACCTATAATGAAATCCATATTCAAGGCTTCCCACTTCCAAGTAGGAATCTCAATATCTTGAGGTAAACCTCTCGATTTTTTATGTTTAACTTTCAATTGTTGCCAATTAGGGCATTTTGCCATAAACTACGCAATATTCCTTTTATCCCATTCCACCAAAACACTTACCTCAAATCTCTATGCATCTTTGTGGAACCCAAATGAATAGAATACCGCAATCTATGAGTCTCAAACAATATCACTTCCCTCAAGCCATCAATATAGGAAATACACAATCGGCCTGGATACCTCATTACACAATTTCCCTCTTGGGAGAAAGACTCAATGGCTTTTTTGGCAACCACATTATTCAACTCAACCAAGGTAGGATCATTATCTTGCTTGGCCTTAACATCTACCATAAGAGACGATTCAGAACCATTTTAAACAACGACACAACCATCCACGAAATCAACCAATCAAACACCCAAATGGGTTAGTCTATGAACATCATGAACTAATACCTTATTTACATCCTCAACATGGGCAACAAAATTCATAGAGAATCTGCTAAGAGAATCAGCAACCACATTTTCTAAAACCAGATTGTACAACACACTCATATCATAGTCCTTTAATAACTCGAGCCACCTTTTTTGTCGAAGATTTAAATACTTTTGGTTAAACAAATATTGCAAACTCTTATGGTCAGTGAACCCATCAATATGTATACCATATAAATAGTATCTCTAAATTTTTAAAGCAAACACAACCGCCGCTAACTCCAAGTCATGATTCAAATAGTTCTTTTCATGCACTTTGACTTGTCTAGAAGCATAAGATCATGAAGCATCATAATAAATACCAAACTAGCTGACCCTTACTGTAAGGTCAACACTAGAGCGGAGGTAAGTCTATCTTTCAACTCTTGGAAACTTTTCTCAGATGCCTCAGACCATTGGAATTTCACCTTATTATGAATCAAAATAGTCAAAGGTGATGCAATGGAAGAGAAATCTTCTACAAACAATCTATAATGACCAGTTAAGCCTAAAAAACTTTGTATATTGGAAGGAGCTAAAGGTCTATGCTAATTCTTAATTTCTTCGGTCTTGTTAGAATCAATCATAATACCTTCATTGGAGATAATATGACTATCATGGCCTAACCCTATAGGCCGCGACTAGGGTCTGACCTGGACCCTTGTATACATACCTATCAGCTGTAGTCAAATCGAGCTATGCACAAAGTAATATTACTTATAAAATCCTAATGAGTTAAAACTTTTTCGAGTACGTGTGGCCCCTTCTATTCGTACCATATCATGAAAGGGCATGGAAGTTGATAAGACTGTTGTAACATAAAAACATTTACAATATGCCGTATAGGCACAATCGAAATGAACTCACAAACAACCCACATACATATGTCTACAAACCTCTAAGAATAGTAATAACAACATATGGAGGGACAAGGCCCCCGTCGTACCCCTAAATATACAAATATATACATAGAAGGTCCAATACCCAAAGGGTTGACTATGATTCAATGGAGTTTCATCCAAACTTTCCGAGTGGAACCTTAAGCTACCGGATCCCCAAAGCATGTGTTTGTACCTGCGGACAAGAAATGCAGCCCCTCGAAGAATGGGGGGTCAGTACATTATATATACTGAGTATATAAAGCATCACAACACATAACTGAGATAACAACTGAAATAGAAATGCAAGAAACAAGTATGACAGTTAAGAGTTCACTATACATGCATCTTATGAAAAGAGAGCATGTATATCACCCTCACATATCACTCCCAGCCCGCCGTGGGACTTGGTGTTACCAGATCAATGTATATGGTATCATACCATCATATACGATATTATTTCATACCTTACAAGTACATTACTGTGTTTTTATATGTATGCTTGTCTATTATATCTGTCCCTTTAGTGAGGGACTCAGTGAAGCTGTCACTTTATCGTGTATCATGCCCGGCCCTTTATGGGACACAGTGAATTAATCGTTTATCATGCTCGGCCCTTCATGGGATGCGGTGAATAATCATTTCATCATATATCATGCCCGGCCCTTCATGGGACGTGGTGAATTCATTGTGTATCATGCCCGGCCCTTCATGGGATGCAGTGAATAATCATTTCATTATTTATCATGCCTGACCTTCATAGGACACGGTGGATTCATCATTTATCATGACCATCCCTTCATGGGATGCGGTGAAGGATGTACTAACAGTATGCACGAATAGAGTAGTGAGGAACCACATGCAATTTAACTTATCATCTGAGACTCAATAAAACCGCCAAGTGAACCATCACTTGAAAACTAGAGCAATAATCATCTGGTTTCTCAGGAATATTAGACGTATATCCAGACAAGGCTAAGCAGCTCATAGAATAAGAGACGTTCATCATCATAAAGTCTTTAGGAATAGGAGCCTATACGTTCAAATACTAATCATCATATAGGAGATAGAGGGTAGTAGTTCAATTACTTCAAAAACTTTAACATTCAAAAGTGAACACAAATCATGAGTTATACTCGGAGCCTACAACTGGAACTACCTCCACACTCATATCATATCTCATTTCATTTACACTTAAGACATCCCAAAAGAAAGGAGCAATAGGCTCTACATATTACAAAGGCAATATCTCAACTATTACAGGAGTTCTACCATCATGAAATGGATAAGAATTATGAACTGTACTCGGAGCTTTACAAATGGAATTATCCCCATGTTTCATATACAAACCATTCATAACCTATATCTAAGACATGCCAAAAGAAAGAAGAATAGCTTTACATACTTATGACAAAAACATGCCAAGAGAAAGCTTCACATACCTCTTATGGGTTACTCTTTGTCACGCTCACGTTGTCATCCTCCAAACCTATTTAACATAGAAGTAATACAAGTATCAACAACCCTTAACTGTTAAGCACCTTAAGTTATACACGAGTGTTCATAGAACCCATTTCCTCGCTCATCTTCTCGACTAGTTCCTTAACTAGTTAACGAGTTAATGGAAATCGGGAAGCACCTCCCCTATAATATGCCCTATCCGAATTTCCAATCACACTCCTAATAACTACATCCAAACAACAACAACAACCTGCAGCACATGTATAAGGATTTCACACGAACATAATACAACACAACCTGCAAATGACTCGCTCGAAACCACGATACCAAAATAGGGTTTCTAATTTCCATTTTGCAAAACCTTTAACTATACGAAATGGAGGGTCGGGTGGCTGAAACCAGCAGAACCCACACCTCTTTTAGAATATTTTCCATCACCTTAACACGCCACCACATGACCAGCAGCTGCATCACCACACACACAACTCACTATTCGATTTTAATTTAACTATAACGACTTCCATTTAGATTGTTTCCAACGTGGAGCATTTATACCACATTATCACACTTCCAGAAACATAAAAGATGTATAACACACCCTATAACAACACCACAAACTTCAAATTAAATGGAAAGAACTTACCTTACCCGAAATTGGCCAAAACTAGCAAAACCTCACCTCGAAAACTCTTCTAACGCGATTAAAACGTCGTGGCTGCTTTATACTCGTTTGGTGCTGCTCCAAGACATGATTTTATACTATTAATACCTCCATATCACCATGGTATACCCTAAATAATTAATTGATGGAATGAAATTGGGACTTACCTTTTTTTTTCCCCAAGTCGTCGCCCCTCTCCTCTTTAGTTTTAGGGTTTTGTTCCCTTTGTTGCTGCTGATTTTTGAACAAGGAACTGAAGTTAATAGTCATGTATACATATATATAGGTGGTCCTAGGAGGTGAAACGTGTTATCCCCTAAGGGTGACACATGTCCAACCCAAATTGGGCCACCATATCCATGCAATCAAGGAGGGGCTGCCACGTGGCAGTGGGGTCCACCCCCCAAGCAGGTGGGTAACCTACTTGACCCCAAATAGGTGGGTCACCTTCTTTATTGAGGTGCTTCCACGTGTCCTTCTCTTCTCTTCCTCGCAGGTTCGTAATATAGTCTTATTTTAAGAGCCTATGTAATCTGTGCTTCGTAAGCTTGGTATATCCTCAAGTAGCTTAGGTATGTAAGACTTCTAAGTTAGTAGCTTCCATAGGTAAGTCGAATACTATGACTCATTACTTGACCTCCAATTCCTTCCGTATTCGTGTAACTCTATTTTCAACCTTCTCTACTATGGGGAATCACATTCTCCCTTCCTTAGGGTTTTTTGATAGTGTCACAGATTATCCGGCCTACATGATAACTTCTAAGAAGCTTAAGAAACATTCCTAGCTCAAGAGTGTGGGGTGTAACAATGATAAAGGAAAGTAACTATACTAAACCAAAAGTCATATTTGCTAAACTAAGTGAAAAGATAATGGTCCTTGAGGACTTGAAGCACAATCCCCAAATAGTTGGCATGCTCTTCTTCACTTCGAGAATAGACCAAAATATCATCAATGAACACAATTATAAATATTTCCACATATTGCTTGAACACCCTGTTCATCAAATCCATAAAAGTTGCAAGAGCATTCATTAGTTCAAAATACATAACCAAGAATTCATAGTGACCATACCAAGTTCAAAAAGACATATTTAGAATGTCATATTCTCTTACTCAGAGTTGATGATAATCCGATCGAAGATCAATCTTTGAAAAGTAGCTTGCTCCTTGAAATTAATCGAACAAGTCATCAATCCTTGGAATGACATACTTATTATTAATTGTGACTTTGTTTAATTGCCGATAGTCAATACACATGCAAAGAGAACCATTCTTCTTCCTAGCAAAGAGAACTAAAGAACCCCATGGAGGGAGATTCGGTCTTATGAAACCCTTATCCAAAAAATCATTCAACTAATCCTTTAATTCCCTCAATTCTACTGGGGAGATTCAATAAGGGGAAATAGAGATAGATTAGGTATCAAAGAGAAGATCAACATAAAAGTTTATTTTTATTTTGGGAGGGATAGTTGGGATATCATTGAGGAAAACTTCAAAAAACTCATTAACATACAAAGCTTACTCAAGAGTAAGACCTTCAGAATTTCTACCCCTAGCTAAGACTAGATGATTGATGCAAACTTTCGAAATCATTTTTGAGTTTTATGGCAAGAGATAAATTCACCTTTAAACATGAAATTACTATCTTTCCATTCTAGGAATGGTTCATTAGGAAACCAAAACTTAATCACACAGGTTCTACAATATATAGAAACATAACATGTATGAAGCCAATCCATATAGTTAATTACATCAAAATCGGTCATATCAAGCTCTATAGGATCAACCGAGGTGATTTTATAAAAAATTAAAACTGGATAATTTCTGTAGACTCTCTTAGTCACAATTAAATCATCAACAGGAGTATAGATCAAAATCGGTTCTAACAAGATCTCGTGATTAACCATAAATTTCTTAGTAAGATAGGGAGTAACAAATGATAAAGTAGCACCAGATCTAATAATGCATAAACATCAAAGTCAAAGACTTTCAATATATCAATCACAATATCGGGTAAACCCTCTAATTCTTTATGATTCTAAAGGGCATAAAACTTATTTTAGCGCTAACTACCACCCGTAGTAGTACCACGATAATCCTATCGGTCTATAGCCTTAGTCTAAGTTTGGGATCTAGCACCACCTCTACAATCTTTCACCTGATGACATGGATTTCCACACTTATAGCATACATCCGATCTCTCTTAGAATGCACCCGTATGGTTCCTTCCACTCTTCTTAAATGGAGAGATGACTTGACAACTCGGAGCTTCTCCTTGAACCTTAGGGATAGGAACTCTATCCTTATCAAACTTTAGAGTCAGAGTGTTTGACAAATTTTGGACAGAATACCTTTGAAAAAACTAAGGACCACCACCATTCCCAGACATACCAAATAAGAAATTACCGCCATCAATTTAAGCCCTCTTGGATTCCCTTCTAGATACATTTTTCATCTTTTCCTCCTCTATTTGTTTGGCATATGTCATAAGCCTCAAAATGTCTATCTCTTTGATAAGCATGATAGTTTTACATTCTTTGACCACCAAATCATACACACCCGAAACAAACTTACTTATATGAGCCCTTTGATTCGCAACCATAAAATGAGCATATTTTGACAACTTAGTGAACTTGAGGGCATACTCCATCACACTCATATTACCTTGGTTCAAATTGATGAACTTATACCTTGGCTTCTCTCAACTCCAAAGGAAAGAATTGGTAAGGAAAAGCACTCTTGAATTCCTCCCAATCAATGGGACCATCATCTACCTATTATATCCTTCTATTTTTCATTCTAAATTTGTGCAACTCCCTTAAGTTGGTAAGACGCTAACTACGCCTTCTCCACCGAACTAATACCCATGATCCATACAATCTTACCAATGCCCGCAATGAATTTTTGTGGATCCTTGTTCATCTTAGAACCATGGAATTCTGGAGGATTCATCAGAGTGAAGTCACAAACTTAGCTAGCCATTGTATCCACATTGAGGTTCGTAGGAGCTACCACTTCCTTATTAGCTTAAGCAGCTACTGCTTAGGCCAAAACTTGAAACACGGCTCAAAACTCCATAGGAGAGACTTGCTCATTCAAGGGGTGCACAACACACCGATAAACAAGACTCTACTAGACACGGTCTGTAGTCACTCCGAGGATGAACCGCTCTGATACCACTTTTGTCACGACCCAGCCCCGTAAGCCATGATTGGTGCCTAAATTGGACATTCATATACACATCTGTTATCTATAATAAATCAACACTCCCATGACATGCAATATTTATGGATGGAGCTTAGTCTCAAAACTGTCATATATACATATACCGAAATCACCTATCTCTTGGAGAGTCCAAATTCTCAAAGATAGGATAGAATAATACGTAAGCCGATAAGGCTGTCACTATATATAGGAACATCCCACTATATATATACATAAATATGAGCTAACGAGGCTGCCAAAACACAACATATTCCAAAATAAACATTTACATATGCAAGCCGACGAGGTTGTCGCTATGAATGAAAATATCCCAAAACATAAGTCGTACTGGTACAACCGGACAACATCTATATACAACTCACACATGTGTCTACAGACCTCTAAGAGAATTATCAATAGCATATGATGGGACAAGGCCCCGCCATACCCCTAAATACATAAATATATTCATTTTTAACACATAATTCATGACAATAATAACAACAATGACAATCAACCCAATCTAGTTCAAGCAACTCCAAATCTGTCCATTTCAATACCAACACTAATCATGCAGTTTTCTAGATTCCAATTCCATTTAATACAAGTTAATCTCTTCATTATCACATTATTTGTAAGTAAGGCAGCTCACATTCATAACATTCAACAACAATTCAAATCCACATACAACTACTACATCTTCATGTTATCTTTAATGATCCACAATGTTAATATTTTATCAAAACATTACTATAATAACCCAACCAACATATAATATTAACTATCATTAATCTTTCAAGATCAACAAGAATAAAGACATCATACCAAAATAGCCCCTAATTAACCACATAAAGATGCTCAAAAACTTATGAACACCTACAATACGCCAAGCAAACCACCTCCAATTTTTATACATTATTACATACAATCTTTTCACTTATTTTAATGGCATATAGAAGCAATACCATGACAGTAAAATCACCCATTTAAATGCAAGAAAATTGTATTAATGTTACACCAAGTTCTACCACAGCCCATAAATATCATACCAAAGGGCTCCAATATATATATATATATATACTATATCTTCATACACTTTAGTCTTCCAAATTCAAGAACAACAACTCCTCAAAAACACCAAAACAATATCAAATATTATTATAAATAATCAATTAACTAATTCCATCCATTTAATCCACTTAAAATAGCCCCTCAATCCATAAATCTCAACAAATCAACAAATGAGTTGATAACGATATTTTCACCATTCTAATCCGTTAAAACTATAAATAAACTTATTAACAGAGAAAAAGGGACTTTAATATTACCTCCAGTATGCAGCAAACACATTAACACTTCTCCTTCTTGGCTGAATTTTAGCTCAAATTGAAGGCAACACGTACAACACTTTTATCTTCATGAACTTCGAGATTCGGGGCTTAAATTGTGGTCAATTTTGGTGTTTCTCTCCAGGGTTCTCCTCTCTCACTCTCTATGGAAATTTCTCGACATTTTTTGGTCTAAAAGCTGAAAGAAAAGCTAAACAATTCGATTTAATGGCTTGGGTATTGGGCCTGACTCAAGTTGGAATCGGGTTGGGTCGAATCCACTATTTATTTTGGCTTATTAGACTTAAAAACTCCATAACTTCTTATCCCGATTTCACATTCCAACACACAACTTATGTTTGGAAATATATTTAAATTATCTACAACTTTCATTTTGAGAGTTTTCCCAAATACCCAAATTTTGAAGGGGTTATGGCCTCCCGAAGTCATGTCACTCGAAAATGTAACTTAAAAAAAAAAAATCTGATGGCTTCCACTTTGAATTGGCTCAAGGATCTTTCGTGAGTTGTGTTTAACTTCACATATATTATCCATATAACTTGTTGTTTATAAACAATTCATGCCATGTTAAAATTCAAAATTCAAAGTACTTGAATTTATGTCCATTAGCTCACGAATAGTCCAAGATGCAAAAATACGGAATATAACATTCTTCCTCCCTTTAGAACATTCATCCTCGAATGTTAAGCTCGCCTCATAAATTCTTATAAGGAATTTGGGGGAATCTCCTTTATTGCTACAACATATAGTTTCATCTATCAATCAATATAATCAAGTGAGGAGTTTAAATTACCTCTACGTGTAGGGAAAAAGTAAAGGTACTTGTTCTTCATCTCCTCTTCGGCTTCCCAGGTCATCTATTCTCGATTATTATTTTGCCATAATACCTTGACAGGAGCCATATCCTTAGTTCGCAACCTTGTAATCTGTTGATCTAGGATGGAGATAGGTTGCTCCTAGTAGGATAACTCCTCGGTTACCTGGACATCATCTACGGGAAATATTCTAGAAGGGTTGCCTGTACATTTGCAAAGCATTGACACGTGAAAAACTGGATGTATTGCTTCTAAATTAGATGGTAGGTCCAACTCATAGGCAACCTTGCCTATTCTATGAATAATCTGATAAGGGCCAATGTATCTCGGGCTAAGCTTCCCTTTTTTGCCGAATCTCATTACCCCCTTCATGGGTGACACCTTCAAAAAACCCAATCATCAACTTGAAACTCTAAGGGTCGACATCGATTATCTGCATATTACTTTTTGTCAACTCTGGGATGCTAATAATCTTTCCTGAATGAGCTTCACTTTATCCACCACTTGCTAAATTATATCCGGGCTTATTAGTTTAGTCTCACCAATATCAAACCAACCAATAGGTGACCTACACTTTTGGCCTTACAAAGCCTTGTACGATGCCATCTGAATAGTAGAATGGTAGCTATTATTATAAGTAAACTCATTAAGTGGCAAATGATCATCCCAGCTACCTTTGAAGTTAATAATACAGGACCATAACATATCTTCTATCTTCTGAATAGTATGTTTACCTTGTCCATCAGTTTGAGGGTGAAATGCTATACTAAGATTTACTTGTGTTTCCAACCCCTTCTGGAATGATCTCTAGAATCTAGCTGTAAATTGAGCCCCTTTGTCTGAGAGAATAGATGTGGGAATCCCATGAAGTCTTACTATCTATTTGATATATAACCTCGCATAGTTATCAGTTGAATATGTGTTTCTAACTGGAAGAAAATGGCTTGAATTTGTCAGCCTATCTACAATAACCCATATAGAATCATACTTCTGTGGAGTTTGAGGTAAGCTTATAATAAAATCTATATTAATTGCTTTCCATTTCCAGGTAGGGATTTCCATCTCCTGTAATAGTCCGCCAGGCTTCTGATACTCAATCTTAACCTGTTGGCAATTTGGGCACTAGGCTACAAACTTTGCTATGTCCTTCTTCATGCCATTCCACCAATATAAATATCTTAGGTCATGATACATCTTTTTTGACCCTGGATAAATAAAATATCGGGCATAGTGTGCCTCTCCCATAACCTTCTATCGTAGCCCTACAATTTCAGGTACACCTAATCTTTCCTTACATGTTAGCACTCCATCAGGTGCGACCCCGAATGTGGTCTTTTCCTTCTGAAGGTCTGCATCCCTGTACTGTGCTAGAATAAAATCTTCATACTAGCGTTTCTTTACCTCTTCCATGATAGAGGATTTAGCAACTCCTCGAATAGAAACTCCATTACTAGAATCTGCCAAATGGTCTCCAAGGTTAGCTAATTAACAAATCTCGCAGACTATCATTTCTAGCTCTGGTTGTACATCTACCAAGCTACCCATAGATTTATGGCTAAGTGCATCTTCCATAACATTTGCTTTTCCCGAGTGGTATAGAATATCAACATCATAATCTTTCAGCAACTCTAGCCATCTTCTCTGCTGCAAATTTAGCTTCTTCTGTTTAAATATGTATTAGAGACTTTTGTTATCGGTATAGATATCAACATGTACTACATATAAATAATGCCTCCATATTTTCAAAGCATGAATTACGCTGCTGACTCCAGATAATGAGTTGGATAATTTCTTTCAGGCTTTCTTAGCTACCGAGAGGTATAGGCTATGACTCTACCATGCTGCATTAATACACACCATATCCCAATACCAGAAGCATCACAATAAATAACATAACAATCTGGTCCTTCAGTAAGAGTTAGAACTGGGGTCGTAGTCAACTTGTCTTTCAGCAACTGGAAGCTCTTTTCACAAGCATCAGTCCACTAGAACTTAGCTGCCTTCTGAGTTAGCCTTTTTAAAGGCGCTGAAATTGAAGCAAACTTCTCTACGAATCTCCTGTAATATCCTGCTAGACCCAGAAAACTACACACCTCTGTGGGTATCGTAGGTCTAGGTAAAGTCTTTACGGCCTCAATCTTTTGTGCATCTACTCTAATACCATCAGCTACAATAATATGCCCCAATAATGCTACTGAAGTCAACCAAAATTCACATTTAGAGAACTTAGCATACAACTTCCGATGTTGGAGCACCCTAAGTACCATCCTCAAATGATCAGCATTCTCCCCTTTTGATCATGAGTAGACTAGAATATCATCAATAAATACAATCACGAAAAGGTCTAGGAATGGCTTAAACACTCGGTTTATAAGATCCATAAACACTGTTGGGGCATTGGTCAGCACAAAAGACATTACCCTAAACTCATAAGGCTCGTATCGAGTTCTGAATGTTGTCTTTGGAATATCTGCCTCCTTTACCCATACCTGGTGATAGTCTGACTACAAGTCTATTTTTGAAAAAACCCTTAGCACCCTACAACTAATCAGATAAATCATCAATTCTGGGGAGAGGATATTTATTCTTTATTTTCACCTTGTTCAGGTGCCTATAATCAATGCACATTTACAGTGACCCATCTTTCTTCCTCACAAACAATATCGGTGCTCCCCAAGGTGATGTTCTAGGCCTAATAAAACCTTTTTCTAATAAGTCTCGTAATTGTTTCTTCAACTCCTTCAGTTCCTCGGGTGCCATTCTGTAGGGAGGAATAGATATAGGCTGGGTATCTGGCAATACATCTATAGTGAACTCTATCTCCCGCTCAGGAGGAAGACCTGGAAGTTTATCTAGAAATTCATTAACTACCAGAACTGACTGAAGAGTTAGTTCTTCTACTTTCAAATCATGAACATGAACCATATTATAAATATAAACTTTTCTAACCATCCTCCTTGCCTTGATGTATGAATAAACTTACGCCTTGGCGATATTGTATTACCTACCTATTCTATGATTGGCTCCCCTAGAAATTGAAATCGAACTACGTTTCCTCTACAATCAACATTAGCATAACAAGAAGCTAACCAATCCATGCCTATAATAACATCAAATTTTATCATATCTAAATCTATCAAATCGACCTTGGTATGACGACTACATATAATCACCGAATAATTTATATACTTGCTTGGCTATAACAGATTCTCCTACCAGTGTAGCTACCTTAAATGGTTGTAATAGTTCTGGTTTTATTCCAATTCTATTAGGAACAAAGGACAATAAATATAATAATGTGGAGCCTGGATCTATCAATGCATATATATCCTAAGAGAAGATCGATAGTATACCTGTAACCACATCTGGTACACCTCCTGGTCATGTCTACTAGCCAATACATATATGAAGTTCGAAGGACCGCTAGAGCTACAAGCTCCACCGCACCCTCTTCCACAGCCTGCTGATGTATGGATACCCTACCCCATAGGGCGCATAGCTACAGAAAAAGATGAACCAGCAACTGACCCAGTAGGCTGAGCTGCACTACTTAAATTACCGCTGAATGGACAACCCTCATAATATGGCCTTGATGACCACAATAAAAACAAGCACCAGTAGCGAGACGACACTCCCCAAAATAAGGCCTATCATATCGAGAACACCAAGGAAAAGGTGGCCTCGACTGAATCGAACCCCTGGACATTTGTGAACCTAAACCCCAGAACTTTGACTGGCTCCTAATTACTCGGTGCTATCAAATCTCTTACTTATGAATTGTGGGGTGCACTCCGGGATGGTTGAGAAGGATGCCTACTATATTATTGAGGCTGCCTGCCTTGAAACTCACCTGAATAACTGGCTGATCTATCTCTTTCACGTTGGCCTCTGTCATGATCTCTGTTGAGCTGGCACCTTCGGTGCCGATCCTCTACCCTCTGTGCATATGCCTGTGCCCGAGCAATATTCATACCTGGCTGAAAAGCCATTGCCATATAGTTTCAATCAAATAAAGATCTATCCCCATCACATAATGATGCACTCTATCAGCCATATCAGCTATAATAGTGGGTGCATGTCTTGCCAACAAATCAAACTCAAGGCTATAATCTCTAACACTTCTGTCGTTTTGCCTTAAATATAAGAATCTGTCTACTCTGGCTCATCTTATCACTGGAGGTAGAAAGTGGCCAAGGAATGCCTTCACAAACTTACCCCACACCGCTGGAGCAACACCTTCTCCTTTAAGTAACTCCTAGGACTCATCCAATTTAACAGCTACATCACGCATTCAATATGAAGCAAACTCGACAGACTCAGTCTCAGAAGCCTTAATTATCCTCAACATATGCTGCATCTATTGGATAAACTCTTAAAGATCCTTTGTGGGCTTTCATCCATGTAACTCTGGGGATTGCAAGTCAAGAAGTCACGAGCCCTTAAACTATCATGTCTATCTGCATAGTCAACCCCTAATCCATGCTTGCGAGCCTGGCCTGCCGCTATTCTGGTTAGTAACTGAACGACATCTCTTATATCCCTATCCTCTGCCCCTGACTGAGAAGCTGGAGGCTCAGGCATTGGAGCCTCTAGAGCTGGCGGCATAGTAGAGGTGGCCAACTGGAGCCTCAGGCATAGACTGGGCATGGGGCCTAGTAACTCTCAGGGTATGGCTAGTCTCTTCTGCTACTGACTTTCCCTTCTGGGAAGCTGCCACTTTTCTTGGAGGCATCGCTATAAATATAATAATACGTTACAGAGAAATTATCCTAGTAATACAGTTCTATCGCCCAATTTAAAGTAAAAGAAAATATAATATCCTAAATATCCTGTAGCCTCCTGTTTATAGATGTGATGCATAACACACCGATAAACAAGACTCTACTAGACAGGGTGTGTAGACACTCTGAGGATGAACCGCTCTGATACCACTTTTTTCATGAACCAACCCCATAGGCCGTGACTGTTTCCCGAATTGGGCACCCATATACACATCTGTTATCTATAATCGATCAACACTCCTATGGCATGCAATTTATATAGATGGAACTTCGTCTCAAAACTGTCATATATACATATACCGAAATCACCTATCTCCTTGGGAGTTAAAATTTTCAAAGATAGGATAGCATAATACGTAAGCCGATAAGGTTGCTACTATATGTAGGAATGTCCCACTATATATATATATATGTAAACGCGAGCCGGCGATGCTTCAATAACATAATGAATTCAAACATAAACATTTACATACGCAAGCCGATGAGGCTGCCTCTATGAATGAAAATATCCCAAAACATAAGCCATACTGGTACAACTGGACAATATCTATATACAACCCATACATGTATCTACATACCTCTAAGAGAATTAACAATAGCATATGACGGGATATGGCCCCACCGTAATGCTAAATATACAAATATATATATATATATATATACATTATAACGATTGGTACCAAAAGTCCAGGCTCCGAGATAATGGAGCACTTCAAAACCGCTGAGTGGAAATCCTAAACTAGCGGATCCCCAAAATGAGTATCTATATCTACGGGCATGAAACGCAGCCCCTCCAAAGAAAGGAGGTCAGTATGACATATGTACTTAGTATATACACATAAAATACAGTAAGAAAAATCATAACTACAGTCGAGGTTTCAAGAGACAAGTATGATACTCTAGAAATCACTGTACCTTTGTCTTATGAAATAAAGTCGTGCATGCTTATATCATATATCATATCTGGCCCTTTATGGACTCGGTGAATCTGTCGTATACAAATATATTATATTCAGTCCATCATGGTCTCAGCGCCATCAGCACATCATCATGTCATTATATCATATCATTAAATATATATATACTGTACCCAACCCTCTAGTGAGGGACTCACTGAACAATGCAGTAAAATTGTGTATGAATACATACTCGGCCTGGGACTCGGTGAAAGATATATTAAGGCATGTACGAGTAGAGTAGTGAGTAATCATATATATTTAAATCATTATTTGAGACTCAATAGAATAATTAAAATGAACCATCATTTAAAAATCACGAATATTAGCCCTCTTAGTATATCTATGAATAAGAGCTTGTTTGGAATTTATACATTCGTTGTTTGTTTGTTTCATAAGGCCATGCCAAAAGAAAGGAAGGTTATCTTTACCTACCTTTAGTGTTTACTCTCACTCAATATGTATATACTGCCCAATATTCTATCAACCTATATTAAAATGTTAAGCACTACGGTTAAGCTATGAAAAGTCATAAAACGTTCTTTATCGTTAGTAGGTTCTTTATAAAAATTTCGACAGCACCTCCCCTATTCCGTTATCTTTTCCCACTTCCAAATCATCCATACAGTCACCAAATAACATCAACAATCACACATTCAAATGACATGTCAAGGCAAGCCAAAATGATATTCAAAAATACTTCAAACAACCCACATAACATTTGAGTTCCGTTGATTATCAACATGACGACTACGCTGCTATCAAATTACTTCTAATAGGTTACAGTCATCATACCTTATTGAAATGATTTATAACAACCCAACAATTAACCATACAATGCCTAATCATAACTACACTTAATTCCTTCACTTTTAACACATAATCCATGACAATAATAGCAACGCCAATCAACACAATCTAGTTTAAGCAACTCCAAATCTGTCCATTTCATTACCAATACTAATCATGGAATTTTGTTTCTTCCAATTACATTTAATACAAGTTAATCTCTTTATTATCACATTATTTGTAAGTAAGGCAGCCCACATTCATAACATTCAACAACAATTCAAATCCACATACAACTACTACATGAAATGTTATCTTTAATGATTCAAAGTCTTAACATTTTATCAAAACATTACTAGAACAACCCACCCAACATATAATATTAACTATCATTAATCTTCCAAGTTTAATAAGAACATCATCATACCAAAACAACCCCTAATTAACCACATAAATATGCTCAAAAATCTTATGAACACCTACAATACGCCAAGCAAACCACCTCCAATTTTTATACGTTAATACATACAACCTTTTATCTATTTTAATGGAATATAGAAGCAGCCTCATGACAGTAACATCACCCATTTAAATACAAGAAAACCATGTTAATGTTACACCAAGTTCTACCACAGCCCATAAATATCATACCAAAGGGCTCCAACATATATATACAATATCTTCATGCACTTTAGTCTTCCAAATTCAAGAACAACACCACCTCAACAACACCACAACAATAACAACTATTATTAGACATAATCACTCGGTTAATTCCATTCATTTATTCCACTTAAAACAACCTCTTAATCCATAAATCTCAACAAATCAACAAAGGAGTTTATAACGCTATTTGCTCTGTTCTAATCCGTTAAAATTCTAAATAAACTTATTAACAATGAAAAAGGGACTTTAATATTACCTCAAGTGTACAGAAAACACATTAACACTTCTCTTTCTTGGCTAAGTTTTAGCTCAAATTGAAGGCAACGCGACGTACAATACTTTTTTCTTTATAAACTTCGAGATTCGGGGCTTAAATTGTTGTCAATTTTGGTGTTTCTCTCTAGGGTTCTCCTCTCTCACACTCTCTAGAAATTTCTCGACATTTTTTGGTCTAAAAGCTGAAGTAAAAGATGAAAAATATAATTTAATGGTGTGGGTATTGGGCCTGACCCGAGTTAGAATTAGGTTGGGCCGAATCCACTATTTATTTTGGCTTGTCAGACTTAAAGAGTCCAAATATTCTTATCCCGATATCACATTCAAACCCATAACCTATATTTGGAAAGATATTTAAATTATCTACAACTTTAATTCTGAGAGTTTTCCCAAATTTCCAAATTCTGAAGAGGTTATGACCTCCCGAAGTCAGATCACCCGAAAACGTGACTTAAAAAAATCTTTTTGATGGCTTCCACTTTGAATTTTCTCAAGGGTCTTTCGTGAGTTGTGTTTAACTTCACATATATTATCCATAGAACTTGTCGTTTACAATAATTCATGTCATGTTAAAATTCAAAATTAAAAGTACTTAAATTTATGTCCATTAGCTCACGAATAGTCCAAGATGCAAAAATACGGAATATAACATTCTTCCCCCCTTTAGAACATTCATCCTCGAATGTTAAGCTCGCCTCATAAAGTCTTATAAGGAATTTGGGGGAATCTCCTTTATTGCTACAACATATAGTTTCATCTATCAATCAATATAATCAAGTGTGGAGTTTAAATTACCTGTAGGTGTAGGGAATAAGTAAGGGTACTTGTTCTTCATCTCCTCTTCGGCTTCCCAGGTCATCTCTTTTCGATTATTATTTCTCCATAATACCTTGACGGGAGCCACATCCTTAGTCTGCAACCTTCTAATCTGCCAATCTAGGATGGCGATAGGTTGCTCCTCATAGGATAACTCCTTAGTTACCCCCCTTTATAACATTCTTCCCCCTTTAGAACATTCATCCTCGAATGTTAAGCTTGCCTCATAAAGTCTTATAAGGAATTTGGGGGAATATCCTTTATTGCTACAATATATAGTTTCATCTATCAATCAATATAATCAAGTGAGGAGTTTAAATTACCTGTAGGTGTTCTTTATCTCCTCTTCGGCTTCCCAAGTCATCTATTCTCGAATATTATTTTGCCATAATACCTTGACGGGAGCCATATCCTTAGTTCGCAACCTTCTAATCTGTTGATCTAGGATGGAGATAGATTGCTCCTCGTAGGATAACTCCTAGGTTACCTGGACATCATCTACGAGAAAAATTCTAGAAGGGTTGCCTGTACATTTGCAAAGCATTGACACGTGAAAAACTGGATGTATTACTTCTAAATTAGATGGTAGGTCCAACTCATCGGCAACCTTGACTATTATATGAATAATCTGATAAGGGCCAATGTATCTCGGGCTAAGCTTCCTTTTTTTGCCGAATCTCATCACCCCCTTTATGGGTGACACCTTCAAAAACACCCGATCATCAACCTAAAACTCTAAGGGTCGACGTCGATTATCTGCATATGTTTTTTGTCGACTCTAGGATGCTAATAATCTTTCCTGAATGAGCTTCACTTTATCCACCACTTGCTAAATTATATCCGGGCTTATTAGTTTAGTCTCACCAATATCAAACCAACCAATAGGTGACCTACACTTTTGGCCTTACAAAGCCTTGTACGATGCCATCTGAATAGTAGAATGGTAGCTATTATTATAAGTAAACTCAATAAGTAAAATGATCATCCCAGCTACCTTTAAAGTTAATAATACAGGACCATAACATATCTTCTATCTTCTGAATAGTATGTTTAGCTTGTCCATCAGTTTGAGGGTGAAATGCTATACTAAGATTTACTTGTGTTCCCAACCCCTTCTAGAATGATCTCTAGAATCTAGCTATAAATTAAGCCCCTATGTCTGAGATAATAGATGTGGAAATCCCATGAAGTCTTACTATCTATTTGATATATAACCTCGCATAGTCATCAGCTGAATATGTGTTTCTAACTGGAAGAAAATGGACTGACTTTGTCAGCCTATCTACAATAACCCATATAGAATCATACTTCTGTGGAGTTCGAGGTAAGCTTGTAATAAAATCTATATTAATTGCTTTCCATTTCCAAGTAGGGATTTCCATCTCCTGTAATAGTCCGCTAGGCTTCTGATACTCAATCTTAACCTGTTGGCAATTTGGGCACTAGGCTACAAACTCTGCTATGTCCTTCTTCATGCCATTCCACCAATATAAACATCTAAGGTCATGATATATCTTTGTTGACCCTGGATGAACAGAATATCGGGCATAGTGTGCCTCTTCCATAACCTGTTGTCGTAGTCGTGCAATTTTAGGTACATATAATCTTCCCATATATCTTAACACTCTGTCAGGTGCAACCTCGAATGGGGTCTTTTCCTTCTGAAGGGTTGCATCCCTGTACTATGCTAGAATAGGATCTTCATACTAGTATTTCTTTACCTCTTCTATAATAGAGGATTCAATAACTCCTCGAACAGAAACTCCACCATTACTAGAATCAGCCAAATAGACTCCAAGGTTAGCTAATTGATAAATCTCGCGGACTATCATTTCCCTCTATGGTTCTACATCTACTAAGAAACCCATAGATTTACGGCTAAGTGAATCTGCCATAATATTTGTTTTTCCCGGATGGTATAGAATATCAATATCATAATCTTTCAGCAACTCTAGCCATCTTCTCTGCCGCAAATTCAGCTTCTTCTGTTTAAGGATGTATTGAAGACTTTTTTGATTAGTATAGATATCAACATGTATGCCATATAAATAATGCCTCCATATTTTCAAAGAATGAATTACTATTGCTAACTCTAGATCATGAATTGGATAATTTCTTTTGTGCTTTCTTAGCTGCCAGGAGGCATAGGCTATGACTCTACCATGTAGCATCAATACACACCCTATCCCAACACTGGAAGCATCACAATAAATAACATAACCATCTGGTACTTCAAGACGAGTTAGAACTGGGTCGTAGTCAACTTGTCCTTTAGCAAGTGGAAGCTTTTTTCACAAGCATCGATCTACTAGAACTTAGCTGCCTTCTAAGTTTGCCTTGTTAAAGGCGCTGAAATTGAAGCAAACATCCTTATGAATCTCCTATAATATCCTGCTAGCCCTAGAAAACTGCGCACCTCTGTGGGTGTCATAGGTCTAGGCAAAGTCTTTACGGCCTAAATTTTATGTGCATCTACTCGAATACCATCAACTCCAATAATATGCCCTAATAACGCTACTGAAGTCAACTAAAATTCACAATTAGAGAACTTAGCATACAACCTTCGGTGCTGGAGCAACTTAATTACCGTTCTCAAATGATCAGCATACTCCCCTTTTGATCGTGAGTAGACCAGAATATTTTCAATAAATACAATCATGAATAGATCATGGAATGGCTTAAACACTCGGTTCATAAGATCCATAAACACTGCTGGGGCATTTGTCAGCCCAAAAGCCATCACCCTAAACTCATAAAGCCCGTATCAGGTTCTAAATGTAGTCTTTGGAATATCTGCCTCCTTTACCCATACTGGTGATAGCCTGACCGCAAGTCTATTTTTGAAAAACACTTAGCACCTTGCAACTGGTCAAATAAATCATCAATTCTAGGGAGGGGATATTTATTCTTTATTGTCACCTTGTTCAGCTGCCTATAATCAATGCACATTCGCAGTGACCCATCTTTCTTCGTCACAAACAATATCGCTGCTCGCTAAGGTGATGTTCTAGGCCTAATAAAGACTTTTTATAATATGTCTCACAATTGCTCCTTCAACTACTTCAGTTCCACGGGTGCCATTCTATAGGGAGGAATAGATATAGGCTGGGTATTTGGCAATACATCTATAGTAAACTCTATCTCCCGCTCAGGAGGAAGACCTAGAAGTTCATATGAGAATACATCTGGAAATTCATTAACTACCGAAACTAACTGAAGAGTCAGTTCTTCTACTTTAAAATCATGCACACGAACCAAATGATAAATATAACCTTTTCTAACCATCCTCCTTGCCTTGAGATATGATATAAACTTACCCTTTGACGATGCTGTATTTCCCACCCATTCTATGATTGGCTCCGCTGGAAATTGAAATCTAACTACATTTCCTCTACAATCAACATTAGCATAAGAAGAAGCTAACAAATCGATGCCCATAATAACATCAAATTTTGTCATATCTAACTCTATCAAATAGGCGTGGGTATGACGACTACATATAATCACAAAATAATCTATATATTTGCTTGGCTATAACAGATTCTCCTATCGATGTAGCTACCTCAAATGGTTGTATCAGTTCCGGTTTTATTCCAATTCTATTAGCAATAAAGGGAGATATATATGATAAGGTGGAGCCTGGATCTACCAATGCATATACATTCCAAGAAAAGAATGATAGTATACGTGTAACCATATTTGGTGATGCCTCCTGGTCCTGTCTACTAGCCAATGTATATATGCAGTTCCAAGGACCTCTAGAGCTGGAACCTCCACCACGGCCTCTTCCTCAGCCTACTAATGTATGGATACCCTGCCCCATAGGGCGCATAGCTACAGAAGAAGATGATCCAGCAACTGACCGAGTAGGTTAAGCTGCACCACTTAAATCACCCCTAAATAGAAAATCCCTCATAATATGGCCTTGACGACTACAAGAAAAACTAGCACCATTAGCGAGATGACACTCCCCAATATGGGGCCTACCATACCAAGAACACCGAGGCAAAGGTGTCCTCAAAGGAATCGAACCCCTAGACATCTGTGAACCTGAAGCCCTAGACCTTTGACCGGCTTCTGAATACCCGGTGTTATCAAATCTCTTACCTATGAAGTATGGGGCTGCACTTCGGGCTGGCTGAGAAGGATACCTACTATACTATTGAGGCTGCCTACCTCAAAACTTACCTGAAGAACCGAACGATCTAGTTCTTTTATACAGGCCTCTATTATGATCTTTGTCGAGCTGATGCCCTCGGTGTCGATCCTCTACCTCCTATGTATATGCTTGTAACTGAGCAATATCCATACCTGGCTGAGAAGCCATTGCCATACAGTTATAAATCAAATAATGATCTAGTCCCATCACATCATGATGCACTTTATCAGCCATATAAGCTATAATAGTGGGCACATGTCTCGCCAACGAATTAAACTCAAGGCTATAATCTCTAACACTTCTGCCATTCTGCCTCAAATGTAAGAATCTGTCTACTATGGCTCATCTCATCTCCAGAGGTAGAAAGTGTCCAAGGAATACCTCCACAAACTCACCCCACACTGCTGGAGGAGTACCCTCTCCCCTAGATAACTCTTATGACTCATATCAATTAACAACAACATCAAGCAGTTGATATGAATCTAACTCGACAAACATAGAAGCTTTAATTATCCACAACGTACGCTGTATCTGTTGGATAAACTCCTGCAGATCCTCCGTGGGATTGGACCCATAGAACTCTGAGGGATTACAAGTCAAGAAGTCATGAGCCCTTAAACTATCATGTCTATGCGCATAGTTAACCCCTAATCCATGCTTGCGAGCCTGCCCTGCCACTATTCTGGTTCATAACTGAACTGCATCTCTCATAGACTTATCCTCTTCCCCTGTTTGAGAAGATGAAGGCTTAAGCACTAGAGCCTTTGGAGTTGGCGGAGTAGTAGAGCTCACCGACTGGAGCACAACCTCAGGTATAGACTGGGAACGGGCCCTAGTAACTCTTGAGGTCTGGCTAGTCTTTCCTGCTACTGACTTTCCCTTTTGGGCATCTGTCGCTTTTCTTAGAGGCATTGTTGTAAATATAATAATACGTTAGGGAGAAATTATCCTAGTAATACAACTCTATCGCACGATTTAAAGTAAAAGAAAAGATAATATCCTAAATGTCCTATAGCCTCCTATTTATAGATGTGGTGCACAACACACTGATAAATAAGAATCTACTAGACACCGTCTGTAGACACTCCGAGGATGAACCAGTTTGATACCACTTTTATCACGACCCAACCCCGTAGGCCATGACTGGTGTCTGAATTAGGTACTCATATACACGTCTGTTATCTATAATCGATCAACACTCCCATGACATGCAATTTATATGGACGGGGCTTCATCTCAAAACTATCGTATATACATATACAGAAATCACCTGTCTCTTGGGAGTCAAAATTTTCAAAGATAGTATAGCATAATACTTAAGCCGACAAGGCTATCACTATATATTGGAATGTCCCACTATATATATATACATAAACGCGAGTCGACAAGGATTCCACTACATAATGAATTCCAAAATAAACATTTACATACGAAAGCCGACGAGGCTGCTGCTACAAATGAAAACGTCCCAAACCATAAGCCTACTGGTACAACTGGACAACATCTATATACAAACCACACGTGTGTCTACATACCTCTAAGAGAATTAACAATAGCATATGATAGGACAGAGCCCCGTCGTACCCTTAAATACATAAATATATATATATACATTAT
Source organism: Solanum dulcamara (assembly GCF_947179165.1). Lineage (NCBI taxonomy): Eukaryota > Viridiplantae > Streptophyta > Magnoliopsida > Solanales > Solanaceae > Solanum > Solanum dulcamara. The sequence goes on from NC_077245.1 coordinate 42,848,558, forward strand.
AAGGATTGGTACAAAACGTCCAGGCTCCGAGATAATGGAGTACTTCAAAATCGCTGAGTGGAAATTTTAAACTGACGGATCCCCAAAATGAGTATCTATACCTGCGAGCATGAAACACAACCCCTCTGAAGAAAGGGGGTCAGTACGATATATGTACTTAGTATATACGTATAAAATACAGTAAGAAAAATCATAACTACAGTCGAGGTTTCAAGAGACAAGTATGATACTCAAGAAGTCACTATACCTTTGTCTTATGAAATAAAGTCATGCATACTTATATTATATATCATATCTGGCCCTTTATGGACTCGGTGAATCTTTCATCTACATATCTAACATATTCAACCCATCATGGGCTCGGCGCCATTATCACATCATCATGTCATCATATCATACCATCATATATATATATATATATACCATACCCGGCCCTCTAATGAGGGACTCAGTGAACAATGCAGTAAAACTGTGCACGAATACATACCCGGCCTGAGACTCGGTGAAAGATATATTAAGGCATGTATGAATAGACTAGTGAGTAACCATATACATTTGAATCATCATTTGAGACTCAATAGAATAATTAAAATGAACCATCATTTCAAAATCAAAAATATTAGCCCTCCTAGTATATCTATGAATAAGAGCTTCTTTAGAATTTATACATTCGTCGTCCGTTTATTTCATAAGGCCATGCCAAAAGAAAGAAAGGTTAGCTTTACCTACCTTTAGTATTTTCTCGCGCACAATACATATATGCTGCCCAATATTCTCTCAACCTATATTAAAATTTTAAGCACTACAGTTAAGCTATGGAAAGGCATAAAACGTTCTTTATCGTTAATAGGTTATTTCTAAAAATTTGGACAGCACCTCCCCTATTCCATTCACTTTTTCCACTTCCAAATCAGCCATAAAATCACCAAGTGATAACAACAATCACACATTTAAATTCCATGTCAAGAAAAGCCAAGACGATATTCAAAAATACTTCAAACAACCCACATAACATTTGACTTCTGTTGATTATCAACATGACGACTACGATGCTATCAAATTACTTCTAATAGGTTGCAACCATCATACCATATTGAAATGATTTATAACAGCCCAACAATTAACCATAAAATTCCTGATCATAACTACACTTAATTCCTTCACCTTTAACACATAATCCATGACAATAATAGCAACAATGACAATCAACCCAATCTAGTTCAAGCAACTCCAAATCTATCCATTTCAATACCAATGCTAATCATAGAGTTTTCTTGCTTATAATTCTATTTAATACAAGTTAATCTCTTAGTTATCACATTATTTCTAAGTAAGGCAGCCCACATTCATAACATTCAACAACAATTCAAATCCACATACAACTACTACATCATCATGTTATCTTTAATGATCCACAGTCTTAATATTTTATCGAAACATTACTACAACAACCTAACCAACATATAATATTAACTATCATTAATCTTCCAAGCTCAACAAGAATAATAACATCATACATAAACAGCTCCTAATTAACCACATAAAGATGCTCAAAAACCTTATGAACACCTACAATACGCCAAGCAAACCACCTCCAATTTTTATACGTTATTACATACAATCTTTTCATCTATTTTAATGGCATATAGAAGCAGCCACATGACAGTAACATCACCCATTTAAATGCAAGAAAACCATGTTAATGTTACACCAAGTTCTACCACAGCCCATAAATATCATGCCAAAGGGCTCCAACATATATATAAAATATGTTCATGCACTTTAATCTTCCAAATTCAAGAACAACAATTCCTCAAGAACACCAATCCAATATCAACTATTATTATACATAATAACTCAGCTAATTCCATCCATTTAGTCCACTTAAAACAAACCCTTAATCCATTAATCTCAACAAATCAATAAATGAGTTTATAACGCTATTTTCTCTGTTCTAATCTGTTAAAACTTTAAATAAACTTGTTAACAATGAAAAAAGGTCTATAATATTACCTCAAGTGTGCAGAAAACACATTAACACTTCTCCTTCTTGGCTGATTTTTAGCTCAAATTGAAGGCAAAGCGACATACAACACTCTTTTCTTCATGAGCTTTGAGATTTGGGGCTTAAATTATGGTCAATTTTGGTGTTTCTCTCTAGGGTTCTCCTCTCTCACACTCTCTGGAAATTTCTCAACATTTTGTGGTCTAAAAGCTGAAGTAAAAGCTGAAAAATTCAATTTAATGGTATGGGTATTGGGCCTGACCCAAGTTGGAATTGGGTTGGGCCGAATCCACTATTTATTTCGGCCTATCAGACTTAAAAAGTCCAAATATTCTTATCCTTATATCACATTCAAACCCATGACCTATGGTTGGAAATCTATTTAAATCATCTACAACTTTAATTTTGAGAGGTTTTCCAAATTTCCAAATTCTGAAGGGGTTATGGCCTCCCGAAGTCAGATCACCCGAAAATGTGACTTAAAAAAAATCTTTTTGATGGCTTTCACTTTGAATTGCCTCAACGGTCCTTCGTGAGTTGTGTTTAACTTCACATATATTATCCATATAACTTTTCGTTTACAAACAATTCATGCCATGTTAAAATTCAAAATTAAAAGTACTTGAATTTATGTCCATTAGCTCACGAATAGTCCAAGATGCAAAAATACGGAATATAACACTTCACACCGATGAACAAGACTCTACATTAAGCAGCTTATTTGACTTCCTAGAATACTTTAAACCTTGGTCTCGAATACCAAGTTTATCATGACCCAATCTAGACCCTATGTGTGACACGATTATTATAATCGTAAAGGACCCGAATGAAGCCTCTTAACATATCATAAATGAGCATACATAAAGTATTTAAACCAATAAAGCTAAGACATACATGTGGAAACAAAGTCATAATATGAATAGTCTCAATAAAGGGAGAATAAGTTTCAAACTCGAAATGAATGGAAAACATGCACTCCATGATATCCAATATGCCTCTACTAGTATATATGGGGGCATAAAATGATGAAAAAGTCATAAGAACATAAGGGAGGAGTAAACTATCACCTCCTTAAAATATGAGGACTCACTACACAATGATAATAGTAATAAGCTCTAGCCATGAACGGGAGGATGAAATTAATCGTCGGACCCTACATTATGATACAATATAGGCAAAAGTATGTGTTATTACAACAAATGCACTTATTATGTGCGAAGTATCCATAAACAATTAAAATAGGACATAATCAATATGAATTGGGTTGCATAACCAATATCATAAAACATGAGTAAAATCGTATAAATATTTAAACATGATATTTATGTGGTCAATGCATCAAAACATCATCTTAAGAACTTATATATTTTTCATATACTTTGATGTGGGATAGGACCTTCAACCGATATATAAGATTATGTGAGATTTAGCATTGAATCCTAGTAGCAACCCCTTGTCTCATTAACTATGGGCCAACATAGGAGCCCTTGAGGCTTAGAGTAGTGGATCCACAAAGGCCCTTAAAGTTAAAGTTAATGAAATAAATGAAGTTGACACAATTCTACCCAGCAATCAGTCTCCCCATGCCAATATAGGAGGTAATATTGGATTCCATGTAATAGCTCGGATGGTCTTAAATGTCAATTGCGGTCATCTTCCTACCAAATAAATGTTTCAAATGCTATGTACATGATTGATTATGCATACATTTCTCTATGTTTCATATTACACACATGTTATAGTATTTCTTAATTGTTCATGCATGCCTATATACTTAGTACATTCAAAGTGCTAACGCTTACTTTTTTGCCTACATTTTTTTTTTTATGGGAACAGACCCTACACGAGGCTCCCACCTCTCGTGCACAGTCAGGGGTTAAGCAACACCCCCAAGCCTTAACATAAATAATCAAAATAAAATACAAGGAGGGGGACATAAACCTTACCTCCGATCCTATGGTGGTTCATAAGTCGGCTAACCTATTAAGGTCGGCTAACTCATCCCCGATACAAAAAAAAGACTAACTATAACTAGAAAGCAGTAAACCTGTGAGAGGACTCCTCCCGGTACAATTCAACTATGAAAGCATAAATGAGGGAGACTCTCCCCTTTCATGAGAAAAAAGGAAAGTAACCTACACTAGTCCTATTCCAACTATGCTACGTACTAGACATAGCTACATTGAAGATGAACAAGTATACGAAACTTCTATCTCGCATGGGATGGGAAATTCTTTTCATCTTTGCTCTTTTTAGTCTTGTTGTACCAAGTAAATCCAGGTGAAGTGTGCCTTTGTATCAGTATCATGATTACCAGCTACGGAGGCTGAAAGCAGTGATAGTAAGCTTGTTGTTGCAGGTTAGGTTCAGTAGTAGATTCCTCTTTTGGATGGTGGTCAAGTCCTTGGGATACCTGCACAGGCAAACAAAACCAGAAAAATACAAATCTGGATGCTGCTGTACCATGTACTAGTGACTTGTGGATGCTCATTGAGTGTTGCATATGCTGCATACTGCTGTTGCTGTGCTGCATTAGCAACTAACAAAAGGGCAAGCAATTGTGGGAGGTGAAAAGGCTGGTGTAGGTTTGTGTGCAGCTTCTTGTTGCTGCCATTGTAATTAGGCTGCTTGTTGGTCTTTGTTTTGAAATGGTTCAGCTTCTTGGAGTGCCTGCACAGACAAACAAAACCAACAAACCACACAACCCAAGAAATCTGCATGCTGTTGTAACCATGGTCCTTGTTTGCTGCAATTTGGTGGAGTTGTTGCTGGGGTGTGTTGATGTTAGAGAATGTGGATGGAAAGCTGAGTGTGCTGCTCCATAGAAGCCCTAGGATATTGCAGCCCTTATAGCAATTCCAAAGAGGGTCTGCATAAAGGGAAAAAGGCCATGTCCAAAAGGATGGATTTCCAAAGAGGGTGTTGCTGCTGCCAGGAGGATTAAAATATGGTGCCTTGGATATTGGATGGATCTTGTGAGCCTGCACACAATTCAGGAGGGCTGCTGCAGGTGTTGTAGCAGGGTAGCTTTTGGCTGCACCTACAAGTGCAACCATGCACTTTGTGATCCCTTCACCTGCAAAGAGTTCTGCACAGCAAAAACTGTGCTGTAGTTTCTCCTTGTATGCTGCATGTTGTTGGAATTCCAAACTCAGTTGCTGACCCTCCAGCACCAGCCCCTTGATAGTTCTGGTTGTATGGAGGAATTCCACAAGCTGCAAGCTCCAAATGGTGAAGTGCTCCATCATGCCACTGCTGTATTTTTGCCTACATGATATCACTATGTAGGGACCAGAGTTTCTCCATACTCCCTTCTTGGTGGATAGTTTGATCGTTGAAGGCTACATAGTTGGTGAGTTCCCCTATTTTGGGAACCATATTCCTCTTCTTTCTTAGCTCATGTTATGTAAAGACCTTTGGATTCTTTTTCGGTACTTTCAACTCTTATTATGAGGGTGACATAAGGACCTGTCTTAGCCCCTGCTAAGTCTATGATGCAGAGGTATTATTGGACATGTAAAAGAAAAGTTGGACTATTTTCCTTAGTCCTGGTTTCCTTTTTTATTTCCGCTTGTTATTGAATGTCAATACTAATGAAAAGCTAGATGAATGCTAAGAGGCTTGTGTGAGGTACCTCTGGGTGTCTCATTTTCTATGTCACATCTAGGCTATAAACTTGGGTGATGACAAACTTTGTATCAAAGCTTGATATTTTTAATAGTTCTCAGAGTCCAACATACCACATCAAATAGGGTCTTATTAATGATTGTAAAGTGCGCCAAAATTAGGAATAGGAGACTATGAGATGTTTAGGAAAGTTTTCACTTTTTTCAAATTCATATCATGTCCTCGAGTTATCCTAAGACTTCCTCTAACTAATGACTCATTTAATGTCCTCTTGATTATACCTCCAAGAAGAGTGCCTCCACCTAGATCAAGGGTTGATGATGAGGACCAAGCTCCTCCATTTCCCAAAGCTCCACATCTTGAGGAGGTAGTGACCCATGTGAAATTTTGTAACATCATCACTTTGTTGGATCAAGCCGTAGCCAACCAAAATAATAAAGGCATTGTTCCTCATACTTCTTAATTTCCTAATACGGCTTCTAGGATTTGAGACTTCAATAGAATAAATCCGCCCGAGTTTGATGGTTCCAAAGTAGACGAGGACCCTATGGAGGTCATTGATGAGGTTTATCATATTATGGCTATCATGTGAGTGCCTTCAAATGAGAAGGCCAAGCTTGTGGAATATCAACTCAAAGGCATGGCAAGGGTTTGGTATGAGCAATAGGTTGTCGAGAGGGGTGAAGATATAGAGCCTATAGAATGGGAAGAATTCAAGAGAGCCTTCCTAGACCACTTCTTTCCTTTGGAGCTAAGTGACGCAAAGATTCAAGAGTTCATTAATCTTCGCCAAGGGAGAATGAGTGTGAGGGAATATGACCTCAAGTTCACTAAATTATCTATGTACGCTCTTTTCTTGGTCTCCGATCTAAGGGCAATGATAAGTAAGTTTATTTTTGGTGTTTCTAGTTTAGTATCCAGAGAGTAAGAGATGGTCATGTTAGTCAAGGAGATGGACATCTCTTGACTTATGAAATATACAGAACAAATCAAGGATGAGAGTTGAGACAGAGGTCAAGAGGGTTCAAGAAGGTTAGATTTGATGGTGGATGGTTCAATCCTCAAAGGTCCGGTTATGGTGCTGGCAGAAAAGGCCAGGGTGGACAACGATTTGTAGGGAAAGGTTCCACTAATACTCCTTCTCCAAGGTTTATCATGGACAAGGGGATAACCCGATAGTTCTAAGATCTAATGTTGGTGCTCAAGTTTTCCCCGCTTCCAAGAAGTGTGGGAGAACTCACTGAGAGGAATGCTTAGCCGGCTCCAATGCATTCTTCAAGTTTGGCAAGCCGGGCTTCCATGCTAGAGATTGTATAGGTATTGGTCTTAGGACTCAAGGACAAATTGCTCATGGTCAATAAGCTCAAGGAGGTGGACAACACACCAACCTCTTTTATGACTTGGATGGGATACAAGAAGTTAAGAAAGCAACCAATGTTGTTACCAGTATGTTAAAGATATTTGCTTTTGATGTATATGCATTACTAGATCTGGGTGAAAATTGGTTATTTTTTACTCCATTCCTTGCAAATAGGTTTGATGTGTTTCTCGAAATATTAATAAAGCCTTATTTTATGTCAACCCCTGTCATTGAGTTGGTTGTTGCTAGAATGTTATATCACCATGGGATAGTTTAAAATGAGTAATGTTAACCATTCCATTATTCACACAAACCCTTCGATGACTTATCGGTTGCCTTGTCTATAAGATTTGCTCAGTGTCTATCTTGCATAAAGTTTTTCCTTATGATATCATTAAGCTTGATATGGTAGATTTTGACATTATACTTGGGATGGTTTGGTCGCGTGCATCTTATGTTTCTATAGATTGTAAAAGTCGCCAAGTCAATTTTCAATTTTGAAATGAGTCTATTCTTGAATAGAAGGGTCATGATTTGGTAATGAAGGGTAGGCTCATTTCTTGTCTGAAGGCTCGAAAGTTTATTTCTAAGGGTTGCATCTACTACATTATAAGGGTTAGGGATGTCATTTCAGAAAGTCCATACATTGAGTCAGTTCCCGTAGTCAATGAGTTTCTCAATATTTTTTCAATAAACTTCCAGGTGTCCCTCCTAAAAGGGAAGTTTATTTAGGTATTAATCTTCTCCCTGGTACCCAACCTATCTCTATTACTTCCTACCAAATGGCCCAGTGGAATTAAAAGAGATAAAGGAACAATTTAAAGACTTGTTAGATAAAGGATTTACAAGGCTAAGTATTTCACCATGGGATGCTCCCATGTTGTTTGTGAGAAAGAAGGATAGGTCGCTTCGAATGTGCATAGATTACCACCAATTAAACAAAGTAACTGTTAAGAACATGTATTCAATTCCTAGAATAGGTGATTTTTTTGATCAATTGCAAGGGGAAAGTCACTTGTCCAAGATCGATCTTTGATCAGGTTATCATCAACTAAAGGTAAGGGAATGTGACATTCCAGAGATAACTTTTTGAATAAGGTATGGTCACTTTGAGCTTGTAGTGATGTCATTTATGTTGAATAACACATCGGTGGTGTTCATGGACTTAATGAATAGGGTTTTTAAACCCTACCTTGATTATTTTATGGTGGTTTTAATTAATGACATTTTGATTTACTTTCGAGGTGAGGAAGAGAATAAAGACCATTTGAGGGTTTTGCTTCAAACCTTGACGAATAGGAAATTATTTGCAAAATTTAGTAAGTGTGACTTTTTGTTGAAAGAGGTGGCATTTCTTGGCCACATAGTATCCAATGATGGAATCAAGATTGTTCCTAAGAAAATGGAGGCAGTAAAGAATTGGCCTAGACCATTTCTCCTTTGAATATTAGGAGCTTTTTGGGTCTAGACAATTATTATAGGAGGTTCGTTGGACGGTTATCTACTATTTCATCTCGTATGATAAAGTTGACTCAAAAGAAGGTGAAGTTCATATGAACTGATGAGTGTCAAAGGAGTTTCTAAACCTTGAAAAATCGACTTACCTCTGCTCCTATTTTGACTCTACCGGAAGGCTTAGAGGGGTATGTGGTGTATTGTGGTGCTCAAAGATTGGTTTGGGTTATGTCTTGATGTAAAATGGTAAGGTTATAGCCTATGCTTCTAGAAAATTGAAATTGCAAGAGCGTATCTACTGTACCCATGATCTTGAGTTAGCGGCCATTGTGTTTACCCTAAAGATTTGGTGTCACTACCTCTATGGGGTACATGTGGATGTGTTAACCAATCACAAGAGTCTCCAATATGTGTTCACTCAAAATGACCTAAATCTAAGGCAGAAGAGGTGGCTTGAACTCCTCAAGTACTATGACATAAGTGTGCATTATTATCCGGGTAAAGTCAATGTGGTTTCCGATGCACTTAGTAGAGTGTCTATGGGGAGTGTGGCCTATGTTGATGAAGGAAAGAGGGAATTGGTAAAGGATGTTCACCAGTTGGCTAGATTAAGGGTGAAGTTGAGTCATTCTGATGATGGTGGTGTGGTTGTTCATAAGGAGTCCGAATTGTCCTTGATGGTGGACGTTAAGTCAAAACAAGACCTTGACCCGATATTAGTAGAGCTAAAGAAGTTGGTGAAAAAAAAAGAAAGTAGATGTCTTTCTACAAGGGGGGGATGGGGTACTTCACTACCAATGCTGGTTAAGTGTTCTGGATGTGGATGTCCTAAGGGGTTTGATTTTGAAGTAGGCTCATAATTATTCATACTCTATTCATTTCGGTTTGATGAAAATGTACCAAGACATAAAAGAGCTTTATTGATGGGGTGGCATGAAAAAGGACATTGCAAGGTTCGTGGCCGAATGTCCAAATTGCCAACAAGTTATGGTTGAACATCAAAGACTGGGTGGCCTAGCCCTAGACATTGAAATCCCCACTTGGAAGTAGGAAGAGTTGAACATGGACTTTATAGTAGGTTAGCCTCATACTCGGAAACGTTGCGATCATGGCCACGTAAAGGGTAACAAAAGACAAATTTTCACCCAGATCAAGTAAGGCATAAACATTATAGTGAATGACCCGTAACGTACCGGTAACAACATCGGAGTCTCCTCCACTTCTTGCCTACCGTGAAGAGCATAAACCTAGTTGTTATGTTAAACACATTTTTATTGTACTTGAGCACCTTGAAAAATTTGTCGTTGAGGATGACCATCTTTGACCTTACACTCCTTAGCATGATAACCCATCTTACCACATAGATAGCACATATTCAACCCTGTTAAAAACTAACCCTTGTGGTTCTTGCCATACTTCTTGCATGCGGTATTAACTTGGGCAATAGGAGCACCTCCTTGAGGCTTAGGGTTGGGCATCCTATCTTGGTCAAACCATGGATTATGACATTTGAAGATCCTTCACCGGAGTACCTTTGGCAAAAATGAGGACATCCACCACCTCCGTACTTAACATAAGATAAATCACCACCATAGGTCCTTCGCTTCTTGGACTCCCTTGTTTTCTCTTTTAGCTTCTTACTCCTTATTTTTTACACATAGGTCATAATTATAGAGATGTCAATTTCCCAAATCAAATGGCCATCCTAAACTCCTTAGAAACCGCATCTAACACACCCGACATGAACTTGCTCATACAAGCTCTTAAGTCGGCAACCATAAATGGAGCATCTTTTGACAATTGGGTGAACTTGAGTGCATACTCCCTCACACTCATACTACCTTTCTTAAGGTTAATGAATTATTGCACCTTGGCCTCCCTTAGATCCAATGGAAAAAAGCGATCAAGAAACAATCTTTTGAACTACTCCCAAGTCATGGGATCCGCCTCTCTAGGCCTTTCGCTTTTTCATTGATCAAACCAAATTTGGGCAACACCCTTCAATTGGTACGTATCCAACTCTGGCCTCTCAACCGGGCTAACACCCATAATATCCACAAGCTTGTGAAGTCTATCAACAAACTCTTATGGATCCTCTTCCACCTTAGAACCCCAAACTATAGAGGATTCAGCCTCATGAAATCAAGAACTCTTGTTGCCGTCGTACCCACATTTGGGTTCACGGGAGCAACAACCTCATGATTTTCTTGAGCCGTAATGGATTGAGCAAGTACTTGAAAGGTTGCTTGAAACTCAGAATTAGATACTCGGTCATTCAAGTGATTATTCAGATCTTTTTTCTTCTCTTCAACAACATTCCTTCTAGCAGGATATCTTCATGGAATCATTTTCTAAAAATCACAAACAACAAGCGTTAGAGGGAAACACTTTGAGACCACTCTACCGCATGACATAGATTATGAAAGAAGTGAGATTTTCCTAAGACATTTCACAGCCTCCTTTTCATATATGTGGTGTTCTTCACACCAATGAACAAGATTCTACTTAACGCGACAAGTTAGACTCCCTAGGACACTCCTAAACCTTGTGCTCTGATACCAAGTTTGTCACGATCTAAGCCTAGGGCCTAGACGTGACATGGTGATCGAGATGCGAAGGACTCCAACTAAGCCATCTTAACATACATCGCATATATAAAGTAGAGAAACATAGTAAATAAATGAAAGTAACAACTTAAAAAATGGATCTAAGGGATAGTAAACTCTATTAATGTCCAACCGGACTACATAAAATAGCGTCTAAGCATGTCTCTAGTCTAATCTTTGATGGGGGCTTAGGACACGCTCAAAGACACCTAAAACAATTGAAGAAAATCAATGAAACCATGTGAAAAGAAACCCATGTCCTCGATGATATGAGGACTCACCAACTTCTTGGAGAAAACTAAGCACTATAGCTATGAATGGGATGATCGACATCCGCCCCTACATTATGAGATAATGTAGGAAAAATATATGTTAGTACATAGAAGTTACTAAGTATGTGAGATATGCATGAACAATTAATAGGACAGGAGCAATATGACATAAGATGCATGACCAAAATAATAAACACTTATGGTCAATGCATCATAAAACTTCATAGAAAATCCCATTTCTTGACATTCAACTTGTGTGGGATAAGACCTTTAACCGACATATTAACACCATGTAAGCCATAATTTGGAATCCAATATAACCCTAATCAAAAGGTGGAGGCTACCTTACTAGGATATACTCTGTCATGGTACTTCAACGCAGCTGTGTTATATGTGGATCCACTAGCTAGACCATGAAGGCAATCTTATGTCGGCAACAAAGTTTGGGCCTTTAGGTTGCTACTAGGATTCCCTTAGGTAACTAACTATGTTGCCGAATCGAACCCAACATAGAAGTCCTCTTAGTGCTTAGTCGATATCCCTACGAAAAATCATAAAAACATTATCATAATATAATAGGGAAAGATAGTAACTACCTATCATCCCATGTTTTACAAAACATATTAGGAATAGCTCATTAACTTAAATGATTCATGGGCATCCATAACTTCAGTGAGAATTGTCCTTATCACTATCTTAAATATGATTGTGTGAGAATTTTACTTATCACACCATAATAGTTTTCTTTGTTCATCATAACTTTCATCATTAAATCCTAATCTCAAGTTTAAATAATAGAACTTTCCTTGAAGATCATTGAACTCATAATTAACTCATAAAAAATTTCTTTAATGAAATGGCTTTATGCATGGGCATTCATAATTCAACTTAAAATCATGAAATTCATGCAGATACATGCTTAGAATAATCATTGGTAACAATTCAATATAAAATTGAAACAACCCAATGCAATTCATCAAAACTAGGGTGCATAGACCATTAAAAATAGAGGAAAAACTTGGAGAAATTTTAGGACTGCATGTAAAAGGAAACCATGGATCAATCCCCACATACCTTGATTGAAATAACTTAGTATTGAGAAGAAACCTTGAATAAAATGAAAAACCCGAGCTTGAAACTTTGAGAGGAACCTTTAGAGAATTGAGAACTTGCCTTAGGATAATTTAGAAGAATGATTTAGAATGAGAGAATTTCAAAGGATTGGGTAGATATAGGCTTGAACTTAGCCATAATTGTGTCATGGTTCATTGAATCGAACTTGGGAAATAACACAAATACCATTCACAAAATTGGAATTTTGGAATTATGACTCTAACTTATGACTCGTTCTCAAATCTATGACTCGTAGACTTGAGTTGTAGTGCAGGGCATGAGAAACCCTTAAAAAACAAGCCTAAAGAGTTTCCTTACGAGTCAAGTTTATGACTCATCATCATATCCACCGGTTGTCAAACTGACTCGTGTTGCAAGTCTTGGAAACGACTTGAAAATTGGTCTCTGAAGTTTGCATATGAGTAATTTCTATGACTCGTCTTCATGACTAGAAGTCGTCGTTTGGACTCGTCTTGCAGGTCTTAAAACCTGCAAACTTTGGAGTAACCAAACTTTTGAAATGACTCACTTTGATGAATCGTAGACACTCCTAGAACTCGTCCTGGTGAGTTATAGGGTGCCACCTGAAGTTGGTTCTGAATAGACCCCTGGGACTCACTCTATGACTCACTCTTACGAATCGTAGAGTAACCCATAAACATGAGGTCATTCCACAGTTTGGGCAATTTCTTCTTGGTTTCAAATTTTTGACTTCTGGGGTCTTACAGTTTTCCTCAGAACAAGAGCTTTTGCGAGTATATGTATTGATATAAATTATTATATAATTAAAAATCAAATAATATTATTAATAAATGCATTTGAGTTATAAAATAAAAATAAAGTATAATTAAGTTATTGAAAATGATTAATTTGATATTATTTTGCTCGATTAACAAAAGAAGAATATTTTTATACAAAAATCCCCAGACATATAAAAGAAACATCGATAGAATGAAAGTTTTACAATAAAATCTTGATTAAAAAAATAAAAACTCAAACAAAACATACATTTTTAACTTCGATTTTGATCAATACACAACTGCTTCCTTCATGTCTCACAAGAATGTCATAATCAATTTGAATACCAACATATATGTGTGTGTGTGTGAGAGAGAGAGATTCATCGTAATTTACCAAACTGTAATTAAATTTGAATTTCATGATAAGCTCAGATCTAAATATTTCTACAAGTAACATAAGATAATGCTAACTATTATGTCGACTAATTCATTTACCAAGCTTTTAAAAGATACATTTCATATTAATTGTGATTAATGAGCTATTATCGCTAATCACATTTCTCTAACTTTGATTTATATTTGAGCTTGTCAACTATGTCTCAACCAAAACATAAGGGCTAGATGATTTTTGTAATCAAATTTGTGGCCTTTGACCAAAATTGTTTTCCTGTAACACCTTTTTCCTCTTACTGTAGTACTAAATTGTGGTGGAAAGCGAAAATAGACCAAAAGAATGATTCATTTGGATCGATGAGTCTTTTCAGCCTAAAAATATCGATCTTGAAATCCTCAATTTATCAAACTTTAAATTTACCGGGAAAAATCCAAATTATGCACAGTTAATATGATGAAAATAATCGATGAATTAACAAGTTTATGCCAAAATCAATTTACCCATAATATAAGAATCCTAAATATAACTTTTTCATCAGAAACGGGGTCCAAATTGATAAGACCCCAATTTTCCTCAAGAAATTTACGGATAGGAAAAGAAAACTAGATGAAGAAATTATTAGAAAATATTGAATCGAGGATTGTATACTAACCCTCATATTATATCGAGAAAAAAGTCGCAAGAATCACTTCATTCTGAAATTTGTATACCTGTATGACTCTATTTTTCTCTAAAAATTCAGCAACTTAAATTTTCACTAAAAGAGTTATAACTTCCTCATACGGTAGCAAAATAGCCTAATTCTATTTCATAAATGTCTTAAATAATGGTATGGACTTGCTCGTTCAATTGAAACTCAATTTCGTACTCGTTTGCCTAGTCAATTATTGTTTCTACTCGGTAAATATGTATTTCATATTTCATGATAAACTTCCAACCTCTGTATAGTTAAGATGCACCAAAATTTATAGATTAGCCCTATAATTCATGCTCAAAATTTTAGAAGTTTCAGAATAATTTTCCGATCTTTAAAACTAATAATGAATCTTTTTGTTGCAACAATATGCTGAAACGGCGCAAAGAATCCAAAAAGCTTAAAAAGTCACTCAAAATTGATTCGGAACTTTCCGAACCCAAACCAAATATATTACTAGCTTGAAAATAATATTTTGGACTCAATGGAGCAATTATAATTTGAATTCAAGTTCTCCTTGACCCAAAAACCAATTAGTCACAACTAAACTAATTTTAGGCCTAAAAGTACCAAATCTAGTTCGCGACCTCTGAAAATTCAACCAAGATCATTGATAGGCTTAAAATCATCCCCTGAATCCAATGGAGTTTTAGAATTCCATTATAAACATCAGAACCCTGAATGTTGACCAAGTCAAATTTATGAAAAAAATTCAATCATTTCCAACTTAGGACCTTAAATCTACGTTACAACTCTAAATCTAATTCTGTCAACTCTCCCTGACCAAATTATACATTCTAGAGCTGATGAAATCAACGAAATTCCATTCTGAGACTCGTAGTTTCGGTTAGTACCAAAAACCATTTTTGAACATTTTAAGCCTTCAAATTCTCAAAACATCCAAAAACTCAATTTTTCAAAGAATTTTCCAAAACAAACTTCGATAACTGAATGATCATGACTCAAGGAAAATACTGAGAGGGGTAAATGATCATTTTATAAAAATTATAAAAAATAACCTTCAGAGTCATTATAGATATCGATCAGCTAATGTTATTTTTACTGTCGACAAGAAAGGTTCTTTGTTTGTTGTATCAGCAATGAAGCATATGTAAAGAAAACTAGCTAAACTGATAATGCCACAATTTGGCATGCTCGGCTGGGTCATGTGGGCTACCAAATGTTTTAACAAGTTTCTTCTAAGAAGTTTGTATATCCAACTCAGACCATTTAAGGAGAAGAAGAAGGTGAACAACAATGTCACGCCCCGGGAGGGTACCCTAGATGTAATCGGCACTCAAAAACAATTTTTGGCTCCCAAGCGAACCACATAGCCTGATCACACATCCGTTCATTCATTCAATCAGCGGAAGACAAGAAAATAAAGAGAATATTCGGTGGGCAACTCAAACATCAATCTAACTCAAATAATAAAGGCCATGGGCCAACAAATCAACTCTAATATTTGTCATTATAAATAGTTTGACAAGAATAATTTTAAGGAAAGAAATACTCAATCGACGCATCATTATCTAGTCTATGAAGCCTCTATCACTACTATCTAATTGGTGCTAATGACATGTTCATGGCTACCTCAATTCAAAATGAAAAAGGGCTAACTCGATGCAAGAATACACAAACGGTGTCCTCCAAATGTAGGGGAGGACTCACCAATACACTGAGAGTGGGTGTGGATCTTCAACGGAGCGCTGGTTGATGATCTCTAGTACCTGTCTCTACATCATAAAACAATGCAGGCCAAATGACGTCAGTACGTGGAATGTACTGGTATGTAATATGGCAGAATGAAACATACCTCAAGGAAGAATAACATCGGGTCAACTATCTCGAATCAAAAAGGTAGGAGAGACTCTCATAAGACGCCATAAGTTTAAAGTAAGAATACATTTTTAGACAAAGACCAATCATATACCATACAATCCAATCCAATCATGTACAATACCGTTCAATCAAATCATTTACAATTCGATCCCATCCAATCCAATCATGTGTCCAATCCAATCCGATCACATACCATCAACTATAATTCAATCACATATTATCTAATCCAATCCAATCACATATCCAACCCAATCCAATCACATACCTAATCCAATCCAATCTAATGATATGCTATCAACTCAATTTAATAGATATGCAGTTTAGAATTATGCAATGTTTTACAATTCAACTCAATACTCTACAATCACAATCAAACCAATCACATCAATCACAATCCATTCAATTTGGGAGTTTCTCTAACTGACAACTATCACCATATGAGCGAGTGAAAGTACAACAAGTCGACGTTGTTGCCACGTTCGTTCACACCTTGCCAGGGTATGAACGAATCAACCAATCATGGATCCAATCCAACCAAGTCCTATAATGTCAGGACAATAAAATGGGAAGCATCCGAATTTAATGTTTTCATCCCCTCCTACATTTGGCGACATAGTTTATTGGTTCGAGTATGGAATATACTCTTACCCAATTCGGTGCTCGATACTCCTCCCAAGACTCAATATGCTCATATCTATCAAGTGAGTAAAATACTCAAAATACTCATTTAGTCTCATTGGACTTTTTCAAATCAACTCATTTAGTCTCATTGGACTCTTTTCAAAACTCAAATCAAATCTGGCCTCATTGGACCTTCTTTCAAATCGACTCATCTCAAATCATCAAACTCTTCTCTTTAAATTGATACTATCTCAACTCAATGGATGTAGAAAATATTATATCCATTTAAACTATAATTCTAACTCCTCAACTCTACCTCAAAATAGACATTTTTATGTAAAAATGTTCAACTCATTTATACTCAAAAAACTCGTGTTCAAAACAATTAAAAGACTACTCAACTCAACTCATGCTTAAACTCTTTTCAAATCATAGACGAAAATAATTACTCTGTAAACTCAAAATAGTGTATAAATAGTTTATGCAAAAATGGTTTCAAAATCATTTATTTCCAAAATGCTCATAAGACTCCAATCAACTCAGATTATGCAAATCACATATCACATAATCACATTAGACTCCAATCCACTCCATCACATAACATCCTCATCAATATACCTCTTCATCAATCATTCTACACATTTTAAATAAGCACTATTCACGTCATCACTCACATCGTCATCAAAACATCATCATCAGATCACCATCATATATTATCATTTACGTCATCATCAAACGTTATCATCACATCATTGTTAAGTATCATCATCACATCAATCATCAAACATCTACTCCAAAATCCTTATTTGGTCCTTTATTCATTTTATAGAAGCAAAGGGACATTCTTAACTAACTAATTCATTCTTTTCATTCCAATCAATACATATATACACACAACTATCCATCTCAACCTCAAGACATTTATGACAAGAAATCTTATCTTGGGTTCATGTGAATGAAATATGAACCCATACTCTCAATAAAACTCAACTCATTTATATCGCCAATACCTATAAATCTATATACAAAGATATATTTGTAGTTAATAATATGAAAAATAACTATTTAGTAACTCAAGTCATTAAAATCATCAACCAACCAATAATATTTAAAAACATTCCATAGTTTAGGGAAAACTTTCAAGAAAACCTTTTTAGAATGTGTAACTCTTTCACAACTCCTAACCAACACATCTATGGGCATATGGAAGAACTCAATCCATATTTTAGGTAAGCCTTACATACCTTAGAATAGACTCTTGAAGAAACCTTGTTGTTGGGTCTTCAATGGAGGACTCAAATCTTGAAGTTCTTGGAACTCTTCTTGTTGGAAATGGAGAAGAAGAAGAAGAGAGAGAGAGAGGAACTCCTAGGGCTTTTCTAGAGAGAGAGTGGGGGCTTAAAAATGTGTTCCCAAAAGACCAAGGATAATACATATATAACTTGGGTAAGTTCCCAAATTACCCCTCCTCAAAAGTTCTGAAAATAGGCAAAAATGCACCTGGCGCGATAGTGGCGCGTCGCGCTATTGCAGCGCCAGGCCAACTACGCCTAAAAACCTGCACATTGGTTAGTGGCACATCGCTCCAAGGACCAAACTACTGAGGCACATTCTTGGCGCGATAGTGGCGTGTCGCGCCCTTATAGCGCCAAGGCCAAAGTTTCTGCGTTCTAGGAATTGGCTTGAAAAACCCTGCACACCTTTTAGTGGCGCGCCGCGCCAGAGCCGAAACTACTGAGGCATGTTTCTGGTGCGATAGTGGTGCGTCGCGCCTCTGAGGTGCCAAGCTCAATTTTCCAGCAATTGCAACCCAAGCCTGAAAATCCCTGCTGTGCTAGTTTACCTTAGGATCGACATAGCTTTTGACTCCAAACTCCAAAAATTACGCTCTTGGTGGCGTTGGAAAGAAGACTCGACGACCTTTAATTTGGTAGTTCGTGGTCCACCATGTTCTTTATATCCTAGGAGATATGGTCATTTGAAGTTGACCCTTATACTAACTCATCCAAAAACTTAATCGATTGGAGTTCTTTGGACTCGACTTGGTGTTAGAGATCCCTTATGACCCCTAAACACATCTAACACTCTTCAAATACTTAGGAATTAATCCTAACTCATGTGTAGAATTACAAGTCCTCCGGTCGGAGTCTACCCACACGTGAAGAAATGTTCGATTCTTTGCGAAAAAATTTCCGGGGTGTCACATTATCTCCCTCTTAGGATCATTCGTCCTCGAATGATGAGTAAACCAATGGTGGACTCAAGGCACGAATAAAAATCGAAACTCAATCGAATCAACCAATCGAGCAATTTAGACAATTGGCTATTCAAACTCAAGAATAGACAAATCATTTCAACTCAGGAATAGGGACATCGCCTTCATATTCTCATTATTTGGCATGAATAGAACATCGAAACTCCATCAACCGAATCATTGAAACATCTATATATTCAACCGTCGAATTCAAATTCACGAGCGACATTTCCAATCCTCTTCACCATTTTATGAGGTCAATATATCGGTGTCCAAACTTCTTCTCCTTTCCAAACCTCATAACACCCTCCACATACCTCCAATCTTTCCCCCAAATGCTATCATTAGCCTACTACCATCACTCTCACAGTGACAACCATACACTCAACCTTATCACTCTAACTACCTCACTCATATCTAAGAGTTCCCGAGCTTACTTTAACCCTTCTACCTCCATTATTGTATAAGCTCTTTCCCGGAGACGCACTAACATACTCTTACCTATCTATTGTTCATCACAAGTTCTCATCTCGCTCCTACTTCATACATTTATCCTTGACTAGACAAGTACAAAACAACTATCACAATCGGGAAGCACTCACTCTCCCTCATCTACTCTTGCTCAACCCCATCTACTATCATCTTGGCTAACTCATCACTATCGAAAACTCAAGACTTACTTTAGCTCATTACCCTATCATCTCCCCCTTAGCTTAAAGGCATCAACTGAAGGATACTAACTAGTCACCCAACACAACTCACAATTTAGAACCTCATATAACTCTATACTATTTCATATACATATCTTAAGCCTCTTCTCGCCAACTGACTTAGCCTCAACTCACTACTTACATTTGAGGGTCACATACCCCTCTTTCCATGACACGTACTCCTCATGACTTAATATCCTAATCTCTTGCATATGTCATGTCAAGCCTACTGAATCAAACCTTAAAACTAGCACTATCACGATCATTCTCTACACCTTGTTACTCACCTCCTAGATACTTCACCCTAGCTACAAGCCTCAATCAACCATCATTCTCACTATTTTAGTTCTACTCCTTTAACTCCCTCTTCGTACCTCTACAATCATTCTACCAACCATAGCTCACCATACCTCAAACCACATTTCCTTGAATGGTGAGACTTGTCACTCAGATACGCAACTTCCCCCTCGATGGTGACATTCGAATCAAGATATAGGGATAAGATTCTAGGATACATCTCGCTCTAACTCAATGCACGATCCATACGAATAAGAGTACATCCTTCCAGATCAATAGAGTTAAGCATAGTAATCGGCTCCTCTCAAGCCTTGTGCCGTCTCTTCCCTTCCTCAAGACTTTATCTTAACTCATCAACAAGAATCTCATATCTACCGTTTCAACTACCTTGAGTATGAGGGGTAGTCAAATGGATTTGAGCAATGCACGAATTAGAAGGGAACATTTATAGAGTTAAACTCTATCGCACGAATTCAGAATATGAAAGAACAGAAACAAATTCTTAATGTCCTATAGCCTCCGGATTATAGGTGTGGTGCACAACACACTCATAAGCAAGACTCTACTAGACACGGCTTCATAGACTCCCTAG
The DNA here is from genome assembly GCF_947179165.1 of Solanum dulcamara. Classification (NCBI taxonomy): domain Eukaryota; kingdom Viridiplantae; phylum Streptophyta; class Magnoliopsida; order Solanales; family Solanaceae; genus Solanum; species Solanum dulcamara. The sequence goes on from NC_077245.1 coordinate 42,869,140, forward strand.
GACACTTGAACTCTGTGCTATGATACCATGTTTGTCACGCCCCGGGAGGGTACCCTAGATGTAACCAGCACTCAGAAACCATTTCTGGCTCCCAAGTGAACCACATAGCCTGATCACACATCCATTCATTCATTCAATCAGTAGAAGACAAGAAAATAAAGAGAATATTCGGTGGGCAACTCAAACATCAATCTAACTCAAAGAATAAAGGCCATGGGCCGACAAATCAACTCTAATATTTGTCATTATAAATAGTTTGACAAGAATAATTTTAAGGAAAGAAATACTCAATGGACGCTTTACTATCTAGTCTATGAAGCCTCTATCACTACTATCTAATTGGTGCCAATGAGATGTTCATGGCTACCTCAACTCAAAATGAAAAAGGGCTAACTCGACGCAAGAATACACAAATGGTGTCCTCCGAATGTAGGGGAGGACTCACCAATATGTTGAGAGTGGGTGTGGATCTTCAATGGAGCGCCGGTTGATGATCTATAGTACCTATCTCTGCATCATAAAACGATGCAGGCCAAATGGCGTCAGTACGTGGAATGTACTGGTATGTAATATGGCAGAATGAAACATACCTCAAGGAAGAATAACATTGGGTCAACTATCTCAAATCAGAAAGGTAGGAGAGACTCTCATAAGACGTCATAAGTCTAAAGTAAGAATACATTTTTAGACAAAGACCAATCATATACCATATAATCCAATCCAATCATGTATAATACCGTTTAATCAAATCATTTACAATTCGATCCCATACAATCCAATCACGTGTCCAATCCAATCCGATCACATACCATCAACTCTAATTCAATCACATATTATCTAATCCAATCCAATCACATATCCAACCCAATCCAATCACATACCCAATCCAATCCAATCCAATGATATGCTATCAACTTAATTTAATAGATATGCAATTTAGAATTATGCAATGTTTTACAATTCAACTCAATACTCTACAATCACAATCAAACCAATCACATCAATCATAATTCATTCAATTTGGGAGTTTCTCTAACCGACAACTATCACCATATGAGCGAGTGAAAGTACAACAAGCCGACGTTATTGCCACGTCCGTTCATACCTTGCCAGGGTATGAACAAATCAACCAATCATGAATCCAATCCAACCAAGTCCTACAATATCAGGACAATAAAATGAGAAGCATCCGACTTTAACGATTTCATCCCCTCCTATGTTTGGTGACGTAGTTTATTGGTTCGACTATGGACTATACTCTTACCCAATTCGGTGCTCGATACTCCTCCCAAAACTCAATATGCTCATATCTATCAAGTGAGTAAAATACTCAAAATACTCATTTAGTCTCATTGGACTCTTTCAAATCAAATCATTTATTCTCATTGGACTCTTTTCAAAACTCAAATCAAATCTGGCCTCATTGGACCTTCTTTCAAATCGACTCATCTCAAATCATCAAACTCTTCTCTTTAAATTGATTCCATCTCAACTCAATGGATGTAGAAAATATTATATGCATTTAAAATATAATTCCAACTCCTCAACTCTACCTCAAAATAGACATTTTTATGTAAAAATGTTCAACTCATTGATACTCAAAAAACTCGTGTTCAAAACAATTAAAAGACTCCTCAACTCAACTCATGCTTAAACTCTTTTCAAATCATAGACGAAAATAATTACTCTTTAAACTCAAAATAATGTATAAATAGTTTATGCAAAAATGGTTTCAAAATCATTTATTTCCAAAATGCTCATAAGACTCCAATCAACTCAGATTATGCAAATCACATATCACATAATCACATTAGACTCCAATCCACTCCATCACATAACATCCTCATCAATATACCTCTTCATCAATCAGTCTACACATTTTAAATAAGCACCATTCACGTCATCACTCACATCGTAATAAAAACATCATCATCACATCACCATCATATATTATCATTTACGTCATCATCAAACATTATCATCACATCATTGTTAAGTATCATCATCACATCAATCATCAAACATCTACTCCAAAATCCTTATTTGGTCCTTTATTCATTTTATAGAAGCAAAGGGACATTCTTAACTAACTAATTCATTCTTTTCATTCCAATCAATACATATATACACACAACTATCCATCTCAACCTCAAGACATTTATGACAAGAAATCTCATCTTGGGTTCATGTGAATGAAATATGAACCCATACTCTCAATAAAACTCAACTCATTTATATCGCCAATACCTATAAATCTATATACAAAGATATATTTGTAGTTAATAATATGAAAAATAACTATTTAGTAACTCAAGTCATTAAAATCATCAACCAACCAATAATATTTAAAAACATTCCATAGTTTAGGGAAAACTTTCAAGAAAACCTCTTTAGAATGTGTAACTCTTTCACAACTCCTAACCAACACATCTATGGGCATATGGAAGAACTCAATCCATATTTTAGGTAAGCCTTACATACCTTAGAATAGACTCTTGAAGAAACCTTGTTGTTCGGTCTTCAATGGAGGACTCAAATCTTGAAGTTCTTGGAACTCTTCTGGTTGGAAATGGAGAAGAAGAAGAAGAGAGAGAGATGAACTCCTAAGGCTTTTCTAGAGAGAGAGTGGGTGCTAAAAAATGTGTTCCCAAAAGACCAAGGGTAATACATATATAACTTGGGTAAGTTCCCAAATTACCCCTCCTCAAAAGTTCTAAAAATAGGCAAAAATACACCTGGCGCGATAGTGGCACGTCGCGCCAGGATAACTACACCTAAAAACCTGCACATCGGTTAGTGGCGCATCGCGCCAAGGATCAAACTACTGAGGTACATTCTTGGCGCGATAGTGGCGCGTCGCGCCCTTATAGCGCCAAGGCCAAAGTTTCTGGGTTCTGGGAATTGGCTTGAAAAACCCTACACACCTTTTAGTGGTGCGCTGCGCCAGAGCCCAAGCTACTGAGGCGCCAAGCTGAATTTTCCAGCAATTGCAACCCGGGCCTGAAAATCCCTGCTGTGCTAGTTCACCTTAGGATCGACATATCTTTTGACTTCGAACTCAAAATATTACGCTCGTAGTGGCGTTGGAAAGAAGACTCGACGACCTTTAATTTGGTAGGTCGTGGTTTCACCCAATTCTTTATATCGTAGGATATATGGTTGTTTGAAGTTGACCCTTATACTAACTCGTCCGAAAACTTAATCGATTGGAGTTCTTTGGACTCGACTTGGTGTTAGAGATCCCTTATGACCCCTAAACACATCTAACACACTTCAAATACTTAGGAATTAATCCTTACTCGTGTGTAGAATTTCAAGTCCTCCGGTCCGAGTCTACCCACACGTGAAGAAATATTCGATTCTTTGCGAAAAAATTTCCAGGGTGTCACAAACAAGCAGCGAGAAGGTCAACAAGGGACAAAAATAAGTTGGACTACCTCAAAGATTAGAGGTCAAACTTAAAAACTATTATGTGACCATGTGTTTCTTTATAGGTATATTAACCATGGAAAAATCATGAAGTTATGAAGAAGCAAAGGGCTATCCACATTAGCAAAAAAGCCACGCAAGAAGAGATTGACCCGTCAGACAAGAATGGAACTTGGGAATTGGTACCCAAACAAGAAAAGTGTGATCCAGTTACTTGAAAATGGGTATTATCGTTGAAGAAACAATCAGATGCTACCATTGATAGATTGAAAGCTTGTATAGTTGCTCGTGGTTTTTCTAAAAACTATGAATTTGACTACGAGGAAACTTTCAGTGCGGCGGCAAAGATAGTGACAGTAAGGTCACTTATTTCTCTTGATGCATTCAATGTCTAGAAAATGTGGCAGCTCGATGAAAAGAATCTATTTCTTTTTGGAGAGTTGGATCCAGAAGTACTTATGGAGGAACCTCATGGATTTGCTAAGAAATTTCCAAATCATGTATGTCATTTAAAGAAAGGGCTATATGGCTCCAAGCAAGTACCAAGACTAGATGCGGTTAACTTTGAATAGCAACAGAGTATTGGCTTGAGCAAATTGCATTAGCTCCATCAACTTAGAGTACATTAGATATCAACTTAGGCTTCATGCATTAAACATGTACAATCATATACATAAATAATCTACTAAAAATTCAATATGTAAATCATAAACAAATTACCATTAAAATACCCAAAATATATAAAGTCCTAAATTTAAGTACTGAACATCAAACAAAAGTATAATAAATACAAGCCTAGACAATCTAAAGCCCTACATTTAAGTACTGAACATATAACTAAAGTCTGGTAATTATAAGTCTAGACAATCTAAAGTCCTAAATTTAAGTATTGAACATCAAACTAAAGTATGGTAAACACAAGCCTAGACAATCATTACAAATGCAAATTCATAAAAAGCAAAAGTAGCCCATAAAGAAAACATTAAACATTTGATTGGTGATTTATGTTGTTATCGACCAATGATCCCCTTATATCCACTAGTGAAACAAGGTCAGTATCCATATCAACAAGCTGAAATAATAGAAGTACAATATTATTAAACGGATCAGAATTGATTGTAATATAAGAAGTACAAACTATATTAACTTCTTACATGTGATTGAGAAGAAAACAAACTAGCAAACTCTTCAGGAACGCCACCATCCTTTGATATCATGTAATCCTTCAACGCAGTCAAGGTTCTTTGTAATTGGGACTCCAAATGCGCGACCTTTTGATGTAAATAAGGTAAATTTGTGGATGATGCGCCATTGCTAGATGAAGAAATGCTCAGCTCACTAACTCATCCTTTGGTATTAAAGAATGTGTTTGAAGGAGCTGCTCCCATACCCATACATCTTACTCTCCCGGAGTTCTCTGCCCCTAACATCTTCCCAATAATATCATTTGGGGAAACTTCAGTTTCATTGGTGTCATGTTGAGTTATATTCAATTCAATTTGTTCCTATGAGCATATAGATATCAATAGCAAGTGCATAATAGTTAGACTTGAGATGCAGAATATTAGACAATAATAATATATTAATGTATAAAAGAAGCACCAATGTTATACTTACCCCTAACTAGGAGTTTTTTCAGTTTCCAGAAATTAAGAAACAAAAGTTGTAAAAAAAAGTTATCCTAAACCAATATAATTAAAGAAAAATCAAAATAATTAAGCTAATGCACATACCATCTCATATCGTTTTCTCGAGTTATCTTTTGAACCACCAGCGTGTGGCATGTTTTGCATCCTCTAAATTTCCTTATTTCTTCTACAAAGCTCCTGGTAACAAATATTTACAACTTAAAACTTTCATCTTTATTTGATTATGATGAATTGAAACTTATCAACATAATCTGAATCTTACAATTGTTGATGGTTTTCAACGATAAGCAATAAAACTAGCCAATTAATCTTTATTTATACCACATGGCACATCACCTACAATCTTCTTTTTTCTTTGCCTGGATCAAAATATTCATTCCATAACCTCTGCCTGTGTGTAGTCTACTTCTTTGAAATACTAACATTGCAATATCTGTATGCATTGGACTCACTTACCTATAAAAGAAATTGAGGTTTAAAAAAATAGAAGTTAGTTTTCTCGCATCTACTAAAATCTTGGTGAAATAAGTAAATATATATCTAAGAGCACTTGCACCTTCAATATTGTTTCAAAGCAGTCTTCCACTTGCTTCTTAGACATGCCTAATGGACCTGACCACCTCTCAAAACTAATCGAAAATAAATTACAATCAACTGCCAATGATTCACAATATCCAGCGAGCAATCCTTGTGCTTCACCATATGTTGTGTTATAGTTATCAAATTCACAATAATGTTCTCTCCAATAGTTAGGTTATTAGCCTCATTCATCTTGACATCAATCTGCTTGATAGCATTTTCTAATTCTTTAACAAGAAAACAAGTTACTCAACCAAAAAGAAAAATATCTAAGATACCCATAAGTTGAAGTAAAGTTTACATAAGGCATACTTCTTGCTTCTACATTCCAATATTTTGAATATATACGTCGGTTCATAAATGTTACACTTGAATTAGAAGGAAGAATTGGAACTTGTTCTTGTTGCGGTGGAATTGGAGTTTGTTCTAGTAGTGGGACTTCATGAGCCTCCGAGGGAATTGTTGAAGCATCTGGGAGTGCTTGCACCGCTGGAGTAGTTGATGATGAAGCATGTCCATTAGTAAACTTCAGTGGATTCTTGAAAATTTTCACCTTTTGCATGACTACATATTCATACAAAAAAAAAAGAAGTGAATCAAATATGAAAAATATGAGATGACATAGTAATAACCAAACAATTGGCAAACATAATATATTTGATACCACCCAAATGCACATAGAATAGAAACTACATGATGTAACAATATGGAGAAAGCTTAGCAGTGAATGAAATAAACACACATCTACATCCAAAATATATAGCACAAATGTTTGTCCAACAATCCTATTGATAAAAATAAAACAAAAAATTAAAAGAATTTGAGTACAAAATAGCTAACCTAATGCTGATAATCTGAATTTCATATCTCCCAAAAGAACTGTTAGGGAATTGATAGCTCTGGAAAGGGACATTTATCACCAAGAAAAGGGGAGAACAGGGGAAATTGGAAACATGGAGGGGAAGGTGAGAAAATGGAGTTGTAGGTGGAAATATGGAGGGAATAACGCAGGAGACAGGAGTTAATAGGTTAAAAGGGAGGGAAATAGAAAACCAATACGGAAGTTTTCTTACTTGTTCCTAAAAAATTAGACTCCAAAACTAGTCCCCCTTCTCTCTTTCTTTAATTTTTATTATTACTATTATATAAATAGAAAAACATTTAGAAAATATAAATAATTTGTTTGGTAAGACATACTTACAGTACAATTCATTTATCTACTAAAGAAGAAATAAGGAGAGTAAGGACAAAAGAAATCCAAAATAACTATAACTTGAAATCTTGAAAAGGTTATGAAACCACCGTTATACCCAAAATAAATTGTCGAGGTCATTTCATTCTTCTGTAGTACAAAAATCTGCAAAAACATTACCACAACAAGAATGATTTTGGGGAGGTCGAAATGAACGCCACAAATTGAATATATCGTGGGAGTCTTTTAAAACCTCTACACATTAACCTCTGCAAAAAATATAATTTAGCGGGGTTGACACAAACACCACAAGTTGAATGTGTAGTGAGGGTTTCATATGACCCCATATAAATAAACCGCCACAATTTAAGCAGCTTTTTTAGTGATATATTAATTAGTGCGATGCTCAAATGTATCATTCTCACATCAATATTTCTTAAGAGGTTTTCGTATGTTAAACGAAATATTTTGTTCAAACATTCTTCATCTGATACCATGCATCTAGCCTATTTTATTGTTTTTAACTATTTTTATTTATGTGTTAATAGATAAGATCGAGCTATATTACAAGAAATTTCCTTTGAAAAATTAACTTTCAGTGAGAACATGTGATCGGCAAGACTAAGCTAATCCTTTAATGATCAATTTTGTCAACGTATACAAAATATTCAAATATATAGTTCATTCAAGAAATTAGATCTTGGTCCAATTTTGCAACCATGACTGTTGTTTGTGTTTAGGATATACACTATTAATCATGGAATATATATTATTAATCAGGAGTTTAGATATAGTATTTATTACAGAATAATTATTTATTCAATTTTAATAAAAGTTTTAATAAATCGTATATTCGTTTATGTGTCCATTTACTTATATAGTAGATGATTTAGTGTATAAAGTTTTAGCTTATACACAAAGAATTAAATCATTGGTTCTTAAAAGTATAAAGATTTTTGTTCACAATCTAAGATGGAAATTAGACAAGCCATTGGTGTGATTGTAGCACAAGATCATATGTAATTTATCTTGATTATGAAAACGGTATATTTCCAACTTCTTGTGCTAGTGCATTTGTATGTATTAAATGGGACCGAGTAGAGATAGTTAATTAGACTGACTGACAAAACTTATATTCTCTAAACTGTTAAATGGACTTATATTCTCAATCCTAAAATAACTATTATGATCTGTATATATAAATTATCATTTTGATTTATTAAAAGGTGAATTAGTATATGTAATCTTAACATGGGGAATTACATAAGTGTTTAATGGGGAATTTTGAAATATAATGGGGGAGTGCAATTATGAATTTCTAGTGGAATGATTTATAGTTTATTATGATAAGAATAATTCAAATTAATTATTTGAATTATTTTCATAATAAGGAGCCTCAGCAATTAATTTCGTGGTCCCTGCAGTGCCCATATTTAACTGGAACTCAAAATCCTATTTTCTAGAAAAAAGGGAGAAAGTAACGTGTGTTTCTTAGTCAAAGAAAAGGCACATGTGTTTTCTTCTTCTTTTTGAACTGAGAAGAAATCTCTATAAGTAGGGGTTGTTCTAACGTAGAAAGCGATTGAAGTTTTCTATACAATACTTGTCCTCCCAAGTATTGAGAGAGTTCGACTGTGAACTTGGGATCACTGTAGAAGACCACGGACTGCAATCTAACTTGTGGATTCAATTGAAGATATCTGCTCATGATTCAAAAGGTATTTATCAAATTAAATTTCAGCAAGTTTATGTGTTCTAGCATGATCGCATATCTTCTAGTATAAACGTATGTGTTATCTATTATTAATGTAAGGAATAAGATTCTGATATTCTTTCGCTGTGCATATAGTTTTCCAACTATTGGTATGAGAGCCACGCTTACATCTTATTAGATAGCATGATATATGTATGTATATAGTTTTCGATATATACATGAATATGCAGTTTTAACCTGAGTTCGGTGTATAGCCAAGATCAATCATGATTATTGATAATGGTGGTATATCACTGTTCTTACATATGTGAATCAAACTTAAAGTTCTTTGTTATTGCAAATGGGTTAGATTATTTTATTTTATGATTTGTTATAACAATCAAAAGATGTGTTAATCTGCCTTGGATTTCGTTCAATGAAGCCACCCATGTCTTTTGAGTTAGATGAATATTATATGATTCAAAGGAATTTAATGGTTGCACCTATCATTAATGGTATTGAGCGGCTACATAGGTACAGTTTCAATTTGTCAATTTTGTTTGTGACTATTAATTTAAAAGGAAAGTGATGTTGCATGTGTAGCGGCGGCAGGGATATCTGTAGGGTGCCTTCTCCTCAGAGTAATTGTGTAAACCTTTTGGCGAAGTGTACATTTAATATTTAGCCAAATTATTGATACAGTTTAGCATAATGTGCTCGTCCGTTTTGATTGGTCACGAATCAATCATTTTTTTATTCTTTTATAATTGTGTGGGCATTGTGTTACTTTTACTCACAGTATGAGATTGTATAAAGAATTTTATAATTAATAAATAATTACCATTAAGGTGGTTTATTTATTTGAAATTATCAGAAATTCTTAATATGTCTATATGTGAATTCATAATATATGGATTGAGAATTACGATTAATAAATAGGATTCACAGACGTGATCTATTTATTTGAGTCAATAAAATATGCTCAATGTATTATGTGTAAATTGTTCTAGATAAGTATGTAGTAGTGGTGGAGTTTATCTACTAAAGGGAGATTACCATTAGCCACTAGTAACACTTTTAATTCATCAGAAGAGATATTAAAGCTTTTCACCGATCTGAAAAGGAGAAATGTAATATCTTGAATTCTCAGGTATATTAATTGAGAGGATAATTTTTTATTTTAAGGTGTTGCATGCCTTAGCCAAAAGACAAAACACAACGTATGTCTTATGCTCATGCAATAATTATAAAAAGAGAAAGAAAATTTGAATCATGTTATTTTAATCTTTAACTATGTCTAAAACGGTTAATTGTCGAATTTGGTCATAGTTTGGAGGTTATGAATTTTGATCTTTGATTAACCTGAAATTTGATGAATATATCGAGAACGACCCCGTGAGTAATGTGTTTTTGGTAGTTTTTTGGATTAAAATTTGATTTGAATATGATAAGATCATTTTTTATGTTAGTTATGTTTATGTTAAATTTGGAACATGATTACACATGGTGATTTAACATGAATTGATATGTGATATGAATGTAGGTCATATTGTTTTAACTCCTAAATATTCTTAAATCACTTGAATTGAAATTTGGTCAAAACTTTGGAAAGAAAGATCTTTTATAAACTTCAATTGACCTGAAATTTCGTAAGGTTATTAGAAATGGCTCAGTAAGAAATATTAACTACCATGCAGTAATGGTTCTTGAGGTCGATAAGATGATTTTAAAGTTGTTTTTTCAGATTAAAATGTGAGTTAGTATGAAACAATCCTTTATATCGATTTTATTTATGTTAAATATGGTACATGAATACATTTGAGCCGAGGGTCTCTCGAAAACAGTTGTCCTACCTCGGTACGAGTAAGGTCTGGGTATACTTTACCCTCCCCAGACCCCACGGTGTGGGACTCCACTTGGTTGTTGTTGTTGTTGTTGTAAATATGGTACATGAATACACATGATAATTTAACATAAATTGATTTATGATAAGGATATAGATTTGATTATTTTTTCTTAAATTGTTTGAATCTGAATTTGATCATAACTTTGGAGATAAATATTTTTTTTTACTCTGATTGATCTGAAATTTGATAAATTCATAAGAAACGATCATATTAAAAATACTCACTACTATGTGGTGATTTGGCAATTTGAGGTCGTTTAGATGATAGTTTGGATAACTTTTGTATCTTAAGAATTAATTTTATGGAAAAATTAAGAATTAACTTGACTATGATGCAGTGGTGATAGAGATTGTTCTTTGTGGTATTCATGACTAAATTTTAGTGAAGTATTAAGTTCATGTGTTGGCTTTAGACCTTCCTCCATATTGGATGAAATTAATACAAGTCACTAGATTTAATCTCTAGTTTTGATAATCACTGTTGACTCTCCCAATCTGAGTAATACATAATTGGATCAATGGATCTAGGGATAATGATATTTACTTGGCTTAAATTAACAGTATACTCTCCATCTGAGTTAGCTCTTGTTCAAAATTTATTGGAGTGAATATTTGACACTACATATATATGTTGCATGAGTAGATATATTTTCATCAAAATTTATCGTTTATGATCCATGAATATCTATGAGGTGTGTTTTGAATTTGAAATTCAATGAATACATAAGCAGGCCGATTTTTGAAAAATACTACTCAGATAATATAAATAGTTTTTTTTAAAAAAATGTTCTTTGTTCTTGATTCGTGTATATGTTATGCAAATGATGATATGTGATAAGAATTGCTGAATAGAAAATTTCAAATTTTATTTTGACCAAATAATGTTTTCAACCGAATTGATCGTAGTTTTTGGAATTTGAAAAAAAGGACTCTAATTGATTTGAAATTTGGTAGATTCATTAGAACGATCTAGTAAGAAATATATTTCTTACTATTTGGATAGTTATATGAGTTTTTTTTATCATATTTGGTGATTAGGTTCCTTCCCATAATTACCAAGATTAAATAATAGTGAAGTACTAATTTTATGTGTTGGCTTTAAACCTTCCTCCCTATCGGATAAAATTAATACAAGTTACTATATATTTAATCGCTAGTTTTAATAATTTGTATTAACTCTCCTAAACTTAGTAATAAATGATTGGATCAATGTAAGTAGGGTGATTTTCACTTGACTTAAATTAACAGTAGACTCTCCATCTGAGTTAGGTTTGTATAAGTTTATGGAGTGAATAATCGGTCATTGTACATGTGTATTGCATGAGTAGTTCTCCAATCCCATCGATTGGCTATTCAAGATGCATGAATATATATGTACAAAATGAGTCCTGAATTTTATATTCAGAATTATTTGATATATTATGATCTATTTAATGTATTATATCTAAAATTCTCGGCAGACTTCACAGACCCACTTAGTACTACTCAAGAATTTCTTTCGATAGAGATAAAATATTAATTAAAAGAATTCATTGTACATGTACCTTGTGTTAAAAGGAATTTATTTTTCAGTTTCTCACTAGATAAGAGATGGATACATAATATATATTTTTTGTAACTCTCCTATTATTAAATTGAATGAAACTTATCAATACACTAGTGTCTAAGTCATTTATTCTGGATAGAACTTCGAGGTTGGTTAAGGGATGAACATAGGGGTTCATTGAAAGTGGAGTCACTACCAACATGTGAGTTTTGTTTAGAAGAAAAATGACTAAGAGACCTTTCTCTTAAAAAGAAAATGGAGGTAGTGATAAGTAAAATATTAGTGTATTATGATTTGTGTGGTAAATGAACATTCAGGCAAGAGGTGACTTTGAGTATTTTGGGATATTCAAAGAAGATTACTCATGATATAAATATATGTTTTTTTGATACTTTGTAAATGCCTTGATAAACTCAAGATATTTAAAACAAAAAAATAGCATCATGAAAAATATATAAAGCCATTGCGATCTAATTGTAGTGATGTATACCTATCTACAGAGTTCATTAATCACTTATCTGATAGAGTAATTGAGTTTCAATTGTCTACACCTAACACTCTATAATAAAATTATTTAACAGAGAAAAGAAATAGACTCTTATGGAGATGATGAGATTAATGATTGACTTATTCGACGTTGTTATGCTTCTTTTGGAATAAGTCCTAAGAATTGACTATCACATTTTGAATTGTCACGACCTGATTTCGGATGTGAGGGCACCTATCCTTACCCACCGGACAAGTCAACCTAAAACCAATATTTTAATAAATATAGCGGAAATAGTCCAAATAAATAAATAATAAAGCAAAAGTAGAAGTCTTTCAACTTAAATACTCCCAAAGATTGATTTTCACATGTACAAACCACTAAAATAATGAAACTGAAATGAAAGTACAAGTTTCAATATGTCTTCAACTCTCAAACAAAGTAAAGCATAAAAATATAGGAAGTAAGAGAGTTTGCTGGATATCAATGGCTACCTCTCTCAACTCCTAGAAGCCTCGAATGATCAAGAAAAGAGACGGTGATCAAAGTCCGAGCTCAAAAGTTACAGAAGTGTAGAAGCAATGGTGAGTACCAAATAACCTAGTACCTAACAAGATAACTAGAAGAATTAAGTAAATCTAAAAGAATACACGAACTCCATTTCCAACCCAATAGAACCTCCAGACTACAACTTGCACAAAACATAGCCCAATCTAATAGTTCATACTATACAAATCCATAAGGTTCAGATCATAGCTAAATATCACAAATATATCGTACAAATACTCAAAATATCACAAATAGGCATCAAACTATCACCACAGATATGTAGAATATGTATATGCACAATCAATGATCATGCATAAGTGCAATTGTCGGCAAAGACCTCGGCTTAATAATCTCTGATCGAAAATGACCTTAGTCTCATAGTCTTTGACCAAAAATGACCTCTGTCTCATATCTCTGACCGGAAATAACCTCGGTCTCATAGTCTCTGATCGGAAATGACCTCGGTCCCACAACCTCACCCAAAATGACGTCAACCATATAATCTTATCAGAAATGACCTCATCCATGTAATCCCGTCGTAAATGACCTCAGCCTATCAATCCTTCACCGGAAATGACCTCGGCCATATCATATCTATGACCAAAAATAACCTCGGTCTCTTAATCATATACCTCTCATCACAGTGTTTCAGAACCAATACAACAGCATGCTCACAAAAGTAATGAGGTATAATCAATTCAAACAAACCGTAATCACAATTAGAGTATCAAGTATCTCATCAATTACATATAGATATCTATATGGCGGCATGCAAGTTTCAATACCCTACAATGTCACACATAGTATTTTATTAACTTCATCATTTTATTTTAGATTAATTTCATATCACAATTAAACCTGTAAACTCATCCCCATTACGCCCCAACACATATACAATGGGATATTTGGGAATTCTATGAGATTCACAGAGTTTTAAGAGTCCACTTGCCTTAGTCAATACGTGATCGTTCACTCTACATGAGCTTTCCCCTTCAGAATGCACTCCAATTCACCAAAATCTATACAAATTAAAGTTCCCAATCAAATATGGAATCAACAATATTCATATCATATTTTTGAAAATCGGATCGAAATTAACCCGATTTTCTCGAAACACCCGATTTCCAAACGAGCAAAAAATTTAAGAAATTTTTACATAAACAACATCCTCAAGGTATTTAGAGTTTACTAGTGAAAAAGGAAGTAAATTTGGACTTAAAATGAGCTCACAATCATCACAACATTGAAAAATAATTCAAGTTCTTGAAAAGCCCAAGCTCTCCAATTTAAAAACCTCAATTTCACGCTAAAACTCTTAAATAATCAATGGGTAATCAAGATTGGAGGTTAGAATCACTTATCCCAAAGTTTTTTCATAAAATCTCCTCTGAAAATATCCTTCCCAATATTCAAAATGACCAAAAATGGTGAAAATAGACTAGACCCCAACTTTGTCAATATTCAGGGGTCATTTGCTCTCCGCGAACGCGGATCACTAACTCCTCGAATGAGAAAGCTAACCAGACGTCCTTCCGCAAATGCGGAGAAAGGAAAAATGTCCTTTCGCGAATGCGGACAAGCCTCCACGAAAGTGGAGAAGGAGCTTTGTTCCTTCCTAAATGCGGGAAAGTCTCCGCGAACGCGGAGCAGGACTCTCAGGCACTAGATGATAGGAATGTTACTTAAGTGTCGAAGACTCCGAACGACCGTCAAGATTCATTCGGAACCCTGTATAAATAATCCATATATGCAACCTTACTAAACTTGACATTTCAAACTTAACGAAACTATCAAAATTTGATTTCAAGGCCTCCTTGACCCGCAAACCAAAAATTCGCAACTTGAACAACATTATGCCTAAAATGACCAAAAAAACCCTAGAAGCTTTTGAAAAATACATATGAACTTTTCCTAGGCCTAAAATCATCCTCCGAATCCAACGTAGTCGTCAGAATTCAATTGCGAATTTTCAGTCCTCAAATATTGACCAAAGTCAAACCTATGGCCAAAAACTCAACTATTTCCAACTCAACTCCTCGAGTCCACCATATGACCACAAATATGATTTCATCAATCCCCTAAACCAATTTTAATGTTCCAGAACTGATGGAATTGACGGAATTTCATTCCATGACTTAAAACTTTGAATGACCTCAAATAACACTTTTGAGTCATTCTAAACCTCTAAAAACTCAAAGTTTACCAAAAATCCCAACTTTTCAAGAAAACCATGGAACCTCCATCAGATATCAATCAAATATGACTCGGAGAAACTATCGGGAGGGATAAAATAGTTTTTTTATGATAATTTCCAAAAATGACCATCAGGGTCATTACTTCATCCACCACTAAAAACCATGTTCCTCCTCGAACATAAAGTAAAAGAAAGTACTTAAAGTCTCAAAAAGTTGTGTATATCGCGCCCGCATGTCGTCCTCCGACTCCCAAGTTGCCTCTCCGACTGAGTGGTTCCTCTAATGTACCATCACTGAAGCTATCTCCTTAGTCCTAAGCTTACGGACCTGTCTATCAAGGATTTCTATGGGCTTCTCGTCAAAACTCAAATCTGGAACCAACTCTACAGTGTCAAGAGATAACACATGAGACTACTCTGACACATACTTCCGGAGCATGGAAACATGAAACACAGAATGTACTGCTGATAAGCTAGGTAGCAAGGCCAATCTGTAAGCCATATCTCCCACTCGACACAAAATATCAAATAGACCAATAAATCAAGGTCTAGGCTTGCCCTTCTTTCCGAAACGCATCACGCCCTTCATGGGCGACACTCGGAGACAAACATGGTCACCCTCCATGAACTCCAATAGTCGAACCCTTATATCCACATAGATTTTTTGCCTAATCTCGATTGTCAAGAGCCTACTCTGGATAATTCAAACTTGTTCCATGGCATCTCTAAGCAAGTCCATGTCTAAACAGTCTATCTCAACTGAGTCAAACCAACCAATAGAAGATCGACACCGCCTACCTTACAATGCCTCGAACGGGGCCATCTGAATACTGAAGTGATAGTTGTTGTTATAGGCAAATTCTACTAAGGAAAAATATTGATCCCACCTAGCACCAAAATCAATAACATAAGCTCGGAGCATATCCTCCAACACCTGAATTGTCCGCATGGACTGACCATCAGTCTGTAGGTGAAAAGCTATACTTATATTAAGCCTAGTACCCAGACCCTCCTCTAAAACCTGCCAAAAGTGTAAAGTAAACATTGAACCTCGATCCAAAACAATGGATACTAGAACTCCATAAAGTCGAACAATCTAATTGATATACAATTGAGATAGTCTGTCAGTCGTGTACTTCACCTTAACTGGAATAAAATGGGAATACTTGGTCAGTATGTTGACCACCATCCATATAGAATCATAACCACCCACAGTGGGAGGAAAACCCATAATGAAGTCTATGGTGATCCGCTCCCACTTTCAAGTAGGAATGGGCATCCTCTGACTCACACCTCCAAGCTACTGGTGCTCACACTTGACCTGTTGATAGGTCAAACACTTGGACACAAACTCTGCAATGTCCCTCTACATCCCACAACACCAATAATACTACTAAGGTCATGATACATCATTGCCATACCCAGATGAATAGAATATCGAGAGCTATGAGCCTCCTCTAGTATCAATATAATCAAGTCACCCACCTTGGGCACACAAATCCAGCCCCCAATCATTGAACTACCTCTCCTGAATCTGCTCAACTTAGAAAGAGTGGGCCTCTGTAGAAGCAATATATATCCTCTACCCTTCTCAGAAACTTGCAATCGAACAAGTCTATTAGCTAACCTCTAAACATCTCTAGCCAAAGGACTCCTATCAACACTAATCTCTACGAGACTCTCCTTTATACTGGCCTTCCCCGGGTAATACAATAGAGTCATGTAATAGTCCTTCTAGTCTATCTCAAATTTAGATACCTCTGACTGAAGATATATTAAAGACTTAGGTGATCAGTGAATACCTCATAAGGCACACCATACAAGTAATGACGCCATAGCGTCAACACAAATACCCCCGCCGCTAGCTCTAGATCATTGGTAGGATAGTTCTTCTCATAAGCCTTCAACTATCTATATGCATAGGAAACTACCTTTCCTTTCGGCATTAAACCAACACCAGAAGCATTCAATATACGGTCAATTCTACACCCTCCTCGAGTAAGGTCAAAATAAGAGTTGAAGTGAACAAGGCCTTGAGCTTTTGAAAGCTCGCCTCACACTCATCGGACCAAGGAAAATCTACTAATTTCTAAGTAAGTCTAGTTAGTGAGGCCGTAATAGTAGAGAATCTCTGCACGAAGAGTCATTAATATCCAGCAAAACCTATAAAACTCCAAATATCGATAGGGGAAATAGGCCTGGTCTAGCCTCTAACTGCATCAATCTTGGCAAGATCCACCCTAATACCTTTCTTGGAAACCATGTGTCCTAGAAATGCCACAGAATTAAGCCTAAAACGACACTTACAGAACTTGACATACAACTTTTGCTCCCTCAATTTCTGAAGCACCAACCTCAAGTGACTAGAATAATCCTCCTCTGACTTGGAGTACACCAAGATACCATCAATGAAAAAAATCACAAAGGAGTCCAGATACAGCCTAAACACCCCATTCATCAACTCTATGAATCCTGCTAGAGCATTAGTCAGCCCAAATAACATAACCAGAAACTTATAATGGCCATAACGAGTGCGAAAAGCAGGCTTAGGAATATCTGACAGTATAATCCTCAATTGATGATGCCCAAACCTCAAATCTATCTTGGAGAACACAGCCGCTCTTTGAAGTTGGTCAAACAAATTATCAATATGAGGAAGAGGATATTTGTTCTTAATGTCACCTTGTTCAACTGTCTATAATATATACACATCCTCATAGACCCATCCTTCTTCTTCACGAATAGAATCGATGCATCCCAAGGTGACACATTAGGGTGAATAAACCCCTTACTCAATATATCCTGCAACTGGTCCTTCCACTCTTTTAATTCTTCCAAAGCCATGCGATAAGGTAGAATAGAGATGTGCTCAATGCTCAGCTCTAAGTCAATAGCAATGTAAATATCCCTATCTGGAGGAACTCCCAGAAGATCAGTAGGAAATATATCGGCGACTAGAATATACTCCATGGGAGGTGACTCAGCGCTAGTATCTTGAATAAAAGACAAATAGGACATGCACCTGCTATTAATCAATCTCAGAGAAAGTATATAGGATATGACCTTACTAGGATAGGATTCACTAGTACCCTTCCACTCGATCCTTGGAACACCCGATATCGCTAAAGTCACAGTCTTATGATAGCAATCAAGAATAACATGATAAGGAGAAAGCCAATCCATTCCTAATATCACATCAAAGTCTACCATCCCTGGTATAATCATGTCTACCAATGTATCATACCCGGCTAAACAAATAAGACAGGATTGATACACTCGATCTACCACTTAAGGCTTACCCACGGGTGTAGAGACATATACAGGCACGGGTATACAATCATAAGACAAATCAAATCCAAATGCAAAATACATAGACAGATAGGAGAATGTATATGTAGGATCAAATAACATAAATGCAAGTCAATGGAAAATTGGGATGATACCCATAATAACCGCATCAGAAGCCTTAGCCTAGGGTCTCCCTAGAAAAGCATAGCATTGAGCTCCTCTACCACCACCCGCCTGAATGGTACCCTTACCTTGTTGAACCACACCACCACCACCAGAGGCTTTACAACCTCTACCTATCTAAGCTCTACCTCGACCCCTAGCCGGAGGTGCTGAATATCTCTCTAGTGCTACTGAATAAGTGCGCTAGTCCCTGAATGAGTCTGTAGTGGGCACTGGCACATCAAATAACCCAGATCTCCATAACTAAAACACAAACTCGAGATTGAAGACTGCTATGATGACGTTGATAAAATACCATAACTACCTTGGCCCAAACTCTGAGACCCACAGACTAACTGCACACTATTAGCTGCTGGCATATAAGTATGAACAGGTCTCTAGCACAGAAATTAATTATCGTGTCTATGTGGACCTCTACCTCTAGATGAGGTACTCGAGAATTGACCACTAGAACAGGCCCTCTTGGCATCCTCAAACTCTTCTCTAACCATTAATTCCACCTCTTTAGCGGTGCTCACAATGAACTGGAAGAAAGCCCCCTTATGGGCTGATCTGAACATATAGGATCGAATGGAGAAGGTCAGACCCTTTACGAACTTGCAGACTCTCTCGCATCATCTAGGATTAACATTGTGGCATGCCTCGACAAATGGCAGAAATTGGTCTCAAACTCATAATTTGACATGCCTCCCTGAGTCAAATTCTCATATTTTAGTCTACTTTCCTCCCATACATTCCTTGGAATGAAGAGAGCCTCAAAACCTCTAGCAAAAACTCCCTAGTCAACTAGAGAGGATCTAATTGGTCTGTACTTCATGAATGTCCTCCACCATGTCATGACCCAACCCCGTAGGCCATGAATGGGGTCTGACCTGGACACCCATATGCATACCTATAAGATGTAGTCAAGCTGAACTACGAATAATATGATAACTTATATAAGAAATCCAATGGTTCATAACATCTTCATATAAATACATTCCTATCATTTATCTCCTGAGGAGTCACCACTAATCATATCATGAAAGGAAACGCAAGCCGACAAGGCTGTCATTACATATTATATGCACAACACACCGTATAGACACAGTTGAACAAAACTTACATACACATACATATGTCTACAGACCTCTAAGAGTATCAATAATATTATATGGCAGGACAGGCCCCCCGTCATACCCCTGAATAAATAAATATATACATCAAAAAGATTGGTACCAAAAATCTAGGCTCTGGTACAAAAGAGCACTCCAAAATAGCTGAGTGGAAATCCTAAGCTGGCAGATTCCCAAAATGATTATCTATACCTGTGGGAATGAAATGCAGCCTCCCCCGAAGGAAGGGGATCAACACAAAATACGTACTGAGTATATAAAGCATAAAATATCATAAAGCAGATCACATCTGAAATAAGGATTCAGGAGACAAGTATAATAATAAATAAATCGTTGTACTTTCATTGTATGAAATGAAGTCATGTATATAATAATCATATATCATACCCAGCCTATTTTGGGACTCGGTGTCATAATTATATCTTTATATCATCATATGTATATATATACCGTAGCCAGCCCTCTAGCAAGGGACTCAGTGAATAGAGTAGTATACACTTATACCGTACCCGGCCCATTATGGGACTTAGTGTCATAAATATATCATCATAACATTGTATCATGATATACCATACCCGGCCCTCTAATAAGGGACTCGATGAATAATATAGTAAAATGGTGCATGACAACATACCCGGCTTGGGACTCATTTAAAGACATAATAACATTATGCACAAACAGAGTAGTGAGTAACCATATACAAGTTAAATCATCATCTGAGACTCAATAAAATAAGTAGAATAAACTCGCACTTGAGTATTAACGGCGATAATCATATTAAATACCCTTTGAATGTCACTATGGACCATATCAAATGGAGTCTCAAGAATCATAGACATGTATTAAGATAATGCAAAACAACTTATGAAATCAGAGACATTTGTCATCGTAGAGTCTTTAAGAATAGGAGCTCATACTGTCAACTACTATTCAACATATAAAAGGCTCAAGGGAAGTAGCTCAACTACTTTAAGAGTTTTAACGTCAAGAATTAAATAACAATCATGAATCATACTTGGAACTTATGAACAGAATTACCCCAAAGCTCATATCATATATCACTTATAGCTAAGACATGCCAAAAGAAAGAAGGGATAGTTTTACATACTTGTTATAGATCAACCGTAACCAAGCTTGCTTCGTTACCCCTTTAGCCTATTTAACACAAAAGTAACACTATTATTAATAAACTACGACTTTCCATCTTATAAATCTACAACCAATCACCTATAGGAATCATTTCCTTGTTTAGACTTCTCGATTAGTATTTTAATTAGTTAAGAACTTAATAAAAATCAAGCAGCATTTCCTCTATATAACTCGCCTAACTCAAACTTCAAATTAATCTCCGATTAGCATATCCACACCAATAGCAATGATAACGACCTAATAACTTTTCCTCACTCTTCTTTAATTCAAATCATTAACATATAAGATCTTACATCAAACAGATCAACATACGCTTCTTATACGATACCTTATACACTTGCTTTCTTTCGAATTTATGAGCCATATAAACAATAACATGAAAGCAACACCGACCTCCATCCACATAAAATAAAACTAGTTCAACATCAGTTTAATACATGTTCTGAACAGCCCACCAAAACTACGATACCAAAATACTATTTTTGATCTTTATTTCACAAAATTACAAACACACGAAAAAGAGCATAACATTACTGTGAACAGCAGCACCCATACTTTTCTATACTATATTTCCAGCCCTTCAACATAAGCAAACTACCTTTAAATACAATACCATAATAGTGACAACACTATTCAAACTTTAATCCAACTAGAACAACTTCAATTCTATCCATTTACAACGTCAACAATAACCATGTAATTTTCTTACTTCTAATTCCACTTAATACAAATTACTCTCTCTATTACAATATTATTAACTCCAATTTTAAAAAAGAAACTTTACCTTAGCAACTTGGCTTCTCAACTTGGTTGAACTTGTGGATTCACGTTGGACCTTCTTGCTTCCTTAATGATTAGTTTACATTATTAATCACTTTCAACTGATCGAAAAAAACCTTAGATAATTAATTTATGGATCAAGATTTGAGGACTCACTTTGCATCAGCCATGGCCGTGAGTTGCCATGGCTTGAACTCTTTTTCTTTCTCTCTAGGGTCCTTAAGGTTGAAGAAGAGAAACTGAAGCTCTTAGTCATCAAGTTAAATAAATATAGGCTTCCTAGGGGTTGGACATGTGTCCACCCCTTATGACATGTTTCCCTCTATAATCCATGCGCCACTCAGCTGCTGCCATGTGTCTTGGTAAAGCCCCCTTAGTGGTCTAATTAAGTTAATTAATTATATTTAATCACTAATCTCCACTTAAATATTTCAAGACCAAATAAAAGTTATATCCAATTCGTGTATTAACTCAAATCGGGAATAAACATCTTTATCTCATATCCTGGAATAATCTTATCCATTACTTTGAGAAAGTAGGTGCATCACCTCCTTAATTCCTGGCACAAGTTCGTAAGTAGTTGCATCACCTCCTTACCTCTTTTTTTGTTATGAAATCCACATATTCTAAGTAGATGCATCACCTACTTGTTCTTTTTAGTGGGTTAGCAATTTATCTTACCATAAGAACCCGTGTAGTTCTGGCTACTTCAGCTAGATGTGTTCTCAAGTAGCTTAATTATGTAAGACATCCAAACTAGTATCTTAAGAAAGTAGGTCAATTATTGTGACAAATTATTTGGTCTCGAACCCCTTTCAAATCCTTCCAAAACTATAAACCATCACTACTCACATAGAACTAATCTATGCAAGATATGAGGCATTACATCCTGCCACCCTTAGGATCATTTGATAATATCATGGATAACATGGATCACATGGCAACTTTAGGGGAGATTAAAAATGTTCTAATGTATAAAATTACGGGATGTAACATCCTTCTCCCTTTTAGAATATTTGTCCTCGAATGTTAACTAGTCTCATATGGTCTTATAAGGATTTCGGGAAGTCTGTAATAGTTATCACATATAACTTTATTATTAATCAATATAACCAATTAAGGAGTTTAGATTACCTTTGGGTATAGGGAACAAGTGAGGATACTTATTCTTCATCTCCTCTTCGACTTCCCAAGTCATCTCTTCTATATTCTTATTTCACCACAATACTTTGATAGAAGCCACGTCCTTAGTACGTAACCTTCTGACTTGTTGGTCAAGTACAATTATAGGGATTTCCTTGTAAGAAAACTCCTCCATCACTTGGACATCATCCACGGGGAATACTTTAGGGGGATCACCAATACATTTGCGAAGCATCGACACATGAAAGACTGGGTGCACTATTTCTAAATCAGATGGTAGGTCCAACTCATAGGCAACCTTGCCCACCCTACGAACAATCTGATAAGGCCCAATATACCTTGAGCTAAGTTTTCCTATCTTGATGAATGTCATTAAACCCTTCATCAGTGATACCTTCAAGAACACCAAATCCTCAACTTTAAACTCGAAGTGTCAACGTCGATTATCTGCGTATAACTTCTGTCAGCTCTGGGCTGCTAATAATTTCTACTGAATAAGCTTTACTTTATCCACAGCTCACTGAATTATGTCTGGGCCTATTAGCTTAGTCCAATCTATATTTCTTGCCATACAAGGCTTCATATTGTGCCATGTGGATACTAGAATGATAGATATTATTATAGACAAACTCAATAAGTGGCAGATGATCTTCCCAGCCACCCCCAAAGTCAATAACACAGGCCCGCAACATATATTGTAATGTCTGGATAGTACGTTCAGCCTGTCTATCAGTCTGAGGGTGAAATATTATGCTCAGACTCACCTGTGTCCCTAATCTTTCCTGGAATGATCTCCAGAAGTTAGCTGTAAACTGAGCTCCTCGGTCCGGTATAATAGATGTGCGGACTCCGTGAAGTCTTACTTTTTCCTTAATATAAAACTTCACATAGTCCTTGCCTGAGTATGTAGTTCTAGCTGGAAGGAAATAAGATGATTTTGTCAGCCTATCTATAATAACCCATATAGAATCATACTTTCGTGGAGTATGAGGTAGGCCTATAATAAAATCCATATTAATTGCTTTCCATTTCCAAGTCAGGATTTCCATCTCCTATAATAGTCTAGAGGCTACTGATGCTCAATTTTTATCTTATTGACAAATCAGGCACTAGGCTACGAACTCTGCTATATCCTTCTTTATGCCATCCAACTAATATAAATATCTGAGATCATGATACATCTTTGTTGACCCTAGATGAATAGAGTAATGGACATAGTGTGCCTCTCCCATCACCTGTTGCCATATCCCTACAATCTCAGGTACACATAATCTGCCCTTATATCTTAATACTCCATCAGGTGTGACCTCACGGACTATCTTCTTCCATTCTGGTTTTACATCTGCCAAGCTACCCATAGATTTACCACTGAGTGCATCTGCTACAACATTGGCCTTTCCTAAGTGATATAGAATGTCAACATCATAGTTTTTCAGTAACTCTAGCCACCTTCTCTGCCACAAATTTAGCTCATTATGCTTAAAAATGTATTGGAGACTTTTGTGATCCTTATAGATATCAACATGTACACCATATAAATAGTGCCTCCATATTTTCAAAGCATTAATTACTGCTGCTAACTCTAGATCATGAGTTGGATAATTTCTTTCGTGCTTTTGAGCTATCGGGAGGCATAGGCTATGAATCTACCATGTTGCATTAATACACAACCTAGACCAACACCGGAAGCATCACAATAAATAACATAGCCATCTGGTCCTTCAGGAAGAGTTAGAACTGGGGCCGTTGTCAACTTGTCTTTCAGCAACTGAAAGCTTCATTCACAAGCATCAAACCACTAGAACTTAGCTGCCTTCTGAGTTAGCCTTATTAAAGGCGCTGAAATCAAAGCAAACTTCTCTACGAAACTCCTGTAGTATCCTTCTAGCCCTAGAAAACTACGTACCTCAGTAGGTTTCATAGGTTTAGGCCAAGTCTTTACGACCTCAATTTTTTGTGCATCTACTCGAATACCATCAGCTCCAATAATATGTCCCAAGAATGCTACTGAAGTCAACCAGAATTCGCATTTAGAGAATTTAGCATACCACTTCTGGTGCTGGAGCACCCCAAGTACCATCCGCAAATGATCGGTATGTTCCTCTTACGATTATAAATAGATCAAAATATCATTAATAAATATAATCACAAACAGGTCTAGGAATGGATTGAACACTCGGTTCATTAGATCTATAAACACCTCTAGAGAATTGATCAACCCAAAATATATTACTTTAAACTCATAATGTCTGTATTGGGTCCTGAATGCAGTCTTTGGAATATCTGCCTATTTTACCCATACTTGGTGGTAGCCTAACCACAAGTTTATCTTTGAAAAATACTTAGCACCCTGCAACTGGTCAAATAAATCATCAATCCTGGGCAAGGGATATCTATTCTTTATTCTTACCTTGTTTATCTACCCGTAATCAATACACATTCGCAATGACCCAACTTTCTTTCTTACGAATAATACCGGTGCTCCCCAAGGTGACATGATAGGCCGAATGAAGCCCTTTTCTAACAAGTCTTTTAGCTTCTCTTTTAATTCCTTCAATTCTACAGGTGCCATTCCATAAGGAGGAATAGATATGGGCTGAGTATCTGGTAACACATCTATAGTTAATTCTATCTCTCATTCAGGGGGAAGACCTGGAAGTTCATTTGGATATTCATTAACTACCGGTACTGACCGAGGAGTCGGTGCCTCTGCTTTCATGTTATGCACACGAACCAGATGGTAAATATAACCCTTTATAACCATCTTCCTTTCCTTGAGGTATGAAATAAATTTGTCCCTCAGCGATGCCATATTTCCCAGCCACTTGATAATTGGCTCACCTGGACTGGGAATCGAACTATCTTATTTTGACAATCAACTTTAGCATAAGAAGAAGCTAACCAGTCCATACCGATAATAACATTGAGCTCCTTCATATCTAACTCTACTAAATCAGCCAAGGTATGACGATTATATACTCCCACCGAGCAATTTCTATATATTTGCTTTACTATAATAGAGTCTCCTACCAGTGTAGCAACCTCAAATGATTCTATTAATACAGGTTTTATTTTGATTCTACTATCAATAAAGGGAGATATATATAATAAGGTGGAGCCTGGATCTATCAATGCATATATATCCCGGGAGAAGATTAATAATATACCTGTAACCACATTTGGTGACGCTTCCTAATCTTGTCTACTAGCTAAGGCATATATGCGGTTTGAAGGACCGCTAGAACTGGAAGCTCCACCACAGCCTCTACCACGACTTGATGATGTATGAATACCCTGCCACGTAGGGTGCATAGCCATAGAAGAAGAAGAACCAACAACTGACCCAATAGGCTGAGTTACAATTAATCATATTTAATCACTAATCCCCACTTAATAATATTTCTAGACCAAATAAAATTTATAACCAATTCATGTATTAATTCAAATCAGGAATAAACATCTCTATCTCATATCCTGGAATAATCTTATCTATTACTTTTAGAAAGTAGGTGCATCACCTCCTTAATTCCCGCCATAAGTTCGTAAGTAGTTGCATCACCTGCCTTGCCTCTTTTTTATTGTTATGCAGTCCACACATTCTAAGTTTGTGGATCACCTGCTTGTTCTTTTTAGTAGGTTAGCAATTTTGTCTAACCTTAAGAACCTATGTAATCCTTGCTACTTAAGCTAGACGTGTTCTCAAGTAGCTTAATTATGTAAGACATCCAAACTAGTAGCTTAAGCAAGTAGGTCAATTATTGTTACAAATTATTTGGCCTCGAACCCCTTTCAAATCCTTCCAAAACTATTTCAAACCATCGCTACTCACATAGAACTAGTCTATGCAAGATATGGGGAGTTACATCCTCCCTCCCTTACGATAACTTGATAACGTCATGGATAATATGGATCACATGGCAGCTTTAGAGGAGCTTAAAAATGTTTTAATATATAAAAGTACGGGATATAACACACCATTACCTAGCCGACCCACAGAGTTGGAGTGCAACAAACTAAACACCCCGGGTATCAACCATGCTCACTACCTCCAATATCTAACAACATAATTTCAAAAACTCATGTGCATCCTCGCTCTTACCACCTTGGAACTGGGATTGTTTTATATTATAAAACCTTTCATAGCACTGCTGATATGTTATATTCATAACCATATCTAGAGCAATCTACACATCGGCAATTGATGCGGGAACCAATAGTCGCTGGTCCACCAGAACCTGATGCTGCACTAAAGTTTGTACACCGACTCTAGTTTGTAAACTCTGTGGTGTTCCTGCAGTACTCTAAGTAAAACTCTCCAACATACCCACTATCCTCAATAAGGTCTCCTTAAGAAAAGGTGGTGCGGACTCTAGAGGAATCTGGTCCTTAGCAATCTCAACCTGCGGCTTTGGGGAAGCCTCTCTAGCACGACCTCGGGCAGGTGATTCTCCTCTGGCATGGTCTCTACTAGAAACCACCCCACAGCCTCGACCTCTCACTCAGCCTCAACCTCACCCCTAGCTAGGGTCTCAACAGCTACCTTACGGACTGCCTAACCCTATCATATACATAGTTCTGGTCCTCGACATCTGCCAAAATAACACGTCACACTCAATACTAGTGATAATGACTTGGCACATCAAGAGAGAATGAATAAAGAAAGTTTTCTAGCAGTCTCTATAGACTCTCAAAGATAAGTACAAACGTCTCTGTATCGATCCTCAAGACTCTACTAAGACTTAGCAAGTACACATGAGACCTATGAACCAGGGGCTTTGATTAGAATTTTCCAGACCTGATTTTGAGTGTGATGGCACCTGTCCTTAACCAATGGACAATTCATCCTAAAACACAACATTTTGATAAATATAGCGGAAACAGTCTAAATAAATAAATAATAAACCAAAAACAGAAGTCTTTGAACTTAAATATCTCCAAAGATTGATTGTCACATGTACAAGACGCTAAAATAATGAAACAAAATAGAAAAAGTCTCAATATATCTTCAACTCTCAAATAGAGTAAAGCATAAAAATACAGGAAGTAAGAGAGTTTGCTGGATATCAATGGCTACCTCTCTCAACTCCTAGAAGCCTCAAATGATAAAGAAAAGAGATGGTGATCAAAGTCCGGGCTCAAAAGCTACACAAGTGTAGAACCAAGGGTGAGTACCAAACAATACGGTACCCAACAAGCTAACTAGAAGAACTAAGTAAATCTAAAAGAATACATGAACTCCATTTCCAACCCAATAGAACCTCCAGACTACAACTTGCACAGAAATAAGCTCAATCTAATAGTTCATACTATACGAATCAATAAGGTTCAGATCATAGATCAATATCACAGATATATTGTACAAATACTCAAAATGTCACAAATA
The DNA here is from genome assembly GCF_947179165.1 of Solanum dulcamara. NCBI lineage: Eukaryota > Viridiplantae > Streptophyta > Magnoliopsida > Solanales > Solanaceae > Solanum > Solanum dulcamara. Next base: position 42,897,405 of record NC_077245.1, read on the forward strand.
GGCATCAAACTATCAACACATATATGTAGAATATGTATATGCATAATCAATGATCATGCGTAAGTGCAATTGCCGTCAAAGACCATGGCATAACAATCTCTGATCAGACATGACCTCGGTCTCATAGTCTCAAACCATAAATGATCTTGGTCTCATAACTCTAACCGAAAATGACCTCGATCTCATAGTTTTTGACCAGAAATGACCTTAGTCCCACAACCTTGCCAGAACTGACCTTGGCTATTTAATCTCGCCGAAAATAACCTCGGTCATGTAATCCTACTAGAAATGACCTCGGCCTATCAATCTCTCACCAGAAATAACCTTGGCCATATCATATCTCTGACTAGAAATGACCTCGGTCTCATAATCATATACCTCTCATCATATTAGAACCAATGCAACATATGCTCACACAACTAATGAGGAATAATCAATTTATACAAACCGCAATCATAATTAGATTATAAACTATCTCATCAATTACACATAGATATCTAAATTATGAGATGCAAGTTTCAATGCCCAATAATTTCATACATAGTATTTTATTAACCCCATAGTTTCATTTTAGATTAGTTTCATATCACAATTAAACCCGTAACCTCATCCCCATTATGCCCCAACACATATACAATGGGATATTCGGGAATTCTAAGAGATTCATGGAGTTTTAAGAGTCCACTTGCCTTAGCCAATACATGATCAGTCAATCCAAATGAGCTTTCCCCTTCTGAATTCACTCTAATTCACCACAATCTATACAAATTCAATTTCCCAATAAAAATATGGAACTAACGATATCCATATCATATATGTGGAAATCGGGCCAAAATTGAACCTAAATGCTTGAAAAACCCAATTCTGAAATGAGCAAAACATTTCAAATTTTTTTTACACAAACAACATCCTCAAGGTATTTGGAGTTTACTAGTGAAAAACGAAGTGGATTTGGAATTAAAATGAGCTCACAATCATCAAACACATTGAAACTTATTCAAGTTCCTGAAAACCCCCAAGTTCTCCAATTTAAAAACCACAATTTCATGCTAAAACTCTCAAATAATAAATGGGAAATCAAGATTGGAGGTTACAATAACTTACCTCAAAGTTTTCCCATGAAATGTACTCTGAAAATCGTGTACCCAAGCTCCAAAATCACCAAAAAATATGAAAATAGGCTAGAGCCCGACTTTGTCACTGTTCAGGGGTCATTTTCTCTCCGCAAACGTGGATCACTAACTCTGTGAATGTGGAGGCTAACAAGACGTCCCTTTGTGAACGTGGATAAGGGAAAACTATCCTTCTACGAACACAGACAAGCCTCCGTGAAAGCGGAGAAGGAACTTTGTTCCTTCTGCGAACGCGAGCAAGTCTCTGCGAACGCGGAGAAGGACTCTCAAGCACCAGATGAAAGCAATGTTACTTAAGTCTCCATATCTCCGAATCACCCTCGAGATTTGCTCGGAACTCCGTGTACACAAACCATATATGCAACCTCTCTAAACTTGATATTCCGAACTCAACGAAACTATCAAAATTTGATTTCAAGGCCCCCTTGACCAGGTAACCAAAAAGTCACAACTAGACCAACATTATGTCTCAAATGACCAAAATGCCCTCAGAGCTTCCAAAAAATACACATAAATTCTCTTTAGGCGTAAAATCACCCTTCGAATCCAGCAGAGTCATTAGAATTCAATTCTGAACATCCGGTCCTTAAATATTGACCAAAGTCAAACCTATGGCAAAAAACTCAACTATTTCCGACTCAACTCCTCAAATCCATGATATGACCCCAAATATGAATACGTCAACTCTCCTAGACCAATTTCAATGTTTTAAAGATGATGGAATTGACAAAATTCTGTTTTGAGACTCAAAACTCCGACTGACCTCAAATACAACTTTTGAGTCATTCTAAATATCTAAAATTCAAAGTTTATCAAAAATTACCTTTTTCAAGAAAACCATGAAACCAATATCAGAGATCAATCAAATATAACACAGAGAAATTACCGAAAGGGGTAAAATAGTTTTGTTTATGAAAATTTCTAAAAATAACCTTTAGGGTCATTACATGAATTTCATTCATTTCATGTAACTACCTTTGACAACTGTAGAACTAATATGGATTTGATGTTAGTCTAGTCTATAACATGTTCAGATATAGGATTGTCTATCATATGTGTTGAAAGGGTGAACAAACAAGTTGGAATTAAGAATGGGTTTGTTTGTGTTAGTTGGATAACCAAATAGAATAAAAGAAGGTTTATTTTATTCTCCAAAAAAATAAGGCAATTGTTAGCAAAATTGTCAGATTTCTAGAAAAAGACCAGTTAATAAACCATGTTCCTAGAAATAAATTAGTTTTTACAGGATCTGAACAAAGAAATAACAAATGAGTCAGTTATAGATTCAGACGCTCTAGAACATCTAATCGACATGTCAGAGTTGACGTTCCATTGCTTTCAAATAGTGGGAGAAACATTACTTGATAGAAGAAAAATTACTACCTTAAGTAGTGGGAGTGAAGTTCAGCAAAGTAGTGGGAGTGATGTTTATCAAAATACTAAAATATTTTACTTGAAGGTCATTTTTAGAAGTTTTGATAAAATTACCATTTTACCCCTCCCGTTAGTTTCCTTGAGTTACTTTTATTTGGGATTGAAATTTAATTTTTGGAAATCTTGTGAAAAGTTGAGGTTTTATTTGAAAAATGGGTTCTGAGATTTAAGTTATCAAAATTTGAGTTTCGGAGTCATTTAGAGTTTTGAGTCTCGAAATGGAATTCCATCAATTCCATCACCTCTGGAATGTGTAAATTAGTCTAGTAGAGTTATCGGAATCATATTTGGAGTTAAAACATGGATTTTAGGTCCGAAGTTGGAAATTGAGTTAAAGTTTGATCCAAGTTTGACTTTGGTCAATATTTGAAGTTAGGATGCTCGAATTGGATTTCTGATGGTTTTAATTATTTCAAGAGGTGATTCTAATGCTAGAAATGGCTTGTTTTAACTTTTATATATCCCGAGGGTATTTTGGATATTTCAAGTGCCAAAACTAGTTTAGTTGTGACTTATTGGATTCCGGATCAAGGATGGCTCAAATTCAAATTTTGACAATTTTATTGAGTCTGGAATTTCAAAACTAATAGGATTGCTTATTTGGTTTGTTTTCACAGGATTCCAATCAAATGTCGAGGGTCCATTCGGAGACTTGACCTTGTGAAAAGACTACTGTCAACTGGTGCCTCCACTGTCTTTCGTGTTTGCAGAAGATCCCTACCGCGATCGCGATGCACCATCATTTTGGCCTCTATGGCATGAGGTTCTTGCCACGATCGTGATGATGCAAAAGTGTGAACTTTGCATTCACAACGTAAGTGGGTCGCGATCACAAAGGGTCATAGGGACCTGAATAGTGTCTTTTTCCAAAAGACGGGATTAGGGCCAATTTCCTCCATTTTTGACATTCTAAGCTTGGTGGAGGCAAATTTCAAGGGAATTTTTTGTGGGAAATTCTAGGGTAATTTATTTCTAACACTTTCCCTTAATTTCAATTGAATAATTTTGTATTTTAACTTTAAATTGTGGATTTCCAATTGGACATTTTGGGATTTTCTTGAACATGAACTTTTGAAGGAGAAATGGGGATTTTGAACTCATCTTAACTCTATTTTTAAAATGGATTTCACCTTTAGATTCCTTATTACTTGATGAACATTTTCACCCCAAAATAATCAGATTCTGAATTCAATTTTTGATATGAGATTTTTGACCATTTTATCCTTTTCATCCGAATTTCTTGATTTTAGTGTCAATAAATTCAAAATATAATTATGAGTCTATATTTGATTAGATTATGGTGATTTGGAGTTTCGCTAGAGAGGAAAGGCGGTGATTTTAGATTGTTCATGACTGTTTGCCTAAGGCAAGTGGAATTCTAATCTTTGTTTAATATGTTGAACCTTATATTTCCTATGTTAGGGGAATAGGGTGAGTTGGGTCCTTGTATTGAATTGAATTATATGTGTTAAAGAGTGATAATGGATTTGAATAGGCATTAAATGTCTAAGTGTTATGGATTTTGGGACAGTGATCTATTGTGTGATTGTGGTTTATATGACATCATTTTAAATATTTATCTTGCTTCACTCTTTAATTATGCATATATTATGTTTGTGATGGCTGAGAAATGATATGATTAAGGTACTATATATTGGGACCGAGGTTTCTATCAGTCAAGGTGATTTGCCGAAGTTTCTTTCGATGACCGAGGTCTCTTCCGGCAGATATTATGGCCGAGCTCTCTTTCGGTAGTTATTGGCCAAGGTCATTTCCTATGGATACATAGTCTATATGAGACCCACATGGCTTTCTGTCTGAGGTGATCAGAGGATATATATCGTAGGACAGACATGCATCACGATATTTGACATTGCATAGCATTCATTTATTCCTATGATTGATTATGATCTCAGATTATATGTGGTTGCTTGAGTATAGTGGTGAGAATGTATTTGAGACTTCTAGTATATACTGTCTAGTATTCTAGTGCAATTGTGATATAAACTATATAGATTGGGTTGTCTGAGTACATGATTGTAGTTGTGGAGGATTGTGGTTCGGATGTCAGGAGTACCCGTGTTCCGCATTGCTTTACTTAGGATTTAGTTTCCATTTCGCTGAGTACCTTGTTATTTGTGCTCACCCCTTGATTATACATTTATGTAGGATCTATGCCCGGCTCCTCCTACTTATAGTAATCCTTGACTGGACTGAGCTTTGGATGTTTGAAAGGTAGCAACTTTTCCTCTTCGGCAGACTCTCATCATCCATTATCTTATGTTTTGTTCTATTTTGGAACTAAGACATATATATATACATGTATCTCTTTGATTTCTATTGAAATAATTGTTTGTACATATGACTCCAAGTCTTGGATAATTTAGAATGTACTTTCTGCTTATCCTTATTTATATCATGATAGACTTTACATTTCCACTTTTATTTCTGATTTCTTTGAATTGTTTAGACTCTTAGGCTGACTCGTCATGGTGGATTAGGCGAGTGCCATCACACTTAATTCCGGGTCGTGACAAATTGGTATCAAAGCCCAGGTTGTAACTGAGACCCTAGCTTAGGGTAGAGTTAGAGGAAGGGCCAGAGGCTGAGGTAGGGGCCGGGGTCGAGAAGCGGCACTAGCCAAAGATCATGAGAGGGTATTTTTGTTACACCCCACACTTTTAATCTCGGAATATCTCTTAAGTTCCTTAGACATTATCATGTGAGACGGATATACTACAACACTATCAAACGACTCTAAGGAGGGGAGAATGTGATACCCCATAGTAGAGAAGGTTGGAAATAAAGTCATAAGAATCCGGAAGAAATTGGAGGCCAAGTGATAAGTCATAGGACTTGATTTACCCACGTAAGCTACTAACTTGGAAGTCCTACATACCAAAGCTACTTGAGTACGTACCAAGCTTACATAGCATAGATTACATAGGCTCTTAAAATAAGACGAGATTACGAACCCACAAGGAGGAAGAGAAGATGACACATGGAAGCCAATGAAGGCGTGACACGTGGCAGCACCTCAAGCAAGCAGGTGACCCACCTACTTGAGGGAGGTGGTCCCTACTGCCACATGGTAGCCCCACCTTGCTTACATGGACACGATGGCCCAATAGGGGCTGGACACGTGTCCCCCTTAGGGGATGACATGTGTCACCTCTTAGGACCACATATATGTATGTATATGTAACATATTCTTCAGTTCCTACACTTAAATCTACAGAAAAACAAAGAAAACAAACCCTAAGTCTATAGAGAAACTAACGCCGGTTTTGGAGAAAACATATAGGTAAGTCACAATTTCATTCCATTAATTAATTATTTAGGGTATCCTACAATGATATATCGATGTTTGAAAACGTAAAATTCCATTTTGGGGAAGCAAGGACGAGCTACAAACAGTCTGCTACTTTCAGCACGTTAAAAAGGTTTCCGATGCAATTTTGGCCAATTTCGGGTAAGGTAAGGCTTCTCCTTTAAATTTTGAAATTATGGGGTCATTATGAAGTGTATTATACAGCGTTTCATGGAAATTCTCGACGTTCAAAATAAACTAAATTAGAATCGTTATAGTTAAATTGTAGTCAAAATGAGGTATTATGCGGGTGGGGGCTGCTGCTGGTCATGTGGTGGTGTGTTGTAGGGACTAAAAGTATTCTAAAAGAGGTGGGGGAGCTGCAGGTTGAATCCAAGCGACCCCCCGCTTCGTACAGTTAAAGGTTTTGCAAAATGGAAACTAGAAATCTTATTTTGGTATCGTAGTTTTGAGCGAGTCGTTTGGATTTTATGTTGTATATTATTGATGTGAATTGCTTAAACATATGCTTAAGGTTGTTGTTGTTGGTTGTCTGTAGGTATTAGGAGTGAAATTGTGAATTCGGATAGGGCACATTATAGGGGAGTTGCTGCCCAATTTTCGTTAACGCCCTAACTAATTAAAGAATTAGTCGAGGAGACGAACAAGGAAATAGGTTCCATGAATACTAGGGTGTAACTTAAGGTGATGGAAAGTCAAGAGTGGTTGATATTTGTATTACTTCCGTATTGAATAGGTTCAAAGGACGATGAGGCAAACGTGGCAAAGAGTAACCCGTACGAGGTATGTCAAGCTTTCTCTTGGCATATTTTTGGAATAAGTATGTAAAGCTGTCTTTCTTCCCTTTTGGCATGTCTTAGCCTTAAGTAAATGGTATGTGAAATGAGGCGATAATTTCATTCCCAGAATTCTAAGTACGCCTCATAACCCCTATCCACTGCTTAGTATTGGAACTTCTGTAAGAATTGAGTATTGCATGTTAAGGCTTCTACGTGTCAAAAAAGTAGTGTGTGGAAAGCTATCTCTCCCTTCTCTTGATATTTACTTGGTATGAAAATGAGACTATGATTCCATAGTTGTTAACAGAGCCATAGGATGGGCCAAATACGAAATATGTACAGGATGACCACATGAAGGGAGGTAGACTATGTAGAGCTTACTCTTTTTCTTTTATGGCATGTCTTAGTTGTAAGTAAAATATGATACGAGCTCTGGGGTAACTCCATTCTTAAACATCTCCTATTTACTTTTGAATATCGAACTCTTGTAATAGTTTAACTAGTTCCTTGGAAACTTTTATATATTAAGGAGATAATAAATGTACAGATTCCAAGTCTTAAAGACTATATGAAACCAAGTGTTTTGATTCCATAAATGATTTGTCCCTATGTTAATACATGTCTAGGGTCCCCGAGATTACAATTCAGACAGCCTATAATGGCATTTAGAGGACACTCAAGATGACTACACTACTACTCGGGTCCTCAGGTAAAAGCTTAACTTTGTTATTCTATTGAGTCTCCAATATGATTTCAATTGTATATAGTTACTCACTACTCTAATCGTGTATACTGTAACACTTTTTCGCTGAGTTTCGGGTCAGTTATCAGATTTGTGCAATTCACTGCATTGTCCACCGCCCCTCATTAAAGGGTCAGGTTACGTATGTATATATATGATGATGTGTTGTAATAAGATGCTGATGACACGGGGCCTATGATGGTTTTATAGATGTATTCACTGGATCCCTGGTAGGGCCAGCTATATGGTATAATTTAAAAATGTATGCTTTTGTAATTCACAAATTATAGGTACAGGTTTCTGATTTGTTATTTTATCCCCTGCTTTTCTATTTTAGATATGCTTCCAGTTGTGCTATGTTATGTTTTACATACTTAGTATATATGTCGTACTGACCCTCTTTCCTCAAGGGTCTGCATTTCATGCCCGAAGGTACAGATACAGGTTTTAGGAGTCCGTCAGCTTAGGATTCCGCTCATCTCAGCTGGAAGTGGCTCCATTGTATCGGAGCCTAGGTTTTTGGTACTGACCACTGATGTATAAAATTGTTTTATCTATTCAGGGGTACGGCAGGGGCCCTATCCCGCCATATATTGTCATTAATATTTTAGAGGTCTGCAGACATGTATATGTGGATTTTATATGTCAGTTTGATTCAGCTGGGTCTACATGATGCATGATACATGTTATATGTTATGGCAGCCTTGTTGGCTTGTGTGCCCTTTCATGAGGTGATACAAATGAAAGAGGCTACAAGTTAATAAAAATGTTATCGCCTAATAGGGCTCTGATGCATGGCGTTGTATTGTTTGTAGTCCGGTTTGACTATACTTGATTTATATGTATTGCATGTCTATAGTTTGACTTGACCACAGCTGATAGATATACATGCAGGGGTCCAGGTCGAACCTCAGTCACGGCCTACGGGGGTGGGTCGTGATACTTTTCCCCTTAGCCGGTGGTAAAGGCCAAAGTTAAGCAGGTTCCTCCTGAGTATGCAGTAGGACCATTACTACAGGACAATTTATTAAGGGTATTGGGAGTGCTTGAGACTATGGCACAAACTGGCTGTGTAGCGGGCACACCCAGTACATTATAGACCCAATTGAGGGTCTAGGTCCCAGATTAGCGAAAGGCTCTTGAGGCTCAGAGACAGGCATAACATCCGCTAGTAGTCCCTATAGATGAGGTTCTAACAGCTCCAGAAGTGAAGGTTCAGGATGCACCAATAGCTATATTGATTAAAGATGAGTAGCGTCTTTATGAGAAGTTCAGAAAGATGGACCCACCTCAGTTCCAGAGTGGGAAGACCGAGGATGCACATAAATTCTTGACCACCTACAGGGAGTTTCTTAAGACATTTGGGTTGGCTGAGTCCTATGGTGTTCGGTATACTACTCTTTAGCTTCATGGTCCAGCTAGAGAGTAGTGGAGTACATATTCTGGATCGTTATCAATTGGATCTCCTCAAGTGACTTGGGAGGCATTCACCAATGCATTTTATGATCGCTTCATCCCTTGGACTATGAGGAAGGAGAGTCGCCTTAGATTTGAGAGCCTGAGGCAAGATGGGATATATGTTTCTGAGTTTGAGGTTCTCTTTTGTTAGCTAGACAAATATGCCACAGCTATAATCCTCGATGAGACACAGAGGGTTTACTATTTTATGAGAGGTTTGAATTATTCCATTAGGCAGTCGGTATTCTGGGTATCTATTGATAGAGCTTTCTTTCAGTCGGTGTTTAGTCCCGCCATGGAGGTAGAGTTGATAGAGAAGGAGGATTTTAGGGACCCCAAGAGGGTCTGTACTTCTAGGCAGTTTTCAGGTACCTCATCTAGAGGTAGAGGTTCTTATAGAGGAGGTGGTTCCTTTCAGTGCAGAGGGATGGTTCATGCATTTATTCCAGCATCTGACCAAGGAAAGGGTTATTATTGTTCATACAGTTCAGGTCAGGGTTCATCCAATTTACAGAATAGGCCTGTGGGTCAAGGTGGATATAGTATCCCTCTTATTTGTCCACATCAGCCATCTATTCTGATATTGTGTTTTGGGTATGGATCTTCAGACCATATGGTATGACAGTGCCCTATGTAGACTCATTCAGGTCCACACCATCCTTACACAGTAGTGCCAGTCAGAGGTCTGGCGCCACCAGTCTTACGTTCAGCCCACTAACCCAGGGTTGTGGTAGGGGTCACTCCAATATAGGTGGTTATACCGGAGGTAGGAGAACGGATGATTCCTTAGTACAATAAGGTGGTAGAGGAGTTGCCTAGATAAGTGGTGGATGGGGAGCTAATTATTATGTTTTTCCATATAGACCTGCGACTGAGGCCTCCAATGAAGTCATCAAAGGTATTGTTCCAGTTTGTCATCGCCCTACATCTGTGTTATTTGATCTTGGATCCACTTATTCATATGTGCTAGCATATATCTCTTTTGGGTTTGACTTACTATCTAATCATATGCTCGTGTCTGTGTATGTTTCTACCCTAGTAGGAGAGACTTAGTAGTGGAACGGGTGTACCGATCCTGTCTTATGTCTTTTGCAGGTTATGAAATATGGGTGGACATAATTATATTTTATATGGTAGACTTCGATATCATCTTGAGTATGGATTTTTTTATCTCTGTATCATGTTTTTCTTAATTTTTATGGCAAGAAGGTGACCTTAGCTATGTATGGTAGGTCACAAATAGAGTGTAAGGGTTCTAGTGGTTCCTATCCTAGTAGGATTATCACTTTTATTCGGGCCCAGCAATTGATTAATAGGGATTTTTTGGCATATTTGGCCTTTATTCGTGGTACTGATGTTCAGCCGCCTTCTATGGAGTCTATTCCTGTGTTTGAAAGTTTATGGATGTGTTTCCTACTGATCTTCCAGGGGTTCCACCTGACAGGGATATTGACTTTGCTATTAACCTCGAGCTGGGCACCAAGCCCATTTTTATTTCTCCTTATCCTATGGCTCCAGCTGAGTTGAAGGAGCTAAAGGACAAGCTTCAGGATCTATTGAGTAAAGGGTTTATTCACCCTAGTATTTCACCTTGGGGTGCCCCGATGCTATTTGTAAACAAGAGAAATGGGTCTATGAGGATGTGTATCGACTATAGAAAGTTGAAAAAGGTGACTGTCAATAACAAATACCTTCTTTCCTGTATCAATGATTTGTTTGATCATGTCCAAGGAGAAGCCTTATTCTCTAAGATTGATTTGAGATACGGGTATCATCAGTTGAGGATTCGACCTTTAGATGTTACTAAGACAGCCTTCCAGAATAGATATTGCCATTATTGGTTCTTTTTTATGTCTTTCGGGCTGACTAACGCCCCAACAATATTTATAGAGTTGATAAATAGGGTGTTTCGTCCATATCTAGATTCTTTTATGATTGTCTTCATTGATATTATTTTGGTTTACTTGAAGACTGAGGCAGATCATGTGTAACACTTAAGGATTATGCTCCAAATCTTAGGTAGGAGAAGCTTTATGCCAATTCCTTCAAGTGTGAGTTTTGTTTGAGTTTAGTGGCGTTCCAAGGGCATGATGTGTCCAAGGAGGGCATTAGAGTCTATCTGGCTAAGAATGAGGTTGTTCAAGGATGGACTAGACCCACCTTAGCTACAGAGATTCACAGTTTTATGGGTTTGGTAGGGTATTATCGCTGTTTTGTTCAGGACTTCTCCACGATAGTAGCTCTATTGACCAGGCCCACTTAGAAGAGTGTGGTGTTTCATTGTTCGGATGAGTGTGAGAAGAGCCTCCAAAAGCTCAAGGTATTATTGACTATTGCGCCTGTGTTGAACTTGCCTGAGAAGGGTGTTGACTTTACCATGTATTATGATGCATTCAGAGTAGGCTTAGGTGGAGTATTGATGTAAAAGGGGAAGGTGATTTTTTATGCTTCAAGGTAATTAAAGACTCATGAAATAACTATCCCACTTGGGATTTAGAGTTGGCAGTAGTTATCTTTGTTTTGCAGTTATAGCGACATTATTTATATGAAGTTCATTGTGAGATATTCACCGATCACCAGAGTCTACAGTACATCTTCAACCAGTGAGACTTGAATTTGAGGCAGAGGAGATGGGTTGAGCTTCTGAAGGATTATGATTCAACTATCCTATATCACCCTAGGAAGGCTAATGTATTGGTCGATGCATTAAGTAGAAAGACTTCTAGCATGGGAAGTCTTATAGTTATTCAAGAGGATGAGCGACCCTTAGCTAGATATATTCAGAGATTAGCCAATGGGTTGGTGATAATACAACTTTCTGATAAGGGTTGTGTTCTTGCTTTAATAGAGGCTCGCTCTTCTTTGATGGATCAGATCTGAGAGAGACAGTTTGAGGATAAGAAGTTGTGCCTCATTCAAGATAAGGTGACGAGAGGTGAAGCTATAGAAGTGGTGCTTGATTCAGAGGGTGTTTTGAGGATTGGTAGTCGCATTTATGTGCCCAAGTTGGGTGAGTTGGTCAGATTGATACTTGAGGAGGCCCATTGCACTGATAATATATTCATCCTGGAGCATCAAAGAGGTACCATGACTTGACCCAGCACTATTGGTGGTGTGGTATGAAGAAGGATATCGACGAGTTTGTGTCCAAGTATTTGACATACCAGTAGGTCAAATATGAGTACTAGAGACCCAGAGGTGAGTTTCAGCGGATTCTCATTCCCACTTGGAAGTGGGAGATGATCATGATGGATTTTGTGGTAGGTTTTCCCACTATTGTGGGAGGTTTTGATTCAATTTGGATTGTGGTCGACTGATTGACCAAATTGGCTTATTTCATTCCAATTAAGGTTAGTTTCATAGTGGATAGATTAGCCCAACTTTATATCAATCAGATTGTTAGACTCTATAGAGTTCATGTTTCCATCATATCAGATCGAGGCTAATTATTCACATTTTACTTTTGGGAGGACGTGCAGCGTGGACTAGGAACCTGATTGGATTCAAGTACCATATTCCACCATTAGACAGACAAAAAGTCTAAGGGGATTATTCAGGTACTTGAGGATATACTACGGGCATGTGTGATAGATTTTGGTGCTAGGTGGGAACAGCACTTGCCCCTGACAGAGTTCACTTACAACAAAATTACCATTACAGCATCCAGATGTCTCCTTTTGAGGTCTTGTATGGTCGGAGATGAAGATCGCCTATCAGCTGGTTTGATTATGTGGCAGTGGATAGCCTAGACACTAATTTTCTTTGAGATGCCATAGAATGGGTTCGGCTAATTCAGGGTAGGTTGTTGACAGCTCTGAGTCGCCAAAGGAGCTATGCAGACAAGCGGATTAGACCTTTGTTGTTCATGGTTGGTGACCAGGTATGGTTGAGGGTCTCTACCTTGAGGGTGTCATGAGGTTGGGAGGAAGAGCAAGCTCAGCCTTAGGTTTATTGGCCCATTTGAGATCTTATATTGGGTAGGAGAAGTGGCCTACAGAATTTCCTTGCCACCTAGTCTGTCTGCTGTACACCCAGTATCTCATGTCTCAATGTTACGGCGCTACATTCTAGATGAGTTTTATGTGATTTCCCATGATTTTATGGAGTTGACCCCAAATTTGACATATGAAGAGGAGCCAATTGCTATTTTGGACAGGCAGGTCAGGAAGTTGAGAACTAAGGAGATATCTTCAGTGAAGGTCCAGTGGCTGCATCGGTCTGTGTGGAGGCTACTTGGGAGTTAGATTCAGACATGCGGGCCCGTTACCCCAATCATTTTGAGACTCTAGGTATGTCCTTTGCTTTATGTTCGAGGACGAACATGGTTTTTAGTAGTGGATAATGTAATGACCCTGAAAGTCATTTTTGGCATTTTTGATAAAATTATCATTTTACCCCTCCTGTTAGTTTTCCCGAGTTACTTTTGTTTGAGTTTGAATGTTAACTTTTGGAAATCTAGTGAAAAGTTGTCGTTTTGTTTAAAAATGAGCTCTAAAAGCTTAAGTTGTCAAAATTTGAGTTTCGAAGTAATTCAGAGTTTCGAGTCTCGAAATTAAATTATGTTGCTATCAGCTTCGGAATGTGGAAATTGGCCTAGGAGAGTTGTCGGAATCATATTTGGAGTTAAAACGTAGATTTTAGGTCTGAAGTTGGATATTAAGTTAAAGTTTGACTCAAGTTTGACTTTGGTCAACATTTGAAGTTCGGATACTCAGATTGTATTTTTGACGGTTCGAATGGTTTTGGGAGGTGATTCTAATGCTACAAATGGCTTGTTATAATTTTTAGAGGTCTCGAGGGTTTTGGGGGTATTTCAAGTGCCGAAACTAGTTTAGTTGTGACTTATCGAATTTCGGGTCAAGAATGCGTTAGGATAGAAGTATTGTTACCGAAACATGGATCAACTTAGCTACGGGGAGGAGAGTGTGGAGCGAAGTGTTGTTCCTGAAACATGGAAATTCACCAAAGTGGTAGCCTTCAATGATCAACTTAGCTACGGGGAGGAGAGTATGGAGCGACGTCGGTCCCTACGTTGTAATATCATATAGGCAAAATTATGCGTTAATACTATGAATGTACTAAGAATGTTAGTATGCTATGAAATAAAAAACATAAGGGAGAGACATGTATAGCAATATGCCTAAGTGAATGCATGCATGAGAAATCATCATGCGAAACCTTAAAACATTCATTTTTTTTGGGAAAATGGCCATAACCGACATTTAAGACCATACTAGCTATTACATGGAATCCAACACATCCCTCTACATTGGCACGGGGAGACTACTTGCCCGGTAAAACTTTGATGAAATTTAAACATTCTTGAACTTTTGATGGGTACAAAGGCCTATCCTACAAGGGCTCCTATGGTGGCACATAGTTAATACAACATGAGACTTTACTTAAGGACCCCTTTGGTCGAGTCTTCATCTACATGGTACATTCGGTGGTAGGTAAAATCCTACGGAATAATATTTAAACATTAATATAGCATAAACATTATATAACTTTATCATTAAAACATCAATCAGTGGAATAGCTCATTAAAACATTTCATTTGATTCAATACGAGAATTGCCATTTCACATTGAAACCTTACTGTGGCTAAGAATCCCTTTCATCAATTGATCGATTCATAAGGACTCCCTTTCATATGCATTTACTTCATAACATTTATTAGAGTCAAACTTTATTTCAACTTTACTTTATCATAAGAAAATAAGTGGGCTCATTTCAATCAATCTTCAAATCATTTGATAAAAGATAGCATGCATGAGAGTGAGAGAATGCATAATTTAAAACATCTTAAAACAATCCACTAATTCATCATTAAAGTTACCTTTATTCCTTCATATAAGGACCTTTATTAACATCATACCTTCGTGAAATCAAGAGTCAATATACATCAATATATGTAAAGAATCTTCAAATATATCATAGTCTATGCATTTAGAGTCATCATGTAAAATGCCATAAGATTTCATCATTTAAAATTGAAATGCTAGTTTGAGAAAAACATTTGGGTTCCATGGGTAGAAGGACCCATGGATGAAAACCCATACTCCTTGAGGGAAACAAAAATCCCTAAGAATACTTGAGGAATAAAGGAGACTTGAATGCCTTGAATTTGGAAACCCTAACTTTGTCTTGAAGTTCTTGGTAGAGTTTGACAGAAGGGGAGTTTAGTATATTGAGTCTAAGTGTATTGAATGAGGCCTTGGAAGGGTTTAGGGACTTTAGATAGAGGGATTCAGCCTCCAAAATGACATCATTTTGAATTAAAATGGTGGAAAAGACTAGAATGCCCCTTTAAAAATCTGGCCGAAAGAGACTTCACGGGGATCCTTCACGATTTGTGGTAGGGTCCTGTGATAAAGGACTTAGAGAAATTCGGAAAGAGGACTTACAGGTTAGTCTCTGAAGTGTCTTCACGGACACCTTGACGGTCTGGGAAATGCATCATGGCCCGTGGAGTGTGGTTGTGGTACGGGCCTGCAGAAGTGGCCACCACAGACCACACCACGTTTTGTGAAAATCTCCACAGCCGGTGGTGGTCGTCCGTGGACCCTGCCTTAGGAAAATTCTTGAGGGTCTTAGATATGGCTCACCACGGGGGGTTTCATGGCCCATGTTGCTTACCATAGTTTGTGGTGCTCTATCATAGTTCATACCCTACAGTCTGAGTCTATAAATCTCCACCACGATGGCTCGCCACATCCTGTGGTCCTTACTACGGTCCGTGACGACTTCTTTGGTCGGCTTTAGGTGCTAGTTTCTGCAACTTCTCTAAATATTCATCCTTGATTCCTTGGTTTAGGACCTTTCACATTTCCAAGGTCTTAAACATCTCCCCCTTGGAAACATTCTTCCTCGAATAAGAACCATTGACATAAAAGAAGACATGGCACGAGGACTAGCAACCCAACATACATAGACATTCACAATGCATCAAACATGAAACCTTTAATCTTTTGCATAAAACATAACTTTAAAATTCAACTTCATTAATGTGCATACATATGAAGACTTGGAAAACTGAAATATTAGAGTGTTAAATACTTGAGCATGGAGGACTTATTACCTTAGGATTGAGTTGAATGAAAAAGATGAGGGTAACGTTTCATCATGTCTGCTTCCGCTTCTCATGTGGCACCTACTTGTTGATTCATCCAAAGGAATTTAACGGATGCAACTTCTATGTTCCTCAATCTCTTCACTTACCGGTCCAATATCTCAACTGGTAACTCTTCATAGGTCAAGTTCTCCTAAACATTTACTATCTCTAAAGGCACAATGGAGTTAGGATCTCCTACATATTTCCTCAACATTGACACATTAAACACCAAACGGATCATGGTCATTTCTGAAGGTAATTCCAATTCATAGGCAACCTTGCCCACCCTCTTTAAGATTCTATAAGGCCCTACGTACCTAGGGCTCAATTTTCCTTTCTTACCAAACTGAACCACATCATTCATGGGTGAAACCTTCAAATATACACAATCATCTACATTAAACTCAAGATCCCTTCTTCTAATGTCGGAATATGACTTTTGACGACTTTGAGTTGTCTTCAATCTTTCTCTAATGATATTCACCTTCTCTAAAGCATCAAGTACCAAATCGAGACCTAACAATGTCATCTCACCCACTTTGAACCAACCAACCGAGAATCTACATAGTCTCATATACAAAGCCTCAAACGGTGCCATCTCAATACATTAGTGGTACTATTATAAAAGGGAAACTCTAGGGTTTGAATTTTCCCTTTGAACGATAGGTAATCATCCCAAATCCCTTTGAACTCCAGCACATATGCCCTTAACATATCTTCTAGGGTTTGAATTTTCTTTTTATCTTGCCCATCGGTTTGAGGATGGAATGCAGTGCTTAACTTTATTTTTTAGTACCGAAGCCCTTTTGAAATGATCTCCAAAAGTGAGAAGTGAATTGAGTACCACTATCCAAAATTATTGACAACGGCACACCATGCAACCTCACCAACTCCTGAATATATAACTTTGCATAATCTTCAGCCCTATAGGAAGTTTGAATTGGTAGAAAGTGAGCCGACTTAGTCATTCTATCAACAATCACCCAAATAGAATCATGTATCTTTCGAGTGTGAGGCAAACCCACTTAAAAATCTATATTCACATATTCTCACTTCCAAGTAGGGATTTCAATATCCTATGCTAGGCCACCCGCCTTTGATGTTCGGCCTTCACTTATTGGCAATTCGGATATTCGGACACAAACCTTGCTATGTCCTTCTTCATGCCACCCCACCAATATAACTCCTGTAAGTCTTGGTACATTTTTTTCGAACCAGGATGAATGGAGTATGAAGAATTATGAGCCTCCATCAAGATCAGACTTCTTAGGCCATCCACATCTAGAACACATAACCGACCCTGGTAATCTTGTGAAAAGACCTCTACCTTGTTTTGCTTCACCAGCTTCTTTAACTCGACAAGTGTCGGGTCAAGGTCTCATTTCGACTTAATATCTACCATCAAGGAGGATTCAGACCCACTTTGAACAACCATACCACCATCAGGGGTACCACACAACTTCCCCCCTAACCTAGCCAACCGGTGAACAACTTTCACCAACTCCCTCTTTACTTTATCAACATGGGCCACGCTCTCCCACAGACACTCTACTAAGTGCATCGACAACCACATTGGTTTTATCCGGATGATAATGCATACTCATGTTAAAGAAAATTTTGCCTTATATTGAGGTTCTTTTGGGTGAACACATATTGAAGATATTTATGATCGGTATACACATCTACATGTACCCTATAGAGGTAGTGCCGTCAAATTTTAAAAGGAAAAACAACAGCTGCCAACTCAAGATCATGGGTTGGGTAGTTACGCTCATGTACTTTCAATTGCCTAGAAGTATAGGCTATGACCTTACCATTTTGCATCAAGACACAACCCAAACCAATCTTCAAAGTATCATAATAAACCACAAACCCTTCTAATCCTTCTGGTAGAGTCAAAATAGAAGTGTACGTAAGTTGATCTTTCAATGTTTGGAAATTCCTTTCACACTCATCCGCCCATATGAATTTTGCCTTCTTTTTAGTCAATTTTGTCATAGGAGATGAGATGGAAGAGAAACCTTCAACAAAGCTTCTATAGTAACCATCTAGACCCAAAAAACTCCTAATGTCTAAAGCAGATAATGGTCTAGGCCAATTCTTGGCCGCCTCTATTTTCTTAGGATCTACCTTGATCCCTTTGCCAGACACTATGTGACCAAGAAGGGTCACCTCCTTCAACCAAAACTCACACTTGCTAAATTTTGCAAACAATTTCCTATCTCTCAATGTTTAGAGAACAAGCCTCAAATATCCTTAAGTTCTTCCTCACTGCAAGAGTGGATCAAAAAAACATCATCACTGAATATCACAATAAAAGTTTCAACGTAGGGTTTGAACACCCTATTTATTAGGTCCATACACACCGTCGGTGCATTTGTCAACCCAAAACTCATCACCATAAACTCAAAGTGACCATACCTTATCTAAAATGCCATCTTAGGAATGTCACACTCCCTCACCCTTATTTGATGATAACCATACCAAAGATCGATCTTGGAGAAGTGACTCACCCCTTGTAGTTGATCAAACAAGTCATCTATCCTAGGAGGTGGATACTTGTTCTTAATAGTCACCTTATTCAATTGGCGGTAGTCTATGCACATTCGAAGTGACCCCTCCTTCTTCCTTTTAAATAATACGGGAGCACCCCATGGTGAAATACTAGGCCTTATATACCAAAATCAACATCTCTTTTGGGAGGGACACCGAGAAGGTTATCATGAAAGACATCGGGAAATTCATTGACTATGGGAACCCTCCACCATCCACTCTAGCCTTTTTGAACCCTCTAGACCTCTCCCTCAACTTCTCTTCTTCGATTTGTTCAGCATAAGTC
This sequence comes from Solanum dulcamara, assembly GCF_947179165.1. Classification (NCBI taxonomy): domain Eukaryota; kingdom Viridiplantae; phylum Streptophyta; class Magnoliopsida; order Solanales; family Solanaceae; genus Solanum; species Solanum dulcamara. Next base: position 42,916,235 of record NC_077245.1, read on the forward strand.
ATTAATCGGAAGATGTCCATATCCTTGACCAACATGGCTATTTTGCACTCCTTGGACACCAAACTCCAGATGCCAAAAATAAAATTACTCATTCTTGCCCGAAGGTCGGAGACCATAAAGGGAGCATACTTGGACAATTTTGTGAATTTTAGGGCATACTCCCTCACACCCATACTCCCTTGACGGAGGTTGATATCTTGTATTTTTGCTTCCCTAAGCTCTAATGGGAAGAAGCGGTCTAGGAAGGCACTTTTGAACTCTTCCCATCCTATTGGCCCCTTTATTCATTCCTCTTAAAAACCCATTGATCATACGACACTCGATCTATGCCTTTTAGTTGGTAGGCCACTAGATCGTCCTTTGCATTCGGTAGTCACCCATGATAGCCCCTATCCGATACACCTCATCGATGAATTCCATAGGGTCCTTATCTAGCTTAGAACCATCAAACTTGGGTGGATTCATCCTTTGATTACCTTGGTTAGCCATGTCTTGCGCCAACAATGTGACGATGTTGTGGAACTCAGCATGAGTTACCCCTTCCTCATGGTGTGGGATATCTGGAACCGAAGAAGCTTTGTCCTCATTGTCAACCCTTTATCTTGGAGGTGCTCTTCTACAAGGTATTATTTAGAGAGCATAAAATCAGTGGTTATATAGAGGAAAACTTGGGAAACGCTATGACATGACTTGAATTGAAAGAAGTGAAGACTTTCCTAAACGTCCCATAGTATTTTATTCATAGTTGTGATGCGCTTCACAACCATGAACATGACCCTATTTGATGCGGTATATTTGTCTCTGAGGACCATTTCAAAACCTTATTCTCTGATGCCAAGTTTGTCATGACCCAAGCCTAGGTCCTAGACATGACACGGCTAATGAAGTACCCGAAGGTACCTCATCTAAACCTCTTAGCATTCACTGAGCATATCATCGGTAATGATTAAAAATTCAAGCAAAAACATAAGGGATATAGGGACTAAGGGGCTTAGCATTCAATACAATTCAAAGACAACATAACATCCTTTACTATGTCCAATAATACCTTTTACATCAATACTTGGCGAGGGCTAAGAAATATCCCTAACTCACCCTAAAGATTAGGTCAAAATACCAAAGCATAACTTAAGTGCCTAAATATAACATAAGCTATATAGGATAGAAGTATTGTTCTAGGAACATGGGAACTCACTAAAGTGGTAGCCTTCAACGATCAACTTATCCACGGGGAGAAGAGTATGGAGGCGACACTAGTCCCTACGTGGTGATATCATGTAGGTAAAAGTATGCATTAGTTCTTTGAATGTACTATGTATGTGAGTATGATATGAAATAAAGAATATAAGGGAGAGACATGTATAAGTAATATGCCTAACTGAATGCATGCATGAGACATCATCATGTGAAACCTTAAAACATTTATTTTGCGGGAAAGTGACCATAACCGATATTTAAGACCATGCGAGCTATTACATAAAATCCATCATATACCCCTTATGTTGGCATGGAGAGACTACTTTACAGGTAGACCTTTGATCAACTTTAAACATTCTTTAACGTTTCATGGCTACAAAAGCCTAGCCTATAAGGGCTCCTATGCTGTCACATAGTTAATGCAATATGAGACTTTACTTAAGGACCCCTTTGGTCGAGTCTTTATGTACATGCTATATTCTGTACTTTTTGAAATCCCACGGAATAACATTTAAACATCAATATAGCATAAGTATTATATAACTTTAGCATTAAAACATCAATCAATGGAATAGCTCATTAAAATATTTCATTTGATTTAAAGCGAGAATTGTCCTTTCACAGTGAAACCTTACTTTGGCTAAGAAGCCCTTTCATCAATCGGTCATTTCATAAGGACTCATTTTCATATGCATTTGCTTCATAAAATTTATTGGAGTCAAACTTCATTTCAACTTTACTTAATCATAAGAAACTAGGTGGGTTCATTATAATCAACCTTCAAATCATTTGATAAAAGATAGAATTCATGAGAGTGAGAAAATACATCATTTAAAATATCTTAAAATAACCCACCAATTCATCTTTAAAGTTACCTTTATGCCTTCATATAAGAACCTTTAACAATATGATAACTTCAAGAAATCAAAAGTCAATATATATCAATATATGTAAAGAAACTTCAAATATATCATAGTCTATGCATTTAGAGTCATATGTAAAAGCCCATAAGATTTTATCACTTAAAATTGAAATATTTGGGCTAGAGTCATAATGCTAGTTTGAAAAAAATATTTGGGCTCGATAGGTGAAAGGAACCATGGATGAAAACCCACATACCTTGAGGGAAACAAAAATCCCTAAGAATACTTGAGGAAGAAAGGATACTTCTATGCCTTGAATTTGGAAACCCTAACTTTGTATTGAATCTCTTGGGAGAGTTTGAGAAAAGGGGAATTTAGTATATTGAGTCTAAAGTATTGAATGAGTACTTGGAAGGGTTTAGGGACTTTAGATAGAGGGATTCAGCCTCCAAAATGACATCATTTTGAATAAAATGTTGGAAAAGACTAGAATGCCCTTTTAAAAATCTAACAGGAAGAGACTTTATGGGGATCCTTCATGGTCTGTGGTGCTCACCATGGTCTGTGGTGGTTTCCCGTGATAAGGGACTTATAGAAATTTGGAAAGATGACTTGCAGGGTAGTCTCTGAAGTTTCTTCACGGACACCTTGATGGTCTATGAAATGCATCACAACCCGTGAAGTGTGGCCGTGGTATGGGTCCTGCAAGAGGCTTTTAGAAGTGTCCACCACGGACCACACCATGGTCCGTGAAAATCTCCATGGCCCGTGGTGGTCATACATGGACCTTGGCTTGAGAAAATTCTTGAGGGTCTTGGGGAGGGCTTACCACGGAGGGCTTCATGGCCTGTGGTTCTCAGCACATTCCGTGGTCCTTCATCATGGTTTGTCCCCTATAGTTTGAGTCTCTAAATCTCCGCTACAGTGGCTCACCACGGCCCGTGGTCCTTACCACGATCCGTGAATACTTCCGTGGTCATCTTCAAGTGTCAGTTTCTGCAACTTTTTTGAAAATTCATCCTTGTTCCTTGGTTTAGTACCTTTAAGATTTGCCTCCACTGTGCTTCATATTTGCGGAGGATCCCTATTGCGATCGCGATGCACCATTATTTTGGCCTCCGCAATCGCAAGGTCCTTGCCACGTTCACAATGAAGCGAAACTATGACCTATGCATTCGCGATGTAAGTGGGTTGCGATCGTAAAGGGTCATGGGACCTAAATCGTGTCTTTTCCAAAAGACGAGATTAGGACCAATTTTCTTCATTTTTGACATTCTAAGCTCGGTGGAGGCGAATTTTAAGGGGATGTTTCATGGGAAACTATTGGGTAATGTATTTCTATAAGTTTTCCTTAATTTTCATTGAATAATTTTATATTTTAACTTTAAATTGTGGATTTTAAATTGAACATTTTGGGGTTTTCTTGAACAAGAACTTTTGAAGGAGAAATGGGGATTTTGAACTCATTTTAACTCCATTTTTGAAATGGATTTCACCATTAGATTCTTTATTACTTGAGAAATATTTCTATCATAAAATAATCAAATTTTGAGTTCAATTTACAATATGAGATTTTTGACCATTTTATCCTTTCCACCTGAATTTTTTGATTTTAGTGTCAATAGATTCGAACATTGTGAGTCTATATTTGATTAGATTGTTGCGGTTTGGAGTATTGTCGGTAGAGAAAAGGCGGTGATTTCAGATTATTCGTGACCTTTTGGCTAAGGCAAGTGGAATTCTAACCTTTGTTAAGTATGCTGAACCTTATATTTTCTATGTGAGGGGATTAGGGTGTGTTGGTCATTAGATTGAATTGAATTATATGAGTAGAAGGGTGATAATGGATTTGAATAGAGATTAATCATCTACGTGTTGTGAATTTTGGGACAGTGATCTATTATGTGATTGTGGTTTATATGACATCATTATGAATATTTATCTTGCTTCACTCTATAATTGTGCATATATTGTATATGTGATGGCTAAAAAATGATATAAGTAAGGTATTGGACATTGGGATCGAGGTTTCTACTGGTCGAGGTTTGCTAAGGTTTTTCTCGAAGGTCGAGGTCTCTTTCGGTGGATATTATGGTCAAGGCTCTTCCGGCAGATATTGGTCAAGGTCATTTCTGGCGGATACATGGTCCATGTGAGGCCTCTATAGGTTCCGGTCTGAGGTGATCAACGAATTTGTATCGTAGGATAGACATGTATCATGATATTTGACATTGAATTTGCATTCATTTATTTCTATGATTGATTATGATCTGAGACTATGTGTGGTTGCCTGAGTATAGTGGTGAGAATGTATTTGTGCCTTCTAGTTTAGACTGTCTAGTATTCTAGTACAATTGTGATATAAAGTGTATAGATTGAGCTGTCTGAGTGATGGTGTATAGTTATGGAGGATTGTGGTTGGGATGTAGGAGTACCCGTGTTCCACAATGCTTTACTTAGGGTTTAGTTTTTATTTTGCTGAGTACCGTGTTATTGATGTTCATTCCTTGCTTCTACAGTTATGTAGGATCTAAGCCTGACACCTCCTACTCATAGTATTCTTTGATCGGTCCGAGCTTCTGGACGTTTGAGAGGTAGCCACTTGTCCTCTTTGGCAGACTCTCGTCATCCATTATAGTTTTGTTCTACTTTGGAACTGAGACATATATATACTTGTATCTCTTTCATTTCAACATTTCTATTGAAATAGTGTCTTATATATGTGGCACCAAGTCTTGAGTAATTTAGAATCTACTTTCCTCTTATCTTTATTTATATCATGTTAGACTTTACATTTTCGCTTTTATTTTTAATTTTTTTGAGTTGTTTAGATTCTTAGGCTGACTCGTCTTTGTGGGTTAGGTGAGTGCCATCACACTCAATTTTAGGTCATGACAATTTTAATGCGGAAAAATTTTGAGGAAAATATTAAGATTTAAGAACATAAAAGTGTGACTATAGTAGTAGGACTTAGTCGTAGTGGGAGAATCGTAATGAAAATTGATTTATTTTGTATTCTTGAAAAAACTTTCATGATAGAACTCCTGAAAAGAAGTACACTCTTACAAGGTTTCATGATAGAGTCTCCGAAAATCTAGTTCAAAATCGATTAGTTACGAATAAGAACTACTAGACTGAGTTGCATAAGAAAATAAATTAGTAAGATCCTGTTGATAAGTCACATAAAAGGAATGCCTATGAAAGTTGTAAATGCATAGTTAAATGTCTAAGTGGGGGAATTGATAGGGTATAGACTATTAATCATGGATTTTGACATAGTATTCTAACAATTTTCAAGATTAAACATCTAAGTGGGAGATTGTTAGGTTATATACTATTAACCATGCATTTAGATATAGTATATTATAACAATCGTGATGGTAAAAAGTTTAAGTTGGAGATTGTTGGGATATATCTATTAATCATGGAATATATACTATTAACCATGAATTTAGATATAGTATTTATTACAGAACAATTATTTATTCAATTTTAATAAAAGTTTTAATAGATCATATATTCGTTTATGTGTCCATTTACTTATATAGTAGATGATTTAGTGTATAGAGTTTTATCTTATACGCAGAGGATTAAATCATCGGTTCTTATAAGTATAACGTTTTTTGTTCACAATCTAAGATGGAAATTGGACAAAGCATTGGTATGATTATAGCACAAGATTATACGTAATTTATCTTGATTATGGGAGTGGTATAGTTCCAGCTTCTTGTGCTAGTGCATTTTGTATGTATTGAATGGTACCGAGTAGAGATAGTTATTTTAGATTGACAGACAAAAATGATATTCTCTAAACTGTTAAATGTACTTATATTTTCAATCCTGATTAACTATTATGATCGGTATATATTAATTATCATTTTGATTTATTAAAAATTGAGATTCTGAGATGGGTCAATATGCCTAGTAGATTGGATGATAATAATATATATTGATGAAATAATAAATTAGTCGTGGAATCCATGTCTCGATATAGAGATTGATGATATGCCTTTTTGAGAAGCTTATAAGTTTTCATTGTGTCAAACCTTGCAAGTGAGTTTATTAATCCGACACAAGAAATAAGTTAAGCAATTCTCTAAAGGAAATTAATCATTGAATTGAATTCGTCAGTAATTTAATTTACTGATTAATTTCTGTAATCTTAACATGAGAATTACATAAGTGTTTAATGGAGAGTTTCAAAATATAATGGAGGAGTGCAATTACGAATTTCTAGTGGAATAATTTATAATTTATTATGGTAAAAATAATTAAATTTAATTATTTGAATTATTTCTATAATAAGGAGCCTCAGTAATTAATTTCATGGTCCCTACAGTGCTCATATTTAACTGAAACATTTTCTAGAAAAAAGGGAGAAAGTAACATGTTCTTACTCCAAAGAAAAGGCTCGTGTATTTTCTTCTTCTTTTTGAACTAGGAAGAAATGTCTATAAGTAATGGTTCTTCTAATCTAGAAAGAGACGAAATTTTCTATACGATACTTTCGCACCCAAGTATTGAGAGAGTTCAGGTGTGAACTTGGGATTACTGTAGAAGACCGCGGACTGCAGTTTAACTTGTGGATTCGCTTGAAGGTATCTGCTCACGATTCAAAAGGTTCTTATCGAATTAAATTTCAGCAAATTTATGTGTTCTAGCATGATCGTATGTGTTCTAGCATAAACGTATGTGTTCTCTATTATTCATGTACGCAGTAAGATTCTGGTATGCTTCTGCTATGCATATAGTTTTCCAACAATTTGAGCATAGAATAATCAAATTAAGAGAGTATTGACACTTATTGCCATTCATTTCTATAAATAGCTAAACAGGATAACACGCTTCTTGCACAAAGTAATTAATTTATAATTCAAGAGAAAACATGGCTGTTATAGAATTTGTGTCGTTGCTCTTCTTCTCTTCTCCGGTAAGGCATGTACTTCATTTGGTCTATATAATGCTTTCTCTATAGTGGATAAATTAAAGTTATCTTATTATTTGCTATCGTTGTTCTTCTATTTTTCATCATCTGTTTTAATTACTTTATTTAAGTTGAGGATTCTTCAAAAATAACCTCTACAAATTTTTCAGACCTCATTTGTGGAATATTTACACATGTATGGAACCAGAAACTGGAAAAAAATAATTTGGTCTTTTGTTTCCAGTTTTTTTCTTTATAATCAACCATAGGTGATGATAGTTCTAGCAAGGCAATATTAGGAAGCATGACTTGTTTGTTAGGTTGTACTGTATTAGATTAGTTATTTGTATTCCGTGTACTATTATAATAGTCTGGTTTGTAAAATACAACCTAAAAGGAAGTCATTTTAATATGAAGTTTCCCTGGTGACAGCAAAAACCCTTACTTCGCTCTTTCCCGCATAACTGAGAAAGGAACTCCCAGCCTCCGCGCCTATACTCTAACTTAGTAGCTCATTTCAGATAAGCAAGTGATTTCAATCCAAAAAGAAAAAAAACCATTTTGGAATTCATCAATATTGAAGTACAAATTTTTTAGGTACTCTAACAGGTAAAACTGATTTTTACGACATATTGAGGGTCATATAGTCTCCTGTTGTTGTTTTTGTTTAATAATAGTGGATTGTGCAGATTTGGTTAACCGAATCATGGCGTCAAATAGTATACCCTTTTTAATGCATTTTTTTGGTGCATGATAGGAATGATCCTGATGGGAATTAGCAAGGAGAGGTATGCTGATGCGCAGGCTTGTACACGTGAGTGAAGTAGCCTATATGACTTGCCCATCATCTGACGATGAGAAAATTAGTCCAGTATGCGTGAACTGTTGCTCAGCCAATGTGGATTGCAAACTCTTTCAAGAGGATAATTCTGTCAAGTGTATTGGAGTATCATAAATTCATAATAAAATGTATTATACATCCGATAAATGCCTGAGATTTTATTGGCGCAGATGATTTTTCATGTTAATGGAATTATCCTACTTATATTCTGTTTAATCAATTTTTTGCACAGCCATAGTAAAATTTGTTTGGTATCAAATATAAATAATTAATCTTATGACATTGAAGTCGCACTATTGATACATATGTGTGGCACTTGAAAGACGGGGAGGAACGTGTTTTTTCCTCATTATAATGGCTTATCGTATCAGAAACATAAAAGAGAGAGATATTAAGAAATTGTATCCATGCCTATTATCTTTCACCACGTTGTTCTGGAGTCAGTCCTCCTTTTCCACAAACTGGACAACTCTTCAACCCAAACCCTTGGCAATCAAAACACCTGCAAAGTTTATGCATGTTTAAGTTTTTAAGTTCAACAAAATTTGCAACAATATTTTTCTTTTCCATTTTGGAAAGGAACAATATTTTTTTTTTCCATTTTTGAAAGGAAAAACTTACTTCCATCTTTCAAAAATGTTCCCATTCTTCTTATTCTTTCCTGTTCCCTGGAGCAAGACAGAAACAAAGAGAATTAATGAATGATTTAGGCCTTCTTTTAGCTCTTATAATTAAGACTTGATTTAAGAGTTCTTTTTTTCTTTTGCTGTTGTTTGCCTTTCTTTCTTTCATCATTTTACCAATGTAATGCAAAGGATTTATAACTACTAAAAGAAAAAACAAAAACGACACAAATTCATAGTTGAATAACAGAAAATTATTAGTAATTTTAATTAGTGATACATTATAAAAAATCGATAGATTAACGACAAAGCACGTAGTTAATTCCAATTTTTTATTTTATTGTAATGTATGATATATTTGGCCAACTTTTCAAAATAAAATTTGTTTATTTTGAAAAGTGTTTTTGTCAAAAGTATTTTTCTTGAAAAAAAAATACTACTTTTAAAGAATAATAATTTGTATTTGTCTTACCAATTTGAAAATAACTATTGTCAATATTAAACAACAATTAGTATTCAAGATGTCATAAGCACTTCTCGAGAAAATTACTTTTCTCAATTTTTGAAAAACACTCAAAAGCATTTTTTAAAATAATAATAATAATAATAATAAAAATAAAAATAAAAAGCTTGATCAAACACTTTTAATTTATAAAAATAAGTACTTTTTTTAATTAAAAAAATAATTTTAACTTGCCAGAGGCTTAGCCAAATCTGTTACTGTTAATTAGATACGAGCACGTACCTTACATCCGGGACACTCTATTGCACCTTGACCTCCACATCCCTCGCACCTATTCACAATCTAAAATATTCATAATTAATATAGATAGATCTAAAACATTGAATGACTCCAACAAAAGTATTTTGCAACTAACTATATGAACTCGTCTAGGAACAAAATAAAAACTACTAATTTACGCATCCATATATATACTCAAGGTAGACTTTTATAATATATTAACGTACATATATTGAGCCGAGGGTCTCCCGGAAACAGCCGTTCTACCTTGATAGAAGTAAGGTCTGCGTACACTTTACCCTCCCCAGACCCCACGTTGTGGGATTTCACTGGATTGTTGATGTTGTTGTACATATATTGTGGTCACCACATATATCTTACCTCTAATCATCAAAATTCAGTGTGCTATTAAAATTAACTATTTAAGTGAACAAGTGATTAGAACTTAAGTGAAGAGAAGAAAATTAGCGACTCACTGATTTGAGTGAAAAGCCTCCGGACTTTGCAGCGGAAGCTATAAATCTCTGGACACTCAATGGACCATTTCCCTTGTTAAAATTTATCGTATTAAATTGTGAAATTTTTGGAGTAATTGATGAATTGGCAAAGCAGCAACATATGTAAAGATTAGCCATATTTCCTGGTTCAAAAAGGACACTTTTTCATTTAATTTTTGTGCTTCTTAAAGTGGGGGTTCCCGGCCACACATGACCAAAGTATCAAAAGTGTTGTGTGGAAATGGATAACGTGCTTACACCATCCACATATTTTCTAACCTTATTCATGTTCTGTTAAATGGACATTGGGTCTAAGGGTAGCTGGAAACGAACCGGGTCTGGGACCACCGGACTGGCTTTCCCTGGAATAGGAACAGAGCCAGGTCCACGAACACTGGTTCTGTTGCTGGAACCGGGTCCATGAAGACCAATTTTTTTGTCGGAATCGGGTCCAATAGAACTTTTCGTTGGTTCCGTCCAGGTCCGATATATAAAGGTGAGGAACTGTGTCGGTAAGATTCGGATTCCGGTTCCATTTTTTTTAATGTTTTTCTTTATATTACATTTAAAAAAAATAGTTTTAAAAATGTTTATCAACTTAATAATAGTCACGACCCAAACTAGGACACAGGTGTGACACGACGATTAGAATTTTTGAAGAAACTCCAACCAAGCCTCTTAGCATATCATAAGCATACATAAGGTAACAATTAAGCGGAAACTCATAAGAAATCCAAGAACATAACATATAGAGAATGAAGTAAGACAACATGGATTCCATACACATCCAAAATGCCTTTACATGAACTAATATAGGCGGGGACTAGGACATGTTCCTAGCTCACCCTCAAAGAAAAGTAATGACATAATGTGGAATAGTCTCAATGTATCATCATAGTCTAAGAATAGAAAGAGAAGAAAAGATAGACTTAGCTTGCCCTCGATGCATGATCACTCACCACACAATCTTCGATAATGCACCAACTAGCCACGAGAATAGGATGGAGCATCCGTTACTACATTGTGATATAATGTAAGCAATGAAGTATGCGCTAGTACGTTTGAATGTACTAAGTATGTAGGCAACGTAGTTCATAATAAAATCATGTTGTGCAAATGACCATTTCAAATTGCATGATAAAAGAGGTAGTAAAAATCATAAGTAGACATGAGAAGGGTCAATGCACAATAAATCATAAGAGTATCACGTAAAAGTAAATGCTAGGATTAGTCAATTATATCTTCATAAGGGACCATACATATGTGGCATATAACTGTAACAGACAATAAGATCATGCAAGCTATAACATGGAATCCCGGTGTCTCCCCATAGATAGACTCTACCCCGCTAAGTGGGTAATCATGAACATGTGCTATATGTGGATCCACTAGTTAGGACATATTGATAATAGTTCTATGGTGGCAACGTAGTTAAGGAACTAGAGATTGCTACTAAGGACCCCTTGGGTGGAGTCCCACCTCAAAGTCCTCTTGGTGTTAAGTCAATATCCCATGGAATACATATCAACATCATAAATCATACTTGTCATAAATCATAGTTCATACTTGTCTTGAAATCATAAACTTATCATGTGGTAAGACAATCAAAAGGTACCAATCTAACTCATAAAACTTGTTAATAAGAATAGCTCATTATCATGCAGTTTATGTAACATGGGTGTAGGCTTTTCATGTTTTCCATCATTACGAATCTTATTTAATAAGGAGTATCCTAGGGTCTTAAGTCACGTTAAAGATCTTAAGTAACCCTATCATTAGGTTCTTAAGTCATCCTTTTCAATAAACTTGGTTAAAACATCATTAAAACATTATTCATAACCTTTCATAAGTTATTCATAAATCTTGATAATTATTCTAACATTCATTGATATCCTTTGAAATTCATGATCATAATTCCTTAAAAACATACTTAAAATATCATATAGCATGAGTCAATCAAAATAAACTTGAGATCATGCAATGTGATGTGAATTATGCTTAAATAGATCAATAATGATAAGATAAATCATAATTGAGAAGTCCCAATGCAAATTCATGAAAATAATATCAACTTGACCCATCATCCATGTCAAGAACCGTAAAGAGTAATATAGAAAATTTATAGTAAACTCTTCAATTCTATGCAATAATCATTAATTCATGTTGAGACAGGTTAATAATCATAATTTAAATCATAATTCATGTAATTGAAATTGAGATCACTGAACCCATAAAATACAAACTATGAATTGATTGAAAAAATTGAGAATTGATTGGGCTCCATGGGTGAAAGGGACCCACGGATGAATACCCACATACCTTGGATAAGAAGTTACAAGAAACTTGAAGAAATTTTGAATTTTGATGAAGAACTTGAGAGGATTGGATGCTTGGTTTCAATGGAGATTTGAGAGCCTTTGTAGAGAAACCAATTTTTGTAATTGCTGAATTGTGAAAGAATGAGGAGACTAAGGATTTTTGGATAGTTAATAGTGTGAGATTTAATCCCAAAAATGTCAAGCTTCATTAACTAATAGATAGGAAAAAGTCCAAAGTGTCCCTACTTAAAAATTAAAATCGAACGGAAAAACATACCTAGGTCCATGACGCGGAGAGGGTCCATGACAAGTCAATTTTGAGCAAATGAGAATTTTTGCCAGATTTTGAATAAGGATGAATTTGAACGGTGCTGTACTATCTCCTAGATGCGGAGTGGTTGGGCACTCTTCTAGAAAGTTAAATTTTTTGAATATTTTATTTTTCAAGATACATGACCTAAAAATCCACCGAGGCCATATTTGCAATATTTTACCTTATTGTATCATACTCCAATCTTCAAACACCCATAATATTACATTACATACCCCCTGGAAACATTCTTCCTGGAATGAGGTAGAACTAGATTGAGTAGAGTCGAGTGTATAGCTAACAACCCACCATGAATGCAATAAATGCAATTTAATCATCATTTAAAAACAGGGTTCATGAGTATGCATGCATGTAATAAGACATATAGAGGTTGGAATATATGAGTTCGGAGGATTTGAGCATAAATAACTAAATACAAGAGGACTTTGATGTAGCACTTTTAACTTCTTGGTCCATCCACAAGACTTTAACGGATTCAATTTCCTTTTTCATAACCATTTTACTTTATGGTCCAAAATTTTAATCGGAACCTCCTCATAAGTCAAGTTTACTTCAAAACTCACACTATCCAAAAGTAGAATGGCATTGGGATTACCAACATATTTTTTCAACATTGAGATATGGAATACCGGATGAATTGATGCTAACTCTAATGGAAAATCAAGTTCATAGCCTACCTTACCAATATGCCTTGGATCCTATATAGGCCTACATGACAGAGACTAAGCTTCCACTTCTTTCTGAAATACATTACCCCTTTTATGGGCGATATCTTCAAGTAAATCCGATCTTGCACATCGTATTCAAGTTCTCTCTTTCTAACTTCTGATTAGGATTGTTGATGACTTTGGGCAGTTCTTAATCTCTCTTGAATATGTTTGACCTTTTTCAAGGTCTCAAAAACTAACTCGGGCCCAGTCAAGGCACCCTCTCCTACTTCAAACCATCTAATAGGTGATCAACACCTTCTTCCATACAAGGCTTTAAATGGTGCCATCTCGATGCTCGAATGGTGATTATTATTATATTCAAATTTGACTAAAACTAGGTGATCATCCCAATTTTCTTTGAAAACAAGCACACAAGTCCTCAACATGTCTTTTAATGTTTGGATCGTTCTCTCGTCTTGTCCATTGGGTTGAGTGTGAAATGCAGTACTTAGCTGAACTTTGGTACCAAGAGACTTTTGAAAGTATTTACAAAAGTGAGAAGTGAATTGAGACAACGACCTGAAATGATGGACAATAGGACACCAGTTATATTTACCAATTCCTAAATATACGTCTTTGCATAACTTGGTCACTCTATCCACTACTACCCAAATTGAATCATGTTGTTTTCTGGTACGAGGCAAGCCCATAATGAAGTCCATGTTCACATTCTCTCACTTTCAAGTAGCAATTTTATTATCTTGGGCTATACCTCCCGATCTTTGATGTTCAACTTTCACTTATTGGCAATTTGGACATTCTCTCACAAACTTTGCTATATACGTCTTCATACAATTCCACCAATACACTTCCCTAAAATCTCTATACATTTTGGTGGATCCCAAATGTATAGAATATCGAGAGCCATGGACTTCACTAAATATCATTTCTCTTAGGCCATCAAACTTTGGAATACATAACAGACCTTGGTAACGAAGTACTCCATCTCCCCCTTGTGAGAAAACCTCAATCTTTTTATCAACCACCAATTTCTTCAACTCAAATAAGATTGGATATATATCTTGCTTTGCCTTTACATCCGCTAACATTGATGATTCAGAATTATTTTGATAAGAATACCACCCTCATTAGAGCCAATCTTACCCCCAAGCCGACTAATCGGCGTATATCTTTAGCCAAATCCTTCTTTTCATCTTCAACATGAGCAATACTATTCATGAATAATAAACTAAGAGCATCGGGAACAACATTTGCTTTACCAGGATGGTATAATAAACTCATATCATAATCCTTTAATAGTTCTAGCCACCTTCTTTGCCTAAGGTTCAAGTCCCTTTTGGGTAAACACATATTGCAAGCTTTTTTGGTCGGTAAATATATCAACTTGCACCTCATAAAGATAGTGACACTAAATTTTCAAAGCAAAAACAACTAGTTTACTTCAAGATCATGAGTTGGATAGTTTCGTTCATGCACTGTTAATTTCTCAGGAGGCATATGCTATGACCTTGCCATGTTTCATCAAAACACAATCCAATCCAACTTATGAGGCATCATAATATACAATAAATCCATCCGAACCATTACACAATATCAAAATAGGAGTCGACATAAGACAATCCTTCAATGTTTGAAACCTTGTTTCACACTCATCCGACCATTAGAACTTATCTGTCTTTACGGTAAACTTAGTCTAAGGCTATGCCATAGATGAAAATCTTCTACAAACTTTATATAATACCCGGAAAAGCCCAATATGCTACAAATATTCGAAGGAGATAATGGTCTAGGCTAATTCTTCACCGCTTCTATTTTTTTGGATCAACCATGATACCATCACCAGAAATGATGTGACCAAGAAATGCCATGGACCTCAATCAAAATTCACATTTACTAAACTTGGCAAATAGTTGCTTGTTCCTTAAAGTTTGCAACACAATTCTCAACTAACTCATATACTCTTCTTCTTTGGGAATATATCAATATATCCTCAATAACGACTTCCACAAACATGTCTAGGTTAGGTTTGAAAACCTGATTCATCAAGTCTGAAAATAGTAGGAGCATTAGTCAACCCGAATTACATATCGAAAAACTCAAAATGGTCATACCTTATTCAAAATACCGTCTTGGGAATGTCACACTTCTTGTAATGACCTTCAAGGTTATTTTCATACTTTTATATATTTCTACCATTTTACCTCTTTCTGTAGCTTCTTTATAGTTCATATGTGATTTTAGGATGGGTGGAATGCTTCCCAAGGTGTTCGGTTGAGTTTTGAGGTGGTTCAGTATTTTTTGAGGCTCAAGGGTTGAAAGAGTTGACTTTAGTCAACATATGGGATTCAGGTGTCGTATGAGAGTTGTGATGGTTCCATCAGCTCTAAAAGATCTATTTTAGTCTAGGAGGAATACTGGTCTAGGTTTTGAAATCTTTGTTTTGAGTTTTTGTGATTTGTCGTTTAAACTCTAAAGTTTTGGCAAAGTTTGTATATGGTCAACATTTTGAGTAAACGCGCTCGGATGAAAATTCTGTCAGTTTGATTAGTTCCACGACACCAATTTTGGTCTAGAACAACTTTTGTTTTGGTTGCCTAGATGCTCAAAATGAGGTTTAGGCAGTTTGTGTGAGTTATGTGTTTTCCTTTGAAAATCTTTGACATTGGTCAACATTTTATACAAACGACTATTCGATGGTAGTGTATATTACGCTTGAGGTCTCTCGAGCTCCATTGGGTAATCCATTGATTCTGTTGAGTCTGGAATTCCATTTCCAATTGGGTAGCATATATTGTTTGTATGCATAGGGTTCCTAACAAATTCTGAACACCACGTCGGAGAATTTTGCAATGCCAAGTTCATTTTGCACCAACAGGGATCTGGTGCAGTCTCTAGAGGAACTCTTGGTTGCTAAAGCGAGTGTCAGTAAAGTGTTCAATAGGTCGCTAAAGAGACCAAGCACCTGGGGCTAGGGGTCGCTAAAGCGATGCCCGCCTCCTTGAGATAGTCACTTAAGCGAACAATGGGGGTTTGCTTAAGTGACATTAAAGGCCAATTTTTGGTCCTTTTTTCAGATTTGAGTCCTAACTTCCAATCTCAATTTTTCTCTCTATATTTGGGTAATTTGGGTGATTTAAAAGGCTAATTCATGGATTTTTACGGAGAATTCATTAGTGTTTTCATAATTAGAAGCAAAGGCTTCTTTTGAGATAAACTGCCCTTTTTTCCTAAAGTGTTTGTGGTTCTTATTCTATGTTGAAGACTTTGGTGTATGTTGTTGTTATAGTCGTTTGGTTGTATACATTGTGTTTCTTTTTGGAGTACAATCTAGGCTTAGCATTCAAGGCCTATTCTTAGAGTAAATTTTGTAAGTTACGAAGGGGGGCCCATAATTCTCAATTTTTACTCTAAAACTTGGCCCATCTCTTAATTTGATAATTTTAATATCATAAAAACTGTATTGATGGTGTAATTCCATTGTTGATAAAGTGACATCGTTCGGAGGTGGCCAAATAAGGAAAATCTTAGGTTTAGCGATTCATGTGTGGTTTCGACTTTGAGGTAGGTTATGGCTTTCTCTTATTAGACTTTGCATGATTGGAATTAATATATTTTGGGTGGTAATATGTGATTAGGTTGATGATTGGTTTTGATATCCTATTGAGAATTTTTGGAGTTAATGATCATTACTAGTATCTAGTTTAGGATTCTAGCCATTGGAACCTTAGTGTAGGTGCTAACTTGGCTTGTTTGTATCACTTAGAATCCTTAGAACTTTCTCCTATATAATTCAAACCTAGGATGCCGCTTGTTGACTAAGGGTTGGCCCTTCTTTGTGATTTTGGCTTATTCTTATGCCTTATTTGCTTATGATATTGAATTGTTGGGTCCGAGACCGTGCTTTCAGTACATCAGAGATTCAGGTTAGTGATATGGTGCCTTTGACAGGATTTTTCTCAGCTTGAGTGATATTTGATTTATGACATGATACTTGTCTTATTTAACTCGCCGGTGTTGAAAACCTTTTTAAAAGAAAAAGTAAAAGATGAGAATAAGACTTTTGGTTGATGAATAAATATGAGGAATTTAAGGAAATACGATATCCTTTTTATGGCAATTCATGGTTGATAAGCTCGAGGTATGATTCTGGGCGGTCCTTTTATTTATTTTGGGCTACACCTTTTATACTCACCGTTGATAAGCTCGAGGTGTGAATTCTGGATGGCCCGTTGATACATCTTATGGTTATCACTTTGATATTGATGACCTCGAGGGTTGTTCAAGCACTCTATGCTAATTTTGGGGGATATTGATACATATCTACTACTTTATATTCATGCATTCCTCCGATATTTTGTGGATTGAGATTATTTATGTGATTACCTGATTGGTTGGACTTACTTGACTACCGTATGATTCTTCATGTACCCTCTTTCTCTGTAACTATAGTTTTATACTTCTCTCTTGTTATTAATAGTATCATCATACTATTTATTATATATTTGTTCTTTCTGAGATCGGTCACCCTATGATGCCTACTGAGTAACCCATATTTTGGTACTCATACAACACTTCTATATCTTTTTGACAAAGCTCCCAGATCGAGCCAGCCCTAGTGCGTGCTTGATCATTTGTAGCTATACCAGATTTGCATTGTGGTGAACTCCTGGCGTTTAGAGGCTTGTTGCTTTCCTTCTTTTGTACTGACTACTACTTTGTATTTTGGGATAGTCACTTCTGTATTGTATATATATATTGTCATCTTTTGTACTTAGCCGCTTATGTACAAGTGACATCAGGTCTGGGGTTGGTCTAGTGTTAGTTCGTCATTTTTGGTCACTATCAAGCATTTTGTATATTTTGTATCATTTTGTATCACATTATATATCTATACCCTTCCCCGACTATTCTGTTTTCATATTCTTCTTGCTTCCTCCTTCTCATGTTATTAATTACTTAATTAGATTTAGGTTTGACTTCCGCTTGACTTGGTTTGGATTGCCTACTCCAGGGTTATAGTAGGCACCATCATGGCCCGGATTTGGGTCGCGAGAGAGTGGTATCAAATCTTAGGTTCACCGATTTCACCTTTATAGGAGCAATTATTTAATAAAGTCTTGCAGATCAGTGTGATGACATCCATATCCAATCTTTGAGAGTTATAGGACATTGTTAAGAATTAATTCACTATTCTTGTTTTTGATCATGTGTTAATGATGATGAACACCTCTACATCCTATTTGTTTCACTCTTTCTCAAATGGCGAGGATGATATCTACTCGGGGTGGATGAGGACCCCCTACGCCTATAGATAGAGCCCCATCTTGGGGTATGGTCGACACAGAGGCTGGAGAAGAGCTAAGGCTACAGAACTAGTACCCGAGCCAGATATTGAGGTTGAGTAGTTTGAGAATCAACCGATAAAGGAGGATCTAGCCCATCCTCCACCCAGATTCGTGGCTACACTAGGTTTACAGGATACTTTGACCCAGATCCTCAGCTTCATAGAGGGTATGTACCAAGCAGGGACAATACCTAGCACTTCAATTGGACCTCATGTCCGAGAGGAGGCCTAAACTTTAAGGCAGGCAGGGGCATAGTATGTTCCGGTAATAGTTCTACAAGTTACTACTACAGCTCCCTGCCTAGTGATTCAGTGTATCCCCACATCTGTTCTGCACATGGAAGAAAGACCATTTATGATGGTGGAGGAGTAGAATATGTTGGGGAGGTTTATTAGATTGTCCCCTCTTAGGTTCTTAGGTGTCGCGGTAATAATGACCACGAGTTTCTATTTAGTTTTCAGGAGAGGTTGTATAACCTCGGATTTGTGGAGTCCCACGAGACTGATTACACTACTTTTAAGCTGGATGGATCAGCGATCCAGTGATAGAGATCTTACCCTAGTTGTAGACTCGCTAGATCAGCATCGATGTCATAGACTCAGTTCTTTGAGTCTTTCTTGGAGAATTATGTACCCCACTATTTGAGGAAGAGGCTGAGAGATGAGTTCACAGCAGTGGTACAGGGTTTAATGACAATCTAGAGTATGAGTCTCGGTTTTATGAGCTATCCAAGCATGCTACCATAATTTTACCGACAGAGAAGGAGAGGGTACGCCTATATATTAGAGGGTTGTCTGTTCCTTCCTTTGAGATTGGCTACAGTGAAAAAGGTTACATTGTGTTGTTCGTTCTTATAGATAGTTGATCATGCCTGCACTATTGAGGCTATTCTTCGTGAGGACTATGGAGGTAGTGAGAAGTTAGGGTTTTTTTTGCTAGAGGCCATCCATAGCAATATCCACCTAGTAGACTGGTTCAGGCTGTCTTACAGCTTACCGATAGTGGGTTAGCGGGTGCGAGTGGTCAGGGCAGCTAGACTTCGGTCAGTCTTCCTGGGGTCAGACTTTTGGGTATTCAGGCTGTGGTGGCTATTCAAGTTCAGTTGGGACATCACAAGAAGGTTCATTCAGGGGGAGTTCTTTGAGTGTGGTGTGATATGACACTTTGCCAGGGAGTGTTCTACTATTATCCATCGGAGAAGCCAGAGTCAGCAGGGTTAGGCTCTCAGGGCCTCAGTTCAGCTGCCCAAAAAGGGTGTACAAGGTGAAAGAGGTGATTTTCAGAGTACTAGGGACGGTCCTACGCAAATCATATAGGTGGTAGAGGTGGACACAATCATATGTATATTTTTCTGGGTGGGCCAGAGTTAGAGACACTAGATGTTATCATTACGAGTATGATCCCCATCTCTCATCAGCCTACCTATGCTTTATTTGATCTAGATCTATATAATTATTTTTGTCTTCTCGTTATGCTACTCGATAGGATGTTATATGTAGGTCATTAGTTGTTCCTATGCATGTAGCTACCCCCATAGGTGATTCTTTAGTAGTAGATCGAATGTATCAATCATGTGTGGTAACCATCATGGGGTATGATACTAGAGTAGACCTGATTGTGCTAGATATGGTAGACTTTGACTTGATTCTGGGCATGGATTGGTTGTTTAATCATCATGCAGTTTTGGATTACTTATCCAAGCTTGTCACCTTGTGTATGCCTGGTATCCCTCTGATCGTATGGGTAGGTGTAGTTACTCATGTACCATGTAATGTGATATCCTTCCTTAGGGCTCAGCGGTTAGTGGGAAAGGGGTGTCTATCATGTCTTGCTTATGTTCGTGACACTAGTGCTAACACTCTTTCTATTAATTTTGTTGTGGTGGTCTGAGAGTTTCTTAAGGTATTTCCCACTGATCTACCTAGTCTTCCTCCTGAGCATGATATTGATTTTGGTATTGATGTTGACCTGAGTACACAACTAGTCTCTATTCCACAGTATCAGATGACTCTAGTTGAGCTAGGAGAGCTTAAAGTGCAGCTCCAAGATCTCTTGAGTAAGAGATTTATCAGGCCCAGTGTGTCTCTCTAGGGGGCTCCTGTTCTATTCTTGAAAAGGAAGGATGCTACCTTGCGTGTGTGTATTGATTATAAGTAGCTGAATAAGGTGACAATCAAAAATAGGTACTCGATACCGCAGATTGATAACTTATTTGACTAGCTCCAAGGTGCAGCAATATTTTCTAAGATAGACTTGACGTCAGGGTATCACTAATTGAGGATTAGGGAGTCATATATTCCTAAGACTTCTTGTAGGACTCGATACGAGCACTATGAGTTCTTAGTCATGCCCTTCGCATTGACCAATGCCCCCACAAAATTCATGGATTTGATGAACCATATGTTTAGAACCTTTTTGGACTCCTTCGTTATTATATTCATTGATGACATTCTAGTATACTTCTGAGAGTAGAGGGCAACATGAGCAGTAACTGAGGATAGTATTTCACACCTTGCGGGATCAGCAATTATATGCCAAATTTACTAACTGTGAATTTTGTCTTGAGTTTGTGGAATTCCTAGGGCATGTGATGTCCAAGGATGGGATTATGGTAGATCCAGCGGAGATAGTTGTAGTTTATGATTGGGCTAGGCCCACTTCTCCTATCAAGGTTCGTAGTTTCATCGGGTTGGCAGGGTATTATAGATGTTTTTTGGAGGGTTTCTCTTCTATTACAGTATCTTTGACCAGATTGACTCAGAATAATATTCCTTTCCAATGGTTTGATGAGTGTGAGGCAAGCTTCTAGAGGCTCAAAGACTTATTGACTTCAGCTCCGATTCTTGCTCTTTCTATCGAGGAACAGGGATTTATAGTGTATTCTGATTCTTCGGATATTGGCTTGGGTTTCCTTCTGATGCAGCAGGGTAAAGTTATTGCATATACTTTCAGGCAGTTGAAGGTGCATGAGCAGAACTACCCCACACATGATTTAGAGTTGCTGGCAGTAGTTTTCGCATTCAATATTTGGAGGCATTACTTATATGGAGCCCATTGTGAGATCTACACTGGCCACCATTGTCTTCAGTACATATTCAGCCAAAAACACCTTAATTTGAGATAGCGCAGGTGGTTGGAGTTCCTAAAGGACTATGACTTAACTATCCTATATCACCTAGGCAAGACAAATATAGTAGCAGATGCTTTGAGTCAGAAAGTGGTGAGTATGAGGAGTTTGGCATTCTTATCAGTAGAGGAGTGACCTTTAGCTTTGAACATTCAGTCCTTAGCTAACTAGATGGTCCGCCTTGATATTTCTTGTTACGACCCAACCCCGTAGGCCGCAACTAGGGTCTGACCTGGACCCTCTTATGCGTATTTATCAACTACACTTAAGTTGAACCGTGTGTGATGTGATACTATATACAGAAACCCCAATAGTTTAAAACCTTTTCATGAACATGTAGCCTCTTTCATTTGTATCATATCATGAAAGGGCACGCGAGCCGACAAGGCTGCTATAACAAAAACATTCACAACATATCTAATAGGCAACATCGAAACTAACTCACAAACAACCCACATATACATATGTCTATAGACCTCTAAGAATAGTAACAGCAACATATGGCGGGACAAGGCCCCCGCCGTAGCCCTGAATGTACAAATATATACATTAAGTGACCAGCATCAAAATTTAGGCTACAGAACAGTGGAGCACTTCCGACACAGCTGAGAGGAACTCCTATGCTGATGGATCTCCAGAATACACATCTATACCTGCGGGCATGAAATGCAGCCCCCCGAGAAAAGGTGGGTCAGTACGATATATGTACTGAGTATGTAAAGCATACATAACACATCGTAACTGAGATCATAACTGAAATAGGGATGCAGGGGATAAGTATAACTATTAACAAATTACTGTACCTGCACCTTAGGACACGTAATCCTATACACCATCATATACTGTGCCCGGCCCTCTAGTGAATTCGGTGTCATCATCATTACTTCATAATCACATATCATCGTATCATAATGTATTTTATTTCATCATATCATCGTATACGGTATCATACCATCGTATACGGTATCATCTTATCATATATATCATCGTATTATACCCGGTTCACTGTGGGGCTCAGGGTTATAATGTATTGCTTTAATCTCATATGCATGCCTACATAAAGTATCTGGCCCTTTAGTGAGGGACTCGGTGAATGGAGTGGTGTACGTCTATAGCGTACCATCATAATATACATATATACCCGGCCCTCTAAGGAGGGACTCAGTATTCCTTCCTCATTTCACCACATATACTATCATATTACAGCCGGCCCGGGACTCGGTGAATAATCGTATCATTATAACATATAACATATACCACACCTCACGTATGGCATCGTCTCCTCGTGCGTGGAACTATACACATCCGGCTTGGAACGCGGGGAAAGAAGTAGTAACACTGTGCACGATAACGTTCCCGGCCCATCATGGGACTCGAGGAAGGATGGGTTACAGTATGCACGAGTAGAGTAGTGAGAAACCATATACAACTAAGTCATTATATAAGACTCGATGAAACAGTCAAGTGAACCGTCACCTGAAGACTGAGGGAGTAATTATCCAAGGTATCCCTTTAGATGTCATTAGGGCTTACATCAGTTGGGGCTTCAGGGATCACAAACATGCATCAAAATAATGCCACATAATTTATGCAATCAGAAATATAGTCTATGCAATCAGAAACACAATTTATCTAGTCAAAGACTCAACTCATGCAATCAACGGCATTTATCATTTCAGAGCCTCTAAAAAGAGGAGCTAGTACCTCTACTTACTATTCATTATATAGCAGGCTCGAGAATAGTAGTTTGACTACTTTCAGACTCTTGATGTTCAGGAGTGACTACAAGTCACGAGTTACAATCAGAGCTCATAAATGGAATTACCTCTAAACATATATCATCTACCATTTAACTCAAAATTAAGCCATTCCAAAGAAAAGAAGAAATAGTCTTTACATAGACTAATTTTCATCACATAGAAGACTAAAAGGCAATGACTCAGCTATTACCGAAGTTCTAATATCAAGAAGTAAACAAGAGTCTCGACTCATACTCAGGGCTTTACGAACTGATTGAATCCCAAATATCATGTACATATCATTCATAACTTTTATCTAAGACATGACAAAAGAAAAGAAGAATAGTTCGACATACTTATACCAAAACATGCCAAAAGAACGCTTCACATACCTTGTATGGACTTCTCTTAATCACGTCCACATCGTTGTCCTCGAAACCTATTTAACATGGAAGTAATGTAAGTATTAAAAACCTTGGACTTTTCAGCAACTTAGACTATCCACGAGTATTCATAACATTCATCCCTTCGCTCGCCTTCTCGACTAGTTCCTTAACTAGTTAGGATGTTAACGAAAATCGGGCAGCACCTCCCCTATAATGTGCCCTATACGAATTCCCAACCATGTCCTTAGCACCTTCATCCAACCAACAATGCAAACATCAGCCCATACATATACATATTACGACCAAAATTACACAATATAAACCCCCAACAATTCACTCGAAATTAAGATACCAAAACTAGAGTTTTTTAATCTTTCTTTCACGAATTCTTTAATTGCAAAGCGGAGGGTCATGTGGCTGAAACCAGCAGCCCCAACACCTCATTTAGAGAACTTTTAGACCCTGCAACACGCCACAACACAACCAGCAGCTGCCCCCACGCGCACAACACCTTATTTCGACAACAACTTAACTATAGCGATTCTAAATTCGTTTATTTCGAACGCCGACCTTTTCAAAGTTTTTCCCCAACTTAAAGAAGCTCCTAAGGTGTGTAATACACCATAATTTAACATCATAAACTTCAAATTAGAGGGTAAGAACTTACTTTTCCCAAAATTGGTTAGAACTCACCGAAATCGCGCCTCGGAATTGTTTTCACGTGCTGAATCGTTGTGGCAGCTTGCTGTCCAATTTTTTTCTGCACCAAATCCTAATTTTGTACTACTAATACTTCCATATCATCGTAGTATATGATAATTAATTAATTTACGGAACGAAAACAAGACTTACCTATTTTTCTCCCAAAGCCGTCGCAAGTTTCTCTCCTTAGCTTTAGGGTTTGTTTTCTCACGTTGCTGCTGGAAATTTGTTAATGAAATGAAGTAATTAGGATACATATCAACTTATATAGGTGGTACCAAGGGGTGACACGTGTCATCCCCTAAGGATGACACGTGTTAAGCCATGATTGGCCATCGTGTCATGCTGCCAATTAGGGGCTGCCACGTGGCAGAGGGGTCCACCTCCCCCAAGCAGCTGCATCACCTACTTGACCCTAAGTAGGTGCATCACCTGCTTGCTTGAGCTGCTGCCATGTGTCGCTCCTCCATTGGCTGCCACGCGTCGTCTTTTTCCCTTCCTCTCAGATTCGTAATCTCGTCTTACTTTAAGAGCTCATGTGATCCGCACTACGTAAGCTTGGTATATCCTTAAGAAACTTAAGTGTATAAGACTCTTAACTTAGTGTCTTACGTAGGTAAATCGAGTCCTACGACTCATTTCTTAGCCTCCAACTCTTTCTGGATTCTTATGACTCTATCTCCAACCTCCCTTCTCGCGAGGTATCACAATCTTCTTTCCTTAGAGTTGTTTGATAGTGTCGTAGCTTATCCGGCTCACATGATAGTGTCTAAGGAACTTAAGAAGATGTTCCGAGCTCAAGAGTGCGGGGTGTAACATCCTTCCCCCCTTTAGAACATTCGTCCCCGAATGTTGAATAAAACTTTTCTTAAGACTTTATACGGATCATAGGGAGATGCCTTTCTACTGGAATGGCATACATTTTCGTCCAAGTAATTAATATATGAGTTCCAAGACTGGGGATATTCGTAGACATCAGGAATAGGTATGAACACTTGTGTTTCATGTCCTTTTCAACCTCCCAGTTTATGTCTTCACGATTCTTATTCCTCCATAGTACCTTGACGGAAGTTATGTCCTTAGTTCGCAACCCGTTTAATCTGCTGATCCCGGATGGAGATAGGTTGCCCCTCGTAGGATAACTCCCTGTTACATGGACCTCTTCCACAGGAAATATTCTGGGAGCGTCGTTCCCATTCTGACGGAGCATTGATCTGTGAAAACTGAATGTATTGTTTCAAATCGGACAGTAGGTCCCACTCATAGGCAGCTTTATCTATTCTAAAAATGCTCTGCGAAGGATCAATGTATCCCCTTCTTGCTGACTTTAGGCTGCTAATCGATATCTTATCCCGGAATAAGCTTTACTTCATCAATAATTTAGTGGATCACATCTGGGCCTGTCCCTTAATCGAAGGGCAAAATGTCATACTAAGATTCATCTGGGTTCCTCAATCCCTTTCGAAATGATTTCCAGCAGTTAGCTGTAAATTGAACTTTTCTATCTGAGATAATAGATGTGGGGACTCCATGAAATCTTATTGTTTCCCTACTATGTCATTTCGCAGAACCCTCAGCTGAATATGCCTTTCTAACTGGAGGGGAACAGGTTGATTCTGTCAGCCCATATACCATAGCCCGTATGAACTCCCAGTTTCTTAGAATGCGAGGTCAGCTCGTACTATAATACATATTAACTGCTTTCCACCTCTGAGTCGGGGTTTCCATTCCCTGAGATAGGCTATCAGACTGCTGATGCTTTTTTTAACTTAAGCTATTGTACAACTCCTCTTAATCCAACTTGTAATACCTTAGGTATGCTATCTTTCTCTTTTACTCACATCTTTTCTCCAGTTTTCTTACCATATATCATATTGTAATCCTTACATAAACGTGTGTACGGACATAGAGCAGTCCAGAAAATTCCTTAGCGTTGCTATATTAGTGGCTTACCTCCTTTAGTCGAGGTCAAGGCTCCACTATGGCTCTTGTCCTTAATACCGATTATATCTGAATAGTTCTGCCTCGAACCATCTTACACTTTTCCTGAATAGATTCTAAATATGGCAATCATATTGTTATTACTGACTTTCTTTTATCGAGTAATCATTTGACCTCGCTCTTAGTATGCCAATATTCATAGGTTGCACAACTATTCTTGTGCTATTTTCACGAGGTGCATTGTATTTCAGTCATAATCTTTTCTGCTCTTGGCTTACTCTGTTCTATATGTGTCGTTGTACTAACCCGCTTTTATAATCTCTTTTTGTCATACTTGTTTTGTTCTCTTTCTCACTTCCCAGGGGGTCACCCATCCCAGTGCTACTCTCATTTGAGCACGCTTAACTTTGGAGTTTTGACGGAATCCGGTGCATTAGTTTGGGTATGATCACGTCCATCCCTTATGGGGTCTCGTTTGACGTTTAAGCGTCCCCATTTACATGCGACAGCATCAGTTGATTTTCTTTTACGCTTGTACTTCTTTTGTCCACTTCCCCCTTTTAGGGTGTACCTATGTCATTCTCTGTATATCTTCAGCTATTTACACGCGAATGATTCTATTCCAACATATTTAACGGGCTGCACCATATCTACATCTTCTGTTAAATCATCCCCACGTTAGGTTGCCTTTCTAGGAAACCCTAGCACAATCGTAGGGTGCTATAATATTTGGAATATCTCGAATCGAATCTCATCTAATGATTGATACTCGAGTAGTATCCGTAATGTAGTAGTGCACTCAAAGCCACATTCCATTCATCCCAATCAGTAATTAGCGAGGGCTCATAATTGGTGCACATTCCCCACTCGAGTGTACTTATACTTTAATGACTCATGTTTCGAGCTTCGTCATTATACTAACTTTATTCCATTGGATACCACTAATCATTAGAGTGGAGTCACGTGTACACCATACTTCTTTACGCCTCCTGAGCTTGCATCTTTGTCGTGTGCTTTAAGGCTCATTTCTAATCCTTCTTAAAACCATATCAATTTCGTGGTAGTAGGGGCCTTATCTTATTACTTTTTCATCATACTATACTTTCAATTTGTAGCTGTCTTCTTAACACTTCATATCCATCACAATTCTTTATCCCTCGTACTCTTGTCTTAGTCATACCGTTACTTCCTTCAACCATAACTTGTCATAGTTTATCCCTATGTATCAATTCAGGAGAAGCCTCGCCATATCGTTTTATCCCGATCTATCAGTCTTCTATAAGTCATCTTCCTTGGCTTATAGCTCCTTTCCAACTTCGTTCTACTATATCAATATCGATCTCCTAGTTTCTATTGCCATTAATTCAGCAATTAACTCATTTCTCGAGCTCAGCCATACTTGTTTAGTCAAATCTCATCATTGTTGCGAGAACCACGTTTCAAGACATACTATAGCCCTGCAGCTCATTCTCTTTTTATTTCTACGAAAATTTGGGCAGAGTTTTCTCTGTATTTCTTACTATCTCAACACCTGCACGTAGAAAATGCCAACAATGCCTCACAGGGCCAACATCATATATATTCCTATTGTATTATATCGCAGCCACACAGGGCACCCAATACTGATAGCCAACAGAGACATATATAACAAGGTGAAGCCTAGGTCTATTAATACATATACATCCTGAGAGGAGATTAATAATATACCTGGAACTACATTTGACGACACCTCCTGATCCTGTCCACTAGCCAAAGCATCAATGCGGTTCGACGAGTTCCTAGAACTAGAAGGGCTGCCGCGGTCTCTACCATGGCCTGTTGAGGTATGAATATCCTGACTTTTAGGGCACGTAGCCAACGAAGAAGGAACTCCAACAATTGATCCAATAGGTTGAGCTGCATCCCTTAATTTTTTTCTGAATGGACACTCTCTCACCAATTGGCCTTGACGGCCGCAGGCGAAACAAGCACCTGTAGTAAGACGGCATTCCCCAAAGTGAGTCTTGCCACAGTGAGGACACTGGGGCAAAGGTGGCTTCGACTGACGCAAACCTTTGCTTATTGGTGAACCCGAAACCCTAGAGCTTTGACCGACTCCTGAACATCCCGTGTTATTGAATCTTCCATTTGGGGACTGAAGAGGCACCCTCCAAGCTGGTTGGGTAGGGTATCGACTATACTGGTAAGGCTGTCTGCCTTGAGGCTCCCCTGAATCACCAGCCAACTTAGACTTCTTATGCTGGCCTCTACCGTAATCTTTATCGGTCTGGCGCTCATTGCATCGCCTCTTTATCCCCAGCCCATGCCTTTGAACCTGCCCTGCCATTAATCTGGTCAATAATTGAACTGCATCCCTCATTGCCCTATCTTCTGGCCCTAGCTGTGGGGCTAGAGGCCTAGGTACTGGGCCTCGGGGGCTACAGCTACTGCTGCTCTAGGCTCCTCTAGGGGTGGCGGCATAGTAGAGCTCGCCGACTAGAGCATGATTCCCGGCATAGACTGGGCATGAGCCTTAATAACCCCCGAAGTCTGACGTGTTTCATCCGCTATTGACTTGCCCTTCTGAACAACTGTCGCTTTCTTTGGAGGCATTGCGGCAAACATAATGGTACATTAGTGAGGGATCATCCTAATAACATAGATCTACCGTACGATCTTAGATCTGAAAGAAAGTAACATCCTAACTGTCCTGTAGCCTCCTGTCTATAGATGTGGTGCACAACACACCGATAAACAAGACTCTACTAGACACGGTCTGTAGACACTCCAAGGACGAACTACTCTGATACCACTTCTGTCATAACCCAACCCCGTAGGCCGCAACTGGGGCCCGACCTGGACCCTCTTATGCATATTTATCAACTACACTTAAGTTGAACTGTGTGTGATGTGATACTATATACAAAAAGCCCAATAGTTTAAAACTTTTTCATGTACCTGTAGCCTCTTTTATTTGTATCATATCATGAAAGGGCACGCGAGCCGATAAGGCTGCAATAACAAAAACATTCACAACATATCGAATAGGCAACATCGAAACTAACTCACAAACAACCCATATATATATATGTCTTTCAGACCTCTAAGAATAGTAACAACAACATATGGCGGGACAAGGCCCCCGCCGTACCCCTAAATGTACAAATATATACATTAAGTGACCAGCATCAAAATTTAGGCTCCAGAACAGTGAAGTACTTCCGACACAGCTGAGAGGAACTCCTATGCTGATGGATCTCTAGAATAAACATCTGTACTTGCGGGCATGAAACGCAGCCCCCCGAGAAAAGGGGGGTCAGTACGATATATGTACTGAGTATGTAAAGCATAACACATCGTAACTGAGATCATAACTGAAATAGGGATGCAGGGGATAAGTATAACTATTAACAAATTACTGTACCTGCACCTTAGGACACGTAATCCTATACACCATTATATACTGTGCCCGGCCCTCTAGTGAACTCGGTGTCATCATTATTACTTCATAATCACATATCATCGTATCATAATGTATTTCATTTCATCATATCATCGTATACGGTATCATACCATCATATAAAGTATCATCTTATCATGTATATCATCGTATTATACCCGGTTCACTACGGGGCTCAGGGTCATAATGTATTGTTTTAATCTCATATGCATGCCTACATAAAGTATCCGGCCCTTTAGTGAGGGACTCGGTGAATGGAGTGGTGTACGTCTATAGCGTACCATCATAATATACATATGTACCCGGCCCTCTAAGGAGGGACTCGGTGTTCCGTCCTTATTTCACCACATATACTATCATATTACAGCCGGCCCGGGACTCAGTGAAGAATCGTATCGTCATAACATATAACATATATCACACCTCACGTACGACATCATCTCCTCGTGCGTGGAACTATACACATCCGGCTCGGAACGCGGTGAAAGAAGTAGTAACACTGTGCACGATAACGTTCCCAGCCCATCATGGGACTCGAGGAAGGATGGGTTACAGTATGCACGAGTAGAGTAGTGAGAAACTATATGCAACTAAGTCATTATCTAAGACTCGATGAAACAGTCAAGTGAACCGTCACCTGAAGACTGGGGGAGTAATTATCCGAGGTATCCCTTTAGATGTCATTAGGGCTTACATCAGTTGGGGCTTCAGGGATCACAAACATGAATCAAAATAATGCCACATAATTTATGCAATCAGAAATATAGTCTATGCAATCAGAAACACAATTTATCTAGTCAAAGACTCAACTCATGCAATCAACGACATTTATCATTTCAGAGCCTCTAAAAAGAGGAGCTAGTACCTCTACTTACTATTCATTATATAGCAGGCTCGAGAATAGTAGTTTGACTACTTTCAGACTCTTGATGTTTAGGAGTGACTACAAGTCACGAGTTACAATCAGAGCTCATAAATGGAATTACCTCTAAACCTATATCATATACCATTTAACTCAAAATTAAGCGATTCCAAAGGAAAGAAGAAATAGGCTTTACATATACTAATTTTCATCACATAGAAGACTAAAAGGCAATGACTCAGCTATTACAGAAGTTCTAATATCAAGAAATAAACAAGAGTCTCGACTCATACTCAGGGCTTTACGAATGGATTGAATCCCAAATATAATGTAAATATCATTCATAACTTTTATCTAAGACATGCCAAAAGAAAAGAAGAATAGTTCGACATACTTATACCAAAACATGCCAAAAGAACGCTTCACATACCTTGTATGGACTTCTCTTAATCACGTCCACATTGTTGTCCTCGAAACCTATTTAACATGGAAGTAATGTAAGTATTAACAACCTTGGACTTTTCAGCAACTTAGACTACCCACGAGTATTCTTAACATTCATCCCTTCGCTTGCCTTCTCGACTAGTTCCTTAACTAGTTAGGATGTTAATGAAAATAGGGCAGCACCTCCCCTATAATGTGCCCTATACGAATTCCCAACCATGTCCTTATTACCTTCATACAACCAAAAATGCAAACAGAAGCCCATACATATACATATTACGACCAAAATTACACAATATAAACCCCCAACAATTCACTTGAAACTAAGATACCAAAACAAGAGTTTTTTAATCTTTCTTTTGCGAATTCTTTAATTGCAAAGCGGAGGGTCATATGGATGAAACCAGAAGCTCCAACACCTCATTTAGATAAATGTTAGACCCTGCAACACGCCACAACACAACCAGCAGCTGCCCCCACGCGCACAACACCTTATTTCGACAACAACTTAACTATAGCGATTCTAAATTCATTTATTTCGAACGCCGAACTTTTCAAACCTTTTACCCAACTTCCATCAGCTCCTAAGGTGTGTAACACACCATAATTTAACATCATAAACTTCAAATTAGAGGGGAAGAACTTACCTTTCCCGAAATTGGTTAGAACTCGCCGAAATCGCGCCTAGGAATTGTTTTCACGTGGTGAATCATTGTGGCAGCTTTCTGTCCAATTTTTTTCTGCACCAAATCCTAATTTTGTACTACTAATACTTCCATATCATCGTAGTATACACTAATTAATTAATTTACGGAACGAAAACGGGACTTACCTATTTTTCTCCCAATGACGTCGCAAGTTTCTCTCCTTAGCTTTAGGGTTTGTTTTCTCACGTTGCTGCTGGAAATTTGTTAATGAACTGAAGTAATTAGGATACATATCAACTTATATAGGTGGTCTCAAGGGGTGACACGTGTCAGCCCCTAAGGATGACACGTGTCAAGCCATGATTGGCCACCGTGTCATGCTGCCAATTAGGGGCTGCCATGTGGCAGAGGGGTCCACCTCCCCCAAGCAGCTGCATCACCTACTTGACCCTAAGTAGGTGCATCACCTGCTTGCTTGAGGTGCTGCCACGTGTCGCTCCTCCATTGGCTGCCACGCGTCGTCTTTTTCCCTTCCTCTCAGATTCGTAATCTCGTCTTACTTTAAGAGCTCATGTGATCCGCACTACGTAAGATTGGTATATCCTTAAGAAACTTAAGTGTATAAGACTCTTAACTTAGTGTCTTACGTAGGTAAATCGAGTCCTACGACTCATTTCTTAGCCTCCAACTCTTTCTGGATTCTTATGACTCTATCTCCAACCTCCCTTCTCGCGAGGTATCACAATCTTCTTTCCTTAGAGTTGTTTGATAGTGTCGTAGCTTATCCGGCTCACATGATAGTGTCTAAGGAACTTAAGAAGATGTTCCGAGCTCAAGAGTGCGGGGTGTAACATTTCTGAGCCAGGCAGGGTACTTGCTTGTGTAGAGGCTAGGTCTTTCTTGATGGAGTGGATTCAGACACAATAGTTTGACGACTTACAGCTGAGGGTGGTTCGTGATAAGGTACTTATTAGGAAGTCTAGGAAGGAGACCTTAGATTCAAAGGTCATATTGAGGATCGAGGGTCTTGTCTGTGTTCCTTGAATTGAAGATCTACTCAAGCTCATCTTAGAGGAGGCCCACTGTTCCAAATATTCCATTCATCCCATTGTGGTGAAGATGTATCGCGACCTAAAACAGCATTTTTGGTGGTGTGGGATAAAGTGGGACATTGTTGCTTTTGTGGCTAACTGCTGGTTAAGTTCCAATATCAGAGGCCAGGTGGTTTGACCCAGCGACTACCTATTCCAGAGTGGAAGTAGAAGCGGATAGCTATGGACTTTGTAGTGGGTTTATCACGTACCTCCTAAGGTTTTGATTATATTTGGGTCATCGCAGATTGATTGACCAAGTTGGGTCACATTTTACCGGTCCAGACTATCTATACTTCCCAAAGGTTGGCTCAGATTTACATCCGAGAGGTGGTCCGATTGCATGGGGTACCAATATCTAAGATTTCAGACTATTGTACTTAGTTTACTTCATATTTCTAGAGGTCTATATAGAGAGAGTTGGGTACTCAAGTCGAGCTCACAATAACTTTCCACCCCCAAACCGATGGTCAGTTAGAGAGGACCATTTGGGTGTTGGAGTACATTTTACGGGTCTATGTTATTGATTTTTGGGGGTTAGTGGGATTAGTCATGTTCTTTGGCAGAGTTCACATATAATAATAGCTACCATTCAAGCATTGAGATTGCCCCTTTTGAGGCATTGTATAGGATGAGATGCCATTCCCTAATAGGATAGTTGGATACCTTTGAGGTTAGGCCTTGGGGCACTGATTTGTTGCATGACTAGATGGATAAAGTTCATATGATCCAGGAGAGGCTCCTTACTGCCCAGAGTAGGCAGAAGAGTTATACTGATCAGAGGGTTCAACCCTTGGAGTTTATGGTTGGAGATTGAGTATTCCTATGTGTATCTCCCACGAAGTACGTGATGAGATTCGAAAGGAGGGGTAAGTTTAGCTCTAGGTTCATCGGCTATTCTGAGATATTGAGACAAGAAGAAGAGGTAGCTTATGAGTTGGCCTTGCCCTAACACTATCAGGTTTTCACCTTGTATTCTATGTTTCTATGCTATAGCGGTACGTCCATATTAGTCTCACGTGCTTTAGTGGGATTCAGTTAAGTTTAACGAGTCCTTAGCCTTTAAGGAGAGCCTGTGGCTATTTTGGACACGTAGGTTAGGAAGTTGGGGTCTAATGATATTCTATCGGTGAAAGTTCAGTGGAGGCATCGACCGATCGAGGAGGCTACTTGGGACACCAAATAGGAACTGCAGACCCAATATCCTCATCCTTTTGAGCCACTAGGTTCCTTTCTTCCTTAATTTTTTAGGACAAAATTCCTTTTAGTAGGTGATGTTATGATGACCTCCAAGGTTATTTTCATGTTTTTTGCATATCTTTACAATTTTATCCCTTTCCGTAGCTTCTTTACAGCTCCTATGTGATGTTGGGATGGGTTGCATACTTCCCAAGGTGTTCAGTTGAGTTTTGAGGTAGTTCGGCCATTTTTTAGGCTTAAGTTTTGAAATAGTTGACTTTTGTCAACATTCAGAGATTCAGACATCGTATGAGAATTCTTGTGGTTCCCTCAGCTTAGGAATGCCATTTTGGTCTAGGAGGAAGGTTGTTCTGGGTTTTGGAGTCTTCGTTTTGAGTTTGTACTATTTGTCGCTTCAACTTTAAAGTTTTGGCTAGGTTTGACTTTGGTTAATATGTTGAGTAAATGCACTCGAATGCAAATTCTATCAGCGCGATTAGATCCAGGACACCAAGATTGGTCTAGAACAACCTTTGGTTTGGTTCCCGAGGGGCTAGAAATGAGGTTTAGGCCATTTATGCATGTTATGTGTTTTACTTTGTAAATATTTGACTTTGGTCAACATTTCATTGAAACAATCTCCATTGGGAAATTCATCAACTCCATTGAATATGGAATGCCATTTCCAGTTGGGAAGCATATCTCGTTTGTACACATGCAGTTCCAAACGAATCCAGAACACCCCTTCGGAGAATTTGGCAATCAAGTTCATTTTGCATTAGTTGGGTTTGGTTTTTGTCGCTAAACCGAGTACTACTAAAGCAGTCAGGAGGTCGCTAAAGTGCCCAAGCACCTTGGACTGGGGGTCGCTAAAGCGACTACCCATCTCTACAGCCACTGGTCGTATTAGAGACTTGGTGTCACTAAAGCGATGCCCGCCTCCTTAATGTTTGGTTCTTAAGTGAGCAACGGGGGTTCGCTTAAGCGACATCAGAGGCCTATTTTTAGTCCCTTTTTCATATTTGAGCCCTAACTTCAAAACTCAATTTTATCTCTATACTTGGGTGATTCAAAGGCTAAGTTGCGTAGATTTTTGAGGGGAATCCATTAGTGTGTTCATAATTAGGAGCAAAGACTTCTTATGAGGTAAAATGCCCTTTTTCCATGAAGTTCTTGTCGTTCTTGTACTAACTTGAAGACTTTGGTGTATGTTTATGTTGTAGTAGTTTGGTTGTATGAGTTGTATTTCCTTTTGGAGCACAAGCTAGACTTATCATTCAAGGAATATTCTCGGAGTTAATTCTGTAAGTTACGAAGCGGGTCTCACAATTCCTGAATTTTATTCTAAATCTTGGCTGGTCTCTGAATTCAATAATTTTAATGTCATAACGACTGTATTGACATTGTGATTTCATTTTTGATAGAGTAGCATCGTTCGGAGGTAGCCCGGAAAGGAAAAGCTCAGGTTTAGTCGTTCATGTGTGGTTTCGGCTTTAAGATAGGTTATGACTTCCTCTTATTAGACTTGGCATGGTTGGAGTTAATATATTTTGGGTGGTAACGTATGATTAGGTTGGTGATTTAGGTGTTAATATCTTATTGAGCATTTTTGGAGTTGATGATTATCGTTAATATCTAGTTTAGGATTCTAGCAGTGAGAGCCTTAGTCTAGGTGCTAGCTTGGCTTATTTGCATCTCTTAGAATCCTTAGAACTTGTTCCCAGGTGATTCAAATTTAGGATGCCGCTTGTTGACTCATTTGGCTTCGGTTGGCCACTGGTTTTGATTTTGGCTTATGCTTATGCCTTGTGTGCTTATGATATTAAATTGTTGGGCCTGAGGCTGTGCTTTCGGTATACCGGAGTTTCAGGTTAGTGATATGGCACCTTTGATGAGATTTTTTATGGGTTGAGTGATATATGATTTTTTACATGCTACTTGTCTTATTTACCTCACCAGTGTTGAAAACCTATTCAAAAGAAAGAGTAAAAGATGATAATAAGACTTTTGGTTGATGAATAAATATGAGGAATTTAAGAAAATACATTGATATGTTATTTAATGCAATTCATGGTTGATAAGCATGAGGTATGATTTTGGGTGGCCCTTTTATTGTTTTTGGCTACACCTTATATACTCACCATTGATAAGCTCAAGGTGTAGATTCCAGGTGGCCTATTGATACATATTTTGGGTTATTACTTTGATATTGATGAGCTCGAGGGTTTTTCCGGGCACTCTAAACTACTTTTGGGGGATATTGATCCATATCTACTACTTTATATTCATACATTCCTCCGATATTTTATGGATTGAGATTATTTATGTGATTACCTGATTGGTTGGACTTACTTGACTAACGTATGTGTCACAACCCAACCCCATAGGCCATGATGGGTGCTCGAACTGGGCACTCGCGTATATCCCTGCTATCTATAAGTAAATTTGTCCCCTATTTAAGTTATAGCACATCAAAAGTCAGGATAACATATAAGTCGGCAAGGCTTATCATAGGCACCACTGTACATATATGTATATACAACCCACATACATGTCCACAGACCTCTAAGAGTAAGAATAGTAACATAAGGCGGGATAGGGCCCCCGCCGTACCCATGAACAAATAAGTATATACATTAAGGGTTAATACCAAAACTAGGCTCCGGCATAATAGAGCGCTTCTGAACTACTAAGTGGAACTCCTACGCTGACGGATCCCCAAGGTTTGTATCTGTACCTACGGGCATGAACGGAGCCCCACCTAGAAAGAGGGGGTCAATATGACATTTGTACTGAGTATGTAAAGCATAGACATCATAAGAAAATTATAGTTGGCGTAGGGATGCAGGGGGCAAGTATAACATTTAACGATTTACCCTCACATCGTATAAAAGAAAATCATACATATTACCATCACGTACTGTGCCCGGCCCGTTAGGGGACTCAGTGTAACATCTACATCATTCTGTCATCATAAGCACATATATATTATTAGCGCTATGGAACGTACAACCCGATCCATGTATATAGTAAGTACATACTGAGGAATGTAAGGCCCGATCCGCACATCGTATAATAATACTGAGGAACATTTGGTCCGATCTATGTATCATATAGTAATACCGAGGAATGTTCGATTCGATCCATATTTCATATAATATTATCGAGAAACGTTCGATCCGATCCATATATCATATAATAATACCGAGGAACATTCAGTCTGATTCACATCATCATATTATATCATTGCATACATATACCATGCCCGGCCTTTTGTGGGCTTCGGTGTCATCACATTATTATATACTGTACCCGGCCCTTTATAGAACTTGGTGTCATCATATCATCACATACTGTATCTGGCCCTTTATGGGGTCGGTGTCATAATCATCATATACCATACCCGGCCCTTTATGGGACTCAGTGTCATAATCATCATACACCATACCCGGCCCTTTATGGGACTCGGTGTCATAATTATCATATACCGTACTCGACCCTTTATGGGACTTGGTGTCAAAATCATTATATACCGTACCCGGCCCTTTATGGGACTCAGTGTCATAATGATCATATATCGTACCCGGCCCTTTATGGGACTTGGTGTCATAATCATCCTATTATCATCTGAGACTCAATAAAATGATCATACTGGACTATCCTTTGAGGTTCAGAATGGTACTTATCCCAAGTGCCCTATAAGTGTCATTAGAGGTCGTATCAACTAGAGTCTTAGGAGTCATAGGCATTTATCAAGTAATGCCAAACGGCTTATGAAATCAGAGGCATTGGTCGTCATAGAGTCCTTAGGAATAGTAGCTTATCAAAGGAAGGACATGAGTCACTATAGAGTCTGTGAGCATATGGACTTACACACGCCAATTCCTGTTTTATATATAGAAGGCTCGAGGTAGTAGCTAAACTACCATAAAAGCATTAATATCAGAAAATGAGGAAGAGACAAGAATCCTATTCGTAACTTAAGAATGAGATTACCCCAGCTTGTATACATATCACTTACTTTTAAGATATGCCAAACAAGAAGAGAGGATACTTACTACTTTCCATCACATAGAAGCCTTGAGAGGCAATAACTCAACTAGTATAGGAATTCTACCATCGATAAGTGAATAAGACTTATGGACCATACTTGGAGTTTTAAGAATAGAATTACTCTTAAATTTCATAAACATCTCATACTTGTGCTAAGACATACCAAGAAAAAGGAGTTAGCTTCACATACTTACGCCAACGACATGCCAAGAGAAAGAAAGATAGCTTTACATACTTATGCCAACGACATTCCAAGAGAAGAGAAATTATAAGCTTTACATACTTATGCCAAAAATATTCTAAGAGAAGGAAGGTAGCTTCACATACCTTTTTTGGGATAAATTGAAATCGGCTTGCCTTGATACCTCCTTAACCTATTTGACTTGAAAGTACTACTAATATTAATAGTCGTTCACTTTAAAATATCCCACTCTACAACCAAGTACTAATAGGAGTCATTTCCTTATCCATTACCCTCGACTAGTTTGTTACTAGTTCCAATGCTACCGAAAATCGGGCAGCATTTCCCCTATTGCTTCAATATCCCTGAGATTTCAACTTGGACATAGTGTCAACAACCATACCAAAAAAAAAACAGCAGCATATATATAAGTAAACTACCTCGAAATTACACAATACAACTCCAAACAACTAGCTCAAAACTACAATACGAAAATAGAGTTTTTAATCTTTATTTTACAAAATCTTTAACTATACCAAACGGAGGGTCGTGTGTCTTCAAACAGAATAACCCATACCCCTTTTAAAATACTTTAAATACCTACAACACACAACCCTTTGAGAGTTTAAGGTATGTAAGACTATCATAGTAAGTAACTAAGTTCTTCCTCACTCCTTACATCTACAATTTCAATTAGTAAGATCAAAGCTAGAGATTTTACTTCAAACTCTATGGTTTCGAATTCCCTCTAATACCCATACCCCTTTGAGAGTTTAAGGTATGTAAGACTATCATAGTGAGTAACTAAGTTCTTCCTCACTCCTTACATCTACAATTTCAATTAGTAAGATCAAAGCTAGAGATTTTACTTCAAACTCTATGGTTTCGAATTCCCTCTGATACCTATAGTTGATTCTTAATTGTATTATCAAAATTATGATACTTCAAATCATTAATGATCTTTGATTCATGGTTCATGCTTATTATACCATAAGGACCCCTTTCTACCCAAAGTTATATGAAAACTGTCACGACCCAAGCTAGGCAATAGACGTGATATGATGATTTGAACCTCGATAGATCCCAACCAATTATCTTAGCATATCATACATAAGCATACATAAGGTGATAAAGACAATAAGGTTAAACATAGATACACAATATAAGTCTAAAAATGAATATCCCTATGTATGAGAAATCAAACTAAATCTCTGAATAAATGGGACAACATAGCCATAAAAAATCTAACATGCGTCTACTACTATGGATGGGGCTTAGGACAAGTTTCAAGCTCACCAAAACATGAGGAATGTAAAGTCAGAGAAACATAAGGAAAATTATAAGTGTTGCATCCTCTAAACATGAGGACTTACCGACAAAGAAAATAGTAAACTCCAAATCTAGCTACGACTGAGATGCGTATAGTGATCGTCAGAACTTATATTATAATACAATATAAGAAATATTATGCGTTAGTATATGGATTGTATTAAGTATGTGAGAAAAATGCACAAACAAAAGTAATAGGACATAATTAATATGAATATGTGATGCATGACCAAATTTCTTAAAAACATGGGATAAGACTTAAAAACAAATAATATGGTCAGTGCATCAGAAAAAAACATAAGAGTTTATTAGACATAACATATACATATGTGGGATATTAACCTTACCGATATTTAATAGTAGGTGAGCTATAATATGGAATCCAATTAACTCCCACATCGAGAAGAGAAAGGCTACTTGCCAAGGTAGACTCCGTATAAACATGAACTTGAGATATATGTCGATCCACTAGCTAAGACATAAAGGAACCTATGGTGGCACGTAGTTTTGGAAATAGGAGTTGTTACTCGGGCTCCCTCATTGATCTCTACTACAAAGTTCTCTTGGTGCTAAGCCAATCCCAATGAAATACATGAAAATATAATCATTAGGAAAGGCAATAAATTCCAATCCACACTCATAAAATAGCATAATAAGAATAGCTCCTTGAAAACCATGATCATAACATAACATGCAGACACTTACCTTTCTAAGCATCCAAATCATACTTTCTTTCATATTGTGAGAAAACCTTTCATAACTCATGGTTACATTTGAAATGTACTTGAAAACATAATTCATTTCTTTATATAAATCATTAATTACATTCTTAAATCATATATAATGAAATTATAATTCATACTTAAAATTCATAACATAATACATGTGTTATACCCCATACTTTTGTACCTTGGAACGCTTCTTAAGCCTTGAAAGGTTCTTAAGTTTCAGAAAGGGTTCTTAAGTTTCTTTGAGCTTCTTAAAAGGTACCATATGATCCGGATAATCTATAATGCTATCAAATAACTCTAAGGAAGGGAGAATGAGATACCCCATAATAGAGAAGATTGGAAATAGGGTTGTAAGAATTCAGAAGAAGTTGGAGACCAAATAATGAGTCGTAGGACTCGACTTACTTACTTAAGCTACCAACTTGGAAGTCTTATATAATTAAGCTACTTGAGTACATTCCAAGCTTACATAGCAAGAATTACATAGGTTTGTAAAGTAAGATGAGATTACGAACCCACAAAGGGGAAAAGAAAGTGACACGTGGCAGCATGGAAGAGTGCAACATGGAAGCAGTTGGAAGTGACACATGGAAGAATCTAGAGAAAGAGGGTGGGACCCCATATTCCACATGGCAGCTCATGGTTGGAGGAGGTGGTGTGTTGGCCCAATAAGGGCTTGACACGTTTCATCACTTAGGGGTTGACATGTGTCATCACTTAGGGGTTGACACGTGTCACCCCTAAAGTAGCCTATATATATGTTTTATGACTTTTAGCTTCATCCTTATTCAATAAGTTTCATACTTCTCTAGAAAATTTAAGAGGAAAAAGGAAGAGAAGAAACGCTAGAGCTAAAGAGAAAGTAGTGGCGGCCAAGGAGAGAAAAAAGTAAGTTTTCTGATTTCATTCCGTAAATTAAGTATTTAAGGTATAAAATGATGGTATTAAGGTGTTAGTAATTAAATTTATGGTTTGGAGCAGCATCAAAATATTAACAAACAGCCACAAAGTTTTAGTCGTGCTAAAAAAACTTTTGAGGTGAGTTTTGACAAGTTTTGGCGTGTTTTGGGCAAGATAAGGTTTTTCCTTTAAAATTGGAGTTTATGATATTTTTATGCAGTATATTAAATGTCTTAAATGAGGATGGAAGTGGAAAACTTGTATAAGGATGCTTGACATTAGAAACAAACTAAATTAAA
The DNA here is from genome assembly GCF_947179165.1 of Solanum dulcamara. Taxonomy (NCBI): domain Eukaryota; kingdom Viridiplantae; phylum Streptophyta; class Magnoliopsida; order Solanales; family Solanaceae; genus Solanum; species Solanum dulcamara. The sequence goes on from NC_077245.1 coordinate 42,957,637, forward strand.
GTCGTTATAGTTAAATCAAAGTCGAGTAGTGTATTGTGATTGTGGTGCTGCAATTGCAGCTAGTTGGATGGAGTGTTGCAGGGATGGAAATTGTTCTAAAAGGGTTTTGGTTACTTCTGGTTTCAGCCACACAACCATCCGTTTTGTATTGTTAAAGGTTTTATGAAGTAAAGGGTAAAAACTTTATTTTGGTATCGTAGTTTTGAGCTAGTTGTTTGGAGTTGTATTGAGTAATGTTGAAGTGATTTGATTTTATATATAGCTGATAATTAGCAGTTGGATAGGGCAAGTTACAGGGGGATGCTGCCCGATTTCCAGTAACTTCAGAACTAGTAATAAACTAGTCGAGGGAAAGGAACAAGGGAATGATTCCTATGAATACTTAGGTGTAGAGTTGGAAACTGGAAAATGAAAGGTTATTAACCTTAGTATTGCTTTCATGTTAAATAGGTTCAAAAGACGACGAGGCGAACGTTGTTAAGGGTAATCCATAAGAGGTATGTGAAGCTACCTTCTTTCTGTTGGCATGTTTTTGGCATAGGTATGCAAAGCTACCCCTTCCTTCTCTTGGCATGTTTTGAGATAAATATCACATGATGTAAGTTTTTTGGGTTATCCCATCTATAAATCTCCGAGCATAATTTATGACTCTTATCTACTTCTTAATGTTAGAACTTCCATAATAATAGAGCTATGGCTCTCAAGCCTTCTATATGATGGAGAGTAGTAAAACAAATGTGAAGCTATCTTTCTTTCTTTGACATGGTCTTTATAAAATAAATATATGATTTTTATATGCTTCCAAGTAAGTTCCTATTCTTAGAGCCACTTGGGTGGCCAATGTTTTAGATTTCTAGAGGTTCTATTTTGATGCAATCCATACTAACATTCAAAAGGTACTTGATATGGAACTTGTCTTGATTTTTGAATGATAGCTCATTTTGATCATTCCATCGAGTCTCAAATATGATTTAAATTGAATTTAGTTTCTCACTACTCTACTTGTGGATGCCTCAATACTTCCTTTACTGAGCCCGAGCCAGGAGATACATGATCATGCATACTTCTCTGCCTTGTTCGCCGTGCCCCGATGTGAGGGGGTAAGTACACCCTGTACATGGGTTGTGGAGTTATGTTGGTCCGTTTACACATATGTTGATTTCTAATGATATAATTTGGTCATCTGATATGATATGATCTGTTACAGAGATATTCCCTACTCTGGAGCTATATTGTGCTGTAGGGCCGGTGATGGGATGGCAACCACGTTTTGGTCACCGCATCTCGTAATGGGGCTGGATATGCTACATGCATTATCTTTGATTGTGATAAAAATTTTGATATTCTGGGTATTTCACTCATTTTTTGCACATTCTGCTCTAGTTATGACTTTATTTATTACAGTTCATGTTTGACATACTCAGTATATTTTTCGTACTGACCCCTGTCTTCAGGGGATGCATTACATGCCCGCAGGTACAAATGCTTGCTTTGCCGATACGCTTGCCTAGGACGTCCACTCTGCTATTTGATAGTGCTCCTTTGTACGAAGTCCTATTTTGGTACTAACTTTTCTATTGCATATTTATACACGTTGGTCAAGGGTACGATGGGGCCTTTTCCTGTCTTACGATTAGGCTATCATTTTGTAGAGGTCTATAGACTTATATTGTGGGTTTTGTATATGTTCTGTGGGGTTTGTATATGTGTTTTGGGCTTTGGTGTTCCGAGACGGCCTTTACGGCCTTTGTGTGCTACATCTACATTCGTGTTCTATATAGCGGCCTCATTTGCTTTCTACATTTGTTTATTATGCTAATAGGCTAATTGGGACTAAGGGGACGTATGGGTGTCCAACTCGGGCATGAGTCACGACCTACGGAATTGGGTCGTGACAGCATGAGTCCTTTAAAAACTTATTAAGATCATGTAACTAAACTTATATCACAAATGAAGAGGTTATTGGAATCAAGTAAAAACATAATTAATTTGACCCAATGCAAATTGATCAATGTCCTAAAATTATTGACTTGAATATGATAAAAAAGGGAGATATCATTGGCACTCAATGGATGGAAATGTTCCATGGATGAATTCACACATACCTTGATAATCAAAGCCCAAAAGTAAGCTCTAAGTAATGGAGAATTGACTTGATCTTGAAACCCTAGCATGTGAAGAAGATTGATCCTTGGGAGAGAGTTCTAGTGAGAGAATTATTCATGTAGTAGGTGTAGAAGGAATGGGTTAATTCTGAAGGAATTGGGAACTTATAGGCTTAGTTTAATGCCCCCCAAACAACATATCTTAGGCATAGATAGGATGGGAAATATCTAAAACACCCTTCATTAAACACTACCGGACGGACCAATGAGTGGGGACGTGTGGGTCATACATAGTAGATGAGTCATAGGAAAGGTTTCATCAAATCCGAAACCAAGAATGGAATTGTTGAAGGTCACCCTACAACCTTGTCCTATGGATCGTGGGTTGTCCTATGGGTCATAGGACCCGATAGTCGAATTAGAGTATAAAAACTTGAGCAACAGAATAGGTCTTTTGAATCTATAAGTCAAGTCTACGGGTCGTCTAAAGAGTTACAGGTCATAGGGTCAAGTCGTCAAATGCCCTGACACTTAGTCAAATTCACAAACTTCAAGCCTCATCCTATGAGCCGTATCTATGACCTTTTATTTCTCCTATGGGTCATAGAACCCCTTGTTTTGCCAATTTTTCTGAAATCCAAAATGACAAGTTTTTGATCCTTACTTACGGATCAACCCTACGGATCATATAACTATCTATGATCTATAGGATCTCGTCATAGATTAGATCCATACTTAGCCATATTTTCATTCCCTAGTGTCGTTCCTACGAGGCCTCCTTTCTATGGATCGTAGGACTTCTTATGATCTGTAAAGTGGCTTATAAGAAATGGAACCAACAATATTTTGGCTGCACTTCCATTCGTTTTGGTTTTTCAACTTTTAGGGTCCTACAATATCTCCCCCTTGAGAACATTCATCCTCAAAACGGATGCAAGCTACCATGAATAGATTGAGAAAAGAGACATAGCAACCCAACAAGAATACAAAATGCATCAAAATGCATAAAACGAAAGAGTAACAAATATCAAGCTAAAATGTGAATTAATAACTCATTTCATGAACAAGCATGCATAAGAAAACACAGGAATGAATGAAATGCTTGGATTTAAAGAGTGAACATGAAGGAATTTAATACCTCAATTTGGCCTCCCATGTAGCACCTTAAACCTCTTGATTCATCCACAATACTTTAACATATGCCACTTCCCTTTTTCTTATCCTTCAAACTTGCTGGTCTAGAATTTCAACCGAAACCTTCTCATAGGATAAGTATCTTTCACACCAACACTTTCCAAAGTTATAATAGAGCTTGGATCACCAACACACTTCTTCAACAATGAAACATGAAACATCGGATTCACTGGTGCCAACTCCGAGGGAAAATCCAATTCATTACTACCTTGCCATAACGCCTTAAGATCTGATATGGGCCTATATATCAAGGACTAAGTTTCCCTTTCTTGCCAAAATACATCACACCCTTCATGGTGAGATATTCAAGTACATCTGATTATCAACGTCAATTCAAGTTCCCTTCTCCTTATATCTGAATAGGACTTTTATTGACTTTAGGTAGTCTTTAATCTTTCTCTAATGAGTCTAGGCTTTTCCATAGCCTCATTCACCAACTCGGGTCCTATCAAGGAAACTTTACCAGCTTCGAACAAATCAATAGGAGAACTACACATCCCACTGTATACAGCCTCAAACGGAGCCATTTGGATGCTAGAATGGTAACTATTGTTGTAAGCTAACTCGATCAATGGAAAATGATCATCCCAATTACCCTTGAAGTCAATGACACAAGCTATCAACATATCTTCCAAGGTATGAATGGTATGTTTGGCTTGATCATTGTTTTGAGGGTGAAAAGTTGTAAGCTTGACTTGAGTACCAAGACCCTTTGAGAAAGATCTCAAAAATTGAGGTATGAATTGAGTACCTCTGTCCAAAATAAGAGATAACAGAACACCATGAAGCTTAACCAACTCTCAAATGTAAAGTATAGCATAATCCTCGACTGAATAAGAAGTCTTAATGGGAAGAAAATGTGCCTACTTAGTCATTCGGTCAACAACAACCTAAATCGAATCATATTGCCTACGGGTACAAGACAAATCGTTAATAAAGTTCATATACAAGTCTTCTGAATTATAGGTGGGAATCTAAATATCTTGAGCTAAACCTCCAGGTTTTGGTGGTCAACCTTTACTTGTTGACAATTAGGAAATTTGGTCACAAACTCCACAATATCCTTTTTAATGCCATTCCACCAATATACTTTCCTCAAATCACGATACATCTTTTTGGAACATGGATGAATAGAATACCATAAATTATGAGCTTCAGATAATATCATTTCTCTCAAGCCATCAATATCGGGAACACCTAATCGGCCTAGATATCAAAGCACATTATCTCCCCCTTGGGAAAAAGCTTCAATAGTGTTTTTGGGAAACGCTTTATTCAACTTAACTGAAGTGGGATCATTATCTTTTTTGGCCTTAACATCCACCACAAGGGATGATTCAGAACCATTTTGTATAGCAACACCACCATCCTCCGATCAACCAATCGAAAACCTAAATGAGCTAGTCTATGAACATCACAAACTAACTCCTTCTTTTATTCTTCAGCATGAGCAACACTATTCATGGACAACCTACTAAGAGCATCGGCAACCTCATTTGGTTTATTGGGATGTTACAACACACTCATATCATAGTCCTTCAACAGTTCAAGCCATATCCTTTGTCGAAGGTTCAAGTCCTTTTGGTTACACACATATTGCAAATTCTTATTATCGGTGAACACATAAACATAGACACCATAAAGATAGTGTCTCAAAATCTTTAAAGCAAACGCAATCGCCACTAACTCCATGTCATTAGACGAATAATTATTTTGATGCACCTTAACTTGCCTAGAAGCATGGTCTCTCACCTTACCATTTTGCATCAAAACACAACTAAGACCAAACCTTGAAGCCTCATAATATATCACAAACCCATTAGACCCTTTTGGTAAAGTCAACACTAGAGCGGAAGTAAGTCTATCTTTCAACTCTTGAAAGTTTTTCTCACATGCCTTAAACCATTAGAATTGTACCTTCTTTTGAGTCAAAGTAGTCAATGATGATGCAATGGAAGAGAATTTTTGCACAAACCATCTGTAATAGACGGATAAGCCCAGGAAATTTTGAATATCAGAAGGACATAAAGGTCTAGGCCAATTCTTCACCACCTCAATTTTCCTTGGATCCACTATAATACCTTCACCGGAAAAAAATGATCAAGAAAAGGTACCAACCTCAACCAAAACTCACACTTTCTAGACTTAGACAATAACTGACGATCCTTGAGAATTTGCAAGACAATCTTTAAATGACCGGCATGCTTTTCTTTAATTTGAGAATAAACCAATATGTCATCAATGAACATAATAACAAATATATCCAAATACTTCTTGAACACCCTTTTCATCAAATCTATAAATGTTGCAGAAGCATTATTAGTCCAAAAGACATAACCAAAAATTTAATGTGACCATACCGAGTTCTAAATGCTATCTTTCGTATGTCACATTCCCTTGCTCGAAGTTGATAATAACCCGATCGAAGGTCGATCTTTGAGAACTAACTATCTCCTTGAAGTTGATCAAATAAGTCATCAATCCTTTGTATGGGATACTTATTCTTAATTGTAACCTTGTTCAATTACCGTTATTCGATATACATATGAAGAGAACCATCCTTCTTCCTAAAAAAGAGAATCAGAGCACCCCATCGAGAGATACTTGGTCAAATGAAATCCTTGTCCAACAAGTCTTCCAACTGATCCTTCAATTCCTTAAGGTGTACCCGAGCCATGTGGTAAGGAGGAATAGAGATGGGCTAGGTATCAGGAAGAAGATTAATCCTGAATTCTATCTCCCTTTTTGGAGGGATACCAAGAAGATCATCGGGGAAATACTTTTGGGAACTCATTAAAAATAGAAACTAACTCAAGAGTAGGTACTTCAAAATTTGTATTCGTAACCCGTACTAGATGATATATGCAACCTTTGAAAATCATTTTCGATCTTTAAGGCACAAGATAAATTGACTCTTGAACATGAAATTACTACTTTTCTACTATAGGATTTGCTCATTAGGAAACTGAAATTTAACCACATGGTATATACAACATATGGAAGCATAACATGCATGAAGTCAATCTATACCAGGGATAATATAGAAATCGATCATATCAAGCTCTACAAGGTCAAATCAGATGATTTTATGAAAACTAAAACTTGACAGTTTTTATAGACTATTTAGCAAAAACTAAATCACGAACAACAATTTAGACCGAAAAAGATTCTAATAAGATCTCGAGACGGACATCAAATTTCATAGCAAAATAAGGAGTAACAAATGATAGAGTAGCACCCGGATCTAACAACACATAAACATCAAACTCAAATACCTTTAACATACCAATAACAATATAGGGAGAATCCACCAACTCTTGATGAGTCTGTAAATCATAGAATTAGTTTCGGAACTGATAACCTTGTGAACCCGAAGTAGTACAATGTTGAGCCGGTCGACCTGTAGTAGTCTGAGTCTGTGTCTAGGGTTGTCCATATCCACCCCTAATAGCACTCAAATGACAATCCTTCACTTGGTTACCCGTGTTACCACAACCAAAGCAAGCACCCGATCCCATCAAACATTCTCATAGATGCTTCTTCTTACACTTTTTGTGTGGAGGAATAGTTTTTCCACTTAGAGATCCTCCTTGAGGCTTAGGGTTAGGTACCCTATCTTTTTTGAAATTTGGAGCCATAGTTTTTGAATAATTTTTATTTGAGAAATTTTAGATAAATTGTGAACAACCACTGTTCCCTGACATGCCATGAGAAAACTCACCACCATCAATCTGAGCCATCTTGGACTCCCTAGCTCTCTCTTTTAACTGCTCCTCCTCAATTTGTTCAGCATGTGCCATAAGCCTTGAGATGTCCATTATCTTGATCAACATTGTAGTTCTATATTATTTGATCACAAAGTCCGCACACCCAAAATGAAATTTGCTCATATGAGCTCTAGAATTGGCAATCAGAGCATATTTTGACAATTGTTGAATTTAAGGGCATGCTCCTTCACACTTATTCTCCCGTGCCTCAAATTGATAAATTCTAAGACCTTTTCTTCCCTCGACTCCAAAGGAAAGAAGTGGTTAATAAAAGTACCCTTGAACTCATCCCAATTGATAGAACTCGCTTCTCTAGCCCTTTTGCTCTCCATAGTTTGTACCAAATCTGAGCAACTCCTTTTACTTGATATGACGCTAAGTACTACTTCTCCACTGGATCAATACCCATAATGTCCACAATCTTTCCAATACCCTCAACAAACTCTTATGATTCCTCATCCTCGTTGGAACCATAGAACTCGAGAGGGTTCATACGAGTAAAATCATAAGCTTGGCTAGCCACCGTACCCACATTTGGGTTCACGGAAGAAAAAAACTCTTAGTCGGCTTGATATGGAACCTCTCAATTTTCTTGAGCCATCAGGGCTTGAGCAAGCACTTCGAAAGTCTCCCTAAACTCGTCATGTGACACTTGTTCAGCCAAAGGGTCATTGGGAATGTGGGGAGCTTGTTGCTCCTCACTCACATTCCTTCTCACATGGAAATGTCCTGGAGGTATGATTCTATAATCACAAAGAAAGATTATTAGAAGTAAAACCTTAGAGTTCAACTCTATTGTACAACATAAGATTGATGAAAGAAGTGAAGTTACCAAAATGCCTTATAGCCTCTCATTCATAGATGTGGTGCGCTTCACACCCATGAATAAGACTCTACTCGAGGCGAAATATTAGACTCCCTAGGACACCTTAAAACATGTGCTCTGATACTAAGTTTGTCATGACCCAAGGTAGGTTCTAAACATGACATAACAATTATAACCCCGAGGGATCCCAATCAAGTCTCTTAGCATATCATACGTGAGCATACATAAGGTGAGTAAGAAAATAAGGTAAAAGATAGATGCAAAATATAAGTCTCAACACGAATATCTTGATAGAAGAGAAATTGAACTTAATCTGTGAATAAACAAGACAACATAGACATAATAAATCTAACATGCCTTTACTACTACAGATAAATTCCAAGATCACAAAAATATAAGGAATGTAAAGTAATAAAGACATAATGAAAATCACAAGTGTTGCATCCTCAAGACATGCAGACTCACCAATAAAAGAAATAGTGAACTCTCAATCTAGCCTTGAGTGGAATACATAGAGTGATCATCGGACCCTACATTATAATATAATGTAGGAAAAAGTATGCGTTACTACATGGAATGTACTAAGTATGTGAGAAACACGCATGAAGAACAATAATCTAACATAATAAATATGACTGTTACACACCAAATATCTTGAAAACATAATATAAAACTTGAAAAGACTTGAAAATATATAATATGGTAAGTGAATCATAAAGAATCATAATAATTTACAAGACATAGCATATATATATGTGGGATATTAACCTTAATTGACTTTTAAGATCATGTGAGCTATAATATGGAATATGATGTTACTCCCACACTGAGAAAAGAGAGGCTAATTGACAAGGTAGACTCCGTATAAATATAAACATTAGCTATATGTGGATCTACTAGCTAAGACATAAAGGAACTTACGGTGGCACTTAGTTTTGGAACTAGGGGTTACTACTAGAGTTCCCTCATGGATTCCGACCACAAAGTTCGCTCAGTACTAATTTAGCCCCAATAAAATACATGAAAATAATCATTAGGAAAGGCAATAAATACAGATTCAGACTCATTAAATAGGATAATAAGAATAGCTCCTTGAAAACCATGATCATAACATAACATGCGGACACTTACCTTTCTAAGCATCCAAATCATACTTGATTTCATATTGTGAGAAAATCTTTCACAATTCATGGTTACTCATTAGAAACGTACTTGAAAACATAGTTCATTGCTTTCCATAAATAATTCATGATATTCTTAAATCATTCATCATGAAATTATAATTCATACTTGAAATTCATAACATAATGCAATGAGTCAATTAAAAACTTATTAAGATCATGTAACTAAACTTCAATCACAAATGAGGCTGTTGGAATCAAGTAAAAACATAATTATTTTGACCCAATGCAAATTGATCAATGTCCTAAAATTATTGAATTGAATATGATAAAAAAAAGGTAGAAATCATTGGCACTCAATGGATGAAAACGTTCTATGGATGAATTCGCACATACCTGCAAGCTCTAAGTAATGGATAATTGACTTGATCTTAAAACCCTAGCATGTGAAGAAGATTGATACTTGGGAGAGAGTTCTAGGAGAGAATTATAGCATGAAGTAGTTAAGGAATGGGGTAATTTTTAATGAATTGGGTAATTATACACTTAGTTTAATAGCCCCAAATGACATAGCTAAGCATATATAAGATGATAAATTCCTAAAACACCCTTCATTAGACACTCCCAAATGGACCTATAGGTCGTAGGTTAGTAGATGAATCTTAGGAAAGGTTTCGTCAAATCAAACACCAAGAATAGGATTGCTAAATTTCACTCTATGACCTTTTCCTAGGGGTAATAGTTCATCCTACGAGTTGTAGTACCCAATCGTTGAATTTGTGCACAAAAGCTTGAGCTAATGGAATTGCACTTTTGACCGTATGAGTCAAGTCTATGGATCATCTAAAGAGTTATGGGTCATAGGGTCAAGTCATCAAATACCTTGACACTTGGTCAAATACCCAAACTTCACGGTTCATTCTACAAGCCTTGACTATGGACAACTTTCTTCTACGAATCGTATAACCTATTTATCGTGCCAACTTTTCCAAAACCCAAAATGACAAGTTTTGGATCCTTACTTACGGATTAACCTTGCAGATCTTTGAACTATCTATGATCCATATGATCTCCTCGTAGATTTGACCTATACTTAGCTACATTTTCATCCCTTGGTGCACTTCCTATGAGGCCTTCCTATGGACCATAGGACTTCCTATGATCCGTAAAGTAGTTCGTAAGAAATGACACCAACAACTTTTCAGGTGCACTTTCTTTCATTTTGACTTTCCAACTTCCAAGGTCTTATAATATCCCCCCCCCCCTCCGGAAATATTCGTCCTCGAATAGGACTCAAACTAGCACAAATAGAGTAGGAAATGAGACATAGCAACCTAACATGAATGTAGAACACATCGAAATGCATAAAATAAGGAGTAACCAACCCCAAGCTACAACATGACTTAAAAAATAATTTTATGAACATGCACGCTTAGGAAAATGTGGGAATGACCTAAACATGAGGATTTGAAGGAGTGAACATGAAGGAACTTAATACCTCAAGTTTTTATGGAAGGAAAAAGATGAGCATATTGTGTCATCATATCAGCCTTGGCCTCCCATGTTGCACCTTCAACCTCTTGATTCCTTGACAACACTTTAATAGATTCTACTTCCTTGTTCCTCAACCCTCGAAATTGTTGGTATAGAATTTTAACCTAAGCCTCATCGTAGGATCCATTTTCCTTCACACTAACACTGTCTAAAGGAACAATAGTGATAGGATCACCAACACACTTCTTCAATAATGAAGCGTGAAACCCTGGATGCATCGATGCTAACTCTGAGGGCAAATCCAACTTATATGCCACCTTGCCAGAATGCCTTACGATCATATATGGGAATACACACTGGGGACTAAGTTTCCCTTTCTTTCTAAAATGTGTCACACCCTTCATGGGCGATATTTTAAAGTAAACCCAACCATCAACCTCAATTTCAAGTTCACTTCTCCTCACATACGAATAGGACTTTTGTCGACTTTGGGAAGTTTTTAATCTTTCTCTTATGGGTCTAACCTTCTCCATAGCTTATGTACCAACTTGGGTCCTATCAAGGCAACTTCATAAACTTCAAATCAATCAGTAGGAGACCTACACCTTCTACCATATAAGACCTCGAACAGAGCCATTTGGATGCTAGAATTATAACAATTATTATAAACAAACTCAATCACTAACAAATGATCATTCCAATTACCCTTGAATTCAATGATACAATCTCTCAACATGTCTTCCAAGGTAATAATGGTACGCTCGGCTTGACCATCAATTTGATGGTGAAAAGTTGTGCTAAGCTTGACTTGAGTACCAAGACACTTTTAGAAAGACCTCCAAAATTGAGATATGAATTGAGTACCTCGATCTGAAATAATAGATAACAAAACACCATGAATCTTAAACAACTCTCAAATGTAAAGTCTAGCATAATCCTCGGCTGAATAGAAAGTCTTAACGAGAACAAAATGTGCCAAAATAGTCATTCTATCAACAATCACCCAAATCGAATTATGTTTCCTACGAATATGAGGCAAACAAGTAATAAAAACCATATTCAAGTATTCCCACTTCCACGTGGGAATCTAAATATATTGAGATAAACCTCCCAGTTTTCGATGCTCAATCTTTACTTGTTAACAATTAGGACATTTGGCCACAAACTCCGCAATATTCTTCTTCATACAATTTCACTATTATACTTCCCTGAAATTGCGATACATCTTTGTGGAACACAGATGAATAGAATACCACACACTATGAGCTTTGGACAATATCATTTCTCTCAATCCATTAACATCAGAAACACACAATCGGCCTTGATATCGAAGCACCAAATCCATCTAGCTCCTCTACAACTGCATGCCTAAGAAAATAATACTACTTATTAAAGATTTAAGTTACATACACGAACAAATGATTAATAAAATTGTAACAAATTTTTATACCATATCGTCCTTGTGAAATTAGATATTTAAGTTAAAAAAAAATTTAGTACCTAATTCCAGAAGTGCCACCAGTGACAAGAGCAGCTAACCCATTAAGTGACCATCTGGAACTTTTGGCAAAAGCTGCAACTTTACCCATTTGAGTTCTACTTTAATTTCTTGATGCGCGATTACTTTGAAGATGCTATGTATATAGATATATAGATAATTACTTGCTCTAAAACATGTTAAATATTTGAAGTAGTACTTTTTAAAAAAATTAAAAGTGAGGCCCCTAGTCTTATATTTTTTTTATAATAATATATAGTAGTACTCATTTATACATTTTTATTTTCTAAACCTTACAAACTCCCACGTGCATATTTTCGGTGATCGTGTTAGGTGTAGCTAAACCATATGGAAGGTGACAATATAATATCCTACCCCATGTATGACATTTTTTCTTGGTACTTAAGTCAAGCTTAGCACATCGGGAACACACAATCTATATTCATGACTAACAATATGTTTTTAGACACAATTTTCATGATGTATTATGTGTGTGTGTGTTATGAGTATATATGGATTATTCTATGAGATTTTGTTTATCATGAGAATTCGTAGTTAGTTTATGTCATTAGTAGTGTATTTAGGTAGCCTGATGTATTATCTCGGTAGCCTATCTTCAGTATGTTAAAGACTTTATAGATGAGCCAGTTATGTTTTGACTTTCACCGTTGTTTTACAAGCCTATGCGTAGTATACACATATCAGACTCTCACCCTAGTTTATTTCTACGTTATTGCATTATATACTCATCTTTTAGAAGGTTTTTGTATTACTCAATATTCAATTTTATAATATATTAGGCCAAGGATTTGCTAGAAAAATATCACGACCCAAGCCTAGGCCTAGACGTGACATGGAGAATGAGAAACTCGAAAGTATCTCAAACAAGTCTCTTAGCATTCTTTTAGCCTTTCATAGGTAATAATGATAAATAAATAAGCAAAAATCATAATAGTAAATCTTCAACTTACATATGTCCAACAATACCTCTAACTATTAGATTTAACGGGGCTAAGACAAGTCCCTAGCTCACCCTCAATCATAATATAAGAAATGCCATAGTAATATATCTCAACATATCATAAGCTAGAAAGATAAAGGAGTATTGTTCCCGGAACATGGGAACTCACCAAAAGTAGTCTTCAATGAAATATCAACTAGCCATGTGGAGGAGAACGAGGAGGAGCACTGGTCCCTACATGGTGATATCATGTAGGCAAAAGAGTATGTGTTAGTACTTTGAATGTACTAAGTATGTAAGGATGCATGAACATTGAGGAAACATTAAAACATTTATGTAATATGGAACATAATGTAATGCATGCATAATAAATCATATAAATATCCTTTAAAACATTCATTTTATAGGAAAATGACCATAACCGACATTTAAGACCATATGAGCTATTACATGGAATCCAACATAAACCCCTACGTTGGACGGGGAGACTACTTGCCAAGTAGAACTCCGTCAACTTCATTCATTTCTTTAACTTTAACTTTAAGGCTTTCATGGATCCATTAGCCTAAGCCTACAAGGGCTCCTATGTTTCACATAGTTAAGGAGACAAGGGGTTGCTACTAGGATTCCCTTACTGAATCCCACCTCAATGCCCCATTCGGTACTAAGTCAATCCCACAGAATAATTTAATACTTCAAAATAGTTATAGCATATAGCTTTAGAATTCAAAACATCATATTCGGTAGAATAGCTTATTAAAACATTTGGTAGTTCAAATATGCAAGAATTGTCCTTATTGCATAAAGAATTCATCATTCATATCATTTCATCATTCTTTCATTTCATAAGACTCCCTTTTGATCATAGATATTGCTTTCATAAACATTCATTTGGAGTCAAAGCTTTCAAGTCAAACTTTATTAAAAATATAGTAAAACTAGGTGGGTTCTAATCACTTCAACTTGAAAACATGTATGTACATAAATATACATAAATACTTTGAAATTTATTAATTAAAAGTCATGCTTTAGACAACCCACCATGAATTTCAAGAACCTTTAAAGAGATAAATAAATAAATTGCTTGCAATCCTTCAATTCATACATATGAAATTATGTTGTATCAAAATAGACCAATAATCATTAGTTTAACCATGATTCATAATAGTTACTATGAGAAAATATTACTTGAAATCAAGAGACTTAATTGAAAGAGTTTTTTTTTTGGACTACATGGGTGGAAGAACCCATGAATAAACACCCACATAACTTAGAGTAAAGCTTAAAGAAAATAAATATAATTTATCATATAATCAAAATAATTTAGACATGAGAGTGGAAGGAATACTCTCATTGAAGCCTTACATACCTAGAATCCGAAGCTTTAGTCGGAACCGAAGGACTTAATGAACATTCTTGAGTCCTAACTTTTCTCCTCGCATGAATGTTTTGTGTACTACCCAGAGTATATGAATCACCGAAATAATATTTCTTCACTACTAAGAACTAAAACTATATTTGAAAATAAGTAAAGAAGTGTATAGAGAGAAGAGTTTCTTGAGAAAGCTTCATGAATAAAATGAGGAAATAAGGTGGTATTTATAGGTGCAGAAGAGGGACCTAACAATAAATAAAATAATTATAAAGAAAAAATTTGAAAATTTAATGGAAAATTGTGATGTCATGGGTGATGTTAAATGGAGGAAAATTGATGTCATAAGTGATGTCAAATGTATCTAGATCTTTCCATGGTAGGCGAGATGAGTTCTTTTTAATAGAATACTCTTTCTCAGAGCTGTGTTTGAATACGATAAATTCCTTATTAGGATTTGGTGTCTCCATAAGAATTATAGATATGGAAGTTTAGTTTCATATCGGTCAAGAATCAACCAATTTGGATAATCCTACAGTGATATATGATTTTTCTTCTATAAATACTCCATTCCATCACAGCATCCTGTCTTACAACAATTAATTTATTTGACCTACTTAAACTCTGAAACTTAAAATATAGTCTTCCCAAAGGTTGTAGGTACTGATCTTGTGGTTACTCAAAAATTTGAATCACCCAATTTGGACAAAACTATGGAAAGGTATGCCCAAAATACAGAGGTTGTATCATTTTTAGGCGACAATTGAAATATCGTATACAAAGTTTTTAGGGGATGTTACATTATCTCCCCCTTGGGAAAATTCATCCTCGAATGAGCAAAGACTTAGAGTGAGTAGAGTAGAGTGTAAATCAATAACCATCATTAATGCAATAGTGTAATTTAAAACATCATTTAAAATATATTTTATAATTTTTCAAGCATATGACAAGAAACGTTGAAATGCAAGGATAAGTAATTGAGCAAGGACAACTTAATATCTTAGGTTTGGGTAGAGGGGAAAAGATGAGGGTATCTCTTAATCATATCCGCTTCCGCTTCCCATGTTGCACTTTCTATTTGTTGATTCCTCCAAAGGACTTTAACAGATGCAACTTCTTTGTTCCTCAATCTCTTAACTTGTTGGTCCAAAATTTCCACAGGAACTTCTTCATAGGTCAAGTTTTCTTCAATATTCACTACTCCCATAGGTACAATGGAACTAGGATCACCCACACTTTTTTTCAACATAGATACGTGAAACACCGGATGAACCATGTCCATTTCCAATGGTAATTCCAACTCATATGCAACCTTACCAACACGTCTCACGATTCTATAAGGTCCTACATACCTAGGGCTTAATTTCCCTTTCTTACCAAATCGAACCACATCTTTCATGGGTGAAACCTTCAAATACACCCAATCGTCCACATTAAACTCAAGATCCCTTCTTCTAGTGTCAGAATAGGACTTTTGAAGACTTTGAGCCATCTTCAACCTTTCTCTAATGATCTTCACCTTCTCTAAAGCATCAAGTACCAAATCGGGGCCCAACAAGGTCATCTCGCCTACTTCGAACCAACCAACCGGTGATCTACATCATCTCCTATACTAAGCCTCAAACGGCGCCATCTCAATACTTGAGTGGTAACTATTATTATAGGCAAACTCGATGAGCGGTAAATGATCATCCCAATTTCCTTTAAACTCCAACACACAAGCCCTTAACATATCCTCTAGTGTTTGAATCGTCCTTTTGGCTTGCCCATCCATTTGAGGATGGAATGCTATTCTCAACTTTACCTTAGTACCGAGGCCTTTCGGAAATGATCTCAGAAGTGAGAAGTGAATTGGGTACTATGATCCAAAATAATGGATAACGGTACACCATGCAACCTCACCAACTCCCGAATATACAACTTGACATAGTCTTCGGCACTATATGAAGTCTTAACCGGTAGGAAGTGAGCTGCCTTAGTCATTCTATCAATAATTACCCAAATCGAGTCATGACGCTTCGAGTATAAGGCAAACCCAATACAAAATCTATATTCACATCTTTCCACTTCCAAGTAGGGATTTCAATGTCTTGAGCTAGGCCACCCGGCCTTTGATGTTCGGCCTTCACTTGTTGGCAATTCGTACATTTGGACACAAACCTTGTTATGTCCTTTTTCATGCCACCCCACCAATACAACTCCTTTAAGTCTTGGTACATTTTCGTTTAACCGAGATGAATTGAGTATGTAGAATTATGAGCCTTCATCAAGATCAAACTCCTTAGGCCATCAACATCTAGAAAACATATCCGACCTTGGTAGTATAGCACCCTATCTTCCCCTTGGGAAAAGACCTCTATATTCTTTTTCTTTACCAACTTTTTTAACTCGATAAACTTCGGGACAAGATCTTGCTTTGATTTAACATCCACCACCAAAGAGGATTCAGACCTATTTTGAACAACCATACAACCATCATTAGTACCACACAACTTCACCCCTAATCTAGCCAATCGGTGAACATCTTTCACCAACTCCCTCTTCCTTTCATCCACATGGGCTACACTCTCCATAGACACACTACTAAGTGCATAGCAACCACATTGGCTTTACCCGGATAATAGTGCACACTCATGTCATAGTCCTTAAGGATTTCTAGCCACCTTCTTTGCCTTAGATTAAGGTCCTTTTGGGTAAACACATATTTAAGACTTCTATGATCAGTATACACATCCACATGCACCCTATAGAGGTAATTCCTCCAAATCTTCAGATTAAAAACAACGGTCGCCAATTCAAGATCATGGGTAGGGTAGTTATGCTCATGCACCTTTAATTGCCTAAAAGCATAGGTTATGACCTTGCCGTTTTGCATTAAGACACAACCTAAACCAATCTTTGAAGCATCACAATAAATTACAAACCCTTCTAATCCTTTTGGGAGAGTCAAAATAGGAGCAGAAGTAAGTCGATCTTTTAAGGTCTGGAAACTCTTCTCACACTCATCTGTCCATATGAATTTGGATTTCTTTTGGGTCAATTTTGTCATAGGAGATGAGATAGAAGAAAAACCTTTGACGAACCTTCTATAGTACCCAGCTAGACCTAAGAAGCTCCTAATATCTGAAGGAGATAATGGTCTAGGACAATTTTTGACTGCCTCTATTTTCTTAGGATCAACCTTGATCCCATCATCGGACACTACGTGACTAAGAAATGCCACCTCCTTTAACCAAAATTCACACTTACTAAATTTTGCAAATAATTGCCTATCCCTCAACGTTTGAAGCACAACTCTCAAGTGATTTTTATGTTTTTCCTCACCCTGAGAGTAAATCAAAATATCATCAATGAAGACCACTACAAAGGTATCAAGGTAATGTTTGAACACCCTATTCATCAAGTCCATGAACACCGCCGGTGCATTCTTCAACCCAAAACTCATCACCATAAACTCAAATTGACCATACCTTATTCAGAAGGCCTTTTTGGGAATGTCACACTCCCTCACCCATAGTTGGTGATAACCGGAACGAAGGTCGATCTTGGAGAAATGACTTGACCCTTGCAATTGATCAAACAAGTCATCTATTTTAGGGAGTGGATACTTGTTCTTAATGGTCATCTTATTTAATTATCGGTAGACTATGCACATTCGAAGCGACCCATCCTTCTTTCTCACAAATAACACGGGAGCATCCCATGGCGAAATACTTGGTCTTATGAACCCCTTCTCTAACAAGTCCTTTAATTGTTCCTTCAATTCTTTTAATTTTGTTGGGGCCATATGGTAAGGAGTATTAGAGATAGGTTGGGTATCGGGGAGGAGATCGATATCAAAATCAACTTCCCTTTCAAGAGGGACACTAGGAAGGTCATCGGGAAAGACATTGGGGAATTCATTGACTATAGGAACTGACTCAAGAGGAGCACTTTTGGAGTTAACATCCCTAACCCTGACAATGTGGGAAATATAGCCCTTAGAAATTATTTTGCAGGCCTTAAGATAAGAAATAAACTTACCCTTCACCACCGAATCACGACCCTCCCATTCAATAACAGGCTCATTTGGGAATTAGAATTTGACTCGACAAGTCCTACAATCTATGGAAGCATAAGATGCATGTAACCAATCCATCCCAAGAATGACATCGAAATCTATCATTTCAAGTTCAATGAGATCACAACGAATAACTTTGTGCAAGATAGACACAAGGCAACCCCTATAGACCTTTCTAGCAATAATTGACTCACCAATGGGGGTAGACACCAAATAGAGTTCTAATAACATTTCAGGTAAAACATCAAATCTATTAGCAAGGAATGGAGTAACAAAAGATAAATTTTCACCCGGATCTAATAGTATATACACATCAAAAGAAAAGACCTCTAATATACCGGTTATGACATTGGGTGCATCCTCAATCTCTTGTCTCCCATGCAAGGCGTAAAAGTAGTTGGTGCATTGGACACCTCCTTGGACTTGTTGACCATGAGCAATTTGACCTTGAGGCCTACCACCACCATCTCTACAATCCTTAGCATGGTGGCCCATCTTGCCACACTTAAAGCATGCATTGGAGCCGGCTAAACATTCCCCTGTGTGAGTCCTTCCATACTTCTTGCAAGCGGGAAAAGTTTGAGTAGCAACATTCTCTCTTAGAACCATTGGTTTACCACTCTTGTCCTTATTGAACCTTGGAGGAAGAGTATTGGTGGAACCTTGTCCCACAAATCATTGCCCACCTTGGCCTTTGCCATTGTTACCATTGCTGACATCCAATTTTGACCCTCCACAACGTAATAAATAAATTATTATTATTATTATTTTTAAAAAATGAAAATATATCATTATTTTAAAATAATTTCGGTATATATATATATATATATATATATATAAAATAATTCTTGAACATCAATATTTTTTATATATTCCAAAATTATCTCAAAAATATTATTTATTTTTAAGCTAAATATTTTGTTAATTAGCTTGACTTAATTAATAGACTCATATTTTAAGTTAATTATTTTAATTCTAGTCTTCATCAATTTTAAACAAATTAAAATAATTGGCTTTTATAAAACCATGCATATTTTCAAGTGTATTTTAAATAATTTGTCATCTTCATAACATATGCATTTTTTTGTTATATAGTTATTATCTCTTAATAATATTTAAATTTGACTTATAAAAAAAATTATTTACTAGAATTAATTATTTCGTAAATTAATAATTAGTTACAATGAGGTTAATTATTTTACTTTTGTTAAAAATTAAGAAGATCGTAAATTAATTCGTCTAATTTGATAACCAATTTCACTAATTAATTTTACGTTTTCATTACTTCTCCTAAATAACAAATAATTAATATTGTGTTAACAACTTTTTTATTTTTATTCTTCCATTAATACTACAACACGCAAATAATATATATGCCATCTCCTCTTCAAAAAATAAAAATAAATAAATCAATAAATAAATAATAATAATAATAAGAATAAATAAAGAAATTAAAAAAAATTATTTATTCATCAGAAAATAAAATAATTAAAAATAAAATAATAATATTCTGCACACCTTTTTGTCCCTCTTTTAAAATAATAATAAATAAATAAATAATTAAATAATGTTAATCTTCCGTAAAATAAAAAAATAATAATAATAAAAAAAATTAATTTACTACCCATACTTTGTTCCCTCCCCGTTTCCCCATATATATATACATTAATTAAAAACCCGCGTGCCTCGCCTATACTATTTTGTCCCCTAATAATATATTTATATTCATCCGAGTTTCCTTTTTTTAAAAAAAAATAAAATAAAAAAATAAAAAATTATAATATATATAAAATAATACATAAATAAATAAATTTTCCCTAATAATAAAATACTCCCCATGCGTGCTCCCCTTTTCCATACCCTATATATAAAATAAATATATATATTTATTCTATAACATTAAAATAATAATCATAATGATAATATATAATTCTTCATGCAATTATGTAATAATAAATATTAAAAAAAAACAAAGTGTGTGTCCCTCCCTTTTTCTTTTCTTTTCTCTCTGAATATATATATATATATATATATACATGCTACGCTTTCCCCACTAAATTAAATTTAAATCATTGATCAATAGTTTGAATCAATTAGTAAATAGAAACATGTTTTCATAGCATTAGCCAAATTGTGAAAAATGAAAGTTAAAAGGAAGAGTGGGATAATAATGAGACAAAACAAGGCTTCAATACCTCAAAAACACAATGACACGTTGCAAAGACCTATTCTTTAATAGACTTTTTTTATTTTATTTAAAGTTTGTTTCTTCTATGTGAAAAAATATTTCCTATTTTAAATACATAAAGAAGCACAAAAGATTTCATTAATCACTTTTTACGATGTGCTTCTCAATCTCAATAAATACTTTTATAAAAAAATAAGTTTGTCTGCATTGTACTTTTGACTAATTAAACATTACAATACCTGTCAAAAATTCACTAATTAAAAAGTGTGTCCCTACATATATATATTAATTAAGAGCATGCGTCCCTTCTCCATTTTTTGAATATATATATATATATATATATATATATATATATATATATATATATATAACATGCGTGTATTTTACATTATTTTTTTATTTACTCCGTATTATTTTAATTATTTACTCATTTCATATTATTTTAATTATTTACCCATTCCATATTATGTTATTAATTTATCCATTCCATATTATTTTTATCATCCGGCCTTCTCTATTATTTTCCATATATATATCTGGGTACTCATTCAAAGAAAAAAAGAGGGGAACACGGACAGAATAGGGAAGAACACTAAAAAAAAAATCTTACACTCTCATTTTAAGTATTTTCTTGCAAAAGAATTTTTGAATTTTCTCTCAATTTGAACTCGATTTTACTTGAAAAACGAGGGTATATTCGTGACCAAGTCATTCCCGTTCACTGCCCCGCAACAGGTAATATTTACTCCATGTTCTTCCATTTTTCATTATTTTCTTGTTTGCATGAACACTCCTGGAGCAAAAATGGAGTCTTGATCTGAGACTTGATATAATCATCATACCCTCACATGGAGTCGATATCCTAGATCTTTTGAATAGCAAACAAATAAGATGACTATATTCAGCGTCAATCCCGGCTGTTTATATTTCCAACATTTATTATTGTTGTTATTATTCTTATTATCATTATTATTATTGTTTTTATTTACTGTCGTTATTATTATATTTATTATTATTTTTTTCATTATTATTAGTAGTAGTAGTATGTAGTACTATTTCATTTACTGTTTTTTTTCTTTTTATTATTTTTATTATTAGTATCGTTATTATCATTGCTATTTTCGTTATTAGTATTATTATTAGAAGTAGTGGTATTTTTATTTATTATTATTATTATTATTATATTTGTTATTATTTTCGTTATTAATATTATTAGTAGTACTATTATTATTATTATTATCATTTATTATTATTATTATTATTATTATTATTATTATTATTATTTTCATTATTATTATTATTATTATTATCATTTTCGTCATTATTATTAATAGCGATTTTTTTTACTATTATTATTTCCAACAATACCTCTAACTATTAGATTTAACGGGGCTAAGACAACTCCCTAGCTAACCCTCAATCATAATAGAAGAAATATCATAGTAAAATATCTCAACTTATCATAAGGTAGAAAGATAAAGGAGTATTATTCCCGGAATATGGGAACTCCCCAAAAGTAGTCTTCAATGAAATATCAACTAGCCATGTGGAGGAGAACGAGGAGGAGCACCGGTCCCTACATGGTGATATCATGTAGGAAAAAGAGTATGCGTTAGTACTTTGAATGTACTAAGTATGTAAGGATGTATGAACATTGAGGAAACATTAAAACATTTATGTAATATGGAACATAATATAATGTATGCATAATAAATCATATAAATATCCTTTAAAACATTCATTTTATGGGAAAATGACCATAACCGACATTTAAGACCATGCGAGCTATTACATTGAATCCAACATAACCCCCTACGTTGGCCGGGGAGACTACTTGCCAAGTAGAACTCCATCAACTTCATTCATTTCTTTAAATTTAACTTTAAGGGCTTTCATGGATCCATTAGCCTAAGCCTACAAGGGCTCCTATATTGGCACATAGTTAAGGAGACAAGGGGTTACTACTAGAATTTCCTTACCGAATCCCACCTCAATGCCCCATTCGGTACTAAGTCAATCCCACGGAATAGTTTAATACTTCAAAATAGTTATAGCATATAGCTTTAGAATTCAAAACATCATATTCGGTAGAATAGCTCATTAAAACATTTGGTAGTTCAAATATGCAAGAATTGTCCTTATTGCATAAAGAATTCATCATTCATATCATTTCATCATTCTTTCATTTCATAAGACTCCCTTTTGATCATAGATATTGCTTTCATAAACATTCATTTGGAGTCAAAGCTTTCAAGTTAAACTTTATTAAAAACATAGTAAAACTAGGTGGGTTCTAATCACTTCAACTTGAAAACATGTATGTACATAAATATACATAAATACTTTGAAAATCATTAATTAAAAGTCATGCTTTAGACAACCCACCATGAATTTCAAGAACCTTTAAAGAGATAAATAAATAAATTACTTGTAATCCATTAATTCATATATATAAAACTATGTTGTATCAAAATAGACCAATAATCATTAGTTTAACCATGATTCATAATAGTTACTATAAGAAAATATTACTTGAAATCAAGAGACTTAATTGAAAGAGTTTTTTTTGGACTACATGGGTGGAAGAACCCATGAATAAATACCCACATAACTTAAAGTGAAGCTTAAAGAAAATAAATATATTTTATCATATAATCAAAATAATTTAGACATGAGAGTGGAAAGAATACTCTCATTGAAGCCTTACGTACCTGAAATCCGAAGCTTTAGTCGGAACCGAAGGACTTAATGAACATTCTTGAGTCCTAACTTTTCTCCTCGCAGGAATGTTTTGTGTACTACCCAGAGTATATGAATCACCGGAATAGTATTTTTTCACTATTAAGAACTAAAACTATATTTGAAAATGAGTAAAGAAGTGTATAGAGAGAAGAGTTGCTTAAGAAAGCTTTATGAATAAAATAAGGAAATAAGGTGGGTATTTATAGGTGTAGAAGAGGGACCTAACAATAAATAAAATAATTATAAAGAAAAAATTTGAAAATTTAATGGAAAATGGTGATGTCATGGGTGATGTTAAATGGAGGACAATTGATGTCATAAGTGATGTCAAATATATCTAGATCTTTCCATGGTAGGCGAGATGAGTTCTTTTTAACAGAATACTCTTTCTCAGAGCTGTGTTTGAATATGATAAATTCCTTATTAGGATTTGGTGTCTTCATAAGAATTATATATATGGAAGTCTAGCTTCATATCGGTCAAGAATCAACCAATTTGGATAATCCTATAGTGAAATATGATTTTTCTTCTATAAATACTTCATTCCATCACAACATCCTATCTTACAACAATTAATTTATTTGACCTATTTAAACTCCGAAACTTAAAATATAGTCTTCCCAAAGGTTGTAGGTACTGATCTTGTGGTTACTCAGAAATTTGAATCACCCAATTTGGACAAAACTATGGAAAGGTATGCCCAAAATACAGAGGTTGTATCATTTTTAGGCGAGAATTGAAGCATCGTATACAATGTTTTTAGGGGATGTTACAGAAAAATAATGGTTTAGGCTGTTGGCCACTCTAGGGTCGTATACTCAAGTCAATACATAACTATGCTTCTCTTACAAGTTTCAACACTAGAAATTTCATCAGCTTTAATGTCTAAATTTGCATAAAACTTTTGAATTCCATCGACTCTTTAAGCTTTTCATTTTTTTATAGTTATAAAATTTAGATGAAATAGCACAAATATTTACTAAACTAAAGAAGTTATTGGATAATATTTACCAGTTATTGCATTTATAGATTTATAACAATCCAAACTACCTCCTAGATGTTGCATTTATAGATTTGTTATTAAACTCCCTTAAGGCCTCCTTTTCATCATTTAGAGCATTCTTGTAATGAACATAAGTCATTTATGACTTTCTGGCGCCGACTATTCGGTTGTTCGGTTCTTTGTTTAAATTTTATGCCCGTTTCCCAATTTTAGATCGTTTATGACTTAAAATGTTGATGTCAAAATGACTTCAAAAAAGAATTCTGAGGGTTTTATCACAAATAGCCAAATTAGGCTAATAGCATGGTCAACATGAGTATCGAGGCAATCAGTGCGGGTTTAGCGCCATTTGGCACTTTAACCTATGAAATTTAGCCTAAAATTGACTTTGGTAAACATGATTGAAAAAATCACTCGGATGAAAATTTTGTCAGTGGGGTTAGTTCTGAAATATCAAGTTTTGTCTAGAATGACCCTTCTTTGGCTTCTTGAGGCTTTCGATCTAATCCCGAGGCTCATTGTGGAAATGGGCTAAATATAGCACTTAGGCATGAGGCCTACTTTTTATTAAAATGAGCTCGTGTAAAAATATTAAATACGCCATTGTGTCAAGAATGCTGAATTTATTGAGGTAGCATATCTCATTTGTGCGCACGGGATTCTGAATGAATCCCGAGCACCCCATTAGGGATTTGAACTTGGCAAAAAGTGATGTTGCAGCTCTTTGCTAGTGCAACAAAAAGATTCCCTTTGCATTCGCGGGAAAATTGAGTTGCCTTTTGCTTTCGTTGGTCCCTCTCCGTGTTCGCGAAGGCCAAGCTTTGGAGCCTCCATTTTCGCGGGCCAATTAGGCCGCGTTCACAAAGGCCAAATTTATTGTCTTTTATGTCGATTTTAACCATTGTTGGTAATTTCAAACTTTAATTTCTCCTTTGTTTCTTGTCTGAATTCAATGATTCCATGTCATGTGGTTCCGTAATTATTGAGGCTTCTTGGGTTGGTGTTCGAAAAGTGTTGGAGAGGCTTCGTTTGAGGCAAATTTTCAGTAATTGTTGTTGTCCCATAGGTTTTATAGTGATTTAATGTCAAAAATATTTCATGTGCTCGTTTGGGTTGTTTCGAGTTTCGAATTGTATTCTATTTTGGAGCACAAGTTTGGGGTAGTGTCTTTTTGACTTCAAAATTGGTCCATCTCTGATTTTGATAATTTTAATGTCAAAAAGACTGTATGAACATTGTTTACATATATTTGATAGTGTGGCAGCGCTCAAAGTCCATTCAAAGGGGGAAAGTTAGTCTTGTGATTTTTGAGTGCGCGTGATCGGTGTTGAGGTAAGCTATGGCTTTCCTCTCTTTAGATTGAGCTTGGAAATATAATAGTTTGTTGATTAGTTGGAATTCAAGGTTGGTAGTGTTTGAATAATTCTTAGACATTAGAAATCATGTTTTAGGCCTTTTTCGAGATTTCTTTGGGTACTTGTGAGCATGCTACTTGCCCTGTCGATCATCCATCCCTTGTTGTGTATTGTGTACTTTTTTTATCGTCTATTTGAAGCATGTTTGGCCTTATACTAGGTTTCACTAGATCTTGTTGTAGAAATGCTTGGTTAGGGAAATTATCTTTGGAAAATTCTGGTAATTTAAATATAGGTTGAGTTTCAAGTTTTTTATTTTTATCGCTTTAGGAAGAACTTGGTTTATCCTTAATGACTGATTTATTATCGGCTTTTAGAATTTGATTAGAGACTGTGTATAGTAGTTGATTGGTATAATTATTTTTTGGGAATATTTTAGTTATATCCTTATTCGTGGGGTCACCCTGGGTGTCCACTATATCCAATTTAAATGGTGAGGCAGTAATTACTTTACTATCTACTAGTAAGCTAATTTCTTTTAAGGGAGGAATTGCAGATTCAACTACCTTATTTTTTGTAGCATACCATTTATTAACAATCATATTTAACGACTCCTTTTGGTCGTCTAATTTTCCTGTACATTCAAACCATTTAAGAAATTCTATATTACAACTTATCCTTTTCATATCAGTGTACCATTTTTCTCTAAAGGCTATTCTTTCATTTAAGGAATATCTTTGTATATACCATTACCTTTTAATGGAATTTTCTGGACTAACCTATAGTTTATCTAAATATTTAAAGTTTGGTTCAAAATTCTCATCTGGCCTAATCATGCATAAGGAATCCTTTACTCTAGCTTCTTACTAGCAGTGGGACTTACTGATATTATGGGTTTAATATTTCTAGGTTCATATTCTACTTTGGGAATTGTCTCTAAGAAATCTACCCCTTTTAATTTTCTTTCCATATTTTCTAAAGATTTGTCATCTTCCTCCATGGTCGTGGAAATGGAAGGTCTCGAGAATAACATTCTTCTACTTGAAGAGGCTTGGCTAAAGATTAGGATTTTATAAATTTTAAATCTATAGATCCATTAGGAAATTGAGTTACTTGGTCAATGTTTGAATTTTTCTCTTCAATTTTTGGCTCCATTATGGAGTCAAAATACCAATTATGTTTTGTTAACATATCATCCCATTTTATCATTTTTGGGACAAAAGTATTATTGTCTTTATGATTGGCTTCCATAAGAATTGTAACTCTTTTATTACTTACCATTTTAGCCTCAGGTGCTAGGTTAGTTTTCATTAATCTATAATATACTCTATATATTATGGCTATTTCTCTTGTATTAGCATTACTATTCATACTTTTAGTTTTAACATTTAATGTTAACATGTCTATCACATTTTGATCATTAATGTCTATAGAATAATTTGGATAGCAGTTAAAGTATACCGGGACATTGGGAGGGGGCTACGACATGTCCCTAGCTCACCCTCAATATACAATGTAAACAAAAGTCTTTTGAAAAGAAAATAGTAACCAACTTGAAAACTAGTCCTCGATCAATGAGAACTCACTACAACACAGTCGGATAGAGAATGCCTACTAGTTACGTGGACGATTAGGATCTTCAACCTCAACCCCTAGATTATGAGACAATTTAGACAAAAAGTATGCATTAGTACGTTGGAATGTACTAAGTATGAGGGGGTGACATGCAACGTAAATCATGGAATGCAAAGGTCAAGTAAAACACATGATAAGATGGAATACGTAAAGTCATGAGAAAATCATATTGACCAAAGCATTTAAAAGCATAAGTTCAAAATTATAACATACTTAAGAGATCATACATATGTGGGATAGGAACCATAACCGACAATAAGACCATGCGAGCTATAATATGGAACCCCATCGTCTCCCCATACAACAAAGAAAAGGGGAATCTACTTGCCAAGGTAGACTCTATCCCGCTAGGCGGGTCATACATACACTATATATGGATCCAATAGCTAAGCCATGAAGGCAACCTATGGTGGCACGTAGTTTATGGGACATGAGGCTGCTACTAAGGCTTTTGGTAAGGCCCCCACCTCAAGTCCACTAGGTGTTAAGTCAAATTCCACGGAATACATACATAACATAAAATCATAATTTCATATATCATAGTCATGATCATAGGTTTGAAATCATAGAGTAGCTCATTTTCATAACATACTTGTAATGTGAGAATTTTCTTTTCATCATTACAATTATATTTGCATAATTCTTATCGTTAGGCCCTAGGTCACCACATAGGTCCCTAAGTCACCTTACTTCATAACTTGCATGAAATTCATACCTTGAACTTAGAGTAAAACTCAATTGCATAATCAATTGACTTTAAAAATCATGTAATTCACTTGGAAACATGCATGGTCATAAACTTTATATCAGCTCATACATAATTCATATAGATAATATCCATTGGAAGTATAATTAAAAATACTCATAATTTATATCATGAACCCTAGAGATCAAAATAGGAGAATTGATGGGAAAACTCTTCAATTCAACGTAATAACCATCAACTTATATCAAAATAGACTCATGATCATATTTTGAATCATAATTCATGCAATAGGAATAGAGATCATAAAACTCATAAAATACCATACCTTAATTTGATAGAAAACCTTGAGAAATTGATTGGGCTTCATGGATGAAACAATCCATGAATCAATACCCACATACCTTAAGTGATAACATCAATAAATTTGGAAGAACTTGAGATTTTGATGGAGAAATTGAGTAGATTACTTGAATTCTTCAATGGAAACCCTTGGGAGCCTTCTTCTAGATCGAGAAATATTTGATAGATGAATTATAGAAGAATGAATAGAATTAGGGGTTTAGGTGAATTTATAGAGTCGGATTAGGCCTTAAAAACGTCTAGGTTCATTGACTAATAATTTGGAAAAGGTCTAAAATGCCCTTAAAAAAAACTCAACTCGGCCAAAAAACTCTCCCAGGTCCGCGATGCGGACCTATCGTGGTTCCTACTATTTCGTGAATTTCTTCAAAAACCTATCTTCCAATATACAGGTCCCAAAAATCCATTGAGACCATTTTTCCGCAGGTTTTGACTCCTTGATCGATATTTCGAACTCAAATTTTCCAAAAAGATTAAGGATGATGCATTACTTGAGTGGCCTATTCCCAAGGCATTTCTTAAGGCACTTGTGCATTTTGAGAAACATTATATACATGCCTTAACATATCCTCTAAAGTTTGGATCACTCTTTCGGCTTGACCGTCGGTTTGAGGATGAAAAGTGGTACTTAACTTAACCTTTCTACCAAGACCCTTTTGAAATGACTTTTAAAAGTGTGAAGTTAATTGTGTACCTTGATCCGATATGATTAACAAAGTCACACCATAAAGTCTTAGCAGCTCTCGAACATACAACTTAGCATAATCTTCTACACTATAGAAAGTCTCAACCGGTAGAAAATGAGTTGACTTTGTCATCCAATCTACAACAACCCAAATAGAATCATGTTGTTTCTTTGTAAGGAGAAAAACTATTAAAAAATCCATATTCACATCTTCCCACTTCCAAGTAGAAATCTCGATGTCTTGTGCTAGACTGCCCGATCTTTGATGCTCAGCTTTAACTTGTTGGCGATTTGGACACCTAGCTACAAACTCCGCTATGTCCTTCTTCATACCATTAAACCAATACACTTCTCTCAAGATACGATACATCTTGGTGGAACCCGGATGAATTGAGTATTGGGAACTATGGACCTCATTCAATATCAACTCTCTTAACCCATCAACATTAGGTACACACAAACGACCTTGGTAACGTAGTACACTATCTTCCCCTTGAGAGAAAGCCTCAATGGCTTTTTTGGCAATCGACTTCTTTAACTAGACCAACGTTGGGTCTTGGTCTCGCTTGGTCTTAACATCCTCTACAAGAGATGATTCTGAACCATTACAAACAAGAACACCTCTGTCATTGGAATTGACCAAACATGCCTGTAAACATGCCAATCTATGAACATCTTTAACCAATTCTTTCTTATATTCTTCAATATGTGCCACACTAATCATGGACAATCTACTTAGTGCATCGGAAACCATATTTTCCTTAACCAGATGATACAACACACTCATACCATAATCCTTCAATAAATCAAGCCATCTCCTTTGTCGAAGGTTTATATGTTTTTTCTTAAATACGTATTGTTGACTCTTGTGGTTGGTGAACACATCCACATGGACGCCATAAAGATAGTGTCTCCTAATCTTCAAGGTAAACACATCTGCTACTAGTTCAAGATCATGGGTTGGATAGTTCCATTCATGCACCTTTAGTTTCCTAGAAGAATAGGCTATTACCTTACCATGTTGCATCAATACATAACCAAGACCAACCCTTGAAGCATCACAAAATACCACAAAACTGTCAGAACCTTCTTTCAGGGTTAAGATAGGAGGGGTAGTGAGACGATCCTTCAACTCTTGGAAACTCTTTTCACATGCTTCTGACCATTGGAACTTCACCTTCTATTGAGTCAACTTGGTCAAAGGTGACAAGATCGATGAAAATCCTTCCACAAATCCCCTATAATATCCAGCTAAGCCTAAGACACTCCTAATATCCAAAGGAGACAATGGTCTGGGCCAATTCTTAACCACTTCGGTTTTATTGAGATCAACCATAATCCCTTCACCAGACAGAATGTGACCAAGGAAAGCCACCTCCCTTACCAAAAACTCACATTTGTTGAACTTTGCAAATAACTATTTTTCTCTTAGAGTTTGCAATACAATCCTCAAGTGATTTGCATGCTCCTTATTTCGAGACTAAATCAAAATGTCTTCAATGAATAAAATCACAACCATATCTAGGTATTGCTCAAACACCCTATTCATTAAGTCCATGAAAGCTGTAGGAGCATTTGTCAAACCAAATGACATGACTAGAAACATAATGGCCATACCTTATTCGAAAAGCCATTTTGGGAATGTCACACTCCCTCACCCTCAATTTATGATAACCAGAATGAAGATCTATTTTGGAGAAGTAACTTGTCCTTGAAATTGATCAAACAAGTCATCTATTCTTAGAATTGGGTTCTTATTCTAGATGGTTACCTTATTCAATTACTGGTAATTAATGCACATACATAGTGAACCATCCTTCTTTCTAACGAACAATATGGGAGCACCCCATGGAGAAATACTTGGCCTAATGAAACCTTTTTCCAATAAGTCCTTCAATTGATCCTTCAACTCCTTTAATTCCGCCGGCGCCATCCAGTAAGGAGGAATAGAAATAGGTTGAGTATCTGGAAGAAGGTCAATACAAAACTCAATCTCCCTTTAGGGAGGGACACCGGGTAATTCATTGGGAAACACATTTGTAAACTCATTTACAATAGGTACCGACTCTAATATAGAGTCTTCGGAAATCTCATCTCTAACCCTCACAAGATGATAAATACAATCCTTGGAAATCATCTTTCAAGCCTTAAGGCACGAAATGAATTAACCCTTAAACACGGAGTTACTACCCTTCCAATCTAGGACCGGCTTATTTGGGAATTGAAACTTAACCACTCGGGTTCTACAAACAATAGAAGTATAACATGCATATAGCCAATCTATTCTAAGGATGATATCAAAATCATTCATCTCAAGCTCAACTAGATCACATAAGGTAACTATATGGAAAACCGTAATTAGACAACCTGTATAGACTCTTTTAGCCATAACCGACTTACCTACGGGAGTATAAACGGAACAAAGCCAAAAAAATTTTTTGGAACAAACATCAAATATCATGGCCACATAAGGGTAAACAAAAGATAAATTTGCACTCGGATCTAGAAAAGCATAAACATCATAGTGAAAGACTCGTAACATACAGGTAACAACATCGGGCATCTCCTCCACCTCTTGCCTATCATGGAGAGCATAGAACCTATTATTGTGTTGACCACCCTTTGGTTGCACCTGGCCACCTTGGGCAACTTGGATGTGGGGAAAAACATCTCTACTCTTACATTTCTTAGCATGATGACCCAGCTTATAGCACAGTAGCACACATTTGAACTGGCTAGGCATTTACCCTAGTGGTTCCTACCATACTTCTTGCATGCGAGATTAGCTTGGCCAATGGGAGCACTTCCTTGATTTTTAGGGTTGGGCACCCTATATTTGTCAACCCTTGGAGTAGTAGAATTAGAAGACCCTTGGATCGAGTACCTTTGGCGAAAAAGAGAATATCCACCACTTCTGGACTTAGCACAAGAGAATTCACTATCATCGGTCCTTGACCTCTTAGACTCCCTATTTTTCAACTTTAACTTCTCAGTTTCTACTTGCTCCGCATATATCATGAGTCTAGATATATCCATCTCTCTAATTAACATAGCCATTTTGCATTCCGTTGCAACCATATCCAAAACACCATATATAAACATGCTCATACGAGCTCTTGAGTCGGAGACCATGAATGGAGAATATTTTGACAATTGAGAAAACTTGATGGTATACTCCCTCATACTCATACCACCTTGCTTGAGGTTAATGAACTCTTACACCTTAGCCTCCCTCAACTATAGTGGGAAGAAGCAATCAAGAAGTACCCCTTTGAACTCATCCCAAGTCATAGGCTCTGCCTCTCTATGCCTCTCACTTTTTCATTAATCAAACTAAATTTGTACAACACCACTCAATTAGTATGTAGCCAACTCCTCCCCTTTAATCGGGCTAATCCCCATGATCTCAACAATTTTATGGATACCATCAAAAAACTCTTGAGGATCCTCATTAACCTTAGAACCCCAAAACTCTAGAGGATTCATCCTCATGAAGTCACGAACCCTTGTTGAAGCGTGCTAGCATTCAAATTCACAGGAGCAACCATCTCATGGTTCACTTTAGATGTAACGACTTGACAAAGTACTTGAAAGGCCATTTAGAAATTGGCATTGGAAACTTGATCATTCATAGGATCATTTGGATCTTGTTTCTCCTTTTCAACCTCATTCCTCCTAATGGGGTATCATCATGGAGGCATATTCTAAAAATTTCAAAGAACAAGAGTTAGAGGGAAATGATTTAACCAATGTACCCCACGACATAGATCATAAAAGAAGTGAGACATTTCCTAAATATTTTATAGCCTCTTATCCATGGATGCGGCGTGCTTCACACCAATAAATATGACTCTACTTAACGCAACATGTTAGACTCCCTAGGACTCCACTAAACCTTGTGCTCTGATACAAAATTTGTAATGATGGGACCTAAGGCCTAGTCATAACATGGCGATCGGGATGCGAAGGACCCCAACCATAAGCCATCTTAGAATCTATTGCATATATAAGGTAAAGAATAATATAAATATAATAAGAAGTAATCATAAGTGGGGTAAGGGACTTAGGGAAATCCAACTCTATAAACATCCAAACTGGACTACACCAATATATCGTGTAAACATGACTCTAGTTTAACCTTCAACGGGGGCTTAGGACAAGCTCCTCGCTCACCCTAGCAATAGAGGAAATGTCTAAGCAATAGTAATATGAATAAAAGTCTTGTCCTCAAAAGAATAAGGACTCACCAACCTCTTCTAAATCTAGAGGAAACTCTAGCCACAAGCAGGGTAGTGTGAGTGTCGTCCGTTCCTACATTATGAGATAATATAGGAAAAATATGTGTTAGTATGTTTGAATGTACTTTGTGAGGTATGAATGAAAAGTAAGAGAATATAATCAATATTTCATAAGATGCATGACCAATCATAATGAGCATTATTATCGCTTGAAAGCAATTTAAAATATAAGAAACTCTTGGTCAATGAATATCATAAAACTTCAACTTTCAAACTCATAACTTGATATCTTAAAGCTTAACTTGAACTTGTGAGGGATAAGACTGCGACAACTAAGACCATGCGAGCTTCTACAAAGAATCCAATGACTCATACATAGAGACAGGCCGATGACTCCTACATCAAAATAGGGGAGGCTACCTTTCTAGGTCATACTCCAAAGATAACTGAACTGAACTGGGCTATACCGATCCACTAGCTAGGCTATAAAGGCAACCTATGTAGGCAACATAGTTTGGCACTTTAGGTTGCTAGTAGGATTTTCTTGGGTAACTAACTACATTACTAGACAGAACCCTACCTAGAAGTCCTCTCAGTGCTTAGTCAATATCCTAACAGAAACTTATCAAATATACTCATAACATAGTAGGGAAAGATAGTAACTGTCTATTAATCCATCTTTAAATATTTAGGAATAACTCATCTAACTTGGTGATTCATAAGAGTCTATAACTTTGGTGAGAATTATCTTTATCACCATCTTTAAACATCTAATGATCTTAACTTTGATTATTATCTCAACTTTAACTTTGAAAATTATGATCTCAATTGTAACTAATTGAAAACTATCTTTATAGATCATTTAACTCATGGTTACTCATAAAACCATCTTTAACTTTGATCATCATTATGACTTTCATCATAAGATAATAATTTCAACTTTAAACCATGAAAACTTTACTTGAAGATCATTGAATTCATAATCCATTCATGAATATCATCTTTAATTTCATAATCTTAACTTGGAAATTGCCTCATGCATGGGCATTCGTAATTCAACTAAAAATCATGCAATTCATATAAAACATACATATAATGATCGTTGATAACATCTAAAAATAGAATTAAATCAGCCCAATGTAATTCATCAAAACTGGGGTTTATAATCAATTAAAATTGAAAGAAATTTTGACAAAACCTTGGGACTTCATGGGTGAAAGGAACCCATAAATCAATCCCCACATACCTTGCTTGAATTCACTAGGAATTGAAGAAGAATCTTGAAGAAATATGGAAACCTTAGCTTGAATTTGGATAGAAAACTTGAGAGCCCTTTTGAGTTTTTGCCTTAGAAATTTTGAGAGAATGAATTGAATAGGAGGGGATTTTGAAGAAAACAGTATTTATAGACTTTGAATTTATCCATAAAAGTGTCTAGGTTCATTAAACCAAACTTTGGAAAAGACACAATTGCCTTTCATTAAATCTAGAAAAATGACCCTACGAATAACCTTTTATGGGTCGTCGATACAACGATGAGTCTTCCGAACGACCTGTCCTATAGGCCTAAGAAAAAGCCTAAAAACATAGTCTCTGAAATTTAAGAATGACTCATGTTTACGACCCTTCATCAAGGAAACGACTCATTCTTTTGGCTCATCCTGCAGGTCTAAAAACTTGCAAATACAATAGTCTCCGAAGTTTATTGGTATACCCATAATTTTGTACCTTGGAATGCGTTCTTAAGTCTCTTGAAAGGATCTTAAGTTTCATGGATGGATTGTAAGCCTCTTTAGTTTCTTAAGGTTTGCTATAGTTTCTTAAAGCTTCTTAAGACTTCTTAAGAACTCTAAAGCTTCTTAAGAGTTTCCATGTGAGCCGGATAATCTATAACGCTATCAAAAAACTCTAAGAAAAAGAGAATGCGATACACATTGTAGAAAAGATTGGAAATAGAGTTATAAGAATCCGGAAGAAGTTGGAGACCGAATGATGAGTCATAGGAAACGACTTATTTACTTAAGCTACCAACTTGGAAATCTTACATACTTAAGCTACTGGAGTACATACCAAGCTTACGTAGAAAGGATTACATAGGTTCGTAAAGTAAGACGAGATTATGAACCCACGAGGGGAAAAAGAGAGTGCCATATGGCAGCATGAGAGAGTGTCATGTGGCAGCATTAGAGAGTGCCATATGGCAGCAGCTAGAGCAAGGGGTGGTGGACCCCCCATATGCCACATGGACCCCTATAATTGGAGAAAAGGGGTGTGTTGGCCCAATGAGGGCTTGACATGTGTCACCACTTAGGGTTTGACACGTATCACCCCATTAGGTGTCCTATATATATGTCTTATGACTTATTAAAGTTCCATACTTATCTAGAAAATTCAAGAACAAGAAAGAAGAGAAGAGAAGAAACTAGAGAGGGAGAGAGCCACGGTTTTGGAAGGAAAAAAAAGTGAGTTCTTCAATTTCGCTCCATGAATTAATTATATAGGGTGTACCATGATTTTATGAAGGTGTTAGTAATGAAAATTTATGGTTTGGAGCATACCAAAACGTTAGCAAACAGCCACACAATTTTAGGAGCGCTAAAGGAACTTCCGAGGCAAGTTTCGATGAGTTCGACGAGTTTCGGGAAAGGTAAGGTCTTCCCTTTCAAATTGGAGTTTATAATGTTATTATGATTTATATTAAATTTCTTAAATAAGTTTAGAAGTGTAAAAAATGAATAAGGATGCTTGGCGTTAGAAACAAACTAAATTAAAGTGGTTGTAGCTAAATCAAAGTCGAGTAGTGGGTTGTCGTTGTAGTGCTGCGGGTGCATATGGTTGTATTGAGTGTTGAAGGGATTTAAAGTGTTTTAAAAAGGATGTGGGTGCTTCTGGTTTCATCCACACGACCCTCCATTTGGTATGGTTAAAGGTTTTGCGAAATAAAGATTAAAAACTCTATTTTGATATCGTAGCTTCAGGCGAGTTGTTTGGAGTTTGTATTGTGTAATGTTGAAGTAATTTACTTGTGTATATGCTTTTGGGTTTTGTTTTTGGTATTTTTGTTGATACGGTGGCCTAGTTGAAATCTCAGGGATGTTAAAGTTATAGGGAAAATACTCTCCGATTTTTGATAACTTCGGAACTAGTAACAAACTAGTCGAGGGTATTGGATAAGGAAACGATTCCTATGGGTACTTGGTTGTAGAGTTGGAAATTGGAAAGTGAAAGTTTATTAACCTTAGTATTACTCTCATGTTAATAGGTCAAGGAGATAACGAGGCAAGCTGGGTTAAAGTTAATCCACAAAAGGTATGTGAAGCTTACCCTTTCTTTCTTTTGGCATGTCTTAGCCTTAAGTGATGGATATACAAAATGTGGGGATAATTCCATTCATATAACCTCAAGTATGACTCATAAGTCTTATTCACTTCTCGATGGTAGAATTCCTATACTAGTTGAGTTGTTGCCTCTCAAGGCTTCTATATGATGGAGAATAGTAAGTATGTGAAGTTATCTCCTTTCTCTTGGCATGTTTTGGCATAAATATGTAGAGCTACCCTTCTTTCCTCTTAATATGTCTTTGACATAAGTGTGGTTCTATGATGGTAAGGTAATGCAGTAATAAGGTTATGATATCGAGCTCATGACAGGTCGGGTACGATATATGTAATGATGACTCATTGAGGAAAAGCTAGACTAGTAAAGCTTATTCTTTGTCTTCCTTTGGCATGTCTTAATTATAAGTAAAATGTGATATGAGCTCTGGGGTAACTCCACTTTTAATTCCTAAATATAATTTATATCTCTTATTCATTTCTGAATGTCAAACTGTTGTAGTAAGTTAAACTACTTTCCTTGAACTCCATAGGTTGAGAAGTACTGGATGCATAAGCTCCTAGTCTTAAGGACTATGTGACGACGGGTATCCCTAATTCTATGAACTGTTAGTATTACTTTAGTATATTTCTAGGATCCCTGAGATCCTAAGTGATATAGGCCTCAATGGTATTTAGAAGGCACTCGATATGGCTATACTACAATTCTGGTCCTTGGACGATAGCTTAATCTTCTTACATTGTCGAGTCTTTGATAATGATTTAGATTATATATGGTTACTCACTACTTGATTCGTTTATACTGTAATACATTTGACACCGATTCCTATAAAGGTCTGGGTACGGTATATATACTCATCTTTCGAGAATAACTTATATGTTAATTTAGTACTTATTTTCAGTTTTTAGATAGTTGGAGTTATCGAGGGGCTTATCGAAGAAACTCATATTGTATATCTTATATTCGAGTATAATAGACTATCTCGGTATATCTTCTGCATTTAGTTATCTTCAGTCTTTTTTTATCTTAAATATTATGGCATGCCAGACCATGATGTTAGCTTGGGGTCACTTATGCCTATAAGCACCATGTTATAGCTAGGGAGTAGCCTCAGATTATGACAAATTTGGTATCAGAGCACCAGGTTTAAACGTCTTAGGATACCTAAAAACCGTGTTAAGTAGTGTCTTATTCATGGGTATGAAGTGAGGCACATATATGAATAGGAAGCTATACACGTTTACAATATCATGTATCCTCATACAGACTATGCTAGAAGGAACAAGAATGAGGACCAACCAACACCACCAGCTCAAGCAAATCCTTTAAATAAGCAAGCGTCTCTTACTGAGTTCAGAGCTAATTTTCAAGGGGTAGTTCAAACTCTAACTGCTCAGTCTAATTAACAAGATGTTGCCCCAGTCAACCATAATGAGAACACAATATCTACAAGGTCTGGGACTTCACACGGATGAACCCTTCAGAGTTCCATGGTTCAAAGATGGATGAGGTTCCACAAGAGTTCAGTGAGGCCATCAAAAAGATTACTGATATTATGGGTGTCACTATAGTTGAAAGTTTAGATTTGGTTTCTTATCAGTTGAAGGGAGTAGCTCAAATTTGGTACAAGAAGTTGAAGGAGGAAAGGGTTGATAATACAGACCCATTTGATTAAGACAAGTTTGAGGTTTCTTTTCAAGATAGCTTCTTTCCACTTGAGATGATGGAATCTAAGATCTAATGGTTCTTCAATCCGAAGTAGTATAACATGATATGAAGGAGTACTCTTTGAAGATTACACAACTTTCAAAATAATCTCTGACTATGGTGGCTGACTCTAGGGCCCATATGAGTAAGTTTATCTCTATGTTTCTGAG
Source organism: Solanum dulcamara (assembly GCF_947179165.1). Taxonomy (NCBI): domain Eukaryota; kingdom Viridiplantae; phylum Streptophyta; class Magnoliopsida; order Solanales; family Solanaceae; genus Solanum; species Solanum dulcamara. The sequence goes on from NC_077245.1 coordinate 42,996,160, forward strand.
ACACTGGTGAAGGAGTATGGAATAGCAATGTTGAATAAGGAGATGGACATATCCCACTTAATGACTCATTATCAATAGATTATGGAGGAAAAACTTGAGAATAATGCTAGGGATAACAGCAGGGCTCGGAAAGATAATATGGACTACTATCAATAAAGGTCAAGAGGTAGTAGTCGCTCTTAGTTTCATCAAAAGTACTTAAGCCCAGCCCAATGGTCTAGTGCTTGAGTTCAAATAAGAAACCAAGGATAGGGCGCCAGGCTATAAGTCATATGGTAGAGTTCCTAATGATCACACATTTTTGGTCTATCGAAAGTGTGTTAAGAGCCACCCGAAAGAGTGTATGGAAGGTTGTGGTTGTTATTTTGGATGTGACAGGTTATAGATTAAGGGATTGCCCATTAGTCATAAATAAGGGCAGAGGTGTTCATCAACTGACTCATCCTAATACTTTAGCAACTCTAATAGGTCATCCAACATAGCAGGGTACCCTATTTAATAATATTGGAAGGCAAAACCAGAACAGTTCCTATGCTCTTCAGACTCGATAAGATTAGGAGGATTCCCTAGATGTAGTCACTAGTATACTGCATGCATTTCTGTTTTCTGTTTATGCATTTTTAGATCTAGAAGCTACATTTTCCGTCGTGACTCCTTATATTGTAATAAATTTTGATGTCAGTCCATAAATCCTATTAGAACCTTTCTTAGTTTACTTCTATTGGTTAATTAGTCTTGGCTACATGGGTATACAAAAATTGCCCAATCTCTATCTTTGTGAAAGTCATCTTTATTGATCTAGTAGAGTTAGACATGCTTAATTTTCATATCATTCTTGAAATGGACTAGCTATACTCTTTTTATGCCTCAGTCAACTATAGAACCAGTGTAGTAAAATTTTAGTCTCCAAATGAGCCAGTCATAAAATGGAAGGTTGGTATTACAGTGCCAATGGGTTGATTTGTTTCTTACCTTAATACCTTATAGATGACTTCTAAGAGTTGAATCTACAACTAGTCTGGTTAAGGATTCCATCTCCAAAACCCCAAACCTTTAGTCCGTCTTAGTAGTGAATGAGTTTCCTGAAGTGTTCCCCGAAGATCTTCCCGGAGTCCCTCCTGAAAGGGAACTGACTTTGGAATTGACCTTCTGCCGATACCTAGCCTATCTCCATCCCTCTTTACAGAATAGATCTAGCAAAGATTAAGGAATTTAAATATAAGTTGAAAGACCTTCTCAATAAATGTTTCATTAGACCCAACATCACTCCATGAGATTCTCTAGTTCTCTTTGTGTGTAAGAAATATAGTTCTCTCAAAATGTGCATTGATTACTGCTAATTGAACAAGGTCATAATCAAGAATAAGTATCCCATCCCCAAGATTGATGGCTTGTTCAATCAACTTTAGGGTGACAGTGTCTTCTCAATAATAGACCTTAGATTAGGCTATAATCAACTCAGAGTTAGAGAATGTAACATTCCAATGACAGCCTTCAAGACTCAATATGGTCACTATAAATTTATGGTTATGTCTTTTAGATTAACAAATAAGCCTACAATTTTTATGTATTTGATGAATAGGGTGTTCAAAACATATTTGGATATATCTTTCATTATCTTCATAGATAAGAATTTGATCTACTCTCGAAGTGAAGATCAGCATACAGACAATTTGAGAATTGTCTTGCAGATTCTTATGGACCGTTAGTTGTTTGTGAAGTTAAGTAAGTCTGAACTTTGATAGAGGTCAGTAGTATTTCTTAGCCATATAGGCTCTGGAGAAGGCTTTTAAGTTGATTCTCAAAAGTTCAAAGAAGTTAAGAACTGACCTAGACCCATTTCTCCTTAAGAAATTAGGAGTTTCTTGGAATTAACTGGTTACTATAGATGGTTCATTGAAGGGTTTTCATCTATTGCTTCTCTTTTGTTCAGACTGACTCAAAAGAAGGTCAAGTTTCACTAGTCTGAATCTTGTGAGAAGAGTTTTCATGAGTTGAAGACTCGACTTAGAATGGATCAAGTTTTAACTCTACAAGAGAGTTCAGATGGTTTTGCGATGTATTATGATACCTCCAAAATAGCCCTAGGTTGTGTGTTGATGCAACATGCAAGGTCATATATTATACTTCCATACAACTCAAGGTTTATGAGAAGAATTACCCGACTTATGATCTCAATTTAGCAGAAATAGTGTTCACCTTGAACATATGGAGGCACTACATTTATGGTATTCATGTTGAGGTGTTTATAGATCATAAGAGACTACATTATGTTGTCAATTAAAAGGACTTGAATCTTCACAAGAGGAGGTAGCTTAAGCTATTAAAGTATTATGGCATGAGTGTTCTATACCATTCGGATAAATCCAGTGTAGTGGAAGATGCTCTCAGCAGGTTATTCATGAAAAATGTTGCTCGTATTGAGGATTCAAAAAAAGATTTAGTTCGAGAGATTCACAAACTTGCTTGTTTGAGGGTTCATCTAATGGATTCCTTAGATGGTGTAGTGAATATTTGAAAAGGTTTAGTATCTTTTCTTAAGGTGGATGTTAAGGAAAAGTAGAATGATGATTCAATTTTGGCTGGGTTAAAAGAAGCACTCCTTAAAAGGACTGTTGAGCCTTTCTCCTAAGGGGAAGATGGTATGCTTTGCTACCAAGGTCATTTATGTGTTCTAGATATTGATGGGTAGAGGCAGCTAATTTTAGCAGAAGCCAACAATTCTCGTTAGTCTATTTACCTAGGATTCACTATGATGTACTGTAATTTGCGAGAAGTCTATTGGTGGAATGGGATAAAGAAGGATATTACGAAATTTGTGGCTAAGTGTAAAAATTGACAATAAATAAAGGTTGAGCATCATATATCAGGCGGCATGACTCAAGATATCAATATTTCTACTTGAAAGTGGTAGGGTTTAAATTTGGATTTCATCACATGTTTCCTTGCACGTACCGAATGCATGATTCGATATTGGTGGTTGTAGATCAATTGACTAAGTCAACATATTTTCTGCCAATTAAGACTTCCTATTCAGCTAAATATTATGCTAAACTTTACATTTGAAAGTCATTAAATTTGCATACAGTTTATAATACATCATCTCAAGTAAGGGTATTCAGTTTACTTCTTAATTTTTTAGATTGTTTCAAAAAGGCCTTGGTATTTAGGTTAATCTTAGCACAAGTTTTCACTAGCAGATAGATGGCTAAACCAAATGGACTATTCATACCTTCAAGGATATGTTGAGAACTTGTGTGATTGACTTTAAACGTAATTGGGATGATCCTTTGCCTTTTATTGAGTCTACCTATAATAATAGTTACACTCCATATTCTTATGGCTTCATTGAGGAGCATTATGGTAGGAGGTGTAGGTCTCCTATAGTGTGGTTTGAGGTTAGTGAACTGGCTTTGATAGGGACTGAGTCAGTTCATGAAGCTATGGAGAAATTTTAACTTATTAGAGATAGGTTGAGAACAGCCTACAATAGAGATAAAAACCCTACGCAGATTTAAGGAGAAGTGAGCTTGAATTTTCCATTGACGATTGAGTTTATCTAAAAAAAAATTACCTATGAAAGCGGTGATGAGATATTTTAAGAAAGGAAACCTCTGCCTCTGTTATTTTATCCTCTATAGGATTATGAGGCATTTTGGTAAGGTGGACTATGATTTAGATTTTCCCGCAGATCTAGCATCAGTGCATCCGGTGTTTCGTGTGTCCTTGTTGAAGAAATGCATTAGTTATAAGACTTCAGTTGTGCATTTACAGAGTGTTTTTGTAAAGGAAAGTCTCTCTTGCAAATAGGTCCTTGTTGAGATTCGTGACCATCAAGTTTGTTAGTTGAGAAACAAGGAAGTCAATTTAGTGAAAGTCCTTTGGAGGAATCAGCTAGTTGAAGGAGCTACTTGAGAAGCATAAGAAGATACGATGTCCATGTATCCCAACCTCTTTCCTTCTAACTCAGTCCCAACGTGAGTTAATAGTTCCTTCATAACCTCTATTCAGATTCATACCTCCCAGTTATTTTCATGTCTTTCAATTTTTCTCATGTCTGAGTATGCATGTAAATTCATGAAATCAATTCCATATTCATGTTTTAGTTCGGATTTATCTACTCCATCAATTTCAATGTTTAGCTTTCAGTTATGGGATTGCAGATCTTTCCCTACACTTTTCAGCCTAGTTAGACTCCATTCGAGGACGAATGCTCCCAATGGAGAGTTATTGTAACAACTCAGAAGTCCTTAGCTCAGATCAAATAAGAAAAATCTCAAAAAAATTCTAAGCCTAAGGATTTTTGGACACGATCTATGCGTTGTTAAAGGAACTACAAACCGTAGATGAGATCTATGGAAGAAGACTTCAAGAAGGGAAATATTGGTCTGAGATTTGTGAGTCAAGTTTATGGGTCGTAAATCCTTTTATGGGTCGTAGATCTACTTTAAAAACTTGGATTTTCACCTGAATAAGACCTGCAAGGATCACGAGTCGTAGATAGTTTTACAGGTCGTAGATTGGCTCATAAATCAAATTTTAAAACTCAGAAATTTTTTGATTCTTACGAATAAACTTTATGACTCATAGATTAATCTATGGGCCGTAGAAAAGTATCATAGAATAAATCTTCAGAAAACTAGATTTAACTCTGATTTCTACGGACAGGGTTCTATGGTGCGTAGATGGAACCACGAACCATAGATGACCCTCTTAGAACCTACCGACAACTTTTAATTCATGATCATTTTGGTATGTCCCAACTCTTTTAATCCCTATACTATACCATTTTATCCTATTCTAAGTGGGATTAAGGAACATTTAGTGATATGAAGCCTCTACTCTCATGAAAAAGTCCCAAAATTAGATTTCTTCTCTCTCAAGGCTTATCTCAAGAAAGAACTAGGAATCCAAAGCTTTAAGTCTCGATTCAAGAATTCTAGCCAAGGTTTTCATTTTAATTATGTGGGATTTCATCAATGGGTACCATCTCACGCATTGAGTCCCAAAAAAACTCAACTTTTCAAGTTTGTGCTTTCTATAAATCTAGATTTTCTATGATTTCATGGATTTTCAATGTAATTCAGTTCTTCTTCATGAATATCCTTTAGTTTCATGATTTTACTTATAATTCTATATTTTCAATGTAATTTCATGAACCCTCAGTATATAAGTATTTTCATGACTCAGAATTATGTCTTTCAGATGCATATTTCATGATTTTAGATACTTTCATATGAAGTGAGTTTCTATTATTATCAGTAATTATCAGACTAAATCATGATTCATGATCTAGTCAGTTACTATCAGTTACCTATATATTTTAGTATTAACAGACTATTATTGTATAATGAATTTCATGTTTCAGTTGGGGAGTTTTACTTAGCACTGACATGGTAAATATCTGTTGGGTTCTTTAGTAGCAATCCCTAAATCCTAGAACTATGTGCCACCATAGGATTTAAGGGGTCTTCCATCAGTTGAGAACGGCTTCTTAGTTTTTATAGACATTAGCTTATTGGATCAACCTTGGATCATATCAACCTTTATACCTTGGCAAAGTATATTGGGCCCTTTTGATGCAAATTATACAACAAACTCCTTGTGGTAGCTCATATTGTTATATGCCAGTTTTAGTATTTCTCACAATCAGTCTTTTAATTATTGCATGACTAAGCCTTCAGTTATTTCAGTACAACATTTATTCAGCTTTCATGTTATTTACTTGGTCATTGACTTGGTTATATTTTATAGTTCAGTATATTCAGTCATCATGTTTACCATGCATTATCCTACATACTTACTTAGTACATTCAAATTACCCACAGTATACTTTTTGCCTATATTATTTGATAATATAGGTTTGAACATTCAACATTCGGTCCGATGTTAGTATGACTCATGAGCAGCATAGTAGTATTTTGGTGAGTACTCATCTTTGGAGGACGACTTCTATCTTCATTCAGTACTTACTTTCAATTTTCAAAAAATTGGAGTTAGCTAGGGGCTTTTCCTAGCAACATATTAGTACAGGCTTTCAGACAATCAGATGTTAATTTTAGCTTTTGTTAAAGATTATGATTTTGTCTATCTTATATTAGAGTATAATAGAATATTTTAGTTTATCTTTTGCATTTATTGTCTTCATAGTTATTTTACGTTAAATCTTAGTTTCATGCCAAATGTTGAGGTTAGCTTGGGGTCACTTATGGCTCTAAGCACTGTGTCGCGGCTAGGAGTAGCCTTAGATCGTGACACCATACGATCAAGAAGGCCAACAAAAAATGGCTTGTAATGTTATATCACTTTCTTTCCTGGTTTGGAGGTTTGGTCTATGTCCCGCTCCTTTTTTATATCTTCAATTAAATGAGAATCATGGGGGAGTTAATGATAGGATGGAGGTGTGGAGAAAAACTTTGATGTCTAATGGGTTCAGGTTGAGTAAAATTAAGACTAAATAATTGAACTGGAAATTCAGCGATGTGACACATGAGGTGGGAATGAAAATGAGACTTGACACACAAGTTGTCTCCAATAGAGATAGATTTAAGTATTTGGGGTCTCTAATATATGATAATGGGAAATTGAATATTATGTCACACATCCTAATGGTGCAGTAGGGATGAAATAGAGGCTTGCATCTGGTAAGGTTTACTGAGTGGTGTTAGATCGGATTTGTTGTATGTGGCGGAATGTTGGTTAGTCAAGAGCTCACAGGTCAAGAAGATGCAAGTGGTGGAAATAAGGATGTTGAGATAGATTTATAGACATACTACAAGTGATAGGATTAGGAAAATGGATATCCAAAAAAGTAAGAGTGTCCTTCATAGTGGACAAGATGAGTAGGGTAGACTTAGGTTGTTTGGGTATGTGAAGAGACGATGTGTGGATGCCCCAGTAAGGAGGTATGAGAGGATGGATATAATAGGATTGAGAAGAGGTAGATATAGTCTGAAGAAGTATTGGATAGAGGTGATTAAACAGGATATGGAGCATCTTCAGCTTACCGATGAAAAGATGGCAAATAAGAAGGCTTGGAGGTCGCGGCTACTGTAAGACAGCTTGTAGGTAGTTAAGGGTTGTGCCATTACTAGACTTTTCATATAGTATTTAGCTCTTTATTGCCGCAAGCCCAACCTACCATGAATTTCACCCACAATAATCCTTTGGTGGGAAAACCAATTACTAACCTAAATTATAACCCACACTAATCCACCGGTGGGGGAACCAATTAATAAACCAAACCATAACCCAACAATCATTTTAAAAAACAATTCATAAAATAAAATAACTAAAATATTAGTTTAAAATCAATAATAGATTGAGCTCCTATAAACTCAACCAATCATTATATCATTTGTGGAATAAACTCCCTAGGAGCTGAAAGTCGTGTTACCAAAACATCTAATAAGTCAAGAGTAAGGAGATGCAACCCCAAATAACAAAACAATAAACTAATTCTATGATTGTTTGAGTCTGAAATGATGAACTAGACTAGGAGGAATCCATGGCAGCTAGGAAGAAATAGCTCGCCCTTAAATTCATAAGTCACACGGATCAAAGATGAGGTCTCAAAACAATTTGTTGAATATGTCTTATACTCAACAAAGAAAGAGTCAACAAAGAAAGAGCAAGTGAAAAATCAATATACAAACACGGTGTAGTGGTAGAATCACATGGCCAATTCCTAATATACAAAATATGAACAGGCAACCACAACTTAATAACACAAATAATATATAATTAAACTACAATTATAGTAACATTGGGACTCCCAGTCCTTACTCTGAATTGAATACACAATAACATGAAACAACCACTACACAACAACTAACTTATTCTCTCATAGAATCCACACACAAATTGTTAGTGTACCACTGTGGTACCCGAACCAACCATAATCTAGTGTACCGGCATGGCACCTAATCCATTCTTTAGTATGTACTAGTGTGGTACCTAATCAAATCATTAGTATGTACTGGCATGGTATATGATACATTCATCAAACACACATCATAATCACAACCACAATGAACAGCAACCACACTTGTACACCCAAGTAAACATATTCATTACATGCGATTGACAATAATTATCATGTCAAATCATTGTCTTTCCTTTTCTCTAATTATCTATCATACAATCAGTACTAACAAAGCATTTAAGAATCACATATAACATAAACTGAAAAATAACAACCCTCACCTACCTTGAAATAAGCCTGAATGCTCTAAAGAAATTATAATTTCTCCTTTTGTAATGCCTTGGATTGTTCTTGTACTAAAATAAATAATAAATCCTTAATCAATGAAAAATGGCCTAACTAAATCCGAACTATAACTAAATCCTAACCCTAGGTAAATTTCATGATTATTCTACCCATAACAGAGTTTTTTCCACCATTAATTCAAGTCAAAAATCCTCCCCTAGGATAATCTTCATATATTCTGAGATCCAAAAATTGAATTACAAGTTAGGAGAGTAATTAATTGTCATGACCCAAGCCTACGCCGTAGATGTGAAAAGGCGAATGAAGAACGCGAGGGTACCTCAAACAAGACTCTAGCATTCATTTAGCCTTCATATCAGTAATGACAACGAGCAATAAATGAAAATAAAAGGGAAAATGAGACTAGGGGAGAACATCATATAATAAGAGTCACTATCTACCTTATATCATCATGCATTTGTGTCCAAACATACCTCTACTAATAGACATGGTGGGGGCTAAGACAAATCCCTATCTTAGCCTCAATCATAATCGAATAAAATGTTATAATAGAAGTCTTAATATTTTACATAACATAAGCTAGAATAAAAGAGATGTTAGTCCTGAAATATGGGAACTCACCACAATCAACCTTCAAGCTAATCTGAGCTAACAATGTGGAGAGGAGTGAGGAGGAACACCGGTCACTAAATGGTGATATCATGTTAGCAAGAGTAAGTATTAGTACGTTGAATGTCTAAGTAAGTAGGAATGCAGGACAATGAAAAGCATTAAGACTATATAAGGTAAAGTACATGGGTAAGTGCATGCAAGAGTAATAAAGTACATAGCATTTTAAGCATTTATTTGTGTTAACATGACTATAACCGACATTAAGACCATGCGATCTATTACATGAAATCCAACATAACCCCTAAATTGGCATGGGGAGACTATTTGTCGGGTAGAACTCCATCAAACTTAATTTATCTCTTTAACTTTAACTTTAGATGGACGTATGTGGATCAACTAGTCATGCCTACAAGGGCTCCTATGTTGGCATATAGTTAATAAAATAAGAGGCTGCTACTAGGATTACCTTACTGATCCCCACCTCAAGCCTCATTCGGTGCTAAGTCAAATACCATAGAATAGTATATAAATATCATAATAACATAAGAATAGATGTAGCATTACACATCAAATTATCATTCGGTAGAATAGCTCCTCGAAACTTAATAATTCATATGTGAGAATTATCCTCATTACATAGAATTTCTTTCTTTTGGCCAAGAAGCCTTTTCATCATCATTCAATCATTTTAAAGAAAATTTACATTCGTAGTACATAAGCCTTTGTAAACATTGGGTTAAAACCCCTTTCAATCAACTAAAATATTCTTATCAAGTTATGGTAAAACATGGTGGATTTTGCCAATTCAACTTTACATCATTAAAATCGATGCTAGCATGCATGAGAGCAATGGAATGTACCAATTTAAAACATACTTGAAGAAATGTACCAATTCACTTTAAAACCCTTTCATGCCTTCATATAAGGACCTTTTATAAATCAACAATTTTATGAAATTAGGTGTCAATATAAGTTAGGATAGGTAAATAAACTCCAAATACTCAATAATCTATAAATTTAAAATCATGATATGAAAACTCATAAAATTCACAATTAAAATTAAGCTACTAAGTAAGAAAATACTTGGCTCCATGGGTGGAATAACCCATAATAAATACCCACATACCTTGGAGAATAATTCCCTAATGCAAGCTTGAAAAGGAAGACTTGTTCTTGATGAATCCTAGAATTTGCTTGAGATGAAGAAGACCTTGAGAGAAACTTTGGGATGGAAGGGTTTTTGTGAATTTGAGACTTAGCGTGAGAATGAGGGGTTTGAGAAGGTTTAGGGTCATTAGATAGGGTAGATCTAGTCCCAAAATGACCACACTTCACTTATAAAACATGGGAAAAGACTAAAATACCCCTCTTTAAAATCTGGCTGGAGGCCCTACTAGTGGTCCTTAAGAATCGTAGGACCTTCTACGACTAGTAAGAATGACTCGCCCTTCTGGTTCGGAGAAACCCCTAAGGACTGAGTCTCTGAAGTGTCTTGACGACTCGTTCTTACGATTCGTTGACTTGATTACGAGTCGTAGACTCAATTCATTTTTCAGGGTCTGAACAACCTGCAATTCTAGGCCTCTTAAGTTTCTTGACGAGTCATTTCTATGACATGTCTTATGTACGATGTGTAACACGGACTCATGGACTTATTCCTTCCCTTAATCAATTTCAGTCCCCATCATAAGTCTTACAAGTTACTCCTACAACTTTTAGGAGCTTCTACTACTCATAGGTTGAGTCGTAGAGCTCAAATCCAGTTTGTTCTCTAATATTTCTCCTTCATTTTGACTTTTCAACTTATGGGGTCTTACAATATCTCCCCCTCGTGAACATTCATCCTCGAATGAGATTCAACTAGCATAGAAAAGACATGGAATAAGGATTAGCAACCCAACGTAAATGCAATAACACATAAATATGCATAAACTATGAGACTTTCATACTTAACATAAAACCTACTTCCTAAACCTGTATGCATATGAAAGACTTAGGAAAAACTAAAACATAGGAGTCTTAAAAAATGCAAGCATGAACAATTTAGAACCTTAGGCTTGAGTAGGATGAAAGAGATGAGGGTATCTCTTCATCATCTTTGTTTCCACTTCCCATGTAGCGCTTTCTACTTGTTGATTTCTCCAAAGGTCTTTAATGGATGCAACGTTCTTGTTCCGCAATCTCTTCACTTGGCAGTCCAAAATTTAAACCGAACCTCTTCATAGGTCAAGTTTTCTTCAATATTTACTACTTCTAAAGGAACAATGAAACTTGGATCGCCTACGCATTTCATCAACATCGACACATGGAATACTGGATGAACCATGGCCATTTCCAATGGCAACTCCGACTTGTAAATAACCTTACAAACCCTCTCAAGATTCTATAAGGCCCTAAATACCTAGGACTCAAGTTTCCCTTTTTACCAAACCAAACTACACCCTTCATGGGTGAGACCTTCAAGTATACCCAATCATCCACCCCAAACTCAAGATTGCTTCTCCTAGTATCAGAATAGGACTTTTGGCGAATTTGAGCCATCTTCAATCATTATCTAATGATTCTCACCTTTTCCAAAGCATTAAGCACCTAATTGGGACCCAACAAGGTCATGTCAACCACTTCAAACCAACCAATCAGAGACCTACATTGTCTCCCATACAAAGACTCAAACGGCACCATCTCAATACTTCAGTGGTAGCTATTATTGTAAGCAAACTCAATAAGTGGTAGGTGATCATCCCAACTCCCTATGAACTCCAAAACACAAGCCCTTAACATATCCTCTAGTGTTAGAATTGTCTATTCGGCTTGCCCATCAGTTTGAAGATGGAATGTGGTACTTAGCTTCACTTTGGTACCAACACCCATTTGAAATGATTTCTAAAAGTAAGAAGTGAATTGGGTACCATGATCCAAAATAATTACCAAAGGTACACCATGCAACCTTACCAATTCTTGAATATACAACTTAGCATAATCCTTGTTGCTATAAGAAATCTTGACAGGTAAAAAGTGAGTTGACTTCGTCATTCTATCAACAATCTCCAAAATTGAGTCATGATGTTTCTGAGTACGAGGAAAAACCACTACAAATTCCATGTTCACAACTTCCCACTTCCGAGTGGAAATTTCAATATCTAGTGCTAGGCCATCCAGCCTTTGGTGCTCAGCGTTAAGTTATTGGAAATTTGGGCATTTAGCCACGAGCAATACTATGTCCTCTTTCATACCACCCCACTAATAAATCTCCTTCAAGTCTTGATACATTTTAGTCCAACCGGGTGAATAGAATATGAGGAATTATGAACCTCCTTCAAGATCAAACCCCTTAGGCCATCCACATCCAGAACACATAACTGACCTTGGTAGTGAAGTATCCCATCTCCCCCTTATGAAAATAGTTCTACTTTCTTTTCTTTCACCAATCTCATTATCTTAACCAATGTCGGGTCAAGGTCTTATTTTGACTTAACATTACTATCAAAGCTGATTCCAACCCATTTTGCACAAACACACCACCATCATCAAAACCACTCTACTTTACCCCCAATCTAGCCAACCGATGAACATCCCTTATCAACTCCCTCTTCAATTCATCGATATGAGCTACATTCCTCATCGACACCCTACTAAATGCATCTACAAAAACATTAGCTTTACTCGGTTGATAATGCACACTCATGTCATAATCGTTGAGTAGTTTAAGCCACCTCATTTGCCTTAGATTGAGGTCCTTTTGAATGAATACATATTGAAGGCTTTTGTGATCACTAAACATATCCACATGTACCCCATAGAGGTAGTGCTGCCTAATATTTAAAGCAAACACAACCGCCACTAACTCAAGATCATGGGTAGGGTAGTTACGCTCTTGGAACTTCAATTGCCTAAAAGCATAAGTTATAACCTTATCGTTTTACATCAAAACACAACCCAAAATGACCCATGAAGCATCACAATATACAACAAACCCTTTTATACCTTTCAGTAGAGTCAAAATAGGAGTGGAGGTAAGTTTATCTTTCAAAGTTTGGAAACACTTTTCACATTTATCCGTCCATAGGAACTTTGCCTTCTTTTTGGTCAGTTTCATCAAAGGAGATGAAATAGAAGAGAACCCTTCGATGAACCTTCTATAATACCTGAAGAGACCCAAAAAGCTTCTAATGTCCAAGGGAGACAATGGTCTAGGGAAATTCCTCACCGCATCTATTTTCTTAGGATCAACCTTGATCCCCTCACTCGACACTATGTGACCAAGGAACACCATCTCTTTCAACCAAAATTCACACTTATTAAATTTGGCAAACAATTACCTATCCCTTAATGTTTGAAGCACCACTCTCAAGTGACTCTTATATTCTTCTTCACCCCGAGAGTAAATCAAGATATCATCAATGAAGACAACCACAAATGTAGCAAGGTAATATTTAAACACCATATTCATTAGATCCATAAACATTGTTGGTGCATTCGTCAACCCAAACAACTTCACCAAAAACTCAAAGTGACCATACCTTATTCGAAATGCTGTCTTGAGAATATCACACTTTCTCACCCTTAGTTGATGATAGATGGACCGGAGATCTATCTTTGAGAAATGACGTTTCCCTTGCAATTGATCAAATAAGTCATCTATCCTAGAAATTGGATATTAGTTCTCAATAGTCACCTTGTTCAATTGATGGTAGTCTATGCACATCCAAAGCGACCCATCCTTCTTTCTCACAAATAACATGGCCTTAGGAATCCTTTTTCCAACAAGTCCTTTAGTTGTTCCTTTAACTCTTTTAATTCTGTTGGGGCTATTCGGTAAGGAGGAGTATAGATAGGTTGGGTATCAGGGAGAAAATCAATAACGAAATCAACTTCCCTTTCAGGAGGGACACCGAAAAGGTCATCAGAAAATACATCGAGAAACGACTCAATAAAAGGACTTTCGGAGTCAATAACCCTAACCCTCACAATGTGGTAGATTCAACCCTTAGACATCAACACTCGGTCCTTAAGACACAAAATGAATCTACCCTTAATTACCGAAGCATGACCCTCTCATTCAAGAATAGACTCACTTGGGAATTGAAACTTGATTCTACGAGTTCTACAATATATAGAAGCATAAGAAGCAGCAACAAATCCATCCCAAGAATTATATCAAAATTTACCATGTCAAGATCAATGAGATCATAAAGGAAAACTTTGTGCAAGATATACACGGGACAACCCTTATAGACCTTTCTAGCAACAACTGACACACCAACGGGGGTAGATACCAAATAAGGTTCTAATAAGGTCTCGAGTAACACATCAACCTAATAGAGAGATATGGAGTAACAAATGACAAATTGGCACCCCGATCTAATGAGGCATACACATCAAAATCAAAAACCTTTAACATATCAGTAACAATATCGGGTGCTTCCTCAACTTCTTATCTACCATGCAAGGCATAAAATCAATTGGTGCATGGGACACTCTCTTGAACTTTTTGGCTATGAATAATTTGGCCTTGAGGCCTAGCACCACCACTTTTACGATCTCTAGCTTTCTGAAATGGTTTACGACACTTGAAGCATGTATTGGAGCCAGCTAAGCATTCTCTTTTGTAAGTATTCCCATATTTCTTGCAAGCAGAGAAATCTTGAGCACCCACATTCTCTCTTGGAACCATTGGATTAGCACTCTTGTCCTTATTGAACCTTGGATGAGGAGTATTGGTGGAACCTTTCCCACAAATTGGTACCCACTTTGTCCCTTACCACTACCATTATAATTAGACCTTTGGGAGTTGAACCATTCCCCATTAACTCTAGCCTTCTTGACCTCTCCCTCAACTTCTCTTCTTCAATTTGTTCTGCATATGTCATCAGGTGGGAGATGTAAATATCTTTGACCAACATGGCCATCTTTCATTACTTTGACACCAAATTGAAACACCAAAATGAATTTTCTCATTCTTTCCCTTGGATCGGAGACCATGAAAGGAGCATACATAGACAATTTAGTGAATTTTAGGGCATAGTTCCTCAAACTTATGCCCCCTTGCGGAAGGATGATAAACTCTTGGATGTTTTCCTCCCTTAGCTCTAAAGGAAAGAAGCGATCTAGGAAGGCACCTTTGAACTCTTCCCATTCTATGGGTTCCATGTCTTCACCCCTCACAACAACCTATTTCTCATACTAAACCCTTTCTATGACCTTAATTTGATAGGACACTAAATCGGCCTTTTCATTTGGAGGCACCCCCATAATATCTACAATTTTATAAAGTTCCTCCATGAACTCCATTGGGCCCTTATCTATATTGGATCCATCAAATTTGGGTGGATTCATCCTCTTGAAATCCCAAATCTAAAAATCCGGAGTAGGCACTTGAAAAGGAGGAGGAACAATATCTTGATTAGCTTTGTTGGCTACAGCTTGGGCCAACATGGTAATGATTATTCAGAAATCTATATGTGTAACTACTCCCTCAATATATGGAGCCTCGGGGAATCAGAGGACCTTGGTCCTCATCATCAACCCTTTCTCTAGGTAGAGAAATCCCTTATTGGAGGCATTATCTAGAGAACACAAAATGATTCGTTAGTCAGAAAAAGTCTTAGGACAACTTTAGGGCACGACATGAATCATGAAAGAAGGGAAAATATTTCAAAAAATCCCATAGTCTCATATTCATACTTGTGGTGCGCTTCATAACCATGAATAAAACCCTATTTGACGGGGTATGTTGGTCTTCAAAGACTATTCAAAACCTCAAGCTCTTATAACAAGTTTGTCCTGACCCAAGCCTAGGGTCTAGACGTTACACGGCGAATAAAGAACTCGAAAGTACCTCAATAAGCCTCTTAGTATTCATTTAGCTTTCATATCAATAATGGTGATAAATAATAAAAAGGAAAATAGGACTAAGTGTCACGACCCAAGCCTGCGGCCAAGACGTTACATGGAGAATGAGACACCTAAAGTTACCTCACCCAAGCCTCTTAGAATTCATTAAGAATTTCATTGGTTATGATAAACAAATCAAGCAAAAAACAAAAAGGATATAGGAACGAAGGGGCTTCACATTTAATAAGAGTCAAAGACAACATAACATCTTCTTCTATGTCCAACCATACCTTCTACATTAAAGACTAGGCGGGGGCTAAGACACTTCCCTAGCTCACCCTCACGATTTAGTCAAATATTCCAAAATTCAACGTAAGAGTCTAACATAACATAAGCTAGATAAGATAGGAGTCTCGTTCTCGAAATATGGGAACTCACCAAAGTGGTAGCCTTCAATTATCAACTTAGCCATGGGGAGGAGGTGAGGAGTGACGTTGGTCCCTACATGGTAATATTATGTAGGCAAAAGTTTGCATTAGTACTTTGTATGTACTAAGTATGTCAATATGCTATTAAATGAAGAACATAAGAGAGAAACAAAAGTAATCAATATGCATAAGTGAATGCATGAATTAGACATCATCATATGTAACCTTAAAACATTCATTTTATGAGGAAATGACCATAACCGACATTTAAGACCACGCGAGCTATTACAATGAATCCAACATATCCCCCTATGTTTGCATGGGGAGACTGCTTGCCAGGTAGAACTCCGATCAACTTTAACAATTTTTTACTTTACCTTTAACATTTGATGACTACAAAATCCTAGCCGACAAGGGCTCCTATGGTGGCACATAGTTAATGCAATATGAGACTTTACTTAAGAACCCCTTCGATCGAGTTTCCATATACATGCTATATTCGATGTTAGATCAAATCCCACGGAATAATGTTTGAACATCAATATAGCAAATTTAACATTAAAACATCAATCGGCGGAATAGCTCATTAAATATTTATAATATCATCATTACTGCCATGCCATATTTACCATCCTACTAATGAACCTTGACTTATAAGAAAATTTGGTCTACAATTGGTGATAGTATTCTAGGTACCTGGTAATCGGACCTCCCATTTGGAAAAATTTCAAAAGCATTGACAACATATAGGGATGTCATACATATCATATCACAACTTTAAATATTTCATTTGATTCAATGTGAGGATTTTCATTCCACATTGAAACCTTACTTTGGCTAAGAAGCCCTTTCATCAATAAATTATTTCATAAAGACTCCCCTTCACAAGCATTTACTTCATAACATTCATTGGAGTCAAACTTCATTTCAACTTTACTTTATCATAGGAACTATGTGGGTTCATATCAATCAACTTTTAAGCCATATAAATCAATGCTAGCATGCATGAGAGTGAAGGAATTTATCATTTAAACATCTTAAAGTAACCCACAAATATAATTTAAAACTACTTTCAAGCCTTCATATAAGGACCTTGATAAATCATTCATTCCATGTAAATAAGAATCAACATAAGTTAATATAGGTAACTAAAATTCAAATATTCATAATCTATGCATTGGAACCATCATGTAAAAGCCCTTAACATTTCATCATTTTGAATTGAAATGCTACGTTGAGAAACATTTGGACTCCATGGGTGGAAGGACCCATGGATAAAAACCCACATACCTTAGAGAGGAACTTAAAGAAGAATTGGAGAAGTCTTGATGTTAGGTCTTCAGTGGGAAGCTTGAATCTTTGAATTTGAGGAAAAATTTATTAGAGATGATTTGAGAGAGAAGAAGATGAAGTTTAGGGTTTTGGGGAGGAAAAAGACTGCAAAAATAACCCCAAAATACATCAAAGTTCGTCAATATATGTTTAGGGAATTGTCCAAGTTACCCTTACTTGAAACTGGAAATATTTGCTAAATTTTGAACTAACTGGGAATACGTCCGCGATGCGGAGGTGTTCTCCCACAGTTCATTTTTTTCCAAAATTAAAATTTAAAACAAGATTGACCAAGTCTGCGATGTGGACTTAGCGCACACCCTTCTAGTTAAGAGGATATAACTTTTTACTCCGAACTCCAAATAATACAATCTTGATGTCGTTGGAAAGAAGACTCAAATATCTTTAATATGAAAATAATGAGACACCTAATTTGTTACATACTAGTAGATATGGGCATTTGAAGTTAACCTATTTTGGACTCATACGAAAACTTAGCCGATAGAAATTCTTTGGATTTGGCTTGGTGTTATAGATCCATGATGACCCTACACCACGTATAACACTCTTTAAATACTTAGGAATTGATCTTAATTCATATATACAATTGGGAGTCATCGAGTTCGCAACAAAAAGGGTCCTCCAAAGACATTTTCCCCT
This sequence comes from Solanum dulcamara, assembly GCF_947179165.1. Taxonomy (NCBI): domain Eukaryota; kingdom Viridiplantae; phylum Streptophyta; class Magnoliopsida; order Solanales; family Solanaceae; genus Solanum; species Solanum dulcamara. The sequence continues at coordinate 43,014,256 of NC_077245.1, forward strand.
ACCTTACCCTAGTATGACACATTCCAATCAATTAACCATGTCGAACCTCACAATATCTCCCCCTTTGGAACATTCTTCCTCAAAGGAGAATTATTAGCATAGAAAAAGATATGGCATGAGGACTAGTAACTCAACAAGAACAAAATGACACTTGCAATGCATAAAACATGAGATCGTTAAACTTAGTATAAAACATAACTTTAAAATTTAACTTCATGAACATGCATGCATATGAGGACTTAAGAAAACTGAAATATAGGAGTCTTAAATACTTGAAAATGAATGACTTGTTTCTTATGTTTGACTAGAATGAAAGAGATGAGGGTAATATTTCACCATATCCGCTTCTGCTTCCCATGTGGCGCTTTCAACTAGTTGATTCCTCCAAAGGACTTTAAAGGATGCAACATCTTTGTTCCTCAATCTCTTGACTTGGCAGTCTAAAATCTCAATCGGAATCTCTTCATAGGTCAAATTATCTTCAACATTCACTATCTCCAAAGGCATTATGGAATTAGGATCTCCCACACTTACTCAACATAGACACATGGAACACCGGATGAACCATGTCCCTTTCTAAAGGTAATTCCAACTCATAAGAAACTTTGCCACCCCACTTGAAGATTCTATAAGGCCGTACATACCTAGGGTTCAATTTCCCTTTCTTACCAAACCGAACCACACCTTTCATGGGTGAAACCTTCAAATACACTCAATGATCCACATTAAATTCAAGATCCCTTCTTCTATTGCGGGAATAGGACTTTTGATGACTTTGAGTCTTCAACCTTTCTCTAATGACCTTCACATTTTTTAAAGCATCGAGTACCAAATTGGGGCCCAGCAAGGTCATCTCACCTACTTCAAACCAACCAACTAGGGATCTACATCATCTCTCATACAAAGCCTCAAATGGTGCCATCTCAATACTTGAGTGGTAACTATTATTATAGGCAAACTCGATGAATGGTAGGTGATCATCCCAATTTCCTTTAAACTCCAACACACAAGCCCTTAACATATCCTCTAATATTTGAATTGTCCTTTCGGCTTGCCTATCGGTTTGAGGATGGAGTGTGGTGCTTAACTCTACTTTAGTACCAAAGCTCTTTTGAAATGATCTCTAAAAGTGAGAAGTGAATTGAGTACCACCATCCAAAATGATTTACAATGGAACATCAAGCAATATCACCAACTCCCAATTATATAACTTTGCATAATCTTTGACCCTATAAGAAGTCCTAACAGGTAGGAAGTGACCCAACTTAGTCATTCTATCAACAATCACCCAAATAGAATCATGTCACTTCTGAGTGTGAGGAAACACCACTACAAAATCCATATTCACATCTTTCCATTTCCAAGTAGGGATTTCAATATCTTGGGCCAGACCACCCAGCCTTTGATGTTCGGCTTTCATTTGTTGACAATTCGAACATTCGGACACAAACCTTGCTATGTCCTTCATGCCATTCCACCAATACAACTCTTTCAATTCTTGATACATTTTTGTCGAACTGAGGTGAATGGAGTATATAGAATTATGCTCCTCCATCAATATCAAACTCCTTAGGTCATCCACATCTAGAACACATAACCGACCTTGGTAATATAACACCCCATCTCCCTCTTGTGAAAAGACCTATACCTTCTTTTTCTTCACCAACAATTTAACTCAACAAGTGTCAGGTCAAGATCTTATTTTGACTTAACATCCACCACCAAGGAGGATTCAAAACCATTTTGGACAACTAAACCACCATCACTAATACCGCAAAACTTTACCCCTAGTCTAGCCAACTGTTGAATATCTTTTACCAACTTTGTCTTTCCTTCATCAACATGGGTGACACTCTCCATAGACACGCTACTAAGTGCATCGGCAATCATATTGGCTTTACCTGGATGATAATGCACACTCATGTCATAGTCCTTGAGGAGCTCTAGCCACCTTCTTTGTCTTAGATTAAGGTCCTTCTAGGTGAATACGTATCGAAGGCTTTTATGATCGGTATACACATCTACATGTACCCCATAGAGGTAGTGCCGCCAAATTTTCAAAAAAAAACCAACGCCGCTAACTCAAGATCATGGGTAGGGTAGTTACGCTCATGACTTTCAATTGCCTAGAAGCATAGGCTATGACCTTACTGTTTTGCATTAAGATACAAACCAAACCAATGTTCAAAGCATCACAATAAACCACAAACCCTTCTAATTCTTTTGGTAGAGTCAAAATAGGAGTGGAGGTAAGTCAATCTTTAAATGTTAGGAAACTCCTTTCAAACTCATCCATCCATATGAATTTCGCCTTCTTTTAAGTCAAGTTTGTCATAGGATAAGAGATGGAAGAAAACCCTTCAACGAATCTTCTATAGTAACCGGTTATACCCAAGAATCTCCTAATGTCCGAAGGAGACAATGGTCTAGGCCAATTCTTTACCGCCTCCATTTTCTTAGGATCCCCTTAACCCCTTCGCCGGACACTATGTGACCAAGAAAGGCCACCTCCTTCAACCAAAACTCACACTTGCTAAATTTTGCAAATAATTGCCTATATCTCAACGTTTGGAGTACAACCCTCTAATAATCCTTATGTTCTTCCTTACTCTGAGAGTAGATCAAAACATCATCAATGAACACCACAACAAAGGTATCAAGGTAGGGTTTGAACACCCTATTCATTAGGTCCATGAACAGCACAGATGCATTCATTAACCCAAAACTCATTACCACAAACTCGAACTGACCATACCATATCCAGAATTCTATCTTGGGAATGTCACACTCCCTTACCTATAGTTGGTGATAGCCGGACCGAAGATCGATCTTAGAGAAGTGGCTTGCCCCTTGTAATTGATCAAACAAGTTGTCTATCCTAGGAAGTGGATACTTATTCTTAATAGTTACCTTATTCAATTGCAGTAGTCTATGCACATTCGAAGCGACCCATGCTTCTTTCTTACATATAGTATAGGAGTACCCCATGGAGAGATACTTGGCCTTATAAACCCCTTTTCTAGCAAGTCCTTAAATTATTCTTTTAATTCTTTCAATTCTGTTGGGGCCATTCGGTAAGGAGGGATAGAGATAGTTGGGTATTAGGAAGCAGATCGATACGAAAATCAACTTCTTTTCTAGGATGAACACCGGGAAGGTCATCAGGAAATACATTAAAAAACTCATTGACTACGGGGACTGACTCAAAAGGAGGACTTTCAGAGTGGACATCCCTAACTCTCACTATGTGGTAAATACAACCCTTAGAAACCAATTTTCAAGCCTTGAGACAAGAAATGAATCTACCCTTCACCAACGAATCACGACCCTCCCATTCAATAATAGACTCATTAGGAAATTGGAACTTAACTCGACGAGTCCTACAATCTATGGAAGCATAAGATGCATGTAACCAATCCATCCTAAGAATGACATCGAAATCTACCATATCAAGCACAATGAGATCACAAGGAATAACTTTATGCAAGATAGATATGAGACAACCCCTATAGACCTTTCTAGCAACAACCGACTCACCAACAGGGGTAGACACCAAATAAAGCTCTGTTAACATTTCAAGAAATATATCAAACCTATTAGCTAAGAATGGAGTAACAAATGACAAGTTTGCACCCCATATCTAATCATATATATACATCAAAAGTAAAGACCTTAAACATACCGGTAACAATATTTGGTGCTTCCTCAATCTCTTGCCTCCCATGCAAAGCATAGAAATGGTTGGTAAGTAGGCCACCTTCTTGAGATTGTTGGCCTTGAGGAGCAAATTGGCCTTGAGGTCTAGCACCACCACCACCTCTATAATCTCGAGCATGATGACCCAGTTTGCCACACTTGAAGCATGTATTTGACCACGCCAAACACTCTCATTTGTGGGTCCTCCCACACTTCTTATATGGGGGAAAAGCTTCGGTGCCAATATTATCTCTTGGGACCATTTCATTAGGACCCTTAGCCTTATTGAACTTGGGAGGAGCATTAGTGAAACCTTATCCCATAAACCGTTTCCCACCTTGACCTTTGCCATTGCTACCATAACCGAACCTTTGAGGGTTGGACCCTCAACCATTTACTCTAGCTTTCTTGAACCCTGTAGACCTCTCCTTCAAATATTTGTCTTCGATTTGTTCGACATAAGTCATTAATCGAGAGATGTCCATCTCTTTGACCAACATGTCCATTTTTCACTCCTTAGTCACTGAGCTTGAGACGCCGGAAATAAACTTACTCATCCTTGCCCAGGGTCGGAGACCATAAAAGGAGCATACTTGGACAATTTTGTGAACTTGAGGGCATACTCTCTCACACTCATACTCCCTTAATGGAGGTTGATGAATTCTTAGATTTTGGCCTCCCTAAGCTCCAACGGGAAGAAATGGTCCAAGAAGGCACTTTTGAACTCTTCCTATTCTACCGATCCCTTTTCTTCATTCCTCTCAACCATCCATTTCTCATACCACACTCGAGCCATGCCTTTTAGTTGTTAAGTCACTAGTTCGATCTTTTCATTTGGTGGCACACCCATGATATCCATAATCCGGTACACCTCATTGATAAACTCTATAGGGTCCTCATCTAGCTTACAACCATCAAACTTGGGCGGATTCATTCTTTGAAAATCCTAAATCAGAGAGGCTAAATTCTGCACTTGAGGTGGAACGATACCTTGATTCCCTTGGTGGGCTACATCTTGAGCCACTAATGCGATAATGTTGTGGAATTCGGCATGAGTTACCCCTTTCTCATGATGTGGTATATCTGGAACTGGAGGAGCTTGGTCCTTATTGTCCACCCTTACTCTTGGAGGTGCTCTTCCATGAGGCATTATCTAAAGAACATAAAATTGGTTGTCAAAAATCCTGGAATCTCAGTTTCAGTTCCATAAAGGGGTAAATATAGTAAGAGGAAAAACTTAGGAAACTCTAGGGCACGACATGAATTGAAAAAAGTGAAAAACTTTTCTAAACATCCTATAGTTTCCTATTCATAGTTTTGGCGCACTTTACAACCATGAAAAAGACCCTATTTGATGCGGTATGGTGGACTCCGAGGAATATTTCAAAACCTCATGCTCTAATACCAAGTTTATCACGACCCAGGCCTAGGGCCTAGAAAGACTTGGCGAGGGCTAAGACATATCCCTAGATCACTCTCAAGATTTAATCAAAAATAAGAAAATTCAACGTAAGAGTCTAACATAACATAAGCTAGATAAGATAGGAGTGTCATTCCCAGAACATGGGAACTCACCAAAGTGATAGCCTTCAACGATCAACTTAGCCATAGGGAGAAAGGTAAGGAGCGACGCCGGTCCCTACATGATGATATCATGTAGGCAAAAATATGTGTTTGTACTTTGAATGTACTTAGTATGTGAGTATGCTATTAAATGAAGAACATAAGAGAGAGACATGAGTAAGCAATATGCATAAGTGAATGCATGCATTGGACACTATCTACATACTACATTCGGTACTAGGTCAAATCCCAGAGAATAATGTTTGAACATCAATATAGCAACTTTAATATTAAAACATCAATTGGTGGAATAGTTCATTAAAACCTTTAGTTTAAAATACCATCGTGACTACCATGCCCTATTTATCAACCTACTAATTAACCTTTACTTATAAGAAAATTTGGTCTACAATTAGTGATGGTATTTTAGGTACCATGCTAATTATACCTACCTTTAGGAAAAATGTTCAAAAGCATTAACGGCATATGGGAATATCATACATGTCATATCATAATCTTAAACATTTTATTTGATTCAATGTGAGGATTTTACTTTCACATTGAAACCTTACTTTGGCTAAGAAGCCCATTCATCAAAAAATTATTTCATAAGCATTTACTTCATAACATTCATTGGAGTCAAACTTCATTTCAACTTTACTTTATCATAGGAACTAGGTGGGTTCATATCAATTAACCTTCAAGTCAATTAAATCAATACTAGCAAGCATGAGAGTGAAGGAATTTATCATTTAAACATCTTAAAACAACCAACCAATATAATTTAAAACTACTTCCAAGCCTTCATATAGGGACCTTGATAAATCATCCATTCCATGCAAATAAGAATCAACATAAGTCAATATAGGTAAGTAAACTTCAAATATTCATAATCTATGCATTTGGAACCATCATGTTAAAGCCCATAAGATATCATCATTTTGTATTGAAATGCTAGGTTGAGAAACATTTGGACTCCATGGGTGGAAGGACCCATGGATGAAAACCCACATACCTTAGAGAGGAACTTGAAAAAGAATTAGAGAAGTCTTGATGTTAGGTCTTCAATGGGAAGCTTGAATCCTTGAGTTTGAGGGAAAATTTGTTGGAGATTATTTGAGAGAGAAGAGGATGAAGCTTAGGATTTTGGGGAGGCAAAAGAATGCAGAAATGACCCCAAAAGCATCCAAGTTCGTCTATATATGTTCAGGGAATTGTCCAAGTTGCCCTTACTTGAAACTGGAAATTTTTGCTAAATTTTGAACTAACTGGGAACACGTCCATGCGGAGGTATTCTCCCATAGTTCATTTTTTTTTCCAAAATTAAAATTTGAGCCAAGATTGACCAAGTACGCGGCGCGGACTTGGCACGCACCCTTCTGGTTAACAGGACATAATATTTTACTCCGAACTCTAAATAATGCAATCTTGGTGTAGTTGGAAAGAAGACTCAAAGATCTTTAATTTGATAGATAATGGGACACCTAATTCATTATATACTGAGAGATATGGGTGCTTGAAATTGACCCTATTTTGGACTCATACAAAACTTAGCCGATAGAAATTGTTTGGATTCGGCTTGATGTTAGAGATCCCTTATAACCCTACACCATGTCTAATACTCCCTAAATACTTAGGAATTGATCCTAACTCATATATACAATTAGGAGTCATCGAGTTCGTGACAAAAAGGGTTCTCTAAATCCATTTTCCCCTACCTTACCCTAGTATAACACATTCCAATCTTTAAACCATGCCAGACCTCACACTAAGGGAGAACATTATAGAATAAGAGTCATTATCAACCTTCAATCATCATGCATTTGTGTCCAAATATACCTCTATTAATAGACTTGGCGGGGGCTAACACAAATCACTATGTCTCCCTCAATCAAAATAGAATAAAATGCCATAATAGAAGTCTTCATGTTTTACATAACATAATCTAGAATAACAAATATTTTGTCCTGAAACATGGGAACTCACCACAAGTAACCTTCAAGCTAATCCGAGATAGCCATTTGGAGGGAACTAAGGAAGAACATCGGTCTCTACATGGTGATATCATATAGGCAAGAGTATGTATTAGTACTTTGAATGTACTAAGTATGTAGGCATGCAGGACAATGAAAAGCATTAAGTCTATATAAGGTAAAGTACATGAGTAAGTGCATGCAAGAGTAATCAAGTACATAGCATTTTAAACATTCATTTGTGGGAAGATAACTATAACCGACATTAAGACCATGCGAACTATTACATGTAATCCAACATAAACTCCTATGTTGGCACAGGGAGACTGCTTCTCGGGTATAACTCTATCAAACTTATTTCATTTCTTTAACTTTAACTTTAGTTAGCCATACGTAATTCAACTAGCTTAGCCTATAAGGGATCCTATGTTGGCACATAGTTAATGAAACAAGAGGTTGCTACTAGGATTCCCTTACTGAAACCCACCTCAAGCCTCATTTGTTGCTAAGTCAAATCCCACAGAATAATATATAAACATCATAATAACATAAGCATAAGTATAGTTTTAGACATCAAACCATCATTCAGTAGAATAGCTCCTTGAAACTTGATAATTCAAATGTGAGAATTATCCTCATCACATAGAATCCTTTCTTTTGGACAAGAAGCCTATTCATCAACATTCAATCATTTTTTATGAACATTCACATTCGTAGTAAATAAGCCTTTGTAAATATTGGGTTAAAACCCCTTTCAATCAACTCAAACATTTTTAGAAAGTCATGGTAAAACATGGTGGTTTTTGCCAATTCAACTTCAAATCATTAAAATCAATAAGAGCAATGGAATGTACCAATTTAAATCATACTTGAAATAACCCACCAATTCACTTTAAAACGCTTTCATTCCTTTATATAAGGACCTTTTATAAATGAAGAATTTTATGAAATTAAGAGCCAATATAAGTTAGGATAGGTAAACAAACTTCAAATACTCAATAATCTATGCATTTGAAAATCATGGTATGAAAGTCCATAAAATTCAAAATTGAAATTGAGCTACTAAGTTAGAAAATACTTGGGCTCCATGGGTGGAAGAACCCATGAATAAAGACCTACATACCTTGGGCAATAAAGCCCTAATGCAAGCTTCAAAAGGAAGATTTGTTCTTGATGAATCCTAGAATTTGCTTGAGATGAAGAAGACCTTGAGAGAAACTTTGGGAATGAAGGGTTTTTGTGAATTTGAGACTTAGTGTGAGAATGAGGGGTTTGGGAAGGTTTAGGGTCATTCGATAGGGTATATTTAGCCCCAAAATGACCACACATCCATAATAAAACATGGGGAAAGACGAAAATACCCCTCTTTAAAATATGGCTGAAAGGCCCTACGAGTGGTCCTTACGGATCAAGGATCTTCTAAGACTCGTAAGAAGGACACATCCTATAGGGTTTGAGAAACCCTTGAGGAATGAGTTTCTAAAGTTTTTAATGACCTGTTCTTATAATTAGTCATCTTGATTGTGAGTCATAGACTCGAGCCATTCTGATAGGTCTGAACAACCTACAATTCTAGGCCTCTAAAGGTTCTTGACGAGTCATTTCTACGACTTATCTTATCTTCTACGAGTCGTAACATGGACTCGTAGACTTGTTCCTCCCCTTAATCTATTTTAGGACTCATCATAAGCCCTACGAGTCACTCAATGACTCATAGGAGCTTCTACGACGCATAGGTTGAATCATAGAACTCAAATCTAGTCTGTTCTCTATTTTTTCTCCTTCGTTTTGACTTTTCAACTAACAGGGTCTTACATTAAATTACCTTTGTGGAAGGAATTTGTGAAAAAATAAAGAAAATATCCCTAGATCGCTCTTTCTTTTCCTGAGAATGAAGTTGCAGAATAAATAGTGGTTTTGAGACTTTTCTATATTAAATTTATGACTAGCCGGCTATAATTGCCATGAGCCCGCTATAGTGGCCTCGCCATAGCAAGATTCCATCAGTTATGGAACCTGGCATGGAGATATAAACTTAGAAATTCTTCCCTTAACCCCTTATTTTGCAACACACCCTCGAATGTTGACATTCTAAAATAACTCTTTCACGCCTAGTCTGATATTGGGAGTTCTACTAACGCGAATTCAAGTTTGAAAATCCCTATAGATTTCTTAACGTCTTGGCTAATAGAATGTCACTAACTAATTTTTCAAATCATGATAGCACCTACTATACAAACCACTAGTACGCAAGCCGACTCATATCCAAAAACTACGAGTAATGGGATATCAAGGTAGAAGACCAATAATTCAATCTAAGACCATAATGAAATAATAGGAACATACATAAACGGGTGAAAGTAAAGCTAAATATATACAAATAAAAGATCCTTCCTAGAAACCGAAAGTCACATGTACAGAGCTACTACAAAAGGAATACAAGTCCAAAAAGTGGACCACAGAAACAAGACTATTTCAAAGAGAAAACAAATAGACAAAATATATATACAGAGAGAGATAGGTAAATCCAGAATGCAATGTGCTCACCCTCGCCTCCAATCACAACCGCAGCTGGCTTGAATCAACGCTAGTAGATAGTACTCAGACCTATATCACGAATATAGACGTAGAGTATAGTGTGAGTACCAAAACAACAGGTATCCAATAGGAATCATAGACCGACTAAGCAAGATTACCAAAAGTAAATGGAAATGCGAGTAAATGACCACAACCAAAGACAGGGCAAGAAGTAAATATAGGTATGTACACGAGCGTACTCAACAAACAAAGAGAAATAATCCAACTAAATCCATTGGTCTCCAATAAACCCAATGGGTACGCTCATGCATAATTCTAAGGTAACAACCTGAATGGACCCCCAAAAGCCCGACAGTAGCAAAGGTATTTGAAGTAAAATGGACGGAGCCAATAAAGCTCCAATAATACCATTAATTTCCTGAACATGAGCCGAACCAACCCAATAACCTAAACTTTAACCCAAAACAGAGAGTAGATGAAGATCTGAACTAAAAATTCATCAGGGAATTCAGCGTTGCACCACGTGCAAGTTGGAATACGGACTTTAATCGGGTAAATGTTGCAAATAAATTGACATGGGTAAGCTAGACCACGGACTTCAACCTAGTAACTGTAGCTAAGGAGACGATCATAAGTAAGTTAGACCACGTACTTCAATTGGGTAACTATAGCTAAGGAGACGAACATAAGTAAGATAGACCACATGCTTGAACCGGGTAACTATAGCTAAGGGATCGCACCAAATTAGACTCAGCAGCCAACCAAACATCACAAGAAGTACCCCCAAACTGAATGCCATTAATACATCACTCCAGCCCAAATTTTGCATAATCAAAATCATCGAGAAGACTTCCAGAATCAAGAACCAATTAATACAGGACTGATAGAAGAATAGGGCGTTATGGAGGTAAGGTCCCAAGTTGTTGTTACTACCTAGCTAAAGCTTAGACTATCAAACTCAAATTTGCTATATCAGTCTATAGGGAGCTAACACCCAAAATGACGTTGGAGAAGTTCTAAGGCGCAACGGCACCAAAATCGCGCAAGTCTAAGGAAACACTATTCTAAGCTTAGACTAAGGCCAAACATGCTTCCAAACATATAACCACAGGCATAACATACATCACAAGGCATGGATGATTAACAATAGCAAAAGCGATGCTTAAATAGTGCAACAATTTCTCAAAATAGCATCGAGGACGTGAATTCTAGGAATTTAGCATGCTAGACACCCAACCTAACATGCATTAATGATCAGGTACAAAGCCCAAGAACACTTGAAATGTAGGAAAAAGGGGAAACTTAACTCAAAGGAAATCTCAAATCCTAATTCTGAACACACCGATGGGTTCCCCTCGAACTTCCACATAATTTATCCTTTTGAATCACCCAAATCGCCCAAGAATTGAAAGAGAAAATAAAGTTTGAAGTTGGAAAGAAAATCTGGAAAAAGGGTCTTAAGAATGACCCTCTATTATCGCTTTAGTGACCCTACAGTGATCACTTAAGTGACACCCACCAAGAGGCGGGCAACTCTTTAGCGACACCATGTCGCTTAAGTGATACCAGCCCAAAAGGGTTGGTCTCTTTAGCGACCTGTTGGTCTCTTTAGCAACCTCCTAATCGCTTTAGCGATAGTCACTTTAACGACCAAGAGTCCTTTTAGAAATATTCTCTTTAACGACCAAGAGTCTCTTAAGCGATGGCACATAAATAACATATGCGACCCCTCAAAATTCAACGTTCTGGACTCAATGGCACATTCAAAATTCCCAAATGAGGTCATTTTAATGAAAAGTGGATCCCACACCCTAAGTGTTATTTTGAGCCTAATTTCACAATGAGATTCGGGATTAGACCAAAAGCATCGGGAAGTGAACAAAGTGTCATTCTAGACCAAACTGACATTCCATGGCTAACCATGTTGTCAAAATTCTCATCCGAGCATGTTTTCTAAGAATGTTGAACAAAGTCAAGCATAGGCCAAGTTTTAAAGGAAAAGGCATCATTTGGCCTCAAACTCGTACCGATTACCTTGGTACTCATCCCGACCATGCTACTAGCCTAATTTTGCAATTACAGAGTTGATGGAATCATTAGAATTCCATTCTGAGGTTGTTTTCTTAAAGTTATGACCGAAGTCAACTTTCCAAGTTATAAAAGCTCTAAAACAGGAAAATAGGCCAAAAACCCAAATGAACGACAAGATGACTGAACAGTTAGTGACAGCAAGCCATAAATAACTTGGGGTCGCTATAGGAATGCTCTAAACAAAGAAATGAATGCTTTAATCCAAAAATGACCGGGAGGGTCATTACAACATCCACTACTAAAAGAACTTTCATCCTTGAAAGTAAGAGTCAAGAAGTATCTAAAGGCTCAAATAAGCCTAAGAATTATGCTCGCGGCTTATTTGCGGTCTCCTAGGTAGCCTCCTCAACTGGATGATGCCTTCAACGGACCTTAACCACAAGAATGGCTCTAGATCACAACTACTTGACATCTCTGTCGAAAATAGCAACTGGCTCCTCAATATAACTCAAACATCATCCAAGTCAACCGCATCATAGTGAAGCTCATGGGACTCATATCGAACATACTAACACAACATAGAAATATGAAAGATCGAATGAATAGCTGAAAAGGTCGGAAGCAAAGCTAACTCATATGCAACCTCGCCAACTGTCCTCAATATCTCAAAAAGGATAATATACCTAGGGCTAAGTTCAGTTGAAGGGAGGAACGCTCTATCATTGATACATCATCACGCTTTTCATGGGCGATACAGGGATTAACACCCTCTTATCCATGGCAAATCTCAATGGTCGCCGCCTATGATCTGCATAACTCTAGTGCCTACTTTGATTTATCCTGGGCCTATCCTGAATCACCCTCACATGATCTATGGCCTCCTGTGTCAAGTCTGTACTTCACATCCTAGGCTCCATAGACTCAAATATCACGTGGCCTGGGATTCGTAGACTCAAACCAACCAATCAAAGAGTGACAACGCCTACTATACAATGCCTCAAATGGGGCCATCTGAATACTAGAGTGGTAGCTATTGTTGTACGCAAACTTCTCCAAGGGAAAACACTAAACCCACTGACACCAAAAATCCATAACACAAGCCCGCAACATATCCTCGAGAACCTGAATCATGCGCGCTGACTGGCCATCAGTCTGCGAGTGGAAAGTTATGCTAAGGTTGACACGGGTACCTAACTCCTCCTGAAAAGTGCTCCAAAATTTAGATGTGAACAATGAGCCCCGGTCTGAAATGATAGAAATTGGCACGCCATAAAGGCAAACCATCTCCCGAATGTAGATATGGGCCAACCTCTCAACACTATAGGAAGTAAGAACGCAAAGGAAGTGTGCTTAATTGGTCAATCAATCCACGATGACCCAAATACTATCAAGACCACGGGAAGTGTGAGGCAACCCTATAATGAAATCCATGGTAATCCACTCCCACTTCCACTAGGGAATGGGTAATCTCTAAAGCTCACCCCTAGGCCTCAAATGCTCGGTTTTAACCTACTGCAACTCAAACAACATGACACATAATCTGTAATATATCTCCTTATTCCACTCCACCAGTAATGTTGCCTTAAGTCATGATACATCTTAGTAGTGTTTGTATGGATAGAATATTTAGAATTATGGGCCTCGCTAAGGATCAACTCAATCAAGCCCCCAACTCTTGGAACACAAACACAACCACTAAAACTCAAAACCCCATCTGAATCTAAAGTAGACAGGCCAGTGTCATCTCCCAAAACCCAATCTTAAAGTGCAACTAACTCTTCATCCTTAAACTGACAGTTGCGAATCTGATCAAGTAGAGATGACTGAGCTCCCATATAAGCTTACATACCCTGGGAGTCGGCGATGTCAAGTTGAATTATCTAGTTAGCTAAGGACTGGATGTCCAAAGCTAATGGTCACTCCACAGTAGAGAGGAAGGCTAGACTACCCACATTCACCGCTTTCTGACTAAAGATGTCTGTTACTACATTCGTCTTTCCTGGATGGTAGAGAATAAAGAGGTCATAGTCCTTCAAGAACTCACTCTAATGGCACTGCCTCAAATTAAGATCCATGTAGCTTATAATATACTGAAGACTCCTATAATCAGTTTAAATCTCGCATCAAACTCCATACAGGTAGTGCCTCCAAATCTTAAGCACAAATACCACCCCCACCAACTCTAAGTCATGAGTAGGGTAGTTGCGCTTATGCATCTTAAGTTTTCTTGATGCATAATAAATAACCCAGCCCTACTGTATTAGTACACAATCCAAACCAATGTCAGATACATCATAATAAATGGTGAATTGAATCCCTCGGTCTCAGCTGGAAGAGTCCATATAGGAGCGGTAGTAAGTAAATCCTTGAGCCTCAAAAAGCTCTTTTCACACTCCTCCGACCTTAAGAATGGAACATCCTGGCGAGTCAACCAAGTTAGAAGTGCCGCTAAAGTGTAGAACCCCTCAACAAAGTGCCTTTAGTACCCTGCTAATCCGACGAAGCTACGAATCTCAATCACAGAGGTGGGCCTAGCCCAATCACGAATAGTCTCAATCTTCATCGGATCTACCATACTGCCATACATGAACACCACGTACCCCAAGAATGCCTTGGACTCAAGAAAAAACTCATACTTTGAGAATTTTGCATAAAGTCATTGATCTCTCAAAGTCTGGAGCACTACTCTCAAATGTTGCTCATGCTCATCCCATCTCCATGAGTATACCATAATTTCATCGATGAAGACGATGAAAAATGAGTCCAAGTATAGCCTAAACGTTAGAGTCATCAAGTCCATATATGTGGCAAGGGCGTTACTAAACCTAAGACATCATTAGGAACTCATAGTGGCCGTAATGAGTCATAAATGCGGTCTTAGGGAAGTTCTCTGCCCTAATCCTCAATTGGTGGTAGACGGATCTCAAATCAATCTTTGAAAATACCACAGCACCCTGAAGCTGGTTGAATAGGTCATCAATTCTAGGCATGGGGTAACAGTTCTTCACTATCACCTTGTTCAGCTGTTTGTAATCAATACACATCTGCATAGTGTCGTCCTTCTTCTTAATGAATAAGACTGAGCACCCTAAGGCAATACACTAGGTCAAAAGAATCCCTTATCCAAGAGATACTGAAGCTAAACACTGAGATCCTTAATCTCTAAAGGGGCCATACGGTACGATGGGATGGAAATAGGATGATTACCTATCTCCTACATCAATAGAGAAGTCAATATTGTGATCAGGAGAGAGGCTAGGCAAATCAACCAGAAACACATCTGCAAACTCTCAGACTGTAGTTACTAAATAAACTATAGGGCCCTCCCTACTCACATCTCTAACACAAGCCAAGTATGCCAAACATTCGCTATCCACTAACCTCTGAGCCCGAATAAAAGAGATCACCCAAACAGGCATGCGACTATAAGAACCCTGCCACACCACCAGAAGAATACCAGGCATGGCTAAGGTAATGGTCTTGGCATTGCAATCCAAGGGTGATCGGTAAGGAGATAACAGTCCATGCCCAGAATTAAATCAAAATCCACCATATCAAGCAAAATGAGATCAATCCTAGTGTCAAGCCCCTGAATAGTCACCATACAGGACCTAAATACCTAATCCACTACTAAAGAATCACCTACTGGGATCAAAACACGCAATGTCTCAACTAAGGGATCCGTGCTCATACTCAGTCGAGGGTCACAATATATAGATATATATAAGAATATGTGGAGCTTGGATCAAATAAAGTTGATGCAAGCTAATGGTATAATAGGGTCATACCTGTGATCACATCGTCTAAGGCCTCAACCTTTGCTTTAGCTAGAGCTACATAAAAGTGGGCCTTGGATCCTCTATCCTGCGCATCAACTCTGCCTCCTGACCTGCCTCCCCGAGGACCTCCTCGTGTACTCAGATAACCACCCCTACAGTCCTGGCCATAGACTCTATCTCTAACTGGAGATGCTGGTACTGGTGCAGGTCTAGTTTCCTATGGAGCTGGTAAGGCTAGCCTGTGGTGATAGCACTCGAGGTACCAATGATCTAGCTTCCCATACTCATAGCACCCCTAGGACTTTTAGCTAAAGTTGGAGGTCGGCCGCCTCGGCCTAAAAAACCCATCTACGAACGACCACGGCCCTGACGTAGACCAGCACTAGAGTCACCCTAACGGTGTTGATCACCCTCTGAATTCTAAAGAGATGCCTGGAAAGGGCGACTAGACTAACCCGGATGAAATTTCTAGCGAGACCTATCATGGGACTCTCAGGGTCTAAAATAGCGCTCACCCTAGCCATCATCCTGTCTATCTCTCTTGTTGTTTCCCCCTTGGGCCTTGTAATGGAACTGTTCAAGAGTACAGGCATGGTATACCACCTCCAGAAACAAACGGCCCGTTAACACTAAATACTGAGTCTTAATCCACGGTTGGAATCTTAATCGTCTGACGAAGCACCGAACTCTCTCCTCTTTTGTAGGTAAGATCATGGTGGCATATCTAGAGAGCTCATGGAATTGGGTCACGTACTCTAATACGGTCATGGAGCCCTGCTCTAATCATGAAAATTGATCTCAGAGCTGATCTCTGACTTTTCTGGGATAAATCGGGCTAAGAAGGCCTCTAAAACCTCAATTTATGCCACTGGTGGAGACCCAACTGGCCTAGTCTCCAAATATGTACTCCACCACTGTCGGGCATCACCGTTCAACTGATAAGCTGTAAAGTCGGCTCCTCATGACTCCACTAAACCTAAGATCTGCAATTGCTCTCGGCAAGTAAGTAGAAACTCATGGGCAACATCACCCACAGCCTAAGAATACCACAATGGTGATATTCTAAGGAACACCCCGAGTATCTTCTTCTCCAGAAGAGGCATGACACCCTCCAGATCATCCGGCTGAGTAGTAGGTATCGGTACCTGCTGCACAACTGGTGCCTCTAGCGTAGGCTAGTCCTGCAAAACTGTAGTGGTAGAAGATGGAATTTTCTACATGTCCCCCAATAGCCAGAAGAATCTGGGCGAACATCGCCGGTAAATCTAAAGTTGTGACAAGCTCGGGCGATGGCGGGGTTAGTCTTGTTCCCACTGGCTGCTGATGTGCTGGAGCTACAAGTGGCTCCAACTCTAGCTCTGGAGTCTGCTCTCAGTCCCATCCTAGTGCTGCATCCTTGGCATGACCCCAAGGTTGGCCTCTGCCTCCAGCGCGTATGTGAACCATCCTTTAAAAGAGCAGACCAAGTGAGATTTCTAGAAATGAATAAGACACACAATGCACGACAGTGATACAAAAGTGGTACTTTAATAAAGATATTTGGTAGCCTCCCAAAGATAATTTATGGATGTCTTTGCATAGACCTACAGGACTCTACTAGACGTTAGCTCTGTATAAGTGAGATCGGTGAACCTGGGGCTCTAATATCAACTTGTCACGATCCAATTTCTCAAATCGTGGTGGCACCTACTATACAACCCACTAGTAGGCAAATTGACCCATATCCAAGAACTATGAAGGGTAGAAGACCAATAATTCAATCTAAGACCATAATGAAATAATAGGAACATACATGAACGAGCAAAAATAAGGATAAATATATACAGATAAAAGATCCCTCCCAAAACCTGGAATTCACATATACAGAGCTACTATAAAAGAAATAAAATCCCAAAAGTGGACCACAGAAACAAGACTATCTCAAAAAGCAAAACACAAACAAAGTATATATACAGAGGGAGATGGGTAAATCCGAAATGCAATATGCTCACCCTCGCCTCCGATCACGACCGAAACTGGCTTGAATCAATACCGGTAACTAGTACTCATACTTGTATCACGAAAATAGATGCAGAGTGTAGTATGAGTACCAAAATAACAGGTACCC
This sequence comes from Solanum dulcamara, assembly GCF_947179165.1. NCBI lineage: Eukaryota > Viridiplantae > Streptophyta > Magnoliopsida > Solanales > Solanaceae > Solanum > Solanum dulcamara. The sequence goes on from NC_077245.1 coordinate 43,031,943, forward strand.
AATAGGAATCATAGACCGACTGAGCAAGATAAGCAAAAGTAAATGGAAATGAGAGTAAATGACCACAACCAAAGAGAGGAAAAGAAGTAAATATAGGTATGTATACGAGCGTACTCAACAAACAAAGAGAAATAATCCAGCTAAATCCATCGGGCTCCCATAAACCCGACGGGTATGCTCATGCATAATTCTAAGGTAACAACCTGAACGGACCCCCATAAGCCTGACAGTAGCAAAGGAAATTGAAGTAAAATGGACGGAGCCAAGAAAGTTCCAATAATACCATCAATTTCTCGAACATGAGCCGAACCAACCCAAAAACCTAAACTTTAACCCAAAACTGAGAGTAGATGAAGACTTGAACCGAATATTCATCAGGGAATCTGGCATTGAACCACGTGTAAGATGGACTATGAACTTCAATCAGATAATTATTATAAATAAGCCGACTCGGGTAAGCTAGACCATGGACTTTAATCAGGTAATTATAGCCAAGAGGTCAAACATAGGTAAGCTAGACCACGAACTTCAACTGGGTAACTATAGCTAAGGATCCGATCAAAAGTAAGCTAGACCAAGAACTTTAACCAGGAAATTATAGATAAGGAGCTGAACACGAGTAAGCTAGACCACGGGGCTCGAACCGGATAACCGTATCTAAAGAATCAAACCAAATTAGACTCAGCGGTCAACCGAGCATTACGGGGAGTACCCCCAAATCGAGTTCCATCAATACATCCATCCAACCCTAACTCTATAGAAGCAGAATCATCGAGAAGACTTCCATAATCAAGAACTAAACAATACAGGACTGATAGGAGAATAGGACGTTATAGAGGTAAGGTCCCAAGCTATGTTTCTGCCTAGATAAAGCTCAGACAATCAGACTCAAGCATGCTATATCAATCTACAGGGAGCTAACCACCTAAAAGGACGTCGGAGAAGTTCTATGGCCCAATGGCACCAAAATCCCACAAGTCTAAGGCAACACTAGTCTAAGCCTAGACTAAGGCAAAACATGCTTCCAAACATATAACCACAAGCACAGCATACATCACAAGGGATGGATGATTAACAATAGCAGAAGTGATGCTTAAACAGTACAACAATTTCTCAAAATAGTGCCTAGGATGTGAATTCTAGGAATTTAGCATACTAGAAACCCAAACCCCTCCAACTCATACAATTCAATATATTATTTCCTAAACATGCTCAGTCTCACGAGGGGAAAACCGTAGCCTACCTGTAAGCCAACCACGCGTGCTTTAACTCACAAAACTGAAACTTTTCCCTTCCAAACGGCCTCTGAATACTGCCACGCTATAGACAATAGAGTCACAACACTAATACGGTTGTTATGACACTAAAATTATTGAATTCGAAGATGGGACAATTTCATAGTCAAAAATTAGGAATTATAGGACCCGCTCCGTAACTCACGGAAATGACTTAGAGCATAGGCTCCAATTACTACCCACATCTCATTCTCAAAAAGGGAACACAATTCACACACAAAACAGACCCAAAACTAACATGCAATAATGATCAACTACAAAGCCCAAGAACACTAGAAACACAAGAAAAAGGAGGAAATTACTCAATGGAAGCCTCAACTCCTAATTCTAAACACACCACTAGGTTCTCCTCGAAATTCGACATAATTTAGCCTTTTGAATAACCCAAATCCCCCAAGAATTAAAGGAGAAAATGAAGTTTGAAGTTGGAGAGAAAATATGGAAAAGGGGTCTTAAGAACGACCCTCTGATGTCGTTTTAGCGAGCCCCTAGTGATTGCTTAAGCGACACCTACCAAGATGTGGGCATCGCTTTAGCAACACCATTTCACTTAAGAGACACATGCCTAAGAGGGTTGGTCGCTTTATCGACCTCCTGGTCACTTTAGCGATGGCACCAGACTCAGCTGGTGTAAAATAGACTTAGCATGCTAATTTCTTCGATGGGGTTCTCGAGATTCATTTGGATTCTCGTGCGCACAAACGAGATATGCTACCTCATAAAATTCGATGTTCTAGACTCAATGGTATATTCGAGATTCCCCTATGAGTTCATTTTAATGAAAAATGGGTCCCACACCAAGTGATATTTTGAGCCTTATTCCACAACGGGTCAAGAAATTTGGCCGAAAGCCTTGAAAAGTGAATAAAGGCTCGTTCTAGACCAAACTTAATATTTCAGAGCTAATCGTGTTGTCAGAATTCTCATTCGAGCATGTTTGCCAAGAATATTGACCAAAGTCAACCATAGACTAAATTTCAAAGGCAAAAGCCCAATTTGTCCTCAAACTCGTATTAATTACCTCGGTACTCGTTTCAATAATGCTAATAGCCTAATTTGGCCATTCTAGAGCTGATAAAACCGCCAGAATTCAATTTTGAGGTCATTATCTTAAAGTTATGACCGAAGTCAACTTTCCAAGTTATAAAAGCTCCAAAACAGGGAAATGGGCCTAAAATCCAAACAAACAACCAAAAGACTAATGGACTTTGCAACTGATCAAAAAGGTCATTAATAGGCAAAGGGTATTTATTTCTGATGGTAACCTTATTCAATTGTCAGTAATCGATGTATATTCTCATACTACCATCCTTTTTCTTAACAAACAACATGGAAGCACTGGGATGAATAAATCCCTTAAGCTCTCCCAACTTTGTCGGAACCAGACGATAGGGAAGAATGGAATTTAGATGAGTACCCGGCTCTAAGTCATTGCAGAAGTCTATATCTCGGTCAGAAGGCATACCAGGCAAGTCTGAAGGGAACAATTCCATAAATTCACATACTACCGAGATAGATTCAATAGAAGGAATCCTACATCCATATCCCGAATATGGGCAAATAGGCCAAACAATCCTTCCCCACCATTTTTCTATACTGGAAAAAAGATATGATCTTAACTGGTTTAGGCTTGTACACCCGTTTCCACTCTAACATTTCCCTCATCGGTATCTCTAGAGCCACAGTTTTTGCATTACAATTAAGCACAGAAAAATATGGGGACAACCAAGTCATGCCTAAGATTACATCATAATTGTTCATGTCTAAAATCATTAAGTCAACCAAGTCTGGTATCCCATAAACACCACGGAATAAGCACGATAAACATGGGTGACTATGAATGGCTCTCCACTAGGGGTAAAAACATTAATAGGGGCACCTAGTATATCACATAGAGCATCAAAACTCAAGCAATATTTCACAGACACATAGGAGTAAGTAGAACCCCGATCAAACAAAATAGTAGCCATCCGGTCACAGGCAAGAATAGTACATGTGATCACAGCGCCAGACGCCTCTGCCTCAATCTTGCCTCGAAATACGTAAAACTAAGCCCGGTCATCTAATGGGCTACCTCCATGCCTAGATAGCCTTCTCTTCGACCTGCACTACCATTACCTTGGCCTCCACATCCTCTCGGATTTCCTCTTCGTCCACCCTGTGGAAGTCCTCTACCATTTCTCCCCACAGCCACTAGTACTACTATTCTATCCTGCTCTTATGGGTAGAATTCTTTTTTTTTCGAATTTTGTTCACATATTAGATCTATAAATTGACTCATCTCCATAAAGGAGCCGAATGAAACCAAAGTTTCATCTAGGGTGATGAAACTATCCTACTGGGGTGAGGACACTCCCTTGTATATGCTTTTGTTCTTCACAATTAAAATAGTCATGATTAAAAGACAGTCTGCTACTTGGGAATGATGCTTCTTGACCCTCATAGGCCGGATGTTTATATAGATGACCTAAAAAGTTGCCAGTAGAAGTGGGCAGCACTGACTGAATTGGTTAGACTATAATTACCATCCTGCCTGACCCTCTAGAATAGAATCCCTAGAAATTGCTTGCGCTCTTGGGTTTCTTAGACAAAGCTTTGGCCTGTCTATTTCTTTTCACACCTTCAACCTTTTTCATAAAGTCACTGACTTCGTTGAAACTCCTACCTGACGAAGTTATATGAACTGACAGCACCTACAACTCAGGATTCAACCCCTTCATAAACAACCTACTGCTCTCTTCCTCAATAGTGACCAGTTGAGTAGTATACATGGATAACACATGAAACTTAGCCTCATTAGCAGCCCCTGATAACCCTTTCAGGTCCAGTGTCATGAAATCATCCTTCTTTCGGTCCCTCAAAGTACGAGGCACATATTTTTCTAGAAACAGGGCATGAAATTGAACCCAAGTAAGTGGAGGTAACACTGGCGAGAGGTAATCTACATAAGCCCTTCACCACTGATTGGTTTCACCCTGTAGCTGAAATGTCACAAAGTTCACTCCATGCTAGTGCACTATACCTAGCTTGTGCAACCTCTCATAGCAATCAGGGATAAACTCATAAGCGTCCTTATTCTCAGTATCGTAGAAGACTAGAGTTTGAGCTTTAGAAACTTGATGAGCATGTCATGCTTAATATCGGTCATCACAAGACCCGTAAGTGGTTTGAAGAAGGCATCAATGCCCACCACCTCATTTAATAGATGAGGTGCAGTAGCAAAAAGATGAGCAACAGGAGTTGGTGATGTGGTCATAGTGCGGATAGCTCCAATGCTAGCCAACCCACTCAAAAATTCCATGATTTACTAAGATAGTATGGGGTCCATAGGGGTAGACCAGCAGCCCCAGCTTGGGTGTCTTTCTCCTATTCCGATTTCCTCTTCTCCAACCTCTATATCTCCTACTAACTCATTCTATGGAGTAGGAGGAGCCTTGCCTACTGGCACCTCTTCAATCAGAACCTCCACTCTGGCAGGTGTTGTTCTCCCTTTGCCCCTATCGTATCTCCTTCTCCTGCCTCTACCTCTACCTCTCTCATGAACAATAGGCTCTTCATTTGGATCCATTGTATCTATGGGCCATACATTATTATAGAGTGAGTTAAACATCTACGGACAAGAGAGTGAAAAAAGTTAGATACCAATTGGAATCAAGCTATAGCACGAAGGAAAGAAGATAACGAAAAATTTTCTAAAATCATGTAGCCTCTCAAAGAAAAAGTACAGACGTCTTTGTACCATTTTGCAAGAATCTACAAGACTCATTTTAGTACAACGAGATCAACTGTAACACTCCCTAAAGACATTGTATATGGTATTCCAATTCTCGATGAAAATAATATTGCTTCTGTATTGGGCATAACTTTTTATAAAATGGTTCAAATTAGATGATTCAAATTTTTGAATAACCCCAACATCATTACCTACAACTTTCATGAGACCATAACTTATGATTCGGAGGCTAAGTAGGTTAAATAAATTAATCTTTGCAAGACTTGGTGTTGTGAAGAAATGAAGTAATTATAGAAGAAAAATCATATCTCACCAACCATAGAAGATTTAGATCTATTTGACATCACTCATGACATCAATAGTCCTCCATTTGACATCACCCATGGCATCATAATCCTTAATTAAATTTTCAGATTTTTTTTTATAAATATTTTAATTATTGTTAGGTCTCTCCTTCACACCTATAAATACCACCTTATTTCATCATTTTGTTCATCAAACTTTCTCAAGCAACTCTTCTCTCTATACATTTCTTTACTCATTCTCAAAATATAGTTTTAGTTCTTAGTAGTGTAGAAATACTATACAAGTGATTCATATACTCCGGGAAGTACACAAAATGCTCTGGCGGGGAGAAAAGGCTAGGATTCAAGAGTGTTCATTAAGTCCTTCGATTCTAAGTAAAGCTTTGAATTCCAGATATCTAAGGCTTCAATGAGAGTATTCCTTCCACTCTCATGCCTAAATTATTTTTATTATATGATAAATTATATTTATTTTCTTTAATTTTTACTTCAAGTTATATGGGTGTTTATCCATAGGTTCTTCCACCCTCATGTAGTCAAAAACTCTTTCAACTAAATCTCTTGATTTTAAGTAAAGTTTTATTATGGGTAATTCTTATTTCTACTTAATAGCATGAATCATGGTTAAACTAATAATTATTAGTCTATTTTAATGCACAATGATTTCGTATGTATAGATTGATGGTTTGCAAGTATTTTCTTTATTTAGCTCTTTAAAGGTTCTTGAAATTCATGGTGGGTTGTTTAAAGCATGATTTTTAATTAATAAATTTCAAAGTATTTATGCATATTCATTTACATACATGTTTGAAATTTAAAGTGATTTGAACCCACCGAGTTTTACTATGTTTTCAATGAAGTTTGATTTGAAAGTTTTGACTCCAAATGAATGTTTATGAAAGCAATGTCTATAATCAAAAGGGAGTCTTATGAAATAAAAGAATAATAAAATGATATGAATGATGGATTATTTATGCAATAAGGACAATTCTTGCATATTTGAATTACCAAAAGTTTTAATGAGCTATTCTACCGAATGTGATATTTTGAATTCTCAAGATATATGCTATGAATATTTTGAAGTATTAAACTATTCTGTGGGATTGACCTAGCATCGAATGGGGCATTGAGATGGGATTCGGTAAGGAAATCCTAGTAGCAACCCCTTGTCTCATTAACTATGTGTCAACATAGGAGCCCTTATAGGTTTAAGCTAATGGATCCATGAAATCCCTTCAAGTTAACGTTAAAGAGTGAATGTAAAGTTGACGGAGTTCTACCCTAGGCAACTAGACTCCCCAGCCAACGTAGGGGGTTATGTTGGATTCCATTAATGTCATTTATAGTCAACTTTCCACAAATGAACTTTTAAAATGCTATTTACATGATTACTCATGCATGTATATATCCACATATGTATGATTTAAATAATTCTACTTGATTACTCATGCATGCACTCATTTATGTACTTTACCTTATAAATTTCCTAAATGTTTTACTTTTTAATGCATGCCTACATACTTAGTACATTCAAAGGTACTAACACATACTCTTTTGCCTATATGATATCACCATGTAGGGATCGGTGCTCCTCCTCGTTCTCCTCCATGTGGCTAGTTGAAATTTCATTTGAAGGCTACTTTTGGTGAGTTCCTATGTTCTGGGAACAATACTCCTTTATCTTTCTATCTTATGATATGTTGACATCTTTAGATACTTACTATGGCATTTATTTCTATTATGATTGAGAGTGAGCTAGAAACTTGTCTTAGCCCCGTTAAATCCTAAAGTTAGAGGTATTGTTGGACATATGTAAGTTGAATATTTACTATTATGATTTCCACTTGTTTATTTATTGTCATTACCTATGAAAGGCTAAAAGAATGCTAAAAGGTTTATTTGAGGTACTTTCGGGTTTCTCATTTATCATGTCACGTTTAGGCCCTAGGCTTGGGTCATGACATCAACAAACTTAGGGCTCTGATACCAACTTTATCACGATCTCAACCCGCCATGACTAGCATCCACTCTAACTCTCCGGTGGGAGAACCATTCTTATAGCCCAACTATAAATAATCGAAACATGTAAACAACTTTTAAGATGCGGAAAAATATCTTAGAAATTGGAAGTTATCGTACCAAAACTCTAAAACTAAACAAGTTTAGAACGGGAGTGCAACTCCCAATAGAAAAAACAGCAACGAATAAACCATTTTCTGAATGTCTAAGTCCTAGAAAAAGGACTAGAAATAAAGATAGAGTCCACGACAGCCTGAAGGAATAGCTCATCTTTAAATCGAACAAAACTACTCTTCTAGGCGAGGTCTCTCCGCAGTCGGCTGAATATGCCCTGTACTCAACCAAAGACAGAGGAAGTGTAATATCAGTACATTAAATCAATAGTGTATTGGTAGGATCAAGCGATTAGCCAATAAGCGGATCATGGAAAAGTAAACTCCATACAATAAGCACATATCTACAGAATAAGTTAACATTTTCCACACAACTTAGTACTCAACAAGATCACAATTCATCTAAATCCATATTATGCAATTTCATATAAGGATCCTCTCATGGGACCTGCAAATACTTAAATTGTATTGGAATGTGACACCCGATCAAATTTATGTGTCGAAACGTGACACCCGATCCAAACATACAAAACAGCCATAATTACATTTAGTTATTCAACATTTTATCTCCAAGAACAGTTTCATCTTACAATAGGCCAACAAGTGATCAATTCACATAAAATCTAGCATGTTTTTCCCTTCATATACACATATGCATATCATGAAGCAATTTAACAAGTACATAAAATACATATGGGAAACAAAATCATCACCTACCTCAAATTTGAGCTTCAACAACCTTAAAATGCAAGAGTTTTCCCTTTCCGGGTTCTTTCCGCTTGTTCTTGGTCTAAACACAGTAAAAATATATAAAGGATCAACAAAATGGCCTAAGTATCATGAAAAATAACACAATTCTCCTCCTAGGACAAACCCATGATCCTAATTCCATCCTAGGGCTATTTTTCACCCTTACCCATAGGCCAAAACTCTCCCTCAATGATCACCCATCCTAGTTTATGAGCATTAGAGATCAAAGGATGAGTTTAGGGAGTAAAATCCTTACCTTAAGCGTGGAAATCCATGTAAAATTGATGAAAATCTCCCTAGATCGCCTCCTGTCGTCTTAGGGATGGTTTTTGCAAAATGAAACCGTTTATGGTGTTTTTCCCATCTAAATTCGCGATGGTCCCGCTCTGGCAGGACCCATCCTACTCTGGCAGCCCCGCTCTGGCGGGATATGCGAAAACAGTGAGCTCGAAGTTTGAGCTCCAAGCCCCCATTTCACAATACACCTCATTTTAAAGACGTATTAAATTATACCCTTCACGCCAAGTCCAATTTCGGGAACTTTACTTGCCCGAATAAAATTTTGCAAAGCCGTAAATGTTCTGCATCATCTTGGCTATCAGCTTACCCAATCAAATTAGGGATTAAATCCCCCAACAATCACAAAGTCACCCTAGACCTCACCTGACTCAGAATTCGTCCAAGTCTGGCTTAGGCTAAATTTTTTCGAAGTTACTATCCGAAGTTTTCTGACCCAAAACCCTTTCCCATTGATCTATCCATAACGACGGGGACAGGTCGTTACAAGTAAAGTGTTGGAGGTCTTGGCTCCATATTTTATCTTTTTTTCCTTTATGAAGAATAAAATAAATTATCGATAATAAAGTAGAATTACCATTATAAATTGGAACACATAAAACAAATGGTCCGCGGAAAATTAGTTAGGTGTTTGGGGCGAAAAAGAAGTTTCATCTATATATTACCCAGTTTGTTAATTAGTACTCCTTTTGACGTAATTTATGTAACAATTTTCACTTAGAGAGATTCAATCTATGATTAATATTTTTGTATCATATTAACATGAAAAATGTTAATTTAACTATTGTATTTTTTGTATGGTTTTTGAGTATACAAATATTAATTTTAAAATATTGTGTTGATCTGATTAATCCAATTTTACTTTTAAAACTATTTAAATTAACTCTCGATAAGCAAAAAGTATCACTTAAATTAAAAAAGAAAGAATACATTGTATTAGTACGTTTAGTGGTAACTAGATCTTTCCACTCTATTTTTATTTCACATAGATTTTAAAGATAATACATGATAATACATGGATTTTACATGAACCATGGTCCTATGATCATGAGGTGGTGTCATATCAAAAACAGAAAAATGAGAAAATATTGAGGAAGAAGCTGGAGATAGGGAGAGAAGTATACATATAAAATGGAAAATATAGACTCAAGATTTTAAAACTAGAACAAACTAGTGTTCCATTTATTATTAAATGTGCACACACTTAATTAGCACAAGCAGTACTGGTAAAGCTCCACAGCCATATTACATATTACATCAATGGAATCATCATTGTGCTTTTATTTAATACATAGAGTACCTGCAGAATACAAATTAAGAAATAGCAAGGTTGATTTTATGGAGATCATTTTCTCCTTCACAAATGAAAGTTCCATCAGCGCTGTAATAATTACATCCTTTTTTTCCAGTGCAGCAATTGATGCATATTCGATCAAGATTTATCCTTTTTTTCCTGCGCAACAGTTGGTGCATAGTTGATCAAAATTAATTCTTTTAGTTTGTGAAAGTGGGCAAATTCCGTAGGAAATTCGAGAGTCAGTCACAATTTCGAGGACAAGGCTTGGCATCTGCATGTTCCACATTGCTCCCAAGAAGAATCATTCCTGAGTACAATGGATCCAATAAAATATCAAAGAAAATATCTTAAAATGTTGCTTGATTGTAAAAGTGATTTAAGTGAAAAGAGAGAAAAAGAATAACAAAAACCTTACCAAATAAAAGGAGGAGAGCAACATAACTAACTTTGTGAATACCCACATTCTCAATATCAAAGTGTTGCTACTTGATTTCTTCTTTTTGAGCAACGAAGGTGTATCCTCTCCACCCACTTATAGAAGATGAGAGATCTAAATAGTACAAGACGTGAAAATGCATTCCTTTGTTTCTTTCTAATAATGCAGTCATGTTAATACGTGGCATTTGCTTCCCGGCTGCCCAATAAAAATAGGATAAGTTCCTCTGACTTTTTTTCATTCTTTAGTAAGTTTATTTTTAAAAATTCTAAAACTACGAAAATAAAATCACATTGTAGGACAAGTTTTGTTTTTATTTTTCAAGAGAAAAAAATTTCAAAAAAATATATTTTTCTTTTAAATAGGGTTTTGATAAATAAGCTAGTAATAATAATATTTTTCTTTGTGAATATTTTATTTTAATGAAGAAGGAGGAGGAGGAAGAGGATAAGCAACTTCTATTCTGAATCTTTTTTAAAAAAAATAGTTGTGGCCTTGTGAGCCATTTTATTTCTCATGAAATTAAGTTTCTCTAAATTAAATACATTACCAAATGTACACTGAAATTTAGTACGTAAGCTTTTTTAAAAATTAAAAATTAATGTACTTTCCTATTATTTTAAAAATTATTTATTCTTGTGATATTTTTTGTAACGACCTGTTCCCGTAGTTAGGGAAAAACCAATGGAGAAGGATTTCGGGCAAGAAAACTTCGGGTAGTAACTTCTGAAAATTTGAGTCTAGGTTAGATTCGGACGAATTCTGAGTCAGGTGAAGTCTATGGTGATCACGTGAATGATGGGAGGTCAAATCTATAATTGATTGAACAGGTTGATATCCAAGACGATACGGAGCATTTACGGCTTTGTGGAATCGCATTCGAGCGAGTAAACTCTCGGAATCGAATTTGGCATGACGGGTATAATTTTAATGCATCTTTAGAAGGGGTGTGTTGAGAAATGGGAGTTGGAGCACAAACTCCGTGCTCACTATTTTCGCATATCCTGCCAGAGCGGGATCTGTCCCGTCAGAGCGGGACTGTCGCGACTTAAGTAGTGAAAAAGACCAGAAATGGTCTTTTCTGCAACCATCAATTTCTAAAACCCCAAGAGGCGCCCTAGGGTGATTTTCATTGATTTTACATGGATTTCCACACTTAAGGTAATATTTTTACTCCCTAGATTCATACTTTGATTCCTATAAACTAGAAGTATGGGTGATAATCATTAGGAGAGGGTTTGAACTGAAAATCTATGGTGGAAAATAGCCATATGTTAAGGTTAGGATCATGGGTTTGACCTAGGAAGTGAAATTATGTTATATTTCCTGATAGTTAGGCCATTTTATTGATCCTTGATATGTATTTAATATTTTCTAGACTAAGAACGAGAAGAATGAACCCGCAAAGGGAAGGCTCTTGCATTGTAAGATTGTGAAAGCTTGAATTTAAGGTAGGTGATGGTCTAGTTTCCCATATGTATTTCATATACTTGTTAAATTCCTTCATGATATGCATGTGTCTATATGAATAAGGAAAGATGTTAGATTCTGTGTGAAATGATCACTTACTGGCTTGTTATTATGATGGACCTATTCTTGGTGGTATAAATGTTGTAAACATTGAATGTTGTTGTGATTGTAATATCTTGGAATTGGGTGTCACATTTTGACATATAATTTGGATCGGGTGTCACGTTCCGACCGTATTTGGATTGGGTATCATGTTCCGACACATACTTGGATTGGGTGTCATGTTCTGACACAAAGTTGATTGTTTATAGGTCCCTTGAGAGGACCCTTGTGTGAATTATAGTTATGTGGAAGACATTGAGTTGTGATATTGAGATGTTGTTGACTTATTCTGTATATGTATATGCCTATTGTCATGCCCCGGGAGGGTACCCTAGACGTAACCGGCACTCAGAAACCATTTCTGGCTCCCAAGCGAACCACATAGCCTAATCACACATCCGTTCATTCATTCATTCAGCGGAAAATTTAAAAATAAAAAATAATTTAGCGGGCAACTCAAATCACCCATCCAACTCAAAAAATAAAGATCATGGGCCGACCGATCAACTAAAATATTTGTCATTTAAAAATAGTTTGACAAAAATAACTCAATGATAGAAATACTCAATCGACTCATCACTATCTAGTCTATGAAGCCTCTATCACTACTATCTAATTGGTGCCGATGACATGTTCATGGCTACCTCAAATAAAAATAAAAAGGGCTAACTCGATGTAAGAATACACAAACGGTGTCCTCTGAATGTAGGGGAGGACTCACCAATACGCTGCGTGTAAATAGATCCCCAATGATGCTCCTATTGACGATCTCATAAACTTGTCTCTGCATCATGAAATGATGTAGGCCAAATGGCGTCAGTACGTGGAATATACTGGTATGTAAAATGGCAGAATGAAACATACCTTAAGGAAGAGTAATGTTGGTTCAAATATCTCAACTCAGGAAGATAAGAGGGACTCAAATAAAGCGTCGTAAATCTAAAGTAAGGATACAGTTTAGACAGAGACCAATCATCTACCATACAATCCAACCCAATTATGTATAATACAGTTCAACCAAATCATTTACAATTCGATCCCTTTCAATCATGTACACTCCGATTATATACACTCAACTCAACAATCAACTCAATAATCAAATCCAATCTAGTCACATACCATTCTATTCAATCCAATCACAATTCATCTAATCCAATCCGACCATATACAATCAACTCAACATTCAGCTCAAGGGACTCAACTCAGTAAATATGCAAGTTAAATTATGCAACGTTTTACAATTCAACTCCAAGGACTCAACTCAATAAATATGTAACAACTCACTCAAGTGTCCTAAGTCTAACAAGAAATAGTTTAGACAAGACTAACTCATAAGCATATAGTAACTCGCTCAACTCAACTGACTCAGAGCACTATCAAGACCTAAATGGGAGTTTCTCTTATCCGACAACCATCACTTATGAGCCAGTGATAGTACAATAATCAGACGTTGTTGCCACGTCCGTCCATACCTTGCCAGGGCATGAATGCCTCCATAATCATGGACACCATCGATTAGTCAAGTCCTATCATTTCAGGACAAATCTCTCGGGGAAGCATCCGACTTTAATGGTTCAATCCCCCCTATGTTTGGCAACATAGGTATTGGGTTCGAGTATGGACTATAATCTTGCCCAATTCGGTGCTCGATACTCCTCCCATGACTCCATGCTCATAAGACTCCATCCAATCATCTCAAACAAGCCCTCACGGCTAGTTTTATTTAGAACCTTGGCAACTCATCAACTCTCTCCTCAATTCAACTCAATCGAGTCATAATGGCAAGTCTCAGTGGACTCCTTTCAAAACTCAACTAAAATCATCAAACTCTTCTCTTTAAAACTTGTACAATCTCAACTCGATGAATGTAGAAAATATTATGTATATTAAAACATAATTTTAACCCCTCAACTCAAACTCAAAATAGATACTTAAATGTAAAAATACTTAACTCATTTAAAGGCTCCTCATACTCAACTCATACTTAAACTCCTTTCTAAATCGAAGGTGAAACTAATAATTCCTTAGACTCAAAATAGCATGTAAATGGTTTATGCAAAAAGGTTCACAAATAATTTATTTAAAGCTCCTTCTCAAAAGATAATTTATTTTTAAAATATTCCTAAGACTCCAATCAACTCAAATTTTGCACATCACATACCACAAAATCACATTAGACTCTAATCCACTTCATCACATAACATCCTCATCAATACACCTCTTCATCAATCATTCTACACATATTAAATAAGCACCTTTCATGTCATCCCTCACATCGTCATCAAAACATCATCATCACATCATCATCATATATTATCATTTACATCATCATCAAACATTATCATCACATCATTCATCAAACATCTACTCCAAAATCCTTATTTTTGTCCTATGTTCATTTTATAGAAGCAAAGGGACATTCTTAACTAACCAATTCATTCTTTTCATTCCAATCAATACATATATACACACAATTATCCATCTCAACCTCAAGACATTTATAACAAGAAATCTCATCTTGGGTTCATGTGAATGAAACATGAACCCATACTCTCAACAAAACTCAACTCAAGAATATAGTCAATACCTATAAATCTATATACAAAGATACATTTGTAGTTAATAATATGAAAATAACTATTTAGTAACTCAAGTCATTAAAATCATCAATCAACCATTTGTATCTAAAAACATTCCATAGTTTAGGAAAAACTTCCAAGAAAACCTTTCTAGAAGGTGCAACTCTTTCACAACTCCTAACCAACATATCTATGGGCATATGGAAGAACTCAATCTATATTTTTGGTTAGCCTTACATACCTTGTTTGAAGACTTTTAAGAAAACCTTGTGGTTGGGTCTTCAATGGAGGACTCAAACATTGAAGCTCTTGGAACTCTTCTTGTTGGAAATGGAGAAGAAGAAGAAGAAGAAGAAGAGAGAGAGAGAGAGAGAGAGGCTTCTAGGGCTTTTAGAAAGAGAGTGGGGGATTGAAAATGATCCCAAAATGTGTTAGGGCTGATACATATATAATTTGGGTAAGTTCCCAAATTACCCCTCCTCAAAAGTTCTGAAAATAGGCTAAAAATGCACCTGGCGCGATAGTGGCGCATCGCGCCCTTGCAGCTCCAGGCTGATTACGTCTAAAACCTGCATACCTCGTAGTGGCGCGCCGCGCCAAGAACCAAACTACTGAGGCACATTCTTGGCGCGATAGTGGCGCGTCGCGCCCTTAAGCGCCAAGGCCAATATTTTCTGGGTTCTGGAAATTAGCTTGAAAAACCCTGCACACCTTTTAGTGGCGCGCCGCGCCAGAGCCCAAACTACTGAGGCATGTTCCTGGTGCGATAGTGGCGCGTCGCGCCACTGCGGCGCCAAGCCCAGTTTTTCAGCAATTGCAACCCAGGCCTGAAAATCTCTACTGTGCTAGTTCATCTTAGGACCGTCATATATCAAAAGATAGGGTCGTTAGAAGTCAACCCCTCATGCAAACTCCTCCTCAAACTTAGCCACGACGAACTTTTTGGCTTGATTTGGTCCTAGGGGTCCTTCATGACCCCACATCACCTCTAACGCTCTTTAATTACTTAGGAACTCATCCTAACTCATGTGAAAAATTTCAAGTCCTCCGGTACGAGTCTACACTCACGTGAAGAAATGTTCGAATCTTAGCGAAAAAAATTTCGGGGTGTCACACCTATTGTGTTGAATTTACTTATCTATGATCTACTTAATGGCTAACCGCGTGATCCTAGCAGTACACCATTATTTTTATGTACTGATACTACTCTTGCTCGATCTTTTTGTTGAGTACAGGGCATATTCAGCCGACTGCGGAGAGATCTCGGTTAGAAGATTAAGCTTGTTTGGGTTCAAGGGTGAGCTGTTTGTTTCGAGCTTCCATGGACTTTTCCATGTTCTAGTCACTTTTTCAAGACTAAGACTTTAGTCACTATTTTATTATTATATTTTCTTGTGGGGGTGTTTTCCTTTTATTTTTCAAACATTTTAGAGTTTTAGTACGGACGACTTTCAGTTTCATAGGGTGTTTCCTCACTTCTTGATATTTGATCTTTTTGCTGAGTTTATGGGGATTCGGTCATTATTCTAGTTTATATCCTGCTTCCGCATATCTTAGCTTGTGTACATATTTTGATTTTTATTATTGGGCTGTTAGAATGGTTCTCTCATCGGAAGTTAGAGTGGGTGCCAGTTACAGCGGGTTGGGATCGTGACATTTTTCAGGATCATATTTGTGTGCATACGGTGTTCTTGACAATGCATGAGACGTCTATTTCAAAAGAAAAATAAAACAAATGTTGTCAAATAATTATTTTTACCTTTTTCTAATTTTATTTTGGTTGTGATATTCATTTAAATCTTCTTACAGATTCTTGAAAAAGGTTATAATTAAGCAAACAACAATCTAGAAAGTATATCAACAACTTTTTGAGGGCTCGCCATTAAGTAGACAACTTATAAATAGGCTAATCAGGTATCTTGCATGCAGAGATAAATTATGAATTTCAAGACGATGAGTGCACTTAGGGTTGTGTATTGGTTGGTTTGATTTTGAAGATTATCGATTTGACATATCGATTATCAATTTATAGATATGCTAAATCGTTATAGAATCGTTGAGATATTGGCATATTGGTTATTGATTATTATCGGCTCAGTTATCGATTTAACCGTAAATATTTGATAATTTTTTTTTATCGAATATCACTTAGAAACAAGGTGACAAACTAAATGAACCATGTACATGAGTTGACAGATTGCATCTTGCTCAAAAACAAACATTGTCACATTGTAGAATAACCAAGAGTTTGAGATAACCTAAAATAATTAAAGTATGAAACTAAACTCTAAGGCAAAGACTTTATATACCAAATGGTATAAATATAATTATTTAATTTATTATCGGTTATCAGTTAACCCATTCAGAACAAACCTCAAACCGTTAAAAATCGATAATTCAATAATAAAAAATAAATTAAGACATTACCAAAACCGCTAAACCAACAATTCATTATCAATATATTAATAAAAAAAATTGATTTGAATTATCGATTTCAGTTGGATTTTGAACTGCTCTGCAACATTACTTTTTAAGATATGAAGGAGATATCGATTTGGACTTTGTGGTGGTGATTTAATTGGCAATTTAGATTGAGTAAATTGACTAAATAACATATTAAGTATTACATCTTACTAGTCCTAACAGGAGTTTTTAGTTTTTCATACATAGCAGTAGAATTCTAACCCTACATAACAAATTATCAAACATGCTTATTTAAAAAAAAGGAAAAGAAAATTGAATTAATAATACCGAATTAAATTAGGAGATATCCCTTCCATAAATAAAGATCTTGTATAACTATAAGAATATACAATTTCTTAATTATCTCCCTGTTTAATTAATTGTTATCACAATATCATATTTCTCTCTTTTCACTCATCTTTCTTTTTGCTTTTATTCCCAATTTTAATTTTTTATTGTTAATTTAATCATGTATAGTAGCGGGTGTTCAATATTGATTCAGCATGGAGATCGGCGGAATGTTGCAAATTTATTTTTTGATGTTGTTTTTACTTCTTTTCTCAGAAAAACAATTTATAAATCAGTTTAGATTTTATTGTTGTAATGAGTCTACTGAAATTTCGTTATTATTGAAATTTATTTCTTCGAAAACTAAAATGGATAATCAGTAATGGATTCTGATTTTTGTTGTTTTGTGTATTTAGTTTGATTTTGATGTATTAATGTGACAACTGCAATTGCATAGTACATCCTCGTGTTTTTTTTTTTGAATTCTTTTGGATGATATTTTTATGAATTGTGATTTTGACTAATAAATCTTAAAATGACATTTGTGCTTAAAATAGTTCATAATGATTTTGTTTTTAAAAAAATTTAAAAGTTGAGAATTGTATTTTTATAGTATTGATTTTGGTTTAAAAGATTGTGTATAAACTGATTTGGTTAAATTCTTTCAGTAAAGTTTTTGTTTTGCTCCGATTATTTTTGTAGGTGTTTGCAGTATTTCACAATGTTACGACATTAATTTATTTATTTTTCCTTAGGATATGTTGATTACATATTAGAAGGAGTTATATATGATTCTAACACTTAATATATCAATTTTTACCCCTTGTATTTAACATTATTTGTTGTGCATTTATTTGGTATATAATTAGGTTATAATACTTCTATGTAGGGGTGTTCATGGTTCGGTTTGGGTCGGTTATTGATTAAAACCATAACCAAACCAATTTAATCGGTTATTAAATGTCTAAAACCATAACCAAATCAAGTAAAATAATAACCACGGGTTTGGTTATTGTCGGTTTGGTTCGGTTTGATTCGGTTATTCGGTTTATGACTAGCCGAGATAATTCAAATATTCTCTCTCTACATTCTTCAAATTCTTATGAAACTCTTTTTTCCTCACGACCCACAGAGGTTCAAAAAAGAAAAGGAAACAACTTAAACATTCGGAAAAAAAAAAAGAAAACAACTTAAAATCAATTTAAAATTTGAAAAACTCCTTACAAACCTTCTCAAAATTTGACAATCTTATACTTGGGGTTGAGGAGTTGAGGTTGCTCTTGAGCCTTCACTGTTAGTCTATGACTGTGAGTCTGTGACTTTGTGAGAAACCAACGTGAGAGGAACAAAAATGTAAAAGGAAAACAGATACTAGGGTTTTAAAGTTTTAACTTTTACTTTATGTTGCTGCCTGCTGATCACGTGCTTAGTGCTTATTAGAAATTTAGGATTTAGAATTTAGGATTTAGAATTGGGCTTGAGAGTTGGGCTAATGGGCTTGGATTGTTGGACTTGGACCGTTGTTTAGTGTTTATTAGAATTTATAATTGGGCTTGAGAGTTGGGTTCGGATTGTTGGGCCTTAAAAATAAGTATATTAATATTAAATTAATAATTAAAAGGTATAAAATATCTTTAATTATTTATGAAAAACTAATATTATACATATAAATAATTATAAATTTTAAGTATATAATTATCGGTTTGGTTCGGTTATTTATTCGGTTATTTTTTTCTATAACCATAATCAAACTAAATATTATCGGTTATTCAAATTTAAAACCAAACCAAACCAAACCAAACTGAATGTCGGTTTTTTTATTCGGTTTGGTTAAATTTTCGGTTTGGTTTTGATTTTAACCAAAACTGTGAACAGCCCTACTTCTATGGTTATTGAACTATAAGTTTGTATATTTTATTGGTATAGAAATAATTACATGGTAGTATTCATATTTGAATACTTTATTTAACATATATGTGTATATAAATAGCTCACTATAAGAAATATGTATAAATTTGATATGCAAATAGGTCACTTTCTGCCGCTTGTATTTTTTTTTTTTTTTTTTTTTATGGGAACAGACCTTACACGAGGCTCCCACCTCTCGTGCGCGGCCAGGGGTTGAGCCGCTCACCCCCAAGCTGTATTATACATAAAAAACAGAAAAATACACGGAGGAGGACATAGACCTAACCTCCAATCCTATGGTGGTTCATAAGCCGACCATCCTACTAAGGGCAGCCAACTCATCCCCGATACAAGCACATGAAAAGAAAACCTAGAAACTATGCACCTAAAGAAAATGACTCCTCTCGATACAAAGAAACTAGGAAAGCATAAATAAGGGAGACTCTCCCTTTACATAAAATAAAGGAAAAATCTAAATAAAAATGGGGATGAATCCTCATAAATGCTATATATACAACAAAATTAGCATAGACGATGGACATCAAATAACATGGCTAAGATATAACATGGAAAATCACAAACACTGCAATTGGGTGCTCAATCCAAGGATGCAACACTAAATAGTAGATCATGGAGGCTTTTTAATCCGTTTGGTCTTTCTCCGTCTGAAGCTGGGCAGACCGACTTTATCTAGCATGTAGTAACCTCGAGTACCACGAGGTAGCTGCTGAAGGGTGGTGTAGTGGCCTGGAGTGGTAAGAGTGTGACTGTGCTTGGAGAGAGCATCCGCAGTGTAGCTTGCCTCCCTGTATACATGCCTGCAAGAAAAGCGAACAAATAATTTGGAAATACCAACAAGGTCCTGAGTTACCTGGTGAAGGCTCCACGGAGGTTTAGTCTGATGATTGATCCATTTAGTGAGCAACTCCGAGTCAACTTCTAAGATAACGTGCTGAAAACCCTATTGAATGCACCATTTAAGCCCATAAACTGCCGCCTCTAGTTCAGCTTGATTGTTGGTTCCCTCCCCTAATGGTATGGCGTAGGCGAAGATGAATTTACCCATGTGATCTCTTACAATGCCACCCCCCCCAATTGCCCCCGGATTACCCAACGCGCTGCCGTCAGTGTTCAGCCTGCCTCTTGTATTTAACATTATTTGTTGTGCATTGGTTATAATGCTTCTATGATTATTGAATTATATGTTTGTATATTTTATTGGTATAGAAATAACTATATGGTAGTATTCATATTTGAATACTTTATGTAACATATATGTAGTATAAAAATAGGCCACTAAATAAAATATGTATAAATTTGATATGCAAACAAGTCACTTTCTGCCCTTTGTATTTAACATTATTTGTTGTGATTGTTTTGATATATAATTAGGTTATAATTCTTGTATTATAAGTTTGTATATTTTTTTGGTATATAAATAGCTATATGGTATTATTCACATTTGAATACTTTATTTAATATATATGTGATATATAAATAGGTCATTGTATAAAATATGTATAAATTTGGTATGTAAACAGGTCACATCTTGTCCCTTGCAATCATTGATTCTGAAAACAATGCCGTGGACATGGTTCTTTAAGAAATTTAGAGATGCACTCGAAGAAAGACAAAATATGTTAATCGTATCTGATAGAAATGGAAGTATATGAAAGGGTACTTCAAGGATATATCTCAATGTCGTCGAGAGAGACACAATAGAAAGACATGTTGTAGATAATCCACCTGAAGCATAATTTATAATCATGATTTCTTTGTTTGTTTCATTTATTTTTTTGTTACAAACAGTTGAAGTATTTTTTTGTTATTTCTAATCTAATAGACTATGCTTATTGAGTTTTTTAACTATTAATTTAACTTTATATACTTGCCGCTCTCACATTTCAAGTGCTATGAAGTATTGTTTAAAGAAAATTTTCAGATACATACTTCACATTGTGATATTTGTATGAAATATGGTTACAAAAATAAAAGCTATAAGGGGTATATTAAAAACCTTATTTCATACCATTAATAAAATAATTTGAATTGTATGAATTGTGGTGTAACTAATGAATTAAAATATGTGATTTCTATAATTCAAATATAAATAACTACTTAATTCTATTATACTGGTATGAAATTAATTATGAATTTACCCTGTAATATTGATATAGATTGTGATTTCGAAATGAATTGTGTAAAATATAAATTTTGAGATACGTGCTCAATAGTGTGATATTTGTTTTCAATATGATTGCATAAAAAGGGTTTAAGGGGTATATTGAAAATCTTATTTCAGACTACAAATAAAATAATATGAACAATGTGGTTTGAATTGTGGACTAACCATATAATATTGCTATGAATATTTGATTTTGAAAAGAAATATATTAACTTATTTGAATTAATACATCGTATGATTACTGATTGTGTGTAAAAGAAATTATTTGTAATGATAACGATTTTGGTGTAAAAACTCTTACCAATAACTAATATTTTAAAAAGTGTAAATAAAGTGGTTGCAAAATTAAATTTTTGTAGTAAGTAACGTAGAGTATAAAAACTGATACAACACATGATGTATGATCATGAAATCAACCGACATAAAAGTTTAAAGGTCAGAACATATTAATTTCCGCAAAAAAATAACAAATTTTCAAGTTTTTGATATAGAATTTTTTAAAAAGTAAAGTAAAATGTATCCAACAAAAAAAAAGATCAACTAAGTTAATTTTTTGATCTCTGTTTCGTCCTAGGTAGCTTCTGAACATCTGGAACTGGTTCTCTCAATAGTCTTGGTCCACCAAATTTGTTTGCAACATTTTCTGTTACCTCGCTCTTGCTAATTGCTCCATCAATTTATTTTGCTTTTGCATACTTCCAAAGTAGTGCACCAAACGCTGATAGTGATATTTTGAATCAAAGTAAAAGCTTGAAATCTCAATAACTTCGTGGGGAAAAAGGCACATGCATACATACCGAAATTGCTATAAAAAAAATCAAATTATGAATTAAGACAGGAAAAACACAGGCGTACACATTTCAACAAGAAAATATATAATTATTTATATACTATTTATATACAAATATAACAAATATAACATGATTTTATTTTATAAAAGCATATTACATACTCATGGCATGCACAATCTATATACATTAAAATACACATGTATTTTTTGAAGGCTTTGAGGGCATTTTGGTCATTTGAGGCATAATGTTGATTTAGTTGCGACTTTTTGGTTTTCGGGTCAAGGAGGCATTGAAATCAAATTCTGATAATTTTGTTGAGTCTGGAATGTTGAGTTTAGTAAGGTTGCATATATGGTTTGTCTGTACGGGATCTCAAACGAATCCCGAGGGTCAATTCTAAACTTTGAAACTTAGAGCATTTTCTGGTGTGATACCTGCTACAGACCTCGCGATCGCGAGGAGGTAGGTCGCGATCGCTACACTCGCTTAAGCAAAAACCCCTTCGGGAAAACGAAGGTCCGTTTTTTGTAAAGGGTCACGAAAGAGACCAATTTATCACTTTAGCCAGGGCACCAAGTGTTCGCAAAAGCGATGTCTGCTTAAGCGAACCCCCAGCCGCTTAAGCGACATCAGAGGAGGTTTTGACGGGATTTAAGGTATTTTTCATCATTTTTGAGTTTGAAAAATTTGGGTAAACGATTTGAAGAGGGGTTTCTCGTGGAATTTCACTGGGTAAGTTATTTTGACCCTACTTCGTTATTTTCCAATGATTAATTGGTAATTTTAACATGTATTTGGGGATTTCAATGGCTGAAAATGTCCCTTTTTCAGGAACTTGAGAAAAATCTTAAATCATTGATTATGACTTGATTAGGGATAGGTTTTTGAAACGGTTTTCGATATTGAGTTCCTAAGACTAAGAGGAACAATTTCATCCAAAAATTTCTGGATTTAAACACCTATTTTTGTGAAGTCAATTTTTGAGCCTTTGACCCCCTTTTTCGCCGAATGTCACCTTCTTAGTATTGTTGGAGTTGGTTTCTGATTTTTAAGCAATACATGAATAGATTGTGGAGATTCGGAGTATAATCGAAAGGGCAAGGAACACATGGATTGATTGATCGCATCTTGGCTAAGGAAAGTGGGCTCTTAAACTTCTTTGAATCTCTTAGAATTCTCAAATATCCCATTGTATATGTGTTGGAAAGTAAAGGGGATGAGGTTATGGGTTTAATTGTGATATGAACTAATCTAAAATGAAACGATGGGGTTAATAAAAGATTATGTGTAATATTGTTGAGAATTGAAACTTGCACGCCGTAATCTAGATATCTATGATGTATTTAATAAAATACTTGATAGTCTAATTGTGATTGCGATTTGTTCGAATTGATTATTCCTTATTACTTGTGTGAGCATAATGTTGAATTGGTTCTGAAAGACTGTGATTAGAGGTATATTATTGATAGGCCGAGGTCATTTTCGGCGAGAGATTGATAGGTCAAGGTCATTTTTGGGGAGTTTATATGGCCGAGGTCATTTTCGATGAGAGATTGATAGGACAATATCATTTTCGATGAGATTATATTGCTGAGGTTATTTCCGATGAGAGATTGATAGACCGAGGTTATTTTCAGTGAGAGATTGATAGGTCGAGGTCATTTCTGGTGAGATTATATTGTTGAGGTCATTTTCGATAAGGGCATATGGCCGCGGTCATTTTCGATGAGGTTGTGGGACCGACATCATTTCTGATCAGAGATTATGAGGCCGAGGTCATTTCCGGTCAGAGTTTATCAAGCCGAGGTCTTTGCAAGCAATTGCACATATGCATAATCATTGAGTGTGCATATACATAGTTTGCATATCTGTTTTGACAGTTTGATGCCTATTTATGACTTGTGAGTACTTGTACGATACATCTTCTGATATTGAGCTGTGATATATATCTTATTGAGTTGTATATTATGAATTGTTAGGTTGGGTTGACTTCTGTGCAGGTTGTAGTCTGGAGGTTCGATTGGGTTGGAAACGTAGTTCGTGTATTCTTTTAGATTTACTTAGTTTTTCTAGTTAGCTTGAACGGTACCATGTGATTTGGTACTAACCCTTGCTTCTACAATTGTGTAGGTTTCGAGCTTGGACTTTGATCACCGTCCCTTTTCTTGATCATTCGAGGCTTCTGGGAGTTGAGAGAGGTAGCCATTGATATCCAACGAACTCTCATACTTCTTGTATTTTTATGCTTTACTCTGTTTGAAAGTTTAAGACATATTGAGGATTGTACTTTCATTTCAGTTTTTGATATTTAGCGGCTTGTACATGTGACAACCAATCTTTAGGGTTATGTAAGTTAAAGGCTTCCGCCTTTTGATTATTATTTACTTATTTAGATTATTTTTACTTTATTTTATCGAGATGTTGGGTTTTAGGCTGACTTGTCTGATGGGAAAGGACAGGTGCCATCACACCCAAATTCAGATTATGACAAATTGATATCAGAGCCCCAGGTTCATAGGTCTCACATGTACAAGCCAAGTCTAAGTAGAATCTCGAGGATCGGTACGGAGACATCTGTACTTATCTTCGGGAGGCTATGAAGACTATTAGGAAAGCTCTTCACTTCTTGATTCTCTATGGTGCATTCTTGGTCTGATCTAATTTTTATCGCTTCACTCCGCCCTCTCGCTTATAGTGATAGCTCGTGCTTGGTCCTGCGTGCGTGCAGTTGAGATGTCATTGCTTTGTTTCAG
Source organism: Solanum dulcamara (assembly GCF_947179165.1). Lineage (NCBI taxonomy): Eukaryota > Viridiplantae > Streptophyta > Magnoliopsida > Solanales > Solanaceae > Solanum > Solanum dulcamara. The sequence continues at coordinate 43,056,727 of NC_077245.1, forward strand.
TGTTGGACCTGGTATTGAGGTGGAAGTGATATATTTACGGAAAGGATGTGTGGTAGGACTTGGTATGCTTTGTGATTCAAAAGGAAAGAGTAAGGTTATGGTTCAGTGATATGTGTCGAGGATATGGTATTTAAGGATGAGAGAGTGCTGAGGGACTTCATGAACGTCATACCCTTCCAGTCAATTATTCAACAGCGGGGATAGTACCTGTGTGGATCATATGATATTTGAAGCAGTCCAACAATTAAGGATGGTGTGATTAAGGTAATGATTATGTTATGAGTAGTGTGACCGTGGAGACTACAGTCTGTGAAGTTCTTCAAAAAGGAATAGGTGTGCGGTGTATATCAGAGAGGGTCAAAATACGACTGCTACGACTGTACTTGTGTTCTCTTGGTTAGGATTATGGGTCGTGTTGCTTCTGCTATCGGCCTGACTTACAAAAGGGTGCATATAGCTTTTGGCTGAAGCTGGAAATGCTTGGTAGTGTTTTTGCAACTACTTAATAGGTATAAATATGCGGACTAGTTGAGTACAATCCTCTCAATGGATATGATGTGATAGAGTGGTGGATCCAACAGATGTTCACACTATGGTACTAGTGATATATGGAAACAGAGACATCTAAGGAGTTGTCAACTGTTTTACCTACCTGGGTTATGAGGTCTTATGTTGTATTATCAGTTGAGGAAATCAAATGGTTTTTACTATGAACGCTTGAGTTAAGCATTGATTATAAGAAAAGTTATAGTGGTGGATTGAGTGCATCGATCCCGTCTTGTCTCTTTGGAAAGGAACGACACCATGGTTGGCATAATTATATTGGGGACCGATTACTCCAGGATAAGCCGAAAAGGGTAGACTGATAATGAAATGATAAGATACGGGTAAGGAAATTCTCAACAAATATACTGGTGCGAAGGCAGTTGGGGATGTTAGTGAGGAAGTGTGATTAAAAATGGTGCTGGTCCTTTGGATGTGGTTAATATAAATTGGGTATAAGGTATCTTATGGATGACAGGGTTGACTTTGAGATGATGGTGAGGTTACTGAACATAGTAGTATGAGTTTGGGAAGTTCCATGATTAGAATATATCCGTATGATAGGAGTTTTCGGTTAAAAAGACACAGAATGATAAGGATAATTGTGGGTGCCTAATGTTGCAATTGGGTACTACCTTCCAAGTAGCATAGTTGCATGGAGAGTGTATGATGAGTTGGAAAATGCTTGAGTGGAATCGAAAGGAATTCAACTTATAGAGTAAATGAAATGTAGTTTAACCTTCAGAAAGTTATGAGAGAAAAAATACCTATTTCAATTGGAAGGAATAATGATTTGTCTTTCAAGAGTTGATGAGCTAAATTCAGAAACACGTGGCTTTATCCATTTTTCTTTGGTTATGAAAATAGTATTCAGTGTTCATCGGTCGAGCTGATTATGCTTCGAGAGTGAAGTCTACTGACATACAACTCTAGCATTGTGGTAAGTTCTATAGTGGTTTCGAGTTTTTTTTTGATTGGCATGGTTTTGGGTTCCCAATGAGGGATATGGTAAGGTCGATAGATAGGTGTTTGATGATAAAAAGAGGATTGTGATTTCATAAAAATCTCTGAGGTATGGACGAGTGTTGATTGATGAATGAGATCGGTTTACCTTGTTTGAATCGAACACATGTGTTGCATTATAATTCTATAATTGTGGTAGAGGGTTTTGTCAAGATAAGAATCGACAAGGTAAGAAACGCTTGATTGTGTCAATCATCAAGTATTGGGAGCTACTTGTGCATGGTTTGAGTTATAGAGTTGACTACTTTTGATTGTAAAAGAATTCGATGAAGTTTCATTCGAGGAGTTGATTTAAGGTAAAAAGTATTATGCCATGGCAGTTTGGCTAAGGAACAATGATGATAAATGAGTTGTGGAACAAAACAAGAGTCTTACGCAGTAGGTACAAGTTAGGAGGTGTGAAAAAAATAAGATATTGTGTGTAAATCCTTAGTTCAAGGTTGAGGATGGTATGAATTTTTGGCCTTGAGTGTAGATATGATAATTCAAGGTGGACTGGTTCAGCACTGATGTATGATGGGTCATCAACTACTTTTTGAAAACCTGGTATTGGTGTTGGTGATAAACAATGATGTATGAGAGGTTATGTGTTTTGAGTTGGGTCATATTGTTCAAATTATGGTAGGTGACTTATGGCTGCACCACCAGAAGAATTTATAGATCTATTTGGTTATTGAGGATCTTGCACTGGATTGCTAACTCTATTGATGGGACTAGCCAGACTATGGTAAAGTGTTACATAGATAATGGATGTTAAATAGAGGTTGTGTGCCTATGGTATGCAGAATTATTAGGGTGACCAGGAATTTCTTTAAGTTTGGCGTGAGGCATATGATGGGTTAAATAGTAGTTGAAACTGGGCAAGCGAAGATTGCGTAGAATTATGATCGATCGTGATTCAACAGTTTTATCTCAATGGAAAAGGACTATGAGATTCAAAAAATTAGATTATTAGCAAGGTGGGACCCATACCGATCTTGGAAATCTTAAACGAAGAGAGAGTGGACCATAGTTCAGAATTGGGAGGCAACTATATGTTGCTAAGAATACCCGGATACTAGTGACAGTTGGCGGGTAAAGTAACTCTCTAACGTGACTATGACGTTCTAGTAGTATCGAGAGTGTTAGCTTCAGTGGAGAATTGAAAGGGTAGGAGGAAGTTGATAAATCGAGTATGTCTAAGATGGTTATGAGACCAGCCTGGTCAAATGTGAAGTCAGACGGATGAAAATGTGTGATATGGACACTATGGAAGAAATATCTAGTGTTATTCGACTTCAGTTCTGTACATTCTTATGTGACCACCTACTTTGTTTCAAACATGGCTTTGGATCATGATATCCTATATGTGCCCATGTGTGTTTTCACTTCGGTGGATGGATTCCTAGCGGTGGATCGGATGTACCAATCCATGCCCTCTTGGTAGGGTAAGATGCTTCGTAGGTTTGGTCAGTTCAGATATGACAGATTTGGTGTTGCCTTGGGGCGGTAGAAAATTTTACTAGTATCACCTTGTTTATGGAAACTTATCGAAGAGCTACCACATATATTAACACCGACTGATAGTTTTATTGTACATCTTGTCGTTGAGTTCATGTTCCGACTATATATTATTGAACGTGAGGGGTCATTGGGCCTAGTGCTATCGCTCTGAGGGGTTGTTTACAATCACAAATACTGATCTAGCAATTTGATAGTGTTGTTTGAGGTTCTGTGTGCTTGAGGGTACCTCTCTCTAGATGGTTGCTTGACCATTTCATTCTTTGGGTCAGATAAATTTGATTTCCCTTGATGAGTACCCGATGTCTATGAATTAAGTTTGTATAACTTAAGTTTGTTGGAAGATTTGGCTGTGAGAACATGATTTTGTTGGAGTCTATAATGGTTCGTGTGTTATGAGTAGGTAGTGATTCAGGCTCACCTCTGATTTTAATGGGTTTTGGTTCACAATCCTTCCGTGGTTATGGTTTAGAGTATTTCAGTTCATTTTTGTTCCATGGAGTAGTCTATGACTCGGAAATTACCCCTGATTGGTAGATCCGTCAAGGTTTGGTTTGAAAGTTTAATTTGGTAGTGATTTCTGATGATATGGTCTAAGGATTGATTCACTTGGATAAGACAAACATCGAGCTTGAAGGTAATACCTTGGACTCTTGGTAGCGGCGAGTATTCTTCTTCTTTTACTTTATTTTTGGGAATGAACATGATTTTTAGTGGTGGATGATGTAATGACCCTGAAGGTCATTTTTAAAAAAATTCTTAAAAAGAATATTTTACCCTTCCTGATAGTTTTTCCGAGTCATATTTGATTGATATCTCATGTTGGTTTCGTATTTTTCTTGAAAAGTTGAGATATATGGTAAACATTGAGTTTTAGAGGTTTAGAATGACTCAAAAATGGTATTTGAGGTCATTCAAATTTTCAGGTCTCGAAACGAAATTCTATCAATTCTATTAGTTCCAGAACGTTGAAATTGGTCTAAAAGAGTTGACGGAATCATATTTGGGGTCATATCGTGGATTTGAAGGGTTGAGTTAGAAATAGTTAAATTTTTGACAATAGGTTTGACTTTGGTCAACATTTAAGGATTGGATGCTCGAAATTGAATTGCGAAGACTCTGTTGGATTCGAAGGGTGATTTGTGGCCTAGGAAAAGATCTAGTGTATTTTTCAGAGGCTCTGAGGGTATTTTGGTCATTTGAGGCATAATATTGATTTAGTTGCAACTTTTTAATTTTCAGGTCAAGGAGGTCTTAAAATTAAATTCTGATGGTTCCATTGAGTCCGGAATGTCGAGTATCAGTACAAATAACACGTACTGGTAGGCATCATCGTTCAATCTGATAAGATTGAACAATTGCGAAATTTTAAAGAATAGTTGCGGAATTTTAAAACAAACTTGAATAGTTAAACCAAAATTTCTAAAGAAAACTATATTAAACACCAACTTACACAATTATACAAAATCTCCCAAGAATACTAGTCTAAACAAATACAAGAGCTATTAAGGATAGAAATAAAATAAAAGACAAATGACCCAGCTTCCACTAAGGTAAGGGAAAAATAAAAGCTACTGAAACATTGCCTTCGTCTTCACCTAAGAGACATAACTGACCCTACAACCAGACTATGTCAAGTGGCATAGCAAGAGTAGTATCAGTAGAAACAATACGTACTGGTAGGAATCATCATTCAATCTGATACCCACCGCATAATATATGAACTGAGAAATAAGAGATATCATAATACTTAAACTTCTTCAATTTAGTCACCCCGGCCAAATAAGTGCACTCCTTATTCTCACCCTTAGGGTATTCACCACCCTAATAATATAGTTCCACTACCACCCTAGTCATAACTTAAAACTTGTGGGTTAGGGACCCACCTTACTATTATTCCATCACCCCAATAGTTCCTACCTAGCAACCTTAATCGTTTAATGATTTCACCCAACCCTCACTAGTTGGTCTAATTGTCTCACAACATAAAACATATCCGTCTCACAACCACACTCTCCAACTCACTTGAGTTCTAGATAGACACTATCCCTACCTCAGTTATTCATAGAAATCACAATGGTAATACTCTCTGACAACTAGAAACCTCAACTTCTAAGTGTAAATATAAAATACGATTATATCATATTGATCACATCCAGGCCTAACAAGGCCCATCTTTTTACCCACCAATAGTGTATTGATGATCATAATTCTCCATATCTAGCACACCTCAACTCAAGAGTTCATTTATAGTTCTTAGTCCATGACTCATCTATCACTAATCTTATTATTACATGAAAATACATATATCATCAGGTCCTCTCATGGGACCATCCACACACACATACTTGGCCCTTTGAGGGGACCTAATTCAGTCATATTTGTGTTGGAATGTGATATTCGATCCAAAAATATATCCAAACGTGACACCCGATCTAAATACGTGTCGAAACGTGACACCTGATTCATATATGTGTCGGAACATGATACCCAATTCAAACATACCACATTCACAATTACATTCAGTATTCACAGCATTTATATCACCAAGAATAGATTCATCACAAAAATAGGTCAGCAAGTGCTCATTTATACTAGGACTAACTTGTTACTCTTATCTGTACACATTTAGGCATATCATAAGTAACTCAATTACACATTTAAGACAATTTCGGAAATAGTCAACGTCCACATTACCCAACCTTATAAGTCTGACTTCAAAATCTACTAGTTTTACTTTTCTGTACGAGATTATATGCCCGATATGGATTAACCAGCTGCACACAAAACATCACAATCAATAACTTCTCAATTCACTACAACACCTTTCTACCCAGGTCACATTCGAATTTGATCCTATCACAACCAGATCTCTGTCCGTAACCTATGACCCACAACTTAGTATATGAATTCTCATTAATTTTTCTTCTATATTACACAGTAGGTACAGGTTTACTACTCAGAAAAGAGAAGCCTAGCCTACCAAGGCGCTAAGCATTCGCGGAGAGATAATACTACTGAAATCATTTGTTTAAGATGTTCCACAGCAAGACTAGAGTGAATTACACGGGTTGAAGTCTTCTAAAAGCTGAGATTCCCTCCCCTCCTCTTCTTTATTCAAGAGTCAGCCTTTTTGGAGGATTGTGCATAAACCCTCGTCTCTAACCCCCACTTGGGAGAAGTGAAAAAAATAAGAAAATTCACGACTTAAGTTCTGTCCCCACGACTTTCCTCTCTGGCGGCCTTATTCCTGTTCTGGTGGTGCTGCTTCGGCAGGACCATCCCACTCTGGCGGGGTGATGGAACCCAATCAAGTCAAATTCTTGCGATTTGTTTTAATATCATGATTAACGGTCGTATAATTTCGATTATTTGGAAGTTTTTTGTAACCAATTAACCATTCAAGTTAAATTACCACAACTATCTATAATAATGCTATTTCTTTTGCTTTGGTGTACAATATTACTTGATGGTAACAGCTAATTATTAGTTGCTTTTAATTTTTACAGCTTTTTAAAAAGTCAAAATTTGATATTACTTAAACTTTTTGCATTTTTTAAAATTCAACTAAGAACGGCCAATTAAACTCAATCAATTAAAAGATAAAAGAAAAAACCTATTGATGATGGATCATCCACATTTTATCTAATAAAGTATTTAAAATTTTATTTTAATTTTGAGTTTAAAAGAAACTAATTTAAAAATATAACCGAAAAGGCTAAAGCAAGAAACAATTTTTTAATTCTAAATTAATTGGAACTCTAAAAAAATAAAGCATACTAAAAAGAAAAGAAATAACTAATCTGCACATATTAACCCGTTAGTAATTTTTTAATTAATCTGCACATATTAACCCCTATTTTTTTAAAAAAAATAAAATTACTAGCGTGCACATTAACTGCCCACATCCCATTTGACCCACGAAATTCTAACCGCCTAGGATTTTTTTAAATTTTTTAAATTAGTTACAGTTTTCAGAGAATTTGTAAATCTATATTTAATTTAACTTATCAAATAGAGATTTCTTGCTACCTGAAAACTAATTTTTCAGTTTCAACAACTATCCTACTTCTTATCTGAGATCTCCATTTCTACCACAAAAATATTGCTCTATTTTAGTTGATTATAGAAGACTTGTCAACTATTATGCATTTATGTTGTACAATCTATAATCACTTTGGTATCTTTGAGATACAGTGAGTGGGTGTTGATATTTATAATTTTTGAATAACTTGATTTTGATTAGTGATAAAAAAGCTACATGTCTAACATAAATTTATTTGATTGCTTTAATTATTAGGCTATAAATAATGTAATTCAGCCTACATATACATACTTTATATTAATATTGTTGGATTTTTTGATTCAAATATAATCATTTATATTAAGATATATATGTATTTGGACTTGATCTATATATAAAGTAATTATAAGAAATTTTCAATGGCTACCAATTTCAAAATCTATTGATGTTGCGTAATTATGACATTTAATTTTTTAAAACTAGAACCTGCAGATGAACATTCCAAAAACTAATTGGCCATCTAACAATTTCATGATTGATTTATGCCAACTCTTTCTCTTTTATTTTTTTGAGAACAGGGAAGGAAGAACAAAAATTACTTTGGCCAATTGCTCTATTCCTGTCCTCTCGACTTCTGTGTTTGTCTTTTATGTTGACAAATTATATAACGTCCAAGTTGTGAATTTCTTATATAATAAACTATTATGGTTATCAATATGTGATTAATTTTCTCTTGTTTTATCTAACCTTCTATCTTATTATAATATCAAAGAAAGACATATCAATTACTAATTGCACTTAATACTAAAAAATAATAGTATATTTGTAATTATCATCAAAAATAATTTATCCATTATTAAATAAAAAAGTACTGAGAAATTATTTAGTTTATGCTTTAGAATTTCTACATTGATAAGAAGTAACAATTTTATTTTATTTTATTAAAAAATAGAATTATTGAAAATTGTAAATTAAAAAAAAGGCGAATGTTAACATAAACTCACAAAGGATTTTTCTGTTTATTTAAAATTATAATTTATAATAATCTATTACATTGAAGAATAGGCAAATAATAACCCAGGTGATGAAGCTTAGCCTACCGGTTCAGTTGCTGGTTCTTCTTCTTCGGTGGCTATGCGCCCTATGGGGCAGAGTACTCCTGCACCAACAGGCCGTGGTAGAGGACGTGGTGGAACTTCTAGTGCTAGCGGTCCTTCTACTCATATCTATGCCTTATCTAGCAGATAAGATCAGGAAGCGTCACCAAATGTGGTTACATATTTATTATCAATCTTCTCCCGAGATATATATGCATTGATAGACCCAGGCTCCACTTTATCATATATATCTCCCTTTGTTGCTAGTAGAGTCATAATAGAACCCGAATTAATAAACCCGTTTTAGGTAGCTACACCGATAGGAGATTCTATTATAGTAGAGCAAGTATACAAAAATTACTCAGTGGGTATATGTGGTTGTCATACCTTGGATGATTTGCTGTAGTTAGAGATGACGAAGTTTGACATTATCATTGGTATGGATTGGTTAGCTTCTTGTTATGCTAACGTTGATTGTAGAAATAAAGTAGTTTGGTTTTAGCTCCCAAATGAGCCAATTATTGAATGGTTGGGGAATATGGCATCGCCGAGCGGTAAATTTATTTCATACCTCAAGGAAAAGAAGATGGTTAGAAAAGGGTATATTTATCATCTGGTTCGTGTGCATAACCTGGAAACAGGGGTACAGACTTTTCAGTAAGTGCCATTAGTCAATGAATATCCAGATGTATTCCCAGATGAACTCCCAGGTCTTCCTCCTGAATGAGAGATAAAGTTTACTGTAGATGTGTTACCAGATACTCAGCCCATATCTATCCCTCCTTATAGGATGGCACCTGCAGAATTGAAGGAATTAAAGGAACAGCTGAAGGACTTGTTAGAAAAGGGCTGCATTAGGCCCAATACATCACCTTGGGGAGTATCGATATTATTTGTGAGAAAGAAAGATGGGTCGCTGCGAATGTGTATTGATTATAGGCAGCTGAATAAGGTAACAATAAAGAATAGATATCCCCTCCCCAGGATTGATGACTTGTTTGACCAGTTACAGGGTGCTAAGTATTTTTTGAAGATAGACCTGCGGTCAGGCTATCATCAGGTACGGGTAAGAGAAGTAGATATTCCAAAGATTGCGTTTAGAACCGATACGGGTATTATGAGTTTAAAGTAATATCTTTTGGACTGACTAATGCTCTAGCAGTGTTTATGGATCTAATGAACCGAGTGTTCAAACCATTTCTAGACTTATTCGTAATTTTATTTATTGATGATATTCTAGTCTATTCAAGATTGGAAGAGGAACACGCGGATCATTTGCGGATGGTACTTAGGGTGCTCCAGCACCAGAAGTTGTACACTAAGTTCTCTAAATGTTAATTTTGGTTTACCTCAGTAGCATTCTTGGGGCATGTTATTGGAATAGATGGCGTTCAGGTAGATACATAGAAGATTGAGGCCGTAAGGGCTTTGCCGAGACCTATAACACCTACGGAGATACGTAGTTTTCTAGGGCTAGCAGGGTATTATAGAAGGTTTGTGGAGAACTTTGCTTCAATTTCCGCACCTTTAACAAGGCTAACTCAGAAGGTGGATAACTTCCAGTGGACCAATGCTTGTGAACGAAGATTTCAGTTGCTGAAAGATAAGTTGACTACGACCCCAGTTCTAACTTTTCCTGAAGGACGAGATGGCTATGTAATTTATTGTAATGCTTTCGGTATTGGGCTAGGTTGTGTACTGATGCAACATGATAGAGTCATAGCCTATGCCTCCCGACAGCTCAGAAAGCACGAACAAAATTATCCAACTCATGATCTGGAGTTAGCAGTAGTGATTCATACTTTAAAAATATGGAGGCACTACCTATATGGCGTACATGTTGATATCTATAAGGATCACAAAAGCCTCCAATATATTTTTAAGCAGAAAGAGCTAAATTTATGGCAGAGAAGGTGGCCAGAGTTGCTAAAAGATTATGATGTGGACATTCTATACCACCCAGGGAAATCAAATATTGTAGAAGATGCACTCAGTCATAAATCAATGGGTAGCTTGGCAGAGGTACCACCAGAACGGAAAGAAATAGTCTGCGAGATTGGCCAGTTAGCTAGCCTTGGAGTCTATCTAGCTGATTCAGATGCTGGTGGAGTTTCGTTTTGAGGAGTTGTTGAATCCTCTATCATAAAAGAAGTAAAACAACGCTAGTACAAGGACCCTATTCTAGCATAGTATAGGGATGCAACTTTTCAAAAGGAAAAGACTCTATTCGAGATCACGCCTGATGCAGTGCTACGATATAAAGGCAGAATCTGTGTGCCTAAGATTGAAGGGCTATGACAGCAGGTGATGGGAGAGGCACACTATGACCGTTATTCTGTTCATCCAGGGTAAACCAAGATGTATCACGACCTCAAATGTTTATACTGGTGGGATGGCATGAAGAAGGACATAGCAGAGTTCATAGCCCAGTGCTCAAATTATCAACAGATTAAGAGTGACCATCAGAAGCCTGGTGGACTATTACAAGAGATAAAAATCCCAATTTGAAAATAGGAAGCGATTAATATGGATTTTATTACAGGCTTACCTCGCACTCTATGGAAGTATGATTCCATATGGATTATTATAGATAGGCTGACAAAATCAGCCCATTTCCTTCCAGTTAGGACTACATATTTGGCTGAGGACTATGCAAAGTTGTATATCAAGAAAATAATAAGACTTTACGGGGTTCCCACATATATTATATCAGACAGAGGATCTTAATTTATAGCTAACTTCTGGAGGTCATTTCAGAAGGGATTGGGGACACAAATAAGTCTTAGTACAACATTTCACCCTCATACTGACGGACAGGCCGAGCATACTATTCAAACGCTAGAAGAAATGTTGCCAGCCTGTATAATTCACTTTAGAGGCAGCTGGGATGATCATTTACCACTTATTGAGTTTGCTTATAATAATAGCTATCATTCTAGCGTTGTATGAGGCTTTGTATGGCAGGAAGTGTAGATCACCTATTGGGTGGTTTGATATTGGTGAAACAAAACTAATAGGTCCAGACCTGATTTAGCAGATTATGGATAAAGTCAAACAGATTCAGGAGAGGTTATTGGCAGCCCAAAGTCGACAGAAATCATATGCAGATAATCGACGTCGACCTTTGGAGTTTCAGGTTGATGATTGGGTGTTCTTGAAGGTGTCACCCATGAAGGGGGTAGTGAGGTTCGGCAAGAAAGGGAGGATTCGCCCAAGATACATTGGTCTTTATCAAATCATCCGTAGAATAGGCAAAGTTGCCTATGAATTGAACTTACCATCGGATCTGGAGACACTACACCCAGTCTTTCATATATCGATGCTTCACAAGTATATTGGTAATCCTTCTAGAGTATTCCCCGTAGATGATGTCCAGGTGAAAGAGGAACTCTCGTATGAGGAACACCCTATAGCCATACTTGATCGCTAGGTCAGAAGGTTGCGCACCAAGGATGTGGCCTCCATCAAAGTATTGTGGTAGAAAAATAATAGAGAAGAGATGACCTGGGAAGCCGAGGAAGAGATGAAGAATAAATATCCATACTTGTTCCCCATGTCTACAAGTAATCTCTAAACTCCTAAATCAATTATATTAGTTAATAAGAGACTTATGTATGACAACTATTACAAAGATTTCCCAAAATCCTTTAAAGACTTTATGAGACTAGTTAACGTTCGAGGACAAATGTTCTAAAGGGGGGAAGGATGTTATACCCCACACTTTTGTACATTGGAACATGCTTTTTTTTTCTCTAAGATTTCCATGTGATCTATGTTATCTACGAAGTTCTATGTTCGATGGTTGAAAATAGGTTTGGAAGGATTGGAGAGGAGTTGGAGGCCAAGTAGTGAGTCATGGTAATTGACCTACTTGCGTAAGCTACCGACTTGGATGTCTTGTATAATTAAGCTACTCGAGTACATGTCGAGCTTAACTAGCAAGGACTACATATGTTCTTAAAGTGAGAAAAGATTACGAACCTACGAAATAGAGAAGAGGACACGTAGCAGCATTAGTAGGTGACACATGGCAGCAGGCGATGCACCTACTTGGACCAAGTCGGTGACGCCTCTGCTTTGGGTGGACCCCACCTTATCACGTGGTATCCTTGGAGTGGCCACATGGATGCAGTGGCCCAATAGGGGCTGGACACGTTTCACCTTCTAAGGATATATATATATATATATATATATATATGTATAAGATGACTAATTCTTCATTTCCTATCTTAAACTTAGAAAAAAAAAAGAAGAGATACCCTAGAGACTAGAGAGAGTAGCGACGACCAAGAGAGAAAAAGGTAAGCCCTCTGATTTTGCTCCGTGAATTAATTATCTAAGGTATCCCTCAGTTAAATAAAGGTGTTTAACAACATACATTAATTATTTGGGGCAGCAAGATAGGGCAGCGAGTAGCCACCAAAGTTCAGCTGCGTCAAGAAGCTTCCGAAGTTAATTTTCGGCAAAGTAAGGTTCCTCCTTTTGAATTGGAGTTAATGATGTTGTTACAGAGTAGATTACTGGTGTTAAATGATGATTAGAAGTAAGAAAATTTCATAATTATGATTGATGTTGTAAACGAAAGGAATTGATGTCGTTCTAGTTGGGCTAAAGTTGAATAGTGTTGTTATGGTTGTGGTGTTGTATTTAGAAGCGGGTTATCTATGTTGCAGGGATGGAACATTTTTAAATATGGCTATATATGTTTCTGGTTGCAGCCGCGTAAGACTCCATTTTGGTGTGGTTAATATTTTGCAACATAAAGATTGAAAACCCTATTTTAGGATCGTGGTTTTGGGTGAGTTGTTTGGAGCTTATATTGCGTAAATGTTGAAGTGATTTACTTATACATAGTTGCTGGTTGTTGTTGTTGATATGGATGTACTAATCAGAGGTGTAATTGGAAATTCAGATAGGGCAAGTTATAAAGAAGATGCTTGTTATATCCCGTACTTCTATACCTTGAGACGTGTTCATAAGCTTCTTGAATATCGCCATGTGATCCCTATTATCTATCACGTTACCAAATAACTCTAAGGAAGGGAGGATGTGATGTCCCGTGAGAGTAAAGGTTGGAAATAGAGTTATAGGTATTTGAAAGGAGTTGGAGGCCAACTAACAAATCGTGGAACTCGACTTGCTTGCGTAAGCTACTAACTTATAAGTCCTACACACTTAAGCTACTTGAGTATACGTCGAGCTTAAGTAGCAAGGAGTGCATAGACTCTTAAAATGAGACAAGATGACGAACCTACAAAAGGAAGCAAAAATTAGTTTCCGAACATACGAAAGTGAAGCAAGTAGGTGACAAGAAAGTAGGTGACAAGCAAGCTGGTGACAAGCAAGCAGGTGACTCACCTACTTGGGATGGGCCCCACGCTGCCACATGGCAGCTTTGGATTGGAAGCTTGGATAGGATACTGCCACGTGTCACCCCTAGGGGGCTGTCACGTGTCACCTCTTAAGAAGGTGTATATATACATGTTGGCTGACTCTTAATTCATTTTCCATCCAAAAACATAAGCCAAAAATAGAGAGAAAACGTGAAAGAAGAGAAGGAGGCAGCCATGGCTTGAAAGAGTTCAAGGTAAGTTTTTTAATATTTTCCTCCGTGAATTAATTATCTGCGGTGTTCCTCAAGCATGTGAAGATATATATATATATATATATGTATGTGTTATGTGATGTATAAATTCAGTTTCTATCCAAAAATATCAGCCAAGGAGAGGAAAAAACGTGAGGAAGATAAGAGAGGCAGTTTTGGAGAAACTAAGGTAAGTTCTCTAATTTTTCTCTGCGAATTAATTATCTATGATGTTCCTCAACCCCGTGGGGTGTATATATGTATCTTACGATGTCTACAGAATTAATTCTTCAGCTTGGAACTTGAGAGAAAGTTGAAAGAACAAAGAGGAAAAACGTTAAAAACTAGTTAACAAACCCATTTTTGGAAGGGACAGTTGTTAGTAATATTGGTATAAAGTCTTGTGTACAGATTTGTTTCGAAGGATTCAATATGTTTTGGAAAGATATTAATTTGAAATTCGGATAGGGCACTTTATAAGGAAGGTGCTGCCCAATTTTCATTAACGCCTTAACTAATTAAAGAACTAGTCGAGGAGACGAATAAGGAAATAGGTTCCATGAATGCTAAGGTGCAACTGAGGGCATTGAAAAGTTAAGGTTGTTGATACTCGCATTTCTTCCATGTTAAATAGGGTCAGAGGACGATGACGTGAACGTGATTAAGAGAAGTTCATACGAGGTATGTGAAGCTTTCTTTTGGTATGTTTTTGGCATAAGTATGTAAAGCTATTCTTCTCTTTTTTAGCATGTCTTAGACGTAAGTAATGAATGATATGTATATGAGCTTGGGGTAATTCCATTCATAAATTCCAAGCATGAGCCATGAGTTTCCTTAAATTCGTGATATTAGAACTGCTGTAGTAATTGAGTTGTTGCCTTTTAGGGCTTCTATATGAAGAAAGGTGGTATGTGTAAAGCCTATCTCTTCTTCCCTTTGGAATGTCTTAAATGTAAGTGAATTAGGGTATAATATGAGTGTAAAGGCAGTTCCAATTGTAAGTCCTGAGTATATCTTATGACTTGAGCTCACTCCTATATATATATGGATCGGGCCAGACGTACCTCAACACATTTTGCTATGTAAGGATCGGGTCATACGTTCCACGATAGATTATGCATTATACGGATCAGGCCACCGTACCTCGACATTATTATGCATTATACGGATCGGGCCATCGTACCTCGGCATCATTATGTGATATATGGATCGGGCCATCGTACCTCGGCATTATTATGCATTATACGGATCGGGCCATCGTACCTCGGCATGTGCTTGCTATATACATGAATCGGGTTGTACGTCCCACAGTGCTAATAATATGCATATGCCTATCATGATAGATGATGTGTTTGTAACACCGAGTCCTCGAGCGGGCTGGATACGGTACGTGATAATAGTATACAGGACTTTATTTTGTTAGGTACAGGTACAGTACCCTATTAAATGTTATACTTGGTTTCCTGCATCCCTGTTTCAGTTGTTATCTCAGTTACGTTTTACTTATATACTCAATACATGTATCGTACTGACCCCCCTTTCTTCAGGGGGCTGCATTTTATGCCCGCAGGTATAGACATTTATTTTAGAGATCTGCCAGCTCAGTATTTCCACTCACCTATGATTGGAGATGCTCCACTATTCCGAAGCCTAGTTGTTTTTGTACTGGTACTCCGGTGTATATATGTATTTGTTTATTCAGGGGTACGACGGGGGCCCTGTCCTGCCATATGTTATCGTACTATTCTTAGAGGTCTGTAGACATATATGTATGGGTTGTTCATGAGTTTATTTCGGGTGTGCCTATACGACACGTTGTAAATGTTTTTACGTTATGGCAGCCTTTTCGTCTTGCATTCTCTTCTATGATATGATATGAATGAAGGAGGCTACATGAACATGGAAATTTTTTAACCCATTTAGGTCTTTGGGGGTTTTTATCACATTACCCATAGTTCAATTTGGTTATATTTGGAAGTTACGTATAAAGGGATCCAGGTCAGACCCCAATCGCAGCCCATGGGGTTGGGTCGTGACAATGCTGCCCAATTTCCGTTAACTTCTTAACTAGTTAGGATACTAGCCGAGAAGTGTATTTCTATAGCTACTTAGTTATAGCTTTGTAAGATGGAAAGTTGAGAGTTATTCATGTTAGCATTACTTTCATGTTAAATAGGTTCAGAGGGCGATGAGGCGAGCGTGGTTAAGATTAATCCATAAGGGCTATGTAAAGCTATCTTCTATTTTCTTGGCATGTCTTAGCTATAAGTGGTTGGTCTATGTAATGTGGGGATAATTTCATTTATAAAACTCCGAGTATGGTTCATAAATCTTATTCAGTTCTTGATGATAGAACTCCTGCGATAGTTGCGTTATTGCCTTGTAAGTCTTCTACATGATGAAAAGTAGTATACGTGAAGC
The DNA here is from genome assembly GCF_947179165.1 of Solanum dulcamara. Lineage (NCBI taxonomy): Eukaryota > Viridiplantae > Streptophyta > Magnoliopsida > Solanales > Solanaceae > Solanum > Solanum dulcamara. Next base: position 43,072,919 of record NC_077245.1, read on the forward strand.
CTATCTCTTCCTTCTTTTGAAATGGCTTAATGTAAGTGAAATAATGTATGATACAAGTTGAAAGGTAATTCCATTTATAGGTTCCGGGTATAACTCATGACTTGTACTCACTTTTGAATGTTAAGGGTCTTAAAGTAGTTGAAATACTACCCTCGAGCCTTCTATAGGTTGAGTGGTAACTGGATACATAAGCTTCTATTCCTAAAGGCTCTATGATAATAAATGTCTCTGATTGCTTAAGTTGTGTGGCATTGTCTTGATGCACGTCTTTGATGCCTGAGGCTCCATTTGATATGGTTTTTAGTGATCTTAAAGGGTACTTAAGATAATTACTACCCTGATCTTCAAGTGACGGTTCACTTGACTATTTCATAGTCTCAGATGATGATTTAACTTGCAAATGGTTATTCACTACTCTGCTCGTACATACTATTAATATATTTTTCACCGAGTTTCATAATAGGCCGGCTATGATATATATGTATATGGATCGGGCCGAACGTTCCTTGGCATATTTTACTATGTAGGGATCGGACCGAACGTTCCTCGGCATATTTTACTATTTAGGGATTGGGCCAAACTTTCCTCAACATATTTTACTCTATAAGGATTGGGCCATACGTTCCTCAGCACTATTATATGATGTAAGGATTAGGCCATACGTTCCTCAGCACTAACCTGTTGTATATATGGATCGGGCAATACGTTCCACAGCGCTAATGGTATACATATGCCTATGATGATAGAGTGATATACTGGTAACACCGAGTCCTCGAGCTGGTCGGGTACGGTATGTGACGATGGTATACACGTCTCCCTTTATGATGTTTATACTTTACATACTCAGTACATATGTCATATTTACCCTCTTTTTTTGGGGGGGGGTCTGCGTTTCATGCCCGCAGGTACAGACACACATTTTGGGGATCCGCCAGCTTAGGATTCCACTCGGCAAGTTGGGAGAATCTCCATTATATCAGAGCCAAGCTTTTGGTACTGAACCCTCTATGTATATATTTGTTTATTCAGGGGTACGACGGGGCCCTGTCCCGCCATATGTTACTATTATTACTCTTAGAGGTCTGTAGACATGTGTATGGGTTATGTATATATGTGTGTTCAATTGTGTCTATATGACTTGTGTTTTGGGACGTTCCCTTTGTCGTGGCAGCCTTATCGGCTCGCGTGTGTGTTTATAATGGGATAACCCCACATGCTACGATAGCCTCATCGGCTTAAGTGTTATGTTGCCTGTTGATAAGTTGCGACCTCCTCAGGAGACAGGTGGTGCCAATATGTGAACATACGATAGGCTTACTTATAGTTAATAGGGATATATACGAATATCCAGCTTGGACATCCGTCATGGCCTACGGAGTTGGATCGTGATAAAAATTACTATTATAAAATAGAACCCATATCAAGAACAAAGTATTGAAAAAGTGAAAGTGATAGAAAGATGAAAGTTACCATTCTAAAAAAAGTGATAAAGAGATGATGGAAATAACAGAGACTTCTATGTAAGAAATTCACGGGGTGATCTACTTTACATAAAAAAAGCAGAGATGAAGTATACTGCTAATATATAGGATAAGGCAATACTTGAGACTTGTAGACACTATAGCTGGAGTTAGACTACTAATATATAGGCAGGAGTTAAGGCAATATTAGTCTTATAGACACTGTAACTAGCAAAATATAGGAATTTGATTTTATAGACAAAATCAATGCTCCTAAAAAATATGATGGAAGGGCTATGAAATAAAACGTGGAGCATTGCAGGAGATTTATAATTTTGTAGTATCTAGACAACCATAGATATACCGCATTCTGAGGAAAGAAAATAAATTACTAGACATGCTAACTAACCAGGCTTTAGATGAAGCGGAAAATATAAACAATGGGTTTCAAGAAATAAAAACTAAAGGGAAAAAACTCATAAACATAGATAAATTACAATGTCCTTGTATCAGAATTATAACAGTCATAAGGTAATAAAGAGACATCAATTCAAAGAAATTAAGACACATACACATTTCAACGAGAAGAATGTAATAAAAAAAACGTCATACAATTCATCTACATACACAAATCAACCATCAAGCATTACTACCTTATTTCAGCTGAAACATCAAGAGAAGGAAATAATTCAAAAGAAATGAAAAGTAGAAATACAATAATTTTTTGGTTGGAAGGATAGAACTTATATTTTATCAAAGCAAAGATACATGGGAGCCATTAAATTTCCATTAGTCTTGTGTCTTTGACACTTTGTTAATAGATGAAGAACATACATTGATGAGGTTGTAGTAACAGTAGTATTCCTCAAAAGCTTTCCAACTAATGAAAATAATTTCATATAACATTGCAATAATTTCATCATAGAAAAAAAGTCAATCTACTAACCTGTTAACTGGTTCATCTACTGATCAATGGAAGATCATGGTGATGAAGATTGACCAAAGACTATACTTGCAAGTTGTTCATATTTTCTTTTGAGCTCATCCATGCGTTGACATTTATTCTCCAACTCATCCATGTATTTTTTAATAATTCATTTTCTTTTTCACTTGCATTCAACTTATCTAATAATGCAGCCTTTGAAGAGTTACCACATTTCAACTCCTTAGTTGTTATCTTCCCCCAAATCTAACCACATGACTCTTACGTTGAGGTCCAAAACACTTTTTGACGACCTCAATATTTGTAAGAGATCAATCAGATTGAATCAATTTCTAGATCTCAACCTATAAGACACAAGATAAATTAAAATAATAAAGTACATACAGAAAAATGATCTAAAATAAAATTTATCACTAAATATGCATATTTTCGACAAGCTTGTCATCCTTATTATTTTTACGTGTCTCAAAGAAGATAATATCCATGTTTGGTGGCTTACCATCTTTTCCTCACTTCACATATAAATAAACAGGGAAAAGAAATTAATTTAATAAACAATAGAATTTCTAAAGAGTTTCTAGATTTACTTACCAATTCATAAATATTCTCTCTAATAGGCTTACTATCTGTGCTAAGGCATATTCAACTTAGACCTATTGACTGAGTTTCTTGTACTTGTTTCCTATATTAACAAAACACCATAAAAATTATAGTCATACACTTAAAATAATATGTTAAAAAATAATATCTATGAGTTCATACCTTAAACTTCATCACTTAAGAAATGCTCTTTAACCAGCCATTCCCAATCACCCTAGTCTACTTTTTTTGGCAATTTTTTTAGAGCATCTCAAAATGACTTAGACTTCATATTCTTGTGCAGTGATCCTCTTCAATTATTTCACAAATTTCTCATATGTTACAAGACATGTTCTTTTTGACAATTCATGTCGTCACTGATAAATTTATTCTACAATATTTCAGAAGTATCATTTTTATGTTGTTAAGAAGAGTGGAATACTAGGTTCAAGAAGGTTTTATTTATAAACATTAACAATGTTAAAGTATGACATATATTTAGGGCCAACTGATCTGGTCCATTGAGCCTAAACAAGCTTGTGGATTTTCAAAGTAAAGCAATAGAAAGAGGACATTTCATCTTGTGCATACCACATTTGACTTGAAAAAAATATAGGATCTTTCAACATCAAAGAAAAGTAACTAAAAAACTAACTAGACAAATTATCTCGAAGATGTATTATAGGGGGTATATGGAGAGCAAACTAGCACAAAGACTTGAGCACCTAAGCTTCTATCCATAGAGTAATGAATTTTTTTTCTTTTGGCATCATAGGCTAGTCAATAATAGAAAGTTTTGTGGTCTAAAAACTGGTAGTTGGTATGTTGTAATGACATTGTGTATTCTAGTTTTTTTGATACTCGTACATAACTCTTATGTTTAGAACAAAATAGTCCATATATCATCATTTTTAGCTTAAAAAATTAAAGAAAGTAATGTTGTAAATTCTTACCATAACAACATTCCACATGTGTTCTAGCTTATCTTTTTCGATGTCCATCTATGACTATACCCGCAATGGTACATATTACGATCACGAACTAAAATTTCCAAGTGTCTCACAAATGATGTATGCTTATTTCCAGCAACTTGATTCTGGTAAAAAGTGACTCTCAACTTTTTGCCAGGTTTGAGTCGTCCAACATTTTTACAAATGTTCTTTCTTCTATTTTTTGTCTCTTCAGATCACGAGGACCTGCTATTTAATACAAGTCAAATATAAAATATAATTTTATTACATTGACAACAAAAAAAGGCAATGCGATATAATAAATACTTATTTTATTTTTCTAGATATCTTACATGATTTCAACTTCTGGAGAGAGGGGACCATCATCCTCAATTGGATCAAAATCAGAAGGTACAACAATATTATTTAGTTCTAGATCTTTTTGATAAGTTGATGTTTCAAAATTTTTATTTTGACTAATTGGAGTTGTTTGTTCATCCATTACTCTCTTAAAGCTCATAGATTTTAAGCTTTTCCCTCATCCCCTTGCTAAGGTACTAGGTGGAATGCATGCTTGCATGCTAGCCTTGAAAGTTATTCCCATTTGAGAGTTCTGAAACTTTGTGAGATTCATTTCAACCTAACACAAAAGCAGAGTAATTGTAAGTTCACCCAACAAGAGAAAAATCATTCAACAAGTCTTTAATGCATTTTTTGTTAAACTATCAGGAGATAGTGTGTGTTGTATTCCTACAAAAAATTACAAAGAGGGGGACTTTTCCTGACGTTAGAAAATAATGCTTGACTTTTAAATCAATTTAGTCAAAACGTCAAAAAAGAGAGTAGGATTTATTAACGAAGTTTCCTATTCTACATAAAAAATAAAAAACTTAACTAACAAAAAGAGTAACATTATCATAACATATCTTGAGACTATGGAGTTGACACTTATCCAATTGATAAGCTCCCCTGATATTTTTGTATAAGGAATAAAAGAAGTCAAAATGTAGCCCAATGTCTTAACTTGAAGCTAGCTGAGCCAAGTCATCTGCCACCTTATTTGTATCTTTGTAGCAATTCTTGATATTAACATTCATCAAGCTTAAATTGTTCAGAATCTTATCTATTCTCTCCTCTTTAATCTCAGGTTGTTGGTGGTATTATTTTGAAGCATGATAGTCACAATTTGAGAGTCTAGTTCTAGGTCAGGCTTAGTGTGTCCAAGTGTTTTACACATATCCACCCTATAGCTGACTGCAATTGTCTCAACCATATTATCACTATTGCATTTCACTAGAACAACAAATGTCAGAATGAGATCACCTTCTTCATTATCCAGAATACCTCCTATTCCTGCCTTCCCAAAGTCATATACGTAGCTTCCATTAGTGTTAAGTTTCACCCTATTAGACATAGGTTTCTCCCTGCTTACTATTTTGCATATAAGATTGGTCTCAATTTCTCTATTAGCTCACATTATAAGTGACAAGGTAGTACTTAACAACAACCATATTCGTTTTTTTATGAAGGTAAAGTTGTAATGGCAACCACCAAAAAGATGTACATCAATGACTAAAAAATTGAAAGTTGCTACTAAACTACAAAGAAATAAAAAAATTCTAAAATCTGTCCAACATCATCTATATCCTCCTCTTTACACCAACAAAAAAATGTTCTCATATAGTACCATTTAATTGTTAAGAAATTAAAATTTCTCTAGAAATTCCTAGATTGTAGATATTTTTGTAGTAGGCAAGTTATTTGAATTAAAATGAGTGGTGGTTAGTGAGCCACATATGTACATAGTGTGAGATATTTTTCTTGTTATGTGGTTGGAATTCGCATACTTTATATATATAAGGAGCTTATGAAATGAAACATCTAGAATAAAATATAGAACGAAAAAGAAAACTTCAACTTTTTCCATTTTCATCTACATCTTCAGATTTCTATAGCAATTTACAGCTGCAATTTCCTACTATTTACATCTCATAGCCTTGAAGTGCTCCTTCCTTTTCTTTCTGACATGGTATCAGAGACCATTTCCTAAGGGATCTAAATCAAATCTAGTTGTTTGACTCATCTAATTTCTATTTTTTTCTTGGATTTATTTGCTGGAAAAATTCTTGGCACCTGAAAATCAACCAACGACATATCCTCCGATTTTTACAGGGAATAAGTATCATAGTTGGCCCATCAAGATGAAGACTTATCTAAAGGCTCTCAACTTATGGGAAGTTGTTGACAGCAGAGAACCTGTTGTCCAACCATTGAGAGCTAATGCAACTTAAGAAGTATGATGAGTTGATTACTAGATCTCCAAGAGATCTCACCTGCATTTATTCAAGTCTTACAGATGTGATGTTTACAAAAATTATGGCATGTAAATATCATGATCCAATCCACCAGGCCATGTGACCACCTACTTTAACACCTAAATAGTAGAATCCTTACAGAAATAACATGCATACATTTAATAATTATTAAATACCAGCCTAAAAATCAGGAATACACCATAATTGAATTTTTAAAACTCTAAGATTTATTACTAGAAATATACTAACACCTCCAAGGATACTAGTCTAAACAAGTACAAGAGCTTTTAAAGATATAGAGTATAAATAAAGTATTGACATATAGTAGAAGCTATTAGAGAATCATCTTCGTCTTCACATAAGAAACATCACTGACCCTGCAACTAGACTATGCCAAGTGGCATAACAAGAGTAGTATCGGTAAAAACAATACATACTGGTAGACATCATCGGTCAATCCGATATCCACCGCATAATATAAAGAAATCAATAAGAAGAAAATATGCTCTTAACAAAATACACCACCATACCTTTATGCACAACTCTTACCATTCCCAATAACCTCATTAAACTAGTTCAAGACTAACTCTCATTCCTTCTAGTTGGTCCACTGCCAACTCTAATACAAATCAAGACCTAGTCCTTCTATCACATTGAGGTGTTTCCAAACTACGGGCCACTACTAACTCTGTCTAACAAGTCTACTACCTTTAGCTTTCACATCAACACCTTGGCCTAAAATAATTAACATCTCACTTGGAAGAAGTAAATATTTAAGGGACCTAAGCTCCTCTCTGGTCCATATTGGCCCACTCTGATGGGACCTAACCCATTGTGGTGGCCTCGCCACAGCAGGATTCCTCCCGCCAGAGCATCTTGGTCAGAGATAGTGATTCTGACTTCTCCCTCAATCCCCCTTTTTCACATGTACCAACAGAAAACTATAAATATCTAACTTTAAGTCATTAATCTTACTAAACCATACATCAACTGCTCTTCATTTTTTTACCAAGACCTCATACCTACGATACAGATGCATCTATCAACCATAACATAATCTGAACGGGCATATATATATAGAGACACATTACCAATTTATCATTTTAAGAGCAATATATAGTTTCACAGTGGAAATATCAAATACAACAATCAACATGATAACACTTGGAACTTCGGTCCTTTTATATCAATTATTACACAGGATATGCATGCGCAATTATAATTCAGTCAGTTTCTCTATCATCACATATATAGTCAAGATCAATTAAAAGATGATAGTCATACAATGGTTCTCTCATGGAATCCGTACCCAAACTGCTAGTATGTCGGCATGACACCCAATCCAATAGTTAGTATGTGTTGAAATATGTCACCCAATCTAATATATGTGTCAGAACGTGGCACCAGATTCAATATATGTATCAAAACGTGACACCTGATCCAATATATATATCGGAATATGACACTCGATCCAATATATGTATCGAAAAGTGACATCTGATCCAATATCACAACTACAACACAATCACAGTCCACAATGAATAGTTCATATACTTGCATAATCAAGTGACAGGTTAATTGTATGCAATTGTTCATAATTCATCATTTCATTAGTTTCATTCTACCTTTTCCTTCATTAACAATATTTCATCAAGCCTTTCTTATTCAAGGCATAACTTTAGGTAGAACAAGTTCAAGATTATGGATTTCATAGTCTTGGGATTGTAGACCAATCACATCACATATCAATCACACAACCACAATAATTAAATACACAGAAAACTTCACAATATTGCTTAATAACTATCATGCACTATTAAGAGTCTTTTTATGATATAGACTAAATTATAATCTACAGCCACATGTAATCAAATAGGTTCATGGAATGAGATTTATCAACACTAGTTCACATTCACCCTTTATTTCATGATACTCATCGCTCGAGTATTTCACAGGGAATAACAAACACATAATTATTTACATAAACACACCCCTCTATATACATCAATATCCATAACCCACAAGTCTCAAGATATTTTAATAAGCCAACAATTGTCTACATTTAATCCCATAAGGGTCATTGACCTTCTAAATAGTTTTCACCAAGGTTAATATTCAAAGATTGGATCTTTATCGCTAGTTACATAATAATCATGACCCACATCATACATTCCCACTCTAAACAATAATTGTCAACCATTTTACCATCCAAACTCTGTGACTGAAGGCCTAGGCATGAAATCTCCTGTCAATCTACATTATATTAAGCAACAACAAAAACAAAAACATACCCAGTGAAATCCCATTAAGTGGGGTCTAGGGAGGATAAAGTGTATGCAGAACTTACCACTACCTCTAGGAGGTAGAAAGGCTGTTTCTGAAAAACCCTCGGCTCAAGTGGCTCAAACCCAAGTTTAAAAAAATAAAAAAATAAAAAAAAATAAATAATTAAAGAAATCATGGCAGTTAATCAACAAAAAAATTGTAAAGTCTACAAGGAAGAAACAATAACAACCATAAAATAGTGTGATAATAGAAACACAATACATAACATAACACGCTAAACCTCTCCTAAACTTCACCCCCACTAGCCTTCTACTCTGATACGCATCCTTGACTCTTTTCTATTTAGGTTCATGTCCTTGGTAATATGGAGTTGCACCAAATCATGTCTAATCACCTCTCCCCAATATTTCTTCAACCTACCTCTACTCGTTCTATGATCCCCTGTAACTAGACTCTCGCACCTTTTCACTGGGGAGTCAACGCCCCTCCTTTGCACATGAATAAACTATATCAGCCTCTCTTCCCTTATCTGGTCTACCACAAAGGCCACTCCTGCCTTCTCCTGAGTAACCTCATTCCTAATTTTTTCGCTCCTAGTATGCCCACACATCTATTTTAAAATCCTCATCTCTGCAACATGCATCTTCTAAATATGAGAGTTTTTGACTGGCCAGCACTTCACCCCATATAACAAGGACAGTCTAACTACAACTATATAAAACTTTCCTTTAAGTTTGGGTGGAACCTTCTTATCACACAGGACTCCAGAAGCAAGCCTCCATTTTATATATCCATGCCACCCCAATGCGATGTGTGATATCACTGTCGATGTCCCTACTATTCTGAAGTACGGACCCAAGATACTTAAAATTTCTATCTTGGGGATAGGTTTTGTGGCAATCCTCACTTCCACATCCACTTTATTTACCACATCATCGAATTTGCACTCTAAATACTCTGTTTTGGTCCTGCTCAACTTTAACCTTGAGTAATAGAAATGGATTTATAACTATCCAATTGAAAAATCTAGCCTACCTGAGCGCCAAGCAATTATAGATGGATTATAGCACGATCCTTGACTCCCAAAGGAGAAACTATGGATACAGGCCTGAAATCCATGGGTTGTAGCCTTCCTTGTGCTAGAATTCCCTTCTTCCCTTCTCTCCAAGCCTACAACAGGCTTTTAGGGGTTTCTAGGGTAACTCTCATCTATTTTGGCACTTAGGGGAAGAATGATATAATAAAAAGATGCCCTTTTTAGCTTCTGGCCCATCAAATCTCGCTCTTCCAGCCTAAATCTCGCTCTGGTGGCCTAGCACGGACAATGCTCAGTAAAATGGACATAACTTTTTAATCTGAACTCCAAATAATGGAAACTTGGTGGCGTTGGATAGAAGACTCAAAGAAATTTAATTTGATAGGGTATGAACCACATAATTTATTATATACAGAGAGATATACTTATTTGAAATTGACCTTAATTTAAACTCAAGTCCAAAACTAAATAGGAAATGCACTTTCGACTTAACTTTGAGATAGAAGTATAGTACGACCTTAATTCATAGCTAATTCACTCGCATATCAAATAATTGGTCCTTGTCATATAATGAATGAGATTTGTATACCTTTACTGCAAATATTTTTACGATGAGTTTGGTCTATGGTGCGGTCCTGCAATAAGGATCTTAGAAAAACTTGGAAACTATTTTGTAGGGGTAGTCTCTAAAGTTTTACCACGGAACATCTTCACGGTTCGTGAAGATTACTACGGGTCATGAAATGTGGCCATGGTGTAGGTCTACAAATAGACCTGTATAGTGTCCACTATAAGGACTCACCACAGTTAATATATAGTTCCACGACCCATGGTGGGCGTCCATGGACTCTGCCTTAAGGAAATTCCTGAGGGTCCTAGGGAAAGGCTCACCACGAAGGGCTTCACGGCCCATGGTTCTCACCACGGTTCGTGGTCCTCTATTGTGATTCATCTCATGTAGTCTCATCTCTGAATATCTGCTATGGTGGCTCACCACTGCCCATTTTCCTTACCATAGTCCGTGATAGCTTTCGTGGTCGGCTTCAAGTGCTAGTTTATACAACTTCTCTAAAACTTTATCCTTGGTTCCTTGTTTTCAGACCTTTTACATTTTTGGTGTCTTATAGCCGATGCACATTAATTATAGGCAGTTGAACAAGGTGATAGTGAAGAACCGTTTCCCCATACCTAAGATTAATGACCTGTTCGACCAGCTTTAAGGTGTCGTGATATTTTCTAAGATCGATTTGAGATTCGGCTACCACCATTTGAGGATTAGGGTTGTGGACATCTCTAAAACCATATTTAGGACTCGTTACAGTTGACTTCGAGTATAACTTCAGGAAAACAACCTCAAAACAAAATTCTGATGGTTTCATCAGCTCCAAAATAGATAAATTAGGCTAGTAGCATGGCCGGATCGAGTACCGATGATATCAGTATGAGTTTAAGATTATTTAACGCTTTTGCCTTAGAAATTTAGCCCATAGTTGACTTGAGTCAACATTCTTGGAAAATGCGCTCGAATGAAATTCTGACAGCGCGGTTAGTTTTGAAATATCATGTTTGGTCTAGAATGACCTATCATTGGCTTCCAAGGTTTTCAGTCCAATTCTGAGGCCTGTTGTGGAATTTGGCTCAAAATAGCCCTTGGGTATAGGACCCACTTTCAGTTATAACGACCTTGCATACAAATTTTAACTGCACTATTGAGTCCAAAATGTCAAATTTGGCAGGATAGCATATCTCATTTGCACGTGCGGGATTCTGAATGAATTTTGAGCACTCCATCAGAGTATTTGAACTTGGTGAAAAACTTAGCTTTTAGCTGATATCTGGTGTAGTAAAATTACTCTCCATAATCGCGCACCCTTTGGCCACATTTGCGGAGGTCCATGAATTTGGTCTCTATGATCGTGGAGCCTTGGCCACATTTGCGGAGTCTTGAGTCTTTATCCTCAGCAATCACAAGCCTCTAGCCGCGTTCATGAAGGTCAAGTTTCTTGGCCTCCATGTTCATAGAGCACTGTAGTCGCGTTTGCGAAGGCCAGTGTCCAGGTCTTTTAATAAAGACCAAGGATGAATTTCAGAATATATTTTAAACTTGAAATATAGTTTTCTCTTTTGTTTTAAGCTCGTAGGTGATTCCAATGTCCAAATTAAAGAGAATTTTGTGAGAAATCTAGTGGTGAGCTCAGAGACTCGAGGGGAGGCTTAATGTGAGGTAAGAATTAGTATTTAGCTACTTCTGTAGTGATTTTCGGAGTGATTATTTGTTGAACTTTGGAGAGTTGTAACTTGACAATATATAACTCTATTTTTAGTGATTTTTAGGCTAGATTGTGGGGTTTTCTAAAAGAATCGTCATAGTATAATTTGTTTGGTTTGAGGGAGTTTCGTTCTTGAGTTATAGCTGACCAAAGAAGATTCCTTTTCCAAATTTTAGCTCGAGTTTTATGAATTTTAGTTGCATCCTCATTTCGTGTAGTTTTCCACCCGGAATTATGATATAATTTTTATTTGTGAGCTTGGGGTGATGTTTAGAACCCTATTTTGAGGTCAATTCTAAAATTTTGTATGCGGCCCCCATATTTCCCATTTTAGACCTTGAAACTGGTCTCTTTCTTAATTTGATAATTTTAGTTTCATAACGATTGTATTAACATTGTGACTCTATTATTGATAGCATGGCAGCATTTGGAGGCCGCTCTAAAGAGAAAAGCTTAGCTTTCGTGAGTTAGACCGCATGTGGTCAGCGTTCAGGTAGGCTATAGTTTTCCCTCGTAAGACTGAGCATGTTTAGGTAATTGTACATTGATTTGTATGATTTTGGAGGGGTTTAGGTGTTGAGCATGCTTAATTCCTAGAATTCATGTCCTAGGCCTTATTTCGAATAATTATTGGACTGTGTAAGCATGACTCTGGTAGTTGTTGGTTGTTTCTATCCTGCGATGGTTGTCCCTATGGTTGTTTGTTTGGAAGTATGTTTAGCCTTAGTCTAGTCTTAGACTAGTGTTGCATTAGACTTGCATGGTTTTGGCACCATAGGGACTTAGAGCTTCTTCAACATTATTTCGGATGGTTAGCTCCCTATAGATTGATATAGCAGACTTGAGTCTGATATTCTGAGCTTTATCTAGGCAGTAACTCAGCTTGTAACCTTACTTCTATAATGCCCTACTCTCCTATCGACCTTGTATTGTTCGATTCTCAAATTATTGGAAGTTTCTCAGTGATTCTGGTTATAATTTATTTGTGTTGGAGAGGTGCATTGATGACACTCGGTTTGGGGGTACTCCCTGTGAAACACGATTGGTCGCTTACTTGTTTTCAGCTCCTCAACTGCAGATACCCGGTCAATATTCGTGGTGTAGTTACTTGTGTCTAGGATTCCTAGCTACAAATACCTAGTTAAAGTCTACAGTTCATCTTACCCATGCTCGACCTTTATCTATAGTTACCCGATTAAAGTCCGTGGTCTAGCCTACTCATGCCAACTCATTAGCTACAGTTACCTGATTGCAGTCTGTAGTCTAGCTTGCACGTGGTTAAATTCCTGATCCCCTGATGAATCTTCGGTTAATTCTTTGTCTACTCTCTATTGTGGGTTGAGGTGTTAGAGTTTGGAGATAGTTCGGTTCAAGTCTGGGAAATGGTGATACTATTGAAATCATTTTTGTTTCGTTTAGTTTCTTTCATCTATTCTTGCATCTGTCGGGCTTGTGGGAATCCGTGCACGTAGTTGCTCTTTATTTGTACACGAGCATACCCATCGGGCTTATGGGAGCCTGGCGGATTTAGTTAGATTCTTTTTCTATTTTTTGCTAGTACGCTCATGTACATACCCGCATTTGTTTATTGTACTGTCTTTGGTTGTGATTACTTACTCGCATTTCAATTTACTTTTGCTTATCTTGAATAGTCGACCTATGATGCCTATTGGATACCTATTATTTTAGTACGCATACTACACTCTACATCTATTTTCGTGATGTAGGTTCGAGTACTAGCTATCGGCGTTGACTCAGTTCGACTGCGGTCGTGATCGGAGGCGAGGATGAGCACATAGCATCCTCGATTTACACATCTTGTTCTGTATTTATTTATTGTTTCTGTCTTTGGCTTTTTGAGATAGCTTTATTTTCGTGGTCCACTTTTGGGACTTATACTTTTTACTAGCATCTCTATATAGGTGACTATCAGGTTTTGGGAGGGATTCTTTTTGGTTTATATATATTTACTTGCATCCGCTTTTTCATGGATGATCCTATTATTTTCCTTACTGTTTTAGATTAAATTGTTGGTCTTCTACCCTGATATCACATTTCTCATATTTTGGGATATGAGTCAGCTTGCCTACTAGTTGGCCATATTAGACGCCATCATGTCCTATGAAATCGGGTCGTGACATTTTTCCACAGTGTCGCAGATATATAGTATCTCTTTGACTATTCTTCTTTCTATTGTTCAAGTCTTATCTAGGATCTCTTTTTCAAGACTATTTTGTTTCCCCTTTTCTACATATTGGTCATGTTCTTGTTGGCTTCTTTCTCCCATATCAACCTTCTAGTGCGAACCCTTTAACTTTTTTCTATTTGTTATTTTTCATATCCTCTTAACTCTTTATTGTTCTTTTGAAATAGAATAGGTTTAAACAAAACTATGTTCTCCATAATAAGAATCTTCTTGGCCTTCTTATTCTTTCTCTTATGTTTTTCACCCCTTTTACTATATGTGATATTCTCAATATCAGTACTAATTTGGTCTGTCTTCACAGCCATATAATCTTTATTAACATAAAAGTGTTCAACTTATTTACCATTATCCACCATATCTGGGACTATATCTGGATTCGTGTTTCCTTTCTCATTAGTAGTTGTCTCATTAGTATTGGTATCCTAAACATTTTCTCCATTTTCCTTTGTTGCATTCCTTTTATCCAAGACTCTACAATTCATGATATTATGCTCAACTTTCTATATTTATTAGAATAGGAAATATAGTAGTGTGGATTGGAATGAATTATAAACATCAAGTCTTGTTTAATGAGCCGCCCCATAACAAGCATTATCAATCCTTCAATAGGGTGAAAGTAACGTAATTGAGACCATACCAATATATAAAGTAATTTAGGCTTAATATATATCTCATTTTATAAATCACAATAATCGGATTAATAATTAAACTACAGCTAGTAAAAACTCCAACATAATTCCTTTTTGTAGTATATACTTAAACAATTAGGTCCACATAGAAATATACTTAAAATAGATATGACATGACTACATTACCTTTACAATGTAGAAATTATTGGCTAGCTTTATACATTATCCAACTATAATTAACTTGGGACTAAAACATTACAACAACAACAACCCAGTGAAATCCCACAACATGGGGTCTGGGGAGGGTAAAGTGTACGCAGACCTTACTCCTACCAATATAAAAAGGCTATTTCCGAAAGACCCTCGGCTCAGTATAGTCAAATTTATTTATAATAACGTAATTTGCTTAAATTTTTTTCGATTGTTATAACTAAATAGAGAACATATAATATTATATACATATAAAATTATTTCTCAAGAAAATTTGACTCTTATAATAAAATATCATTATAAAAGATGACAGTTATACAAATGTCTGACTATATTAACTTACTTCTTCACATGGCATTGGATCAATAAATCATTTGGGATCAACTAATTTCTAGGAGGCCAAGTTCTTATCAATAAATTTGAATGGCTATACATTCATGTTGAGTGTTTTTCCTAATTTTCATACCATAATTGGATTTTCTTTTTTTCTAAAAGAAAAATAAAAAGTTTGCATAATTGGCTAGTTCCTTTTTTTAGAAAAAAGTTTATGATTCTACAAATAAAGGTTCATTCTTTCTAACATGGTAGGATCTACAAATGTAATCCTAGGGACTTTGAGAGTTTTATTTAGGGGGAGAATTTATGATACACAAGTGTTAACGTGTACCTCTATCTATTTCAAGTAAATTGTATGAGGTTATTTCTCTAGATATTTTGTACTATATTTTAAATAGTAGATTGCTAATCTCCTCTTGTAGATATATGTCGGTTGATTGAACTATGTTAAATATTTGTGTCTCTTTTGGTATTTCGTGCTTGTCTTCTCACTTATGGTCTATCGTGATTTACTTTCTAACATCCACATGACTCTTGATTATTTTGGTCCTAACAATAGGCATCAGAGAGAGGTTGAAAATAGATGTTCATGTAACGACCCCTCCTATAATTGTGGGTGAACCATTGATGAAAGAATTTGGGCCAAAAACTTTTCTGGATAGTAACTTAAAAATTTTAAGCTAGTCCAATCTCAGACATAATCTGAGTAAGGTGAGGCCTAGGTCAATTCGAGAAAGGGTTGGGGTTAATATCTAAGCTTATATTGGATTTCTAGTACTAGTACTTTTTGGAACTGAATTCGGATAAGTAGAACTTTCGATATCAAACTCGGTGTGAAAGGGTTGTTTTAAAACGTTAAGGTTTAAGGGTGTGTTAAAAAATTGGAGATTGGGGGAAGAATTCTAAGTTTTTGTTTCCGTGCAAGCCACCATAGCATATAGGATCTCTCTATGGTGGGGCCGCTATAGAGTATTGGTGTTTCTATAATGGACCAGTCGCAAATTTAATAGAGAAAAGTCCGAAAATGCTCTTTATTCTGCAACTTCATTCTTGAGAGAAGAAAGGGTGACCTAGGGCTATTTTTTCTAGTTTTCCACCAATTCTTGTGGTAAACGTAAGTTAACTACTCCCCTAACTTTTGTTTAGATTCTTAGACCTTAGAATGTATTATGAAAACCACACCGGCGAGTTTTTGACTTGAATTAGTGGTAGAAAAAGCCCTAGTTTATTTGGGATGATCATGAATATATCCTGGGTTAGGATTTTAAGTAAAACCTAGGTATTTTTAGGCCATTGATTATTGTGGTTCATTATTTGTTTTCGACCAAGATCAATCCAAGATATTTAAAAAGGGAAAAGCTCATGTTCTTTAGATTTTTCAAAGCTTGATTTGAGGTAGATGCTGATTGTTGTTTTCCAGATGATATATGATTCGAAAAATGGCAAGAAATTAATATGATATAGTATATGTGGTTAATTGCATGCAATGCATGTGTTACTTGGGTGTACAAGTGTGTTTCCTATTCATTGTGGCCATAATTCTGATGTGTGGTTTATTTTTGGTTTTGGATACTACGTCGGTAATATTGATGTTGGATCGGGTACCACACTGGTACATATTATTACTAGATTGGGTGTCACACTGACACACACTATTAATAGATTGGGCACCATGCTGATATATATTGTTGTTTGAACGGGTGCCAAACCAGTACACTAATAATGGGAATGAGTACCCCACTGGTACACTATTAGTTATGTGTGGATTCCATGAAAGAAGTGTTGTGCTATGGTTTTTTCATGTGTATTGTGTATATCTATATAGAGGAAGGACCGGAAGTCTAGGCTACGTGTAAATAGTGATTTTATTACATATTATTTGTTTAACTAAGTTGAGCTTGCTTGTTCATATTTCATATCATGGAATTAGCCATATGATGCTACTAGTACATGATGATTTATGTGCTGATATTGTACTTGCTCTTTCTTTGTTGAGTATAGGGTATTTTCAGATGGCTGCTCAGAGACCTCAACTGTGAGACTTTCACTATCTGAATCCAGGGGTGAGCTATTTTGTCTAGGCTAATGTGGATTCCTTATAGTTCTTGTCCATCTTTTTGGATACATACATTTTTTATATGATTATGTTTTCTTGTTTAGGCTGTATTCCCTTATTTATAGACTTAATTAGAGTTTTTGTACAATGATTTTCAGGTTCTAGGGAGTTAATTTTGTGCATATTTTTGACAATGACTATGTTTATGGGGACTTAATCTTTAATTTTTCATGAACTGTTTTCTTGGCAAATTATATGATAAAATTGCTTCCTCAAATGAATGTGATAAGTTAGGTTTTGGGTTCGCAATTGATCCCATTAGAGGGTTAGTATGAGTACCAATCATAACAGGTTGGGTTCATGTAAAATTTAGTATTAGAGCCCTGGATTTGTTGATGTCATTATACTAAAACAATTCTAGTAGAATCTTGCGAAATGGTACAAAGACATCGATAAATTTCTTTGAGAATGTATAGGGCTTTAGAAAACTTCTTTTTTTTTCTTCCTTCATGCTATAACTTCATTTCAATTGGTATTTTGTGATCCAAATTGGTATCTAACTTCCTTCACTCATCTTTCTACACTTGGTTGACACATGATAAAATGGTGCCAGGGAAGTAGCTTCAGTGCCAGAGTCAGTATCATAAGGATGTCCTAGAGGCAAAGGTAGGAGAAAAGAGAAAGTAACAACAACCATTGGTGGAGTTCAGGTGGCAACTTAGCCTAGGCAAGCAGCGCTTTCCCTACACCAATAATGTTTAGAAAAAGATTGATATCGGGGTTGAGAAGAAGTTTGAGCTAAATATGGCAAATCAGCTGGGCCATAGGTCTTCCTCCCATGTTTTTTGAGATGGTTTAGCAAAAGTTTGAATATTTGAGTGATTTAGCAGGTACTAGAGCTACTCCCAATGTATCAACTCCTCATGCTCTAGATAATCAACAATTTTTCTATTACAGCCCCCAGGATAGAGAGAGCTTTGGGCAATGATGCATTCTTCTATCCTTTGTTAAGGCCTGTAATGAGTAGTATAGAACACGAGAAGCTGACTAGGTTCCTAAAATTAAAGCCTCCAGTATTTTAGGGTAGAGAAAGTGTGGATACATTAGAATTCATCTTGGATTGCTATGAGAGACTGGATAATCTTGGTATTGTGCAGTAACAAGAGGTTGAGTTCGTGATCTTCCAATTATAGGATGAAGCAAAAGTGGTGGAGAGACTATGTATAGTGTCGATCATTAGTCTTTTCTCGACTAACTTGTACTCGATTCCACACTTTAACTCTAGAGAAGCTCTAGAGAAGTATGTGCCTTGTACTTTGAAATATCACAAGAAGGATGAGTTCCTATCTATTTGGAGAAAGGGGTATGCCAGTGGCAGCCTATGAAGAAACATTTCATGAATTGTCTCATTATGCTACTTCATTTATGAGGATAGAGTAGAGGATTCATCTCTATATAAAGGGACTTAACACTAACTTATAGGTATTATCTATTCACCTGACCTCTATTTGGAAGAGATTCAATGGGGTATCAGATTATGTTAAGAGAATTGAAGGAGATCAACAGGTTGGGCAGGGCAAGGCATTAGCTAAAAGGTCAAAGAATGTGGGAAATTTCAGTGGTTCTTATTCAAAGAGTTATGGATAGTAGATGTATTTAGCCCATCTAATTCAGTCTATCTTACCATCTTTATAGGTGGTTACTCTAGGGCTTAACTACAGGCTCTGACTCAGAGTGGTCAAGGTTCTTTTTACTTGTCAACAGTAGGTCATCACTCAATTGGGTATGTTATAGTTTTAGTAAGATGGGACATTTCAAGAGGAAATGCCCTGACAAATAGATAGTTGGCTAGTTAGAACATAAGGTGAAGGTTCACATTACAAAGCATAGGATTATATTATGGCTGGCCGTTTGTGGCAGATTGCTATCTAAGGCGAGACTGCTGAGAATTGATATATTGTGTGACAAGAATACTTGTTTTTTTGTGTGATGGAAACTGGCTAGAGGATGCAAGGCATATCTTCTCTGAATGTCATTGGACGAAGGAAGTATGGGATGCAATACAAACTTGGATTGGGTTCAGAGTACAAAAAAAAAATTGTGGATGGTGCACTATTACAGATTAAAGTGAAGAACTAGAGTAGATTCAAGGAGGTTATGGAAGCCTTGTACGGAGCTACGATTTACAATATCTGGATGGCCGAAAACAAGAAGACTTTTCAAGGACATAATATGAATACCAATTATGTTATATAGCAAGTTCAGAATGTAATTAGGGAGAGGTTAGATATGGTTACTGCTGATGTACACTACTAGTACTACTGGATGTCGATATACAAGTATAAAAAATTAAAATACAAAAAGGTCTATTAGCATCATCAAGGATCAGTACAACTACACTAATAAAATATTTTAAGAGTACAAGAGACATATTACACGAGCAAAAAGTATCGTAGCAAGCATTAGACATTCTGCGCTTTATGAGCCTATCTTCTTCTCTCAAAATGAATGATAATGACTATATTGTTCGTCCACATAAATCTTGTTCTTGTACAAACAATGAAAGATTAATACTTTTTCTTAATTGCATGCAGTGCTACAAATTAGGACATAGAAAGTGTTCAAAATTGTAATACCCCGCACTTTTGTACATTGGAACATACTTTTTTTTCTCTAAGATTGCCATGTGATCTATGTTATCTATGAAGTTCTATGTGTGATGGTTAAAAATAGGTTTGGAAGGATTGGAGAGGAGTTGGAGGCCAAGTAGTGAGTTGTGGTAATCGACCTACTTGCGTAAGCTACCGACTTGAATGTCTTGTATAATTAAACTACTCGAGTACATGTCGAGCTTAAGTAGCAAGGACTACATAGGTTCTTAAAGTGAGACGATATTACGAACCTACAAAATGGAGAAGAGGACACATGGAAGCATGAGGAGGTGACACGTGGCAGCAGGTGACACACCTACTTGGACCAAGTAGGTGACACACCTACTTGGGGTGGACCCCACCCTTCCACGTGGCAGCCTTGGAGTGGCCACATGGATGCGGTGGCCCAATAGGGGCTGGACACGTTTCACCCTTAGGGGCTAACACGTTTCACCTATATATATATATATATATATATATATATATATATATATATATATATATATATATATATGTATATATGTATAAGATGACTAATTCTTCATTTCCTATCTTAAACTTAGAAAAAAGAAAGAAGAGAAACCCTAGAGACTAGAGAGAGTAGCGACGGCCAAGAGAGAAAAAGGTAAGCCCTCCGATTTTGCTCCGTGAATTAATTATCTAAGGTATCCCTCAGTTAAATGAAGGTATTTAACACCGTAAATTAATTGTTTGGGGCAGCAAGATAGGGCAGTGAGCAGCCACCAAAGTTTAGCCGCGTCAAGGAGCTTCCGAAGTCAATTTTCGGCAAGATAAGGTTCCTCCTTTCGAATTAGAATTAATGATGTTGTTACGGAGTAGATTACTGGTGTTAAATGACGATTGAAAATAAGAAAATTTCATAATTATGATTGACGTTGTAAACGAATGAAATTGAAGTCGTTCTAGTTGGGCTAAAGTTGAATAGTGTTGTTATGGTTGTGGTGTTGTATTTGGAAGCGGGTTATCTATGTTGCAGGGATGGAACATGTTCAAAAATGGCTATATATGCTGCTGGTTGCATCCACGTGAGACTCCATTTTGGTGTGGTTAATATTTTGTAAAATAAAGATTGAAAACCCTATTTTAGGATCGTGGTTTTGGGCGAGTTGTTTGGAGCTTATATTGCGTAATGTTGAAGTGATTTACTTATACATAGTTGCTGGTTTTTGTTTTTGATATGGCTATACTAATCGGCTTGGTCAGCCTTTACCTGACCAACTACCTAATACTACGCAGGCTCATCAAACAGCGCTTTTTAGCTTTCTTCAGGATTTGGCCCGAACTGTTCGGCAGATTCCCACGCGTTACGCACCCGTTCGCCACTTTGTTCTCAACTCTTCTCACCTCCTGGGCGAGACAAGCTACCTTTAGCTAGGAGCCTCTTTTCCTTCTGCCCAGCTCCCCGAAAACAACGTTCGACTTGCATGTGTTAAGCATATAGCTAGCGTTCCTTCTGAGCCAGGATCAAACTCTTCTTTTGAGTATGATTGGGCCCTGCAGTGGTAGAACCTGGTGAACCGGGCGTACTATTTCCCAACCTTCTGTGAACTTTTCTTCTCTTATGATTTTTGCTACTTTCTTTTTGATAGTATTGGTCTCGTTTAGAGTATCAGTCTAGTCACTCAACTAATCCACTCGTGGAGTGCGTTTGGTATAGTAGTAGTCTGGTAGTTGAGACTTCGCCCCTTCTTCTTCAGTAAAGCCGAGCCCAACTATTATATTGATTACGCCAAACATAGCTTTAGAGGCTCTTACTAGATAGGGCGGCAGAATAGAAGTCTCACTACTAGCTTTTAGTCTTAAGCAGGCAGCGGCGGTCAGGAATGAATGTTATACTAAACTATCCGCCATTTCATTAGGACAGCACTTGCTTAGTCAAATCACAAGTGGACACTAACGAATGAATCAATCCAAAGAAAGGCACAATTGGATTCTTATGTTTAATCCAGGAGCATACAATTGCCAACTGTAAACAATCACATGAATTGTTCAACCCATCTGAATGAAATGCAGGAATATACCCTAGACAATGGAAGAAGTCTTGCACTGTGTGTTGTGTATGTCTCAGGCGACGGCGGGTCCCATTCCTTATCCTAATGAAGCAGCTGAAAAAAAGGAATGTAGAGAAGAATATCCGTATAATAAAGCTTTCCCAACCGGCCAACGATCCTTCCCGTGCGCTGATCGTGGATAAGACACTCAGAAGAAGAAAAGATGACACGAAGATGGTTAGCTGCAAGGTGACTGACAGAAATTTCTTTTTAGGAGGAAAATGGAATCTATCATGAAGAATCCGGGATGAAGACATAGACCCACAGTGTGAAAGAGGTAAGAGAGTTCCATCTGCAATGTTAACAGAATCTTTGATAGGTAAAGGAGGCAGACAAAAAAGCTAAACATCTTTTTTCTTTCGCGCGAGAAGGAAAGCACTTTTGGGGGCTGACGGTACTCCTTTGGATGGTTTAACGCGACTAGCAGACCACGTCGTGCTCAATCAAATAATGGACACTGACTACGATTTGGATTGTCTCCCCGGCTCAATGGAAAGACAACCCCGTTCTACACTTCATCAAGACGAAAATCATGCCTTTCCTCCAAATACCATTTGCCTTTTCCTCAGCCGACCAGCAAAACAACGAATTCAACCGCAGATACCCTTTAGCTAGCACATGCTAAAAAGAACAAGTAAATACCCGTCTCGTGCTTGACTCTATCTGTAAGACAGGTGTGTGCAGCCACTTAGTGAGGAGACAAGACCGGAGAGAAGAAATTCTCGCGAATAAGATATAAGACTCAAACTTATCGTATACAACTCTTATCTACGACAAGCCTTGGCTCTTCTCCTTATGGACTCTTCGCTCTATCTGTCGGTGCTCTAGCTGTCCGAAAGCCAGGAGCAGCTACTGGCCTGGACTGATTGTAAAGAAAGAAGCCAAGAGGCCGCTAGAGAAAGGGTTCCGTTTTCGAGTCTGTTTCCGATTCTTCCGACCTTGAATCTAGGTTTCCCCTAATGCCTCCTTGCTGCTTTCAAAGCTACACTAGCTTCCTTCCTTCATAAGCTAATAAGAGATTCAATTATTCTACACTGACTTTACTATGCTTCTTATTAGTTATAGTAACTATACCCTCTGGGTTGAATTGCCACAACAGGGGCCTTCCTCAAGGGAGGAGTTCATACCCGGAGAAAGAAAGCAGACTACTAAATCGACTATTTCAACATATTGTTTGCACTAGTCTCATAGCCATCTCTTTTAACATAACCTTTCGGCGTCTTCCTTTATGCTTCCCTCAAATCAGTACCCCCTCGGTCGTCCCTTTATTCAATATCCGTCATGCTAAGAATAGGGGGTTTAGGAAGAATACGGGCTTTGTTTCGGTCAGGTGTCGAACTCTTTTATCTTCGCCAAGATGCTTTCTCAGCGATCTTTTCTCATCCTGAAGTTGATCTCCTGTCCTCTACTGACCCACCCCAATCAGCATTACTATAGATTTCAACTCTCCCATGGCCATGATTAGTATAGATCATACCTTTGCCAAGATAACCTTTGAGGTACCTCAAGATCCTGTATACTACATGTAGGTGTGCTTGACAAGGAGCATGCATATACTGGCTTACCAACCCCACAGCATAGGTAATGTCAGGTCTAGTGATAGTAAGATATCTAAGTTTTCCCACAAGCCTCTGATGCCTGCATCATCCAAGGGTTCTTTTCTCTTTTCTTCAAGCTTATGATTTTCTTCTATTGGGCTAATTGCGGCCTTGCAACCTAACATCCCTGTTTTCTTCAAATCAAGGACATAATTTGAGAGATGGCTCTACTTCTTATAGATCTCGAAAACCTCTGTGTCCAAGAAGTACCTTAGCATGCCAAGTTTATGTCGAAGGTGCGGCTCAGGTAAGCCTTCAATCTTGCAATCTCATCAACATCATCACCAGTGACCACAATATTCTAAACATTTACTATGATCCGGCTCACTTTCTCACCCTTTATTACGAAATGTGTGTGATCATCTAAACATACCTCTACTTCTTTTAGACATCTTAGCTGAAAAACATAAAGAATAAAAGTCAAGAAAATAAGAAAAGCATAAGGCATTCTCAAAACATGAGGACTCGCCAACAATGAAATAGTGCTCATAAGCTAGCCACGAATTGGAGGATAAGCATGATAATCATCAAACCCTACATTATGATAAAATGTAAGCAAAAGAATAATGATAAAATCATAAGTCATAATTTACAGTCATTGCATCATTTGAAATCATCATAAGGGCTCATATGAAGAAAAATATCTTATTTTGTGGGATATAACCTTGAAACAACATATAAGACTATGTGAACTATAACATAGAATAAGGTGTTACTCCCACACACAAAAGAGCGAGGCTACTTGCCAAGGTAGACTCTATGAGAACATCATAAACTGGAGCTATTTGTAGATCCACTAGATAGGTCATAAAGGCAAACATATAGGAGCAACGTAGTTTGGAACTAGAGGTTGCTACCAGAGTTCAATTGGGTCACTTCTTGAGCTTTCAGACTGAACCCCACCTCAAAGTCCTCTCAGTTCTTAGTCAATATCCTAACAAAAGTCATAAATCAGAGTCATTAACATCATTGGAAAGGGCAATAATAAGTACCATTCCTCATCATAAAATAGTCATAAGAGTATCTAATTAACATGATGATTCATACAAGAATAAGAAAAACTTTCATCTTTATGAATCAATGAGTAGCTGAGAAAACCTTTCACCTTATACATGAGTGTGTGAGAAATCCTTTCACAACCATAGATACTTACTTGAACCATCCTTCAAAACATCATTCATTACTTTCATAAACCATTCCTAATTCCTCGATAATTATTCATAAATCATTCATAAAAATCAATGATCAACTTTGTAAGTTCATACTTTAAAATAGCATAATGCATAGGTCCACGAAAACTCAATTGAAAATATGCAATTTAACTTGAAATATGCATAGTTGAATAATTAACATTAAAATAAATTATAATTTAATTGATCCAATGTATTCTCATGAATATCTTAAATTTATTGAATTGGAATTGATTGAAAGGGAGAGAAGCTTGGGACGCCATGGATAGAAAGGATCCATGGATGAATTCCCAATATACCTTAATGCAAATCATACTTGAAACTTGAAAAGGAGACTTGAATGTTTGATCCCTAACCTTGCCTTGAAGATTGACCCTTGGTGGAGATTTTTAGAGAAAGAATTATTATAATTAGTGATTTGAGAGGGAATGAGGGGAATTTAGAGGTTTTGGGTAGTTATAGGTTTAAAAATAGGCTTAAAACAATATAGTCTAGGAGTTAAAAAAGTCGGAAATAACTGAAATAACCTTATTAAAATTTTGATTTAGACCAATTGGCAAGGTCGATCGAGCTTGTTGTCTTGATTGGTGAGTAACCAACCTCTTGACTTACTCGCTAACTTGCATCATGAATCTGATCATAATTTCAGAAAAATTTGGTGAGGTAGACTTGGCTCGCCCACCCATTAGGCAAGTCTTATTTACTTCCTCTCCTCGCCAACTAACCTTGCATTTGAGTGATGTTTTCTTAAAATTTTGGCGAGGACACTAAGCTTGAAAAACATGTATGGTAAGTCTCCAAACTCAAGTCTTATTGGCTAAACTTCTCTTCTTCTGAGCATATTTTCTCTGAAACATTTGGCGAGGATCCAGTGCTCAACAACACATTAGGAGAGTCGCCAAATATCCATCCTTCTCGCCAACCTTTTGTTGGCCCCTTTTAACCAAGTATTTAGAACTTTGGCCAAGCTCCTGAAATATTAGGATAGTCACCCAATCCATTTAGGAAGCATCAGACTCAAATTTTCACACTTCTCCCTTTTTAACTCACTGTTTTGACCTTTTAACTTTTTGGGGCCTTACACTAGCCCAGTTAGAGAGCTTGTTGTAGTTACCCATGTGTACCGTACATGCTTTGTTGTGTTTGTGGCATTCCAAACATGAGTATATTTGTTCTCTTTAGACATGTATGATTTGAACGTAATCTTGGGTATGACTTTGTTGTTCTCCTATTATGATTTTAATGTAATATTGGGTATGAATTTGTTGTTCTCCTATTAATCCTGGTACATGGTAATTCTAAGATAATGAATTTAGAAATCTCGTGTAGGGAAAGACTATAGTAATAAGGGGAGTACAAACCTAAGCGCACTAAATATTATATCCTTCATTTTGGCTAGCAGGCTAGTGGGAAAGGTTTGTTTGTCTTATTTGGCTCACCATCGGGATGTTAGTATAGAGTCCCCTTCTATTTAGTCAATTTTGTAGTTTTAGAGTTTCAGGAAGTCTTTCCTATGGATTCACCTGGCATGCCTCTAGATAGAGACATTCATTTCTATATTGACTTTGAGTTGGACACTCGCCTAATTTCTATTCCTCCCTATCACATGGCTTTGATAGAGTTGGGAGAACTCAAGACTTATCTTTAATCGCTTTTTGATAAGAATTTCATTCATGCTAATTCTTCTCCTTGAGGTGCTCTAATATTTTTATACAAAAAAAGGATGGTAAGATAAGGATGTGATGGATTATAGATCGATAAAAAAGGTTACAATCTAGAACAAATACCTTTTCCTCACATGGATAATCTATTTTACCAGTTATAGGGTGCTTCAGTTTTCTCTAGAATTGACTTAAGTTTGGGGTACCATTAGTTAAAGATCAGGCCTCAATATCTACCTTAGACAACTTTTATAACTCATTATGGGCATTATGAGCTTGGTGATGTCGTTCAGGTTGACTAATGTATTGGAAGCCTTGATGAATTTGATGAATAGGGTGTTTCAAACATTCTCAGATTCCTTCATGATAGTGTTTATTGATGATGTCCTGATCTACTCCAAAAGTAAAGGGGAGTATATAGATCACTTTCATACTGCTCAGGGTATCGTGGGGAAACAAAAATTATATGCTAAATTTTCCAAGTGTGTATTTTGGATGTCTTCGATTTTCTCTTTGGGGAAAATGGTTTCAAAAATAGGGTAATGATAGATTCTGGAAAGATTGTGCTAGTTACGAATTAGGTTTGGTCTGACGGTATGGCAGAGGTTAGGAATTTTTTGGGCCTTGCTAGCTACTACCACAAATTCGGCAAGAATTTTGCCTCTAGTGCTATGAATCTAACAAGGTTGACTCAAAATGAGGTATTTGAGTGGATAAAAAAGTGAAAGGAGAGCTTTCAAAATCTTAAGACACTCTTGACCACTTCTCTTATTTTAACATTGCCAGTTGAAGGTAAGGGCTTTATTATTTGTTATGATGTTTCACATTCGGGATTGGGTGCTACATTGATGCAGGACATGAATATCATGGCCTATTCTTCATGACAGTTGAAGATTCATGAGAAAAACTGCCCAACAAATGATTTGGACTTGGAAGGGGTAGTTTTTTCTCTAAAAACCTTGCAGCACAACCTCTATAGTGTCAAGTGTGAGGTGTTCACAAATTATCACAGTCTACACCATGTGTTAACTCATATAGGTTTGATTCTAAGTAGAGAAAATGGATGGAATTGATCAAGGATTATGATGTGACCATTCAGTACCATCTGGGTAAGGCCAATGTGATGGTAGATACATTTATCCAAAAGATAGACAACATAGGAACTTTAACTGGCTTGATAGCACCCTAGTGACCTTTAGCAAGAGAGATTCAGGCTTTCGAAAATAAGTTCATGCAATTAGAAAATTTTAGAAAAGGGTAGGGTGTTCACCAATATTAAGGTCTAACCACATTTATTGAGACTAGAGAATTCAGAATGTATAATTAAACAAGCTCAGGATCAAGGTGGTGTCTAGGGAGGCTCAGGTTGTCTCATTCGACATATATTGGTTGCTTAGTTTTAGAGGGTGGATTTGTGTTCCTCGAGTTGGTGATTTGATTCAGAATATGCTGATAAGGTATCATGTTCACAATATTCTTTTCATCTTGGTGTAACCAAAATGCATCATGATTTGAGTAAACTTTATTGGTTGCTTAGGATCAAAAGGGATATAGTTGATTTTATAGATAAGTGTCAGAATTGTCAACAAGTAAAGTATGAGCATCAAAGGTTTGCAGGTTTGCTTCAGAGGATGCTAATTTCTGAGTGGAAGTGGGAAAGGATAGCCATGGATTTTATGGTGGGTCTTCCTGAGGCTTTGGAGTATGACTCAATTTGGGTCATTGTGGATAGGTTAACTAAATATTCCCATTTTATTTTGGTCAGAGTGGACAACAACTCATAGTAGTTGTCTATGATTTATGTTAAGGAGATAGTCAGATTTGTATGGGGTTCCTCTTTCTATTACTTAAGATAGAAATATGTTGTTTACTTCAAACTTCTAGGCATGTTACATGTAGAGTTGAGTACTCAACTTATTTTTAGCACAACCTTTCACCCTAAGATAGATAGAAAGGTAGAGAGCACTATTTAGGTATTGGAGGACATGCTGAGAAAATGTGTGATACACTTTGGGGGCCATTGGGATTAATTCTTTCCTTTATGTGAGTTCTCTTACAATATTAGTTATTACTCCAACATTGATATGACACCATTTGAGAAACTCTATAGGAGGGGATTTGGATTGCCCATAGGGTGGTTTAAGGATGGAGTTGTAAAATTATTGGGTGTGGATTTGGTAAGAGTAGCTCAATAAAAGGTGAAATTATAGGGCATGTATTGGTAAGAGTAGCTCAAGAAAAGGTGAGGGGTATTCAGACAAAGAATTTAGTGGCCCATAGAGGAACGAAAGAGTATACAGATCGAAAGGTTAGGGGAATGACTTTTCAGGGTGGTAAGCAAGTTCTATTGAAGGTGTCACCTATGAAATGAGTCATAAGATTTTGTCAATAAGGGTAAGCTTAGCACACGTTACAATTTCCCATTAGAGGTTCAATATTATGAAGGGCCAGTGACTTACAAATTAGCCTTGCCACCTAGTTTGTCTGGAGTCTATTCAATATTTTTTGTATCTTTGTTGAAGAGGTACCATGGGGATGGAGATCACATTATCAAGTGCGACTCAATAATATTAGACAAGAAAGACATGTGTGGCACGTACCCTCACTTGTTTGAGGATTCATGTACTACTCTATTATTGACTTAGCCTAATTTTTCTTATTAATCGCTCATGGATGAGTAATGGGTAGATTGGTATCTAGTATAATGACCTCTCTAGTCATGATGGTAGAATCATTGATAAAATTATTTGGGCGAGAAAACATTTATGATAGTAGCTTAAAATTTTCATGTTAGACCAATCTTAGATGAAATATGATTAAGGTGGGGTCAAGGTCAATCCAGGAAAGGATTAGAAGTTAACTTTTAAGCTTAGAATAGATTTTCTAGTAGCTAAGGCATTAAGGAATCCATAGGAATTTTTAAAACTGATATTAGGTAAGTAGAACTCCTATATCAAATATGGCGTGAAAATGGTTATTTTAGAATGTCCAGGTTTGAGGGTGTGTTTCAAAATGGGGACTTGGAGAGAAGTTCTGAGTTTCTATCTCTATTCAAGCCGCCATGGAGAATATAATCCCATTATGATGGACTGGTGGCCGCTATAGCATGCTAGTCACAAATTTAATATAGAAAAGTTTCAAAAAAAGCTCTTTATTCTGCAACTTCCGTGTTGAGAATAAAGGGCGACCTAGGGCTATTTTCTTTAATTTTCAAACCAATTCTCATGGTAAAGGTAACTTAATTACTCCACTAACTTATATTTTGATTCTTAAACATTGGAATCTATGATGGAATACCTTGAGGGAACGTTTTTCAATTGAATTAATTGTGGAAAAAGCCTTAGTTTGTATAAAAGGATCATGAATATGGCCTGGGGTTTAGGATTTAAGTATAACCCGAGTATTTTTAGGCAATTTATCATTGATTATTATGTTTCATTTTTTATTTTAGACCAAGATCAAGTGAAGACATTACAAAAGGGGAAACCTCAAGTTCATTAGCGCTTTGAAAGCTTAATTCGAGGTAAGTGAGTGTTTTTGTTTTCCCATTTATGTTATATTTTCTTGTCAACTATTTTGTTAGTATTGAATGCATCATATGTGATTAGGGAAAAGTCAAGAACTTGATTTGATATGGTAAATGTTGTCAATTGAATGCAGTGAATGTGTTACTTAGGCGTAAAGTGGGTTTACTATTCATTATTATTGTAATTATGATGTGTGGTTGATTTTTTGTATCGGGTACCATGTCGGTACACCCTATTAAGTGATTTTGTACTATGATGGGACACACTATCATTAAATTGGATATCATGCTAGTGTATATTATTATTAGACTGGGTACCATATTGGTACACTAGTAATGAGAATGAGTACCACGCAGGTACACTAACAGTTGTGTTTGGGTTCCATGAGAGACAGGGTTGGTTGGTTGTTGTCCTATGATTTGTTCTTGTAATTATGTATACCCATTCAGACTAAGGACTAGAAGTCTCGAATAGGATTAAATGGTGAATTGATGTAATGGCCCTCAAGGTCATATCTTTGATGTTGCCTTCTTTTTATTATTTAGAGAAATCCTATAGTGACCCCAAGTCATTTATGACTTGTTGGGACTAAATGTTCGGTCACCTGTCATTCATTTGGTTTTTTTGCATGTTTGTGTGTTTTGGGGATTTTGAAACTATTATAGTTGACTTTGCTCAAAATTTTAGGTAAATAGCCTTTAGAATGGAAATTTAACAGTTTAGTTAGCTCCAAAACTTTGAGTTTGGTCTTATAAGACCTTTTTTGTCGATTTCAAAGCCTCTAAGTTAATCTCGGCCCCTCTTGTAGAAATTGGCTAAAAATGGAGTTTGGATATGGGGCACACATTTCATCCAGATGACCTCCGTTAGAAGTTTTAAAAACATTATTGAGTCCAAAATATTGAATTCAATGGGGTGGCGTATTTCATTTGTGTTCATAGGGTTCCAAACCAATCTCGAGCTTCCTAGCAAAGTCCGTTGGGACTTAGCTAATTTTTTTGATGCCTCCTGCTGGTGCAGCCATTTTAGTAGCCAGGGCTCCTCTTTAGTGAGGTTTAGCATCCCTAACCTCTCTTAGACGTTTGATGCTTTAGTGGCATAGGGCTAGCTTAATCAATGGTGCGGGTTCTACTTAAATGACACTAGTGACCGTTTTTGTGGTACATGCAGACCCGTTTTGGTATTTATTTCTCATTGTTTGGAGAACTAAATTGAGGTCTTGTGAGCTTATTTCTTCATGGGATTTGGTGTTTCATGTTGGAAGGTGTTAGAGCATGTTTGGGGACCTTTGGGAAGGCATAGGTACATTTCTTACGTAATTTCGTGCTCCCTAGACCTCTCTTTAAGCTTTAATCATGGGTTTTGTTCCGATTCTCTCATGAAGTAAAATTGATTGTTTCCGAGCTTGAATTATGTCCTATTTTAGGTCACAAGTTCAATAAATTCATTTGGACCTTGTGACAAAGTCGATTGCGCTTCGAAGGCAAGCTCCCCTCAATGGCACATGTTTGCGAAAAAGCTGCGAGGGATTGCCAATGTGGGTCCCATAATCCCATTTAGATTCAACTTTGAATATGTCCCTAATTAATGTGATTTTAGTGTTTAAATGGTCATCTTGATGTTATAATCCTATTTT
Organism: Solanum dulcamara; assembly: GCF_947179165.1. NCBI lineage: Eukaryota > Viridiplantae > Streptophyta > Magnoliopsida > Solanales > Solanaceae > Solanum > Solanum dulcamara. Next base: position 43,104,530 of record NC_077245.1, read on the forward strand.
TAATAGCACGACATCATCCAGAGGTTGTATGGAAGGGTAATGCTCTAGCGTCGTGAAATTAGAGTGCAGTATGCTTTGAGGTAAGCTATGATTTCCCTTTCTTTAGATTGATCTTCAGAATATAAATATAGGTTGATTAGTTGGAATTTTGGTTTGATAGCTAGTTGATCATGCCTAGTTACTTAAAAATCATGTTTTAGGATTATGTTTTGGTGTTTCGAGACTTGTTGGCATATTTTCCTTCATTTATGATCATCCTTACCATGTGTGTCACGACCCAACCCCATAGGCCATGACGGGTGCCCGAACTGGACACTCGCGTATACCCTTTCTAGCTATAAGCAAACTTGTCCCCTATTTGAGTCACAGTATATAACATGCAAGAAAGATATATAAGCCGACAAGGCCATCACGAAGGGGATACGTCCCCAAAACATAAACCATATCCGAACAACTGTATATACATACCTATGTAACCATATATAACCTACATAGATATCTACAAACCTCTAGGAGTATAATGATAACATAAGGCAGGACAGGGCCCCCGCCGTACCCCTGAATAAACAAAACAAGTGTACAAATCAAGAGACCAGTAACACAACTAGGCTCTGATACAATGCAGCTTCTCCCGAACTTGCTGGTAGGAGTCCTAAGCTAGTGGGTCTCCAAAATGTGCATCTGTACCTGCGGGCATGAACGTATCCCCCCGAAGAGAGGGGGGTCAGTATGATATATATACTGAGTATACAAAGCATAACTGGAAACATATCTGAAGTAAAGAGAGTCAGGGGGATAAATTCGTTACGTAAGAAAATACTATACCTGTACCTCGTGAATCATAAAAAGATGCATGATCATATTATACAATATAGCCAGCCCTTTTAGGGCTCGGTGAATCATAACTATAGGACCATCATAGGGCCCGGCGCTATCACCACCTTATTAAATCACATCATCATCTCATATATATATACATATGTACCAGGACCTCTAGTGAGGAACGCAGTGAGTTGTTCAAGTCATCGCATTATCATTTCCTCATATAGCGTACCCGACCCTTTAGTGAGGGACTCGGTGGATAATGCAGTGAACTGCGCACGATTACGTACCCGGCCCGGGACACGGTGAAAGAAGAGTTATGGTATACACGAGTAGAGTAGTGAGTAACCATATGCAATTTAAACCATCATTGGAGACTTGTGGAAATAATGAAAGTGAAATATCATTCAAGAATTAAGACAATAGACATAATAAGTACCTTTAGAGTGTCATTATGGTTTGCATCATAGTAGCACTCTTGGAATCATCTACTCGTATCAAGGTGTAATAAAATATCTTTTGGAAGTCAAGAAAATGGCCATCTTAGTGGCTTTGAGAATGGAGACTTCCTTGGGATCACATATACTTCGTCTATTAGCTTCGTAAGGTTCATGCCAAAAAAAGTAGAAGATTAACTTTACCTACTTACTACTTCCCAAGGTATAGAAAAACTTGAGAAACCATAGTTCAATTATTGGAAATGTTCTAGCTTAAAGGAGTGAATAAGACTCATGATTTATACCACAACATAAATTATACCAACTTAGGATGGTTGGACACTTTCACATGAGTCTAGGCAAAGGGACATAATTTCTAGGAAATTAAAAACATTGGCCATCTAGTGTATTTAAGAATAAGAGCTTCTTGTAGACTTTGTGCATTCTTCGTTCGTTGGCTTTCTATGGGTCATGCCAAAAGAAAGAAGGGTTAGGATTTACATACTCTCTACTTTCCCTTATGTAGTCCTCATATACATATATGCCGCGGAACATACGGCCCGATCCTTAGATAATAACATATGCCGAGGAACGTTCGGCCCAATCCTTAGATAGTAACATATATCATACTTGGTCCATCAAGGGACTCGGTACCATAAATTTTTCATCATAACATCATAACCTATGTCAAATACATATCAAGAGTGAATAAGGGTTTCACATACTTATGCCAAAACATACCAAGAGAAAGAAGGTAACTTCACATACCTTTTTAGAGATTAATCGTAACCCAGCTAGCCTCGATATCTCCTTAACCTTTTTAACATGAAAGTAATACTAAGATTAATAAACTTTAATTTTCCAATTTCCAACTCTACACCCACGTATTCATAGGAATCGTTCCCTTATCCTTTTCCCTCGACTAGTTTGTTACTAGTTCCGAAGTTACCAAAAATTGGGAAATATCTCCCCAATAACTTGCCCTATCCAACTTCTAATCTTAGCAGTCATATTACCAAAAACAACCAGAAGCTATATATATAATCAAATAACCTCAACATTACTCAATACAACTCCAACCAACTAGCTCGAAACTACGATACAAAAATAAAGTTTTTAGCCTTTCTTTCATAAAGTTTTTACCATACGAAATGGAAGGTCATGTGGATGTAGCCCGCAGAACCTACACCCCTTTTTGAGTACTTTACAGCCCTGCAACATGCAATTAAACCACCCCTAATCTGCACCACAACAACAACACACTACTCGACTCTGATTTATCTACTACGATTTCAATTTAGTTTGTTTCTAACGTCAAATATTCTTATGCAATTTTTCCACTTCCAAACTCATTTAAGATATGTAATATACCTCATAACAACATAATAAACTCCAACTTGAAATAGAAAGACTTACCTTGCCCGAAACTCACCAAAACTCAACGAAACTCGCCAAAACTCGCCGAAAGAACTCCTTTAGCATGGCTGAAACTTCTGGGATGTTTGTTGTCCTTTTTGGAATGCTAAAAATAATAAATTTATATTACTAACACCTTCATACCTTCGTGGTATATCATAGATAATTCATTCACAGAATGAAATCGGAGAACTTACTTTTTTTTCCTTCAAAAACCGTAGCTCTCTCTTTCTCTAGCTTAGGATTCTTTTCTTCTTTTCTTTTCTAAAGTTTTTGGATGAAGATGTAATATTAAGGGATAAGTATGAATAAAATTCATAAATCATATATATATTAGCCACTTTAGGGGGTGACACGTGTCAACCCCTAAGTGGTGACATGTGTCAAGCCCTTATAGGGCTAATGCATCACCCCCTCCACTTAGGGTCTGTCACGTGGCATGTGGGGCCCACCCCCTTGCTACAGCTTCTGCCACATGGCACTCTCTCATGGACTTTCATGTGTCACTCTCTCCTTCTCCTCGTGGGTTCATAATCTCGTCTTACTTTACGAACCTATGTAATCCTTGCTACGTAAGCTTGGTATGTATACAAGTAGCATAAGTATGTAAGATTTTCAAATTGGTAGCTTACGTAAGTAAGTCAAGTCCTATGACTCATTACTTGGCTTCCAACTCCTTCCGGATTCTCATAACCATATTTCCAATCTTCCCTACTATGGGGTATCAGATTTTCCCTTCCTTAGAGTTGCTTGATAGCATTATAGATTATTCGTCTCACATGGTGACTTCTAAGAAGCTTAAGAGTCTTTCAAGAAACTTAAGAGCTTCAGAAGCTTATGTAACATAGGAACCTTCCAAGGTAAAAAAGTACGGGGTGTAACATCCTTCCCCCTTTTAGAACATTTGTCCTCGAATGTGAACCAAAATCCTTCCTCAAGGTCTTATACAAATTACAGGGAAATTTCTTTCTACTACAATAACACATTCCTTCATCACGAAACCAATATAAGAGTTCAGAAGTTGGGATTACCTATAGACGTAGGGAATAGGTACGGATACTTATGTTTCATTTTTCTTCAGCTTCCCAGGTCATTTCTTCGCGATTCTTATTTCACCATAAAACCTTGACAGAAGCTACATCCGTAGTCTGCAATCTTCTAATCTGCCAATCTAGGATGGCGATAGGTTGCTCTTCATAGGATAACTCCTCTATGACCTGGGTATCATTTAGGAATATACCCGGGATGGATCACCAATGCACTTGCGAAGCATTGATATAGGAAAGGCTGGATATACTACTTCCAGATCCGCTGGTAGGCCTAGTTCATAGGCAAACTTACCTATTCGGCGAAGGATCTGGTAAGGGCCAATATTTCTCAGACTCAGCTTCCCTCTTCCTGCCGAACCTCATTACTCCTTTGATGGGCGACACCTTCAAAAACACCTAGTCGCTCACTTGAAATTCCAAAGGTTGACATCGATTGTCTGCATATAACTTCTGTCCACTTTGGGCAGCTGATAATCTCTCTTGAATAAGCTTTACCTTCCCCGCAGCTTGTTGGACCATGTCGGGGCCTATTAGTCATGTTTTTCCAATATCAAACTAACCAAAAGGTTTCCAATATGCCATGTTACGTAGAGTCTTATTCATAGATGTGAAGCGCATCACATCTATGAATAGGAGGCTATAATATGTTTTAGGAATCCTAACTTCTTTCATGATCTATATCGTATGATAGAGTGTGTTCTAAGACATCCTTTCCCTAACGTTTGTCCTTTGCAATTTTCAAAAAAATACCTCCAAGAAAGCCACTGTTGCCAAGGGGAAACAATGCTAACAAAGCCCATGATCCTTCGGCTGCTCAAGGCAATTTCCCTTTGCCCGTTCAAGTGACACATGCGGAGTTTCGGACTGATTTTACCATGCTATCCCAATTAGTGGCCAACCAAGCAGTTTTAGCTCCTCCTAATTTTCCTACTACGGCCTCAAGAAGGAGGGATTATGCCCGAATGAACCCTTCCGAGTTCTATGGTTTTAAAGTCATTGAGGACCCACTAGAGTTCATTGATGAGGTCTATAAAATAGTGAGTATCATAGGGGTAACTTTGGATAAGAAATAAGAGTTGGCAACCTACCAACTCAAGGGTGTTGCTCAAGTTGGTACACTCAATGGAAGTTGGAGAGGGTATACAAAGGTCCGATTTAATGGGATGCCTTCAAACTTGCCTTTCTTAATTGCTTTTTCCCTCTTAAGCTAAGGGAAGCTAAAGTGTTTGATTTTATTAAATTTCGACAAGGAAACATGAGAATGATGGACTATGCCCTCATGCTTACAAAGTTATCCAAGTATGCTCCTTCACTGGTTGCCGATCTACGTGCCCAAATGAGTCAATTCATATCGAGAGTGTATGACTTGGTTGCTAAGGAATTTTGTACCACTATCTTGTTAAGGAGATGGACATATCTCGACTCATGACTTTCACCAAAAATATTAAAGGAGAAAAGATCAAGGAGATGAAAATGAGGGATTCTAAGAGCGCCCGGTATGAAGGTGGGTTCTCTAATATGAGGAATGATGGTGGTAGTAGTGGCCGCTCTCAACAAGGACAAGGTTCATGGAGGAAGTTTGCTGAAGACATAGTGCCCTACCCTAAAGTTCAATGAGAAGGAGGAGGTGTGAATGCCAGTAGCCCTTCATTTCCTAAGTGTGCAAAGTGTGGAAAAAATCAAGGATGTAAATGTTTTATGGAAATGGGTGCTTGCTATGGATGTGGTAGGCTGGTCCATAAGAAACTCGAGATCCCTCATGTTGCCAACAAAGGTAGAGAAGGTTGTCCACAAAGAGGCCAAGTGAAACAAGGCACCCAATCTCAACCTAAGGGTGGCCAACGCAACAACCGATTCTATGCCCTCCATGCTAGGCAAGACGTGGATGAGACTCTCGATGTAGTCACAGGTATGTTACATGTCTTTAACTTTGATTTTTATGCATTTCTTGTTTCGGGTGCCGACTTGTCTTTTGTCACTCCTTACCAAGCTATGAGATTTGATGTGTGACCCGAGTGTTATTAGAACTTTTTTTGATTTATACTCCTATTGGTGATTCGGTATTCGCCAAGAGTGTTTATAGAAGTTATCTCGTGTCGATATTGAATAAATTATTCCATGTGATCTTGTTGAACATGACATGACTGATTTTGGCATCATTATTGGTATGGATTAGTTAAATGCCACTTGTACATCTATTGATTCTAGAACCCGTAGGGTCAAATTTCAATTTCCTATCGAGCCTACTTTTGAATGGAAAGGTAATAATTCGGTGGTTAAGGGTCGATTCATCACATGTCTTAAGGACCACAAAATTATTTCCAAAGGGTGCATTTATCATATTATGAGAGTTAGGGTTGTTGATTCCAAAACTCCTACTCTTGAGTCGGTCCCTATAGTTAATGAGTTTTTTGATGTGTTTCCCGATGATTTACCCAGTGTTTCTCTCGAAAGGGAAATTGACTTTGGCATAGATCTTCTTTCTGATACTCAACCTATTTATATTCCTCCTTACCGTATGGCTCCGGTGGAACTCAAGGAGTTGAAAGAGAAATTGAAGGATTTGTTAGATAAGGATTTTATAAGGCTAAGTATTTCATCATGGGGTGCTCCCATTATTTTTAGGAAGAAAGATGGATGACTCTGAATGTGTATAGATTACCGATAATTCAATAAGGTCAATATAAAGAACAAATATCCAATTTAGAGGATAGATGATTTATTTGACCAATTACATGGGGCAAGTTACTTCTCTAAGATTGATCTCCATTTCGGTTATCACCAATTAAGGGTAAGGGAGTGTGATATTCCTAAGACGGCATGTCGAACAAGGTATGGTCATTTTGAATTTGTATAAATGTCATTTGGTTGGACTAATGCACATGCTATTTTCATGGATTTGATTAATCATAATTTCAAGCAATATTTGGACATGTTTGTAGTGGTATTTATTGATGACATTTTGATTTACTCTCGGAATGAGGAGGATCATATGAATCACTTGAGAATTCTATTGCAAACGTTAAGGGATAAGAAACTATTTTCCAATTTTAGTAAGTGTGAATTTAGGCTAAGGAAAGTTTCATTTCTTGGCCATGACGTGTCCGGTGATGGGATTAAGGTTGATCCAAAGAAAAAATAGACGTGGTAAAGAATTGGCCTAGACCATTATCTCCTTTGAAGGTTTTTGGGCTTAGATGAATATTATAGGAGGTTTGTTGAAGGGTTTTCATTTATTTTTTCACCTTTGACTAAGTTTACTCAAAAGAAGGTGAAATTTCAATAGTCAGAAGAATGAGAGAAGTGTTTCAAAATATTTAAGGATCGTCTTACGTCGGCTCTTATTTTGGCATTGCCCAAAGGTTCGGATGGGTTTATTGTTTATAGTGATGCTTTACGTGTTGTGTTGGGTTATGTTTTGATGCAACATGGTAAGGTTATAGACAATGCTTCTAGGCAAATTAAAGTGCATGAAAGGAACTACGCAACCCATGATCTTGAACTTGTAGCAGTTGTGTTTACTTTGAAAATTTGGCGTCATTATCTTTAAGAGGTGCATGTTGATGTGTTAACTAACCACAAAATCTTGTAATATGTGTTTAGCCGAAGGTACTTGAACCTTAGGTAAAGAAGGTGGCTTGAACTCCTTAAGGATTATGACATGATTGTGTTGTATCATTTGGATAAGGAAAATATTATAGTCGACGCTCTTAGTCTGTTGTCCATAGATAGTGGTGCATATGTTGAGGAAAGTAAGAGGAACTTGGTTAAGCATGTCCATAGATTAGAACATTTAGGAGTGCATTTAATTGACTCCAATGATGGAGGTGCTCTTTTACATAATGGCTCTGAATCATCTCTTGTGGTAGATGTTAAGGCCAAACCAGACAATGATCCTGAGTTGGTTGACTGGAAGAAGTCAGTTGTCTAAAAATCAATTGAGGATTTCTCCCAAGAGGGAGATGGGGTGCTATGTTACCAATGTCATTTGTTAGTTCCAAATGTTGATGGGTTAAGGGAATTGACAATGAATAAGGCCCATAGTTCTTGTTATTCAATTCATCTAGAATCCACCAGAATGTAACTTGATTTCAGAAAAGTGTATTGGTGGAATGGCATGAAGAAGGACATAACGTCGTTCGTGGCTAAGTGTCCTAATTGTCAACAAGTTAAAGTTTAGCATCAAAAAACAAGAAGTTTAGCCCAAGATATTGAGATTCCTACTTGGAAGTAGGAAGATGTGAATATGGAATTTGTAACGGGTTTGCCTTACACTAGAAGGCAATATGATTCTATTTGGGTTGTTGTGTACTAAATGACTAAATCGGTACACTTTTTGCCGATTAAGACTTCTTATGGTGCCAGAAATAATGCTACGTTTCATACTCGTGAACTTGTGAAACTTCATAGTGTTCCTTTGTCTATCATATCTGATAGAGGTACTCAATTCACTTCACATTTTTGAAAGTCATTTCAAAAGGGTCTTAGTATAAAAGTTAATCTGGTTTTTCATCCTCAAACCAATGTACAAGGCAAAAAAACAATTCAAACTTTGCAGGATATGTTAAGAGCATGTGTGATTGATTTGAAAGGAAGTTGGGATGAGCATTTGCCATTGATTTAGTTTGTGTACAATAATATTTATCACTCTAGCCTGCAAATGACTTCTTTTGAAGCCTTATATGGGAGAAGATGTAGGTCCCCGGTGGGATGGTTTGAAGTGGGTGAGATGGTATTGATTGGTCCTGATTTGGTAGTTGATGCAATAGAGAAATTAAGGCTTATAATAGAAAGATTGAAGATGTCTCAAAGTCATCAAAAGTCCTATTCGGACATTAGGAAAAGAGAGCTTGAATTGATATGGATGATTGGGTATATTTGAAGGTTTCACCTATGAAGGATGTAATGTGTTTTGCTAAGAAGGGGAAGTTGAGTCCTAGATATGGAGAACCCTATAAAATAGTGAAACATGTTGGTAAAGTGGCATATGAGTTAGAATTGCCATTTGAGTTGGCTATGGTTCATTAGATATTTCATGTTTCTTTGTTGAGTAAGTTTGTGGATGATCCAAACTCTATTATTCCTTTGGAAACTATGAACGATGAAGAGAATATGACTTATGAAGAGGTTTCGATGGAAATATTAGACCGGCAAGTGAAACGATTAAGGAATAAGATGTTGCGTCCGTCAAAGTTTTATGGAGAAATCACCAAGTAGAGAGTGCTACAGGGGAAGCGAAAGTGGACATGATAAAGTTCTATCTGTATCTCTTTTCTTCCACTCAAGCCTAAGGTACTAAGTTGTTCATGATCAAATCGATTAAACTCCTACCTTTTAGTTCCATATGTCATTCATATGTATGCATGTTCATTAAAGTTGATTTTCAAAGCCATGTTTTATGTTAAGTTTGAAGTTTTCATGTTCTACGCATTTTAAGGTGTCCTTATGTTCATGTTGGGTTGCTAGTCCTCATTCCATGTATTTCTTATGATAATTTAATCTCATTCGAGGACGAATGCTCCCAAAAAAGAGATATTATAAGTGTCATGACCCAATCCCGTAGGCCGCAACTCATGCCCGAGTTGGACACCCATACATACCCTTAGCCCAAATTAGCATATTAGCAGAATAAACAAATATAGAAATTAATTAAGGTCACTCGATAGCGCACCAAAACAGATGCACTAGACGAAAGCCGATAAGGACGTTACGGAATATAAAAGCCCAAAACACATACAGAACCCACAAATACACATCAATAGACCTCTACAGAATGATAGCATAACTATGTGATGGGACAGGGCCCCATCGTACCCCTGACCAATATATACATATAGGCTACAAACAGGTCAGTACCAAAATATGGGCTCTGGACAAAGGAGCATTGTCAAACAACAAAATGGATGTCCTAACCAAGCGGATCGGCAATTCAAATGTCTGCACTTGCGGGCATATAACGCAACCCCCGAGAAAAGGGGGCCAGTACGAAAAATATACTGAATATGTAAAGCATGGACTGTAATAAATAAAGTCATAACTAGAACAGAATATGCAGAAAATAAGCGAAATATCTAGAATGTCAAAATACTTATCACAAACACAAATAATGCATACGGAAAAACATGTCATATCCGGCTGCATTAGGGGACTCGGTGAACAAAATGTGGTCACCCTTTCCATCACTGGCCCCACAGAATAGCATACTCTAGAGTAGGGAACATCTCCATAACAGATTATATCATATCAGATGGCCATATCATATCACATCATCAGACATCAACATATGTGTACATGGCACAACATACACCAAAACCCATGTACATGTCATACCTTCCCCCTCACATCGAGGCACGGTGAACAATGCAGAGAAGTATGCTTGATAACATATCCTGGCCCGAGCTCAGTGGAAGAAGCATTGAGGCATCCACGAGTGGAGTAGTGAGAAACTAAATGCAATTTAAAATATTGTCAAAGACTCAATAAAGTAATAAAGACGAATTGTCATTTGAAAATCAGGACGATAGTCACATCAATCACCCCTCAAATATAACTATTGATCATATCGAAAGAGCCTTAGAAATCGTAGGCAAGAATTAAGATGATATAAAGTAACTTATATAAGTCAAGGAAATTAACTACCGGGGAATCTCTAAGAACAAGAATCATGAATCACCCTCGAGACTTGTGAATGGAATTACCCCCAAAGCTCATATTAATCCTTACTTAATTCTAAGATATGCCAAAAGAAAGAAGGTAGCTTTACATACCTTTTATGGATTACTCTTAACCACGTTCACCTCGTCGTCTTTTGAACCTATTTAACATAAAATAAATACTAAGGTTAATAAATTTTCACTTCACAATTTCCAACTCTACAACCAAGAATCCATAGGAATCGTTTCCTTATCCATTTCACTTGACTAGTTTATTACTAGTTCCGAAGTTACCGGAAATCGGACAACGTCTCCTCTATAACTTGCCGTATCCAAAATTCCAACTACATACTCAATTACCACATACAACCAAAAACAACAACCATCAGCATATATACAAGTAAAATCACTTCAATATTACACAATATAAACTCCAACCAACTCGCTCAAAACTACGATACTAAAATAGAGTTTTTAACCTTTGTTTCATCAAACCTTTAACCATACGAAATATAGGGTCATGTGGATGTAACCAAAATAACTCACACCCTTATTAGCAAACTTTCCATACCTGAAACACGCAATCAAACCAGCTGCAACCGCAGCACCACAATCACAACACACTACTCGACTTCGATTTAACTTTAACGACTTCAATTTAGTTTGTTTTTAACGCCAAGCATCCTTATGCAATTTTTCCAATTCCAGAATTATTTAAGACATGTAATATACCTCATAAAAACATCATTAACTCCAATTTAAATGGGAAAGCCTTACCTTGTCCGAAACTTGCCAAAACTCGCCCGTAAGCTCTTCTAGCGCGGCTGAAACTTTGTGGCTGTTTGCTATCCTTTTGAGCCTACTTGAAACCATAAATTTACATTAATAAAACCTTAATACCCTCTTAGTACACCCTATATAATTAATTCATGGAACAAAGTTGGAGAACTTACCTTTTTCTCCTCCCAAAACCGTGGCTCTCTCCCTCTCTAGTTAGAGTTTCTCTTCTCCTTTTTTTCTAGAATTTTCTTGGGAGAAGAATGAATAAAGGATAAAGATGAACTAATGAGTCATAAAACATATATATAGGCTACTTTAGGGGGTGACACATGTCATCCCCTAATTGGTGACATGTGTCAAGCCATTAGTGGGCCAATGCATCACCTCCTCCACTTAGGGGCTTCCACGTGGCATGTGGGAGGCACAACCCCTTGCTTTAGCTGCTTCCATGTGGCACTTCTAGCTTCTTCTATGTGGAACTTCCTCTTGCTTCCATATATCACCTTCTTTTCCTCCTCGTGGGTTTGTAATCTCGTTTTACTTTATGAACTTATGTAATCCTTGCTACGTAAGCTTGGTATGAACTCAAGTATCTTAAGAATGTAAGATTTTCAAGTAGGTAGCTTATGTACATAAGTCGAGTCCTAAGACTGATTACTTTGCCTACAACTTCTTCCAGATTCTTATAACCATATTTCCAATCTTCCCTACTATTGGGTGTCACATTCTCCCTTCCTTAGAGTTGTTTGGTAGTGTTATAGATTATCCGGATCGCATGGTGACTTATAAGAAGCTTAAGAACCTTTCAAGGTACAAAAGTATGGGGTATAACATTCTTCCCCCATTTAGAATATTCGTCCTCAAATGTTAACTCGTCTTATAGGGTTTTACGAGGAGTTTGGGAGTTCTCTATAACTGTTGTCTTCCAATCCATTTAAGAGTTTAGACTACCTTTGGATATAGGGAACAAGTATGGATATATCTTCTCTACCTCTCTATAACATATCCAAAATATTATAACTTTATTGTCCTTATTGAACCCTTATTCCTTTTACCACGTACTTACTCACTTGGCCCTATACGTAAGACAGATATATTCATAGGTTGCATAACCCTTCCGGTACAACTTGTATAAGGTAGACATAGTCTTTTCATCTTCGGGTTCATTTTGCTTTACCTCTCTCATTCATATTGAAACTCGCTTGTCCCATCTTATCATACTTCTTTCTTTCCTTTTATTCACTCCTTGTTCTTCTCACTTCCAATCATTGGAGGCTTGCTGTACCTTTTTCTTGGTTATTTATCTATCGCGGCATCATTTGCAACCAATGCTATAGACAACATCTTGTGTTTTGACCCTGCATGGTATCGTTATCCTTCACATGATCTTTTGAGTTATTCGATACCCTTCCCTAGTCATACCCTTTCTTTTTTTATACACACCCATCTTCTAATGTTATGTCATGTAGGGTTTTGCCAAAAACTTCTTAACACTGCCTTAAATACCATTCTGACTTCTATCCCATTATTGTTGGCTTTTAGCCCCTCTAACTTGCTTCAGCACAGGATCTTCTTGAAGTTTAAATATCCATGTCCGCTATATTGTATTATCCATTGTTTCCATCTTGCCCTTGCATTCTTCTCACCCGCTTCCCCCCTTAAGGTGGTGGTGGTGGGGTACTTATACCCTTGTCCAATCTCAAAACTCATCCAATCTCTTTTCCCAATCCGCTCGGTACCGTATTATGTCCATCTCTTTCTTTATCGTTTATAACTTGATTCTGTACATACGAAACCTTGACTAAGTCACGAAGCGACGAGAACCTTTCCATACATAGTGCGATATCTCATCTATTAATCTGTATTTGTGTAATGTGACCCATGGAATAACTCATCCAAGGACACACTTATCATAATCAAAAGTTAATTAGAACTTTTAGTCGTTCCAATTTCAATTAGGCAATACTTGTATTCCGAAGATAAGTTTTGAAGGTTCTCTTGAAGGAATAGCTTTATCCCAACCTATATCCATTGTTTCTTGGAATGAATGTATATTGCACCATTTATTCCTTAAGTTTACCGTCTTTGTCTCTTAAGGATTCCACTATTGTCGGGGCGATATTGTGTGTATGCACCACCCCTTTATACCTTACACCCCTTGCCCGTACTGTGTACCCAACACTGTCTTTTAATTTTCTCAACAACATACTAAGTTTGCCTCAATTAGGGCCTTATCTTATAACCATGTAGTCGTATTGCACTTTTAAGTTCATATTGTACGTTCCCCTTTTGTTCTGTATCTGCATTCATTTAATCATATCTATCTTGGGTGCTTCTGTAGATTTCTCTTATCATTTATCCCATCTATGTCTATCTTTTATTCTGCACAAGAGGGATCTTATACTACTTATGTATTATTCGGAACACATTACTTCCACATAATCTTTTTTCTCATTTCCAAAATGTATTCTGTCCATCCATCTTTATTTGTATCATACCAATCATTCCCTAACACCCATTCTATCTCGTTGCTCATCTTTCTACATCTTGGTCTTTAGTAATTCCATCACTTTTAGCATTCGTATCTTCGGCTACACATGTCATGACCTATTGTTACACTGTCATCTCGCTTTCTTCTTGCTTACTCCTTTCAGTTACTCTTTCTTTCCTTGTACTCGCTATCATTTCCGTTATTGCATAATCTTTATTCGCAACTTTCCCTATGGAACTTGATATGTCTTTCTTACTTGTTCCCTAGCCAGCTTTTTTGTTTCACACTTACCCTTATATTCTTATTACACGGACCATGTCCTATCACTAGCCACTTTCTCACTAGGCTTTACTTATTTTCATAATGATCTCCATTATATTCACATCATATCCTGTTCGTATTTCACCCCATATTATAACACTTCTTAACCTTTTTCACGATTCTTACTATGGGTTACTTACCCTTATTAGTTAGTCTTATCCTTAATATCTCCCAAGCTGTCCTATTAATACTGCATATCCATCACAATTCTGTTTCCCTTGCACTCTTGTCTTAATCATACTATATCTCCTTTTAATTATAGTTCGTCACAATTTATCTCTATGTATCAATTCCATCGGTGCCTTAATATATCATTCTATCTAGAACTACCAGTCTTCTCTAAATCATCTCCCTAGGGTCACAAGTCCTTTCCAACTTTGGTTTACCATATCAATATCGACCTTCTAGTTTCTATTGCCATCAATTCAACAATTAACTTATTTCTCGAGGTCAGCCATACTCGTGATTTATCCAAATCTCATTTTTATTGTGGGCAGGACCTTTCAAGACATACTACATCCCTGTATCTCATTCTCTTTTTATTTCTAGGAAAATTTGGGCAGAGTTTCCTCTGTACTTCTTGCTATCTCAAACCTGCATGTAGAAAATACCAACAGTGCCTCACAGGGCCAATATGTATAAAGATATATATATATGTATCATATCACATAATATCATAGCCACACAAGGCGCCCACAATCAACAGTATGAAAATGGACTTACCTCATACGTGTACTGGAACTTTCTCTATTACACTTTCTTGTCTACTCTTCCTTTCAATTTACAACTTTACATTTCAGTTCTACTTCAATACCTTACCCAACAGATATCTTTCGTGCCTTTGCTTACCTGTGTGCCTTGTGACTTCCAATATCATCGGTCAGTTCCTTCCATTGTTGTTATCCTTTTGTTAACATACAAGGTTAATATAAAGAGTTTTCCTATGACTCAGATCTATCACACGATCTTATAAATGAAAGAAAGGTAACATCCTAAATGTCCTATAGTCTCCTGTTTAAATATGTGGAGAGCAACACACCGATAAACAAGACTCTACTAGACACGGTTTGTAGACACTCTTAGGAAGGACCATTCTGATACCACTTTTGTCATAATCCAATCCCGTAGGCCACCATTCGTGCCCGAATTGGACACCCATATGTACCCTTAGCCCAAATTAGCATATTAGCAGAATAAACAAATATAGAAATTAATTAAGTTCATTAGATAGAACACAAAAAATGATCTCACAAAAGCCGATAAGACCATCACGAAACACAAAAGCCCAAAATATATACAGAACCCACAAATACATATCTACAGACCTCTACATAATCATATGACGGGACAGGCCCCCGTCGAACCCCTGACCAATGTGTATATATAGGCTATAGAAAGGTCAGTACCAAAATATGGGCTCCAAAAAAAGAAGCACTATCAAACAACATAGTAGATGTCCTAAGCATGTGGATAGGCAACTCAAACGTCTGTACTTGTGGGCATGTAATGCATCCCCCGAGGAAAGAGGGTCAGTACGGAAAATGTACTGAATATGTAAAGTATGGACTATAATAAATAAAGTCATAACCAGAACAGAATATGCAGAAAATGAGCGAAATATCCAGAATGTCAAAATACTTATCACAAATACAGATAATGCATGCAAAAAAATATATGTCATATCCGGCCCCATTAGGAGACTCGGTGAACAAAACGTGGTCGCCCTCCCGTCACTGGCGCCACAGAACAACATAATCTAGAGTAGGGAACATCTCCATAACTGATCATATCATATCAGATGGCCATATCATATCATATCATCATACATCAACATATGTGTACATGGAACACCATACACCACAATCCATGTACATGTCATACCTTCCCCCTCATGTCGGGGCACGGCAAATAATGTAGAGAAGTACGCTCGATAACATATCCTAGCTCGGGCTCAGTGGAAGAAGCATTGAGGCATCTACGAGTGGAGTAGTGAGAAACTAAATATAATTTAAAATATTGTCAAAGACTCAATAAAGTAATAAAGACGAATTGTCATTTGAAAATTAGGACGATAGTCACATCAATCACCCCTCAAATATCACTATTGATCATATCAAAAGAGCCTTAGAAATCGTAGGCATGAATTAAGACGATATAAAGTAACTTATATAAGTCAAGGACATTAACTAATAGGGAATCTCTAAGAACGGAAATCATGAATCACCCTCGATACTTATGAATAGAATTACCCCCAAAGCTCATATTAATCCTTACTTAATTCTAAGACATCCCAAAAGAAAGAAGGTAGCTTCAAATACCTTTTATGGATTACTCTTAACCACGTTCACGTCGTCGTCTTTTGAACCTATTTAACATAAAAGAAATACTAAGGTTAATAAATTTTCACTTTGAAATTTCCAACTCTACAACCAAGTATCCATAGGAATCGTTTCCTCATCCATTTCCCTCGACTAGTTTATTACTAGTTTCGAAGTTACCGGAAATCGGGCTGCATCTCCCCTATAACTTGCCCTATCCAAACTTCCAACTACATCCTCAATTACCACAGCCAATCAAAAACAACAACCAGCAGCATATATACAAGTAAAATCACTTCAACATTACACAATATAAACTCCAACCAACTCACTCAAAACTACGATACCAAAATAGAGTTTTTAACCTTTGTTTCGTAAAACCTTTAACCATACGAAACGAAGGGTCGTGTGGCTGTAACCAGAAGAACCCACACCCTTATTAGAAAACTTTACATCCCTAAAACACACAATCAAACTAGCTGCAACTGCAGCACCACAATCACAACACACTACTCGACTTCAATTTAACTCTAACGACTTCAATTTAACTCTAACGACTTCAATTTAGTTGGTTTTTAATGCCAAGCATACTTATGCAATTTTTGTACTTCCAGCCTCATTTAATACATGTAATATACCTCATAAAAACATCATAAACTCTAATTTAAATGGGAAAGCCTTACCTTATCCGAAACTCGCCAAAACTCGCCTCGGAAGCTCTTCTAGCACGGCTGAAACTTTGTGGCTGTTTTCTATCTTTTTGGGGATGCTTGAAATCATACATTTACATTAATAACACATTCATACCCTCATGCTATACCCTATATAATTAAATCACGGAACGAAGTTAGAGAACTTACCTTTTTCTCCTCCTAAAACCGTGGCTCTCTCCTCTCTAGCTAGAGTTTCTCTTCTCCTTTTTTTGAAGAATTTTCTTGGGATAAGAATGACTAAACGATAAATATGAACTAATGAGTCATAAAACATATATATATATATATATATAGTCCACCTTAGGGGGTGAAATGTGTTATTCCCTAAGTGGTGACACATGTCAAGCCCTTAATGGGCCAACACATCACCTCCTCTGTTTAGGGGCTGCCATGTGGTATGTGGGGCCCCACCCCTTGCTTCAGCTGCTGCCACATGGCACTTCCAGCTTCTTCCACACGGCACTCCCTCTTGCTTCCATGTGTCACCTTCTTTTTCTCCTCGTGGATTCGTTATCTCGTCTTACTTTATGAACTTATGTAATCCTTGCTACATAAGCTTGGTATGAACTCAAGTAGATTAAGAATGTAAGATTTTCAAGTTGGTAGCTTACATATGTAAGTCGAGTCCTACAACTGATTACTTGGCCTCCAACTTCTTCTTGATTCTTATAAACATATTTCCAATCTTCCCTACTATGGGTGTCACATTCTCCCTTCCTTAGAGTTGTTTGGTAGCGTTATAGATTATCCGGCTCACATGGTGACTTCTTAGAAGCTTATGAACCTTTCAAGGTACAAAAGTATGGGGTATAACAATACGACCCCATAAGATAAATAGTTGAATGAAAGGAAAATCTCAAGAAATATTGACTGACCCCAAGTGTACAAGTTGGTCTACGACTCATAAGGACTTTTACGGGTCGTAGAGATGAGTTGTGGACATAAGTTCAGGGCTGGAAAATTGACCAAGGCAAAATCAGGGTTGACTAGTCACTTGACAACTCATAGAATGAAGACGACTAGTAAACAATAGTGTGGTGAAACTTCAGAGACCCTCAACTTGCAGGCTTCTCAAACCTGCAAGATGAGTGGTTTTTATGACTTGAAAGGAAGACTACGAGTTATAACTCGGAGGACCTTATTTTGGGGTTCCATCGACAAGTCCAATTGACTACTTGTGGAAGTAAAAATGAGTCGTAGACACGACTCATATAGAAAGTTCAGATACTTGTTTTTCAAGCCTTTCTTAGGGCCTGCAGGATGAGTTATTCCTACAACTTATCATTTCCTCTACGATTACTAAAACCTTGTCATAGGGATACTTGACTTAGAATTTAATGACGGGTAGTTTGGTATTTTCTTATATTCTACTAATGTATGTGGACATTTTTAAGGACTAGATTCATTCAGTATTATGTACTAAAATACTCCTAAACCCTTTTATTCGCTCATTAGTTCCCAAACAAATTCTAGACTTCATTCTCAAGGTTCCTCAAGAGTTCATCAAGCTTTGGTTTGGGTTTCTTCAATATCAAGCCTTCTTCCTTTAATTCAAGTCCAATTTCAATCAAGGTATGTGTGGATTGATCCATGGGTCCTTTCCACTCATTGGTTCCAAGGTTTATTTCAAAAATCTCATGAAATCTCATTACTTTTATGTTATACCCCGTACTTTTGTATCTTGAAAGACTTTTGTACCTTGAGAGTTTTTGAGTTTCTTGAAAGGTTTTTAAGCTTCTTAAACTTCTTTAGTTTTTTGAAGGGTTCTTAAGCTTCTTAGAAGACACCATGTGAGCCAGATAGTCTATAACGCTACTAAACAACTCTAAGGAAGGGAGAATGTGACACCCCATAGTAGGGAAGATTGGAAATATGGTTATAAGAATCTGGAAGAAGTTGGAGACCAAATAATGAGTCGTAGGACTCAACTTATTTACGTAAGCTACCAACTTGGAAATCTTACATACTTAAGCTACTTGAGTACATACTAAGCTTATGTAGCAAGGATTACATAGGTTCGTAAAGTAAAATGAGATTATGAACCATGAGAGAGTTCCATATGGCAACATGAGAGAGTGCCATGTAGAAGCAGCTAGAGCAAGGGTGGTGGACACTACATGCCACATGGTAGCCCATGATTGGAGGAAGGGATGTGTTGGCCCAATGAGGGCGTGTCACCACTTAGGGATTGACATGTGTCACCACTTAGGGGATGACATGTGTTCCCTCCTAAAGTAGCGTATATATATATATATAGTTCATGAATTTAAGTTCATATTTATCCTATAATTCATCTTATCTCCAAGAAAGTTCTAGATAAAAAGAAGAGAAGAGAAACTTAATCTAGAGAAAAGAAAGAGCTACAGTTTTGGGAGGAGAAAAAGGTAAGTTCTACGATTATTATCCGTGGATTAATTATATGGGGTAAACCAAAAATGTTTGAAGGTGTTATTAATATAAATTTATGGTTTGGAGCATCCCCAAACGAATGAACAAACAACCACGAAGTTTCAGTCACGCTAGAAGAGCTTCCAAGGTGAGTTTTGGTGAGTTTCGGGCAAGGTAAATCTTTCCCTTTCAAATTGAAGTTTATGATGTTGTAATGGGGTATATTACATGTATTAATTGATGATGGAAGTGGAAAACGTGTATAAGGATGCTTGACGTTAGAAATAAACTAAATTGAAGTCATAGTAGGTAAATCGAAGTCGAGTAGTGTGTTGTTGTTGTGGTGCTGTAGGTTGGGGGTGGTTTAATTGCGTGTTTCAGGACTGTAAAGTAATAAAAAAGGGGTGTGGGTGCTTATGGTTTCATCCACATGACCCTCCATTTCGTATAGTAAAAGATTTTATGAAATAAAGGCTAAGAACTCCATTTTGGTATTGTACTTCAGAGCTAGTTGTTTGGAGTTGTATTGGGTAATGTTGAGGTGATTTATTTATATATATGCTGCTTATTGTTTTTTTTGGTATGGTTGTTGATATTTTGGACGAGTTGAAATATCGGGGATGTTGAAGTTATAGGGGAGATGCTGTCCAATTTTTGGTAACTTCGGAGCTTGGATACGTGGATGTAGAGTTGGAAATTGGAAAGTGAAAGGTTATTAATCATAGTATTACTCTTATGTTAAATAGGTTCAAAAGACGACGAGGCGAACCCGTTCAAAAGACGATGAGGCAAACGTGGGTGAGAGTAATCCATAAGAGGTATGTAAAGCTACCTTCTTTCTCTTGGCGTGTTTTTGAAATAAGTATGTAAACCTAACCATTCCTTCTTTTGGCATGTATTTTGGCATGTTTTGACATAAGTATATAAAGCTAATCTTCCTTTTTGGCATGATTTTTATGAAATAAGTATATGAATTTTATATGATTCCAAGGAAGTTCCTATTCGTAGAGCCGCTAGGATGGCCAACTTCTTGATTTTCCCAAGGATATTTTATCGTGCCTAGATACGTCTATATGATTCCAAAAGTTCTATTTGGATATAACTCATAGTGATCTTCAAAAGGTACTTGATACGACTCTTGTCTTGTTTTTTGAATAATAGCTCATTTTGTTAACTCCATCGAGTCTCTAAAATTATTTAATGTGTATTTAGTTTCACAATACTCCACTCGTGGATGCCTCAATGCTTTCTTCACCGAGCCCAGGTCAAGTTTTGTTATCATGCATACTTCTCTGCATCATTCACCATACCCCAATGTGAGGGGGAAGGTACGCCCTGTACATGGGTTTGATGTGTGGAGTTATGATGTGCCATGTACACATATGATATGATATGATCTGATGTGATTTGTTACGGATATATTTCCTACTCTGGAGTTATGATGTTCTGTGGTGCCAGTAATGGGGTGGCGACCACGATTTGTTCATTGAGTCCCATAATGGGGCCGGATATGGCATATATTTTAGCATACATTATCTGTGGTTATGAAAAGCATTTTGATATTCTAGATATTTTGCTCATTTTTGCACCTTCTGTTCTGGTAATGGCTTTACCTATTACAGTCCATGCTTTACATACTCGGTACATTGTCCGTACTGACCCTCTTTCTTCGGGGCCTGCATTACATGCCCATAGGTACATACGCTCGGTTTGCTGATCTGCTTGCTTAGGACATCCACCATGTTGGTTAGAAGTTCTTCTTTGTATGAAGCCCTATTTTGGTACTAACTTTTCTGTTCTACATTTGTATATACTGGTGAAGGGTACGAGAGGGCCCTGTCCCATTATATGACTAGGCTATCGTTCTGTAGAGGTCTGTAGACTTGTGATGTGGGTTATGTATATATGTTTTGGGCTTTGTATTCTATGATGGCCTTAACGACCCTTTTATGCTATATCTGTTCTCATGCGCTCTCTAGTGACCCCTTTTTGATTTCTACTTTTGTTTATTATTATAACATGCTAAGTGGGGCTAAGGGTACGTATGGGTGCCAAACTCGGGCACCATTCACAACCTATGGAGTTAGGTCGTGACCAAAGTGGTATTAGAGCTATCCTTCCTCAAAATATCTACAGACCGTGTTTAGTAGAGTCTTGTTTATCGGTGTGTTGCGCACCACATCTATAAACAGGAGGCTACAGGATATTTACGATGTTACCTTTCTTTCATATATAAGATCGTGCAATAGGTCTGAATCATAGGAAAACTCCTTATATTAACCTTAGATGTTAACAGAAGGATGACAGCAACAGAAGAAAGTGACTGATGATATTGGAAGTCACAAGGCACGCAGGTAAGCAAAGGCACGAAAAATATCTGTTGGGTAAGGTATTGAAGTAGAACTCAAATGTAAAGTTGTAAATTGAAAGGAACAGTAGACAGGAACGTGTAATAGGGGAAGTTCCAATGGACATATGAGGTAAGTCCATTTTTATACTGTTGATTATAGGCGCCCTGTGTGGCTACTATATGATGTGATATGATATATATATATATATATATATGTTGTCCCTGTGAGGCACTGTTGGTATTTTCTACGTGCAGGTTTGAGATAGTAAGAAGAACAGAGGAAACTCTGCCCAAATTTTCCTAGAAATAAAAATAGAATGACATACAGGGTTGTAGTATGTCTTGAAAGGTCGTGACCATAATAATGATGAGATTTGGCTAAACCACGAGTATGGCTAATCTTGAGAAATAAGTTAATTGCTGAATTAATGGCAATAGAAACTAGAAGGTCGATATTGATATGGTAAACCGAAGTTAGAAAAGACTTGTGACCCTAGAGAGATGATTTAGAGAAGACTAGCAGTTCTAGATAGAATGATATATTAAGGCACCGACGGAATTGATACACAGGGATAAACTATGATGAACTATAATTAGAAGGAGTAACAGTACAATTAAGACAAGAATGCAAGGGAAATAAAATTGTGACAGATATGAAGTATTAATAGGACAGCTTGGGAGATATTAAGGATAAGACTAACTAAGAAGGGTAAGTAACCAATAGTAAAAATCATGAAAAAGGTTAAGAAGTATTATAATATGGGGTGGAATACGAGCAGGATATGATGTGAACATAACGAGGATCGTTATGAAAATAAGTAAAGCCTAGTGAGAAAGTGGCTAGTGATAGGACGTGGTCCGTGTAATAAGAATATAAGGGTAAGTGTGAAATAGAAAAGCGGGCTAGGGAACAAGTAAGAAAGACTTATCAAGTTCTGTAGGGAAAGTTGCGAATAAAGATTATGCGATAACGGAAATGATAGCGAGTACAAGGAAAGAAAGAGTAACTGAAAGGAGTAAGCAAGAAGAAAGCGAGATGACAATGTAACAATAGGTCATGACATGTGTAGCCGAAGATACGAATGTTAAAAGTGATGGAACTACTAAAGACCAAGATGTAGAAAGATGAGCAACGAGATAGAATGGGTGTTAGGGAATGATTGGTATGATACGAATAAAGATGGATGGATAGAATACGTTTTGGAAATGAGAAAAAAGATTATGTGGAAGTAATGTTTTCCGAATAATACAGAGGTAGTATAAGATCCCTCTTGTGCGGAATTAAAGATAGACATGGACGGGATAAATGATAAGAGCAATCTAAAGAAGCACCCAAGATAGATATGATTAAATGAATGCAGATACAGAACGAAAGGGGAACGTACAATATGAACTTAAAAGTGCAATACAACTACATGGTTATAAGATAAGGCCCTAATTGAGGCAAACTTGGTATGTTGTTGAGAAAATTAAAAGATGGTGTTGGGTACACAGTACGAGCAATGGTTGTAAGGTATAAAGGGGTGGTGAATGCATACAACATCACCCCGACAATAGTGGAATCCTTAAGAGACAAAAATGGTAAACTTAAGGAATAAATGGTGCAATATACATTCATCCAAGAAACAATGGATATAGGTTGGGATAAAGCTATTCTTGCAAGAGAACCTTGGAAACTTATCGTCAGAATACAAGTATTGCCTAATTGAAATTGGAACGACTAAAAGTGCTAATTAACTTTTGATAAAGATAAGTGGAGTTTGGCCTTGGATGAGTTGTTCCATGGGTCACATTATACAAGTACAGATTAATAGTTGAGATGTCGCACTATGTATGGAAAGGTTCTCATTGCTTCATGACTTAGTAAAGGCTTTGCATGTATAGAATCAAGTTATGAAGGATGAAGAAAGGTATAGACATGATACGGTACCAAGCAGATTGGGAAAGGAGATTGAATGAGTTTTGAGATTGGACAGAGGTATAAGTACCCCCTATTAAGGAGGGGAAGCTGTTACACCCCGCACTTCTGGACATCGAAACATGTTCCTAGTCTTCTTGAAAGTGTCTATGAGACCCCTACTATCACACACGTCAAACAACTCTAAGAAAAGAAGAATGTGATACCCCGTGAGAGGGAAGGTTGGAAATAGAGTCGTGAGAATACGGAATAAGTTGGAGGCCAGGAAATGAATCGTAGGACTTGATTTACCAACATAAGCTACTAAGTTAGAATTCTTATACACTTGAGTTACTTAAAGACATACCAAGCTTACATAGTATGGATTACACAAGTTCTTAAAGTAAGAGGAGATTACGAACCCACACAAAAGAGAGGAGAAGGACACGTGGCAGACTAGGAAGGAGACACATGGAAGTAACTCAAGCAAGTAGGTGACCCACCTTCTTGGGGTTAATTAGGTAACCCACCTACTTAGGGGTGGGCCCCACCAAGGACACATGGCAGCCCCTCATTGGTTGTATGGTTGAGGTAGCCCAATAAGGGCTTGACACGTGTCACCCTTAGGCGATGACATGTGTCACTTCCTAAGGAAAGGTATATCTATTCTAGTTGATGAATAAGTCATCATATTAAACATTTCCAATTAGAAAATCAGAGAAAACCAAAGAGAGAAAACGTTAGAGCAAAAGGATGCAACCATGGTTTAAGAGAAAACTAAGGTAAGTTTCCAAGTTTCTCCCCGTGAATTACTTACCTACGGTGTTCCTTAACAAATTGGAGGTGTATATATGTGTCTTAGTATGACTACGGAACTATGTTTTCAGATTTACACTTGGAACAAACAAGAAAAAGTTGAAGGAAAACTTAGAAAGCCAAAAAGAGAGGGTTACGGGTTTGGTCCATAGAAAAGGTAAGACCCAATTTCATTCCGTAAATTAATTATTTAAGGTATATCAAAGTTGTATAATGATGTGTTATAACAATAAATTTCAATTTGGGGCAGCGGAGAAGTGGCACAAGCAGTCCGCGCAATTTCAGCAAGTTTGAAAAGTTTCTGAGTTGTAATTTGGAAGTTTGGCCAATTTCGGGTAAGGTAAGGTTTATCCTTTTAATTTGGACTTTATGGTGTTGTTATAGAGTGTGTTTTACTCCCTATAGGAGGTTTTAAATATGGAAATGTCATAGAAATGCTTGACGTTTGAAACAAATAAAATTGTAGTCGTCGAAGTAAAGTTTTGTGTTTATGGTGTACTGCTGCAGGTGTGTGGGGGTTTGTTGCAGGGACTAAATGTGTTATAAAAAGGGTGTAGGTGCTTATGGTTTCAGACACATGGATCCTCGTTTTGTATAATTAAAGGCCTTGTGAAATAAAGACTAGAAACCTATTTTGGTATTGTAATTTTCAGCAAGTTGGTTGGAGTTTATATTGTGTAATGTCGCCATGTTTTACTTGTAGATGAGCTTCAGGTTGTTGTTGTTGTTTGGCTGTATAATTAGGTATGTAATTGGGAATTCGGATAGGGCATATTATAGAGGAGATGCTGCCCAATTTTCGTTAACTCTTTAACTAGTTAAGGAACTAGTCGAGAAAGCGAGCGAAGGGTTGAGTTCTATGAATACTTATGGGTAGCCTCAGGTGTTGGAAAGCCAAGGGTTGTTAATACTTGTATTGATTTTATGTTACTTAGGTTAAAAGGACGATGAGATGAACGTAATAAGAAGTAACCCATAACAGGTATGTGAAGCTTCTCCTGACATATTTTTGGTATAGGTATGTAAAGCCTATTCTTTCTCTTCTTCTGGCATGTCTTAGTTGTAAGTTAAATATGGTACGAGATCCGGGGTAACTCCATCCTTGAAAATCTCATATTTACTTTTGAACATCGAACTCTTATAATAGTGAACTAGTTCCCTAGGAACGTATACATGTTAAAGAAATAATAACTATACAGACTCCTAGTCTGAGAGACTAAATGGCAACAAGTGCTTCTGAATTCATAAGCGGTTAGCATTACTGTAGTACATGTCTAGGGTCCCTGAGATCCTAACTGATATAGCCCCGAGTGACAGTTAGAGGGCACTTGACAATTACATTCCTACCTTGATCTCCTGGTGATAGTTCACTTGATGACTTCATTGAGTCTCAGATAATGATTTAAATTGTGTTTTGTTTCTCACTACTCTACTCGTGTATAATGTAACACTTCTTTCATCGCACCCGGGCCGGGAATAGTAATCGTGCACAATTCCACTACATTGTTCATCGCGCCCTCACTAGAGGGCCGGGTATATATGTATATATATGATGATGTGTTATAATAAGGAGGTGATGGTACTACAGATATGATTAACTGAATCCCAAATAAGGCTGGCTCTATTGAAAATTTACGCATACATGATTTTACTTTCCCAGGTATAAGTTGCTAATTTGATAATTTACCCCCTGCTTCTCTATTTTAGATATGCTTCTAGTTGTGTTATGTTATGTTTCACATACTCAGTACATATCTCGTACAGACCCCCTTCTATCGGGGGGGCTGCATTCTTGCCTGCAGGTACAAATACAGGTTTTGGGAGTCTGTCAGCTTAGGATTCCGCTCAACTCATCTTTTGGTACTGACCACTGATGTATAAAACTGTTTTATCTATTCAGGGGTACAGCGGGGGCCCTGTCCCGCCATATATTTTCATTAATATTGTTAGATGTCTGCAGACATGTATATATGGGTTGCGTATGTCAGTTGGTTCGGCTGGATCTGTGTGATATATGGTATATGTTATTATGTTATGGCAGCCTTGTCGGCTTGCATGCCCTTTCATATTATGATACAAATGAAAGAGACAACAAATATACAAAATGTAATGACCCATGGGGGTTCTCATGCACGTATCAGGTTGTTTGTAGTCCGGTTTGACTACACTTAATTCATATGCATTACTTTGTTTATTGTTCGACTCGACCATATATGACAGACTTACATATGGGGGTTCAAATCGGACCCCAATCGTGGCCTACGGGGTTAGGTCGTGACAGAAGTGGTATCAGAGTAGTTAGTCCTTGGAGTGTCTGTAGACCTTGTCTAGTAGAGTCTTGATTATCAATGTGTTGCGCGCCACATCCATAAACAGTAAGCTACAGGACATTTAGGATGTTACCTTTCTTTCACATATGAGATCGTGCTTTAGATCTGAGTAATAGGAAAATTTCTTATACTAACCTTGGATCTTAACAGAAGGATGACACCAATAGAAGGAAGTAATTGACGTCATGGTAAGTTACGAAGCACACAAGTAAGTAAAGGCACAAAAGATAGCTGTTGTGTAAGGTATTGACATGTGATTGAAATGTAAAGTCAAAAACTGAAGGGAAAAGTAGACGGGAAAATGCAACAGATGCAGTTTGAAGTTGGACATACGAGGTAAGTCCAGTATTTTTATATTATTGCTGATGTTGAAAGCCCTATGTGGCTACTATATAAGATGATATTGAAAGCCCTGTGTGGCAGTGATATAATACGAATATATATATATATATATGTGTGTGTGTGTGTGTGTGTGTTGGCCCTATGAGGCATTGTTGGTATTTTCTGCGTGCAGGTTGTGGGATAGTAAGAAGTGTAGAGGAAACTCTGCCGAAATTTTCCCAAAACATGAAAAAAGAAATAAAACATAGCTTTATAACATGTCTTGGAAATGGATACCGAGTAACTATATTATGCCAAATTAAAGATGTAAGAGGTACTCTTCATGTCGTCAATAAGGGATACCTTTTTTACTTGGAGAAGTTTATTTCGGAGAAACAAAAGTCTATCTGAGCAATACAGTTCAGACCACAGTATCTCCAGCCGTAATTGTGCTGTAGAAAAAAAGAGAGAATATCAGGTTGAAGGGTAAAATGTCGAATAATTGAGCTTTAATTATTTTGAAAGTACCAAGCCCCCAACTCCTAATTGTAAGTTAGATAAGTTGTTTATAACTCGAGGATAAACTCCAAAGGAGACCAGGTAGGTCAAGTATTAAAAGAAGTGCGGTGATGCTTAAGAGATTCTAGTTTCTTCCAAAAATGGTTGGAAAATGGTTTATGATAACAGTTTATAGCCCTCTACCGACTAAATGGGGAAAGAGCTTCGAACAGAAGCACCTCAATGAGATGTCAGTAACTGAATATGAGTATAAACTAAATGGTAGATATGTAAGTATGAATTGAACGGTGTGATACAAGTATACAGTGATAAAGTGGGACCACTAGTAAGGTGTACTTGATATACGTTGACTAAGTTAAAAGCCTGTGTTGGGTACACAGTAAGGGTAAGGGCTATAAGGTATAAAGGAGTAATGCGCGTACACAACGTCGCTCCAAAAATAATGGAACTCTTAAGAGACAAAGACGACAAACTTAAGGAATAAATGGCACAGCTTCCATTCATCCCCCCCCCAAAAAAAACAAAGTATATAGGTTGTGGAAGCCACTTCTTCAAGAGGACCTTGGACAATGAATATCAGAATACAATTGTTGCCTAGTTAAAGGAAAACATGGAATGGCTACACGTGTATATTAACTTTTTATAAAGATAAGTAGAATGTGGCCTTAGATGAGTTGTTTCTTGGGTCACATTATTCAAAGTACAAATTAGTAGATGGAATATCACATCAGGTATGGAAAGGTTCTCATCACTACGCGATATAGCCAAGATTCCGTAAGTGGGTAATCAAACTATAAAATTGGAAGGAAGATGAGGACATGATACAGTACTAAGAAGATTGGGGGAGGAGACTGAATGAATTTAAAACTGGGCATAGAGACGGAGAGCAATGTATAAGTAGACAAAAGTATAAGTACCCTCTAAAGGGGGGGGGGAGCCACTGAGCAAATTGCAAGAGTAAGGTGGAGGCAACTGATGTGACAACGTATTTAAGATAGATGTCTAAAATTCAACAAGATACCTTGCTGAACCAAGTTAGAAAGATCGGGAAGCCACCAGTAATTGGACAGAAGTTAGAATGCTATATAAGGTAGTGTTAGGAAGTTTTAACAAGATCTTGAATGACATAACACTAGAAGATGAGTGCGTATAAAAAGAAAAGGATATAGCAATAAAAGGATATCGAATAACTCAAGAGACACTACGAAGGATAATGACATCATGTTGGGTCAAAAGCCAAGATGTTGGCTATAGAGTTGGTCGCAAATGATATGCGATAGATAAATAACCAAGGAAAGGGAATAGAGAACCTCATATGATAGGAGATGAGAACAGCAAAGAGTAAATATGGGAAATGGAAGGAGTATAATGGAACGGGAAAAATAAGCTCCAATATGAGTGAGATGTGTACTGTAGAATGAACTAGGAGACGAAAGGACTACGTCTACCTCCTACAGGTTGCGTCAGAATGGTCGTGCAACCTACAAATATAGATATATAAACATTAGGTTAAGTGAGTAAGTACAAGATAAAAGATATAGGGACTCAATAATGACAATACCGTTATGGAACTAAGGATCTACCCCTATATCGGTTGCAAGGTAATAGAGGAAAGGGCCAGGCAAAATATGAACACTAGTGAGAGAACGCTAAGGTAAATCTTGGGCCCATTTGAGTGCCCAATACATTACTATAACGCTTACCACAAAACGCGACACTAAGACTTCCCAGGGAGGTCACCCATCCCAGTATTACTCTCGCCCAAGCATGCTTAACTTTGAAATTCTGGTGGAATTTAGTGCGTTAGGGATGGTATGATCGCGCGAGATGGAATAATCCGAACTAGTGGCGGGGAAACGACATGAGACCATGTACCCAGAGTATTATAAGATACGTTAAGGGAGTTGGAAAAAGGGTTTGAGCAAAACAAACACGATTAGCTGATTACTAACCGATGGCACACTTGCATGCCATAGTTTCTCAAGACAATACCAGATTATGATAGGCAAACCACAGAACGGTTATATGGGCCAGTGGGTGAAGGAATTTCGACACCACTTGGCAACCAACACTGGGGGCCAAAGAGCAAAACCCAAAAGGTAAGGGTACCCTTTGATGTCATTTATAGAAGGCAGGAAGTAATACACCAGGTCGAAGATTCCACAATATGACCTGGGCTACAAGACCTACTTCACACTCTAGCGCCAGATGACTCTAGAGGGAATGTTACCTGTGGATTAACGATATTAGCCCATACTCCTTCAATCAACGACTACCTACTCAATCGAGAAGGTGTAAAATTATAGAGTAAAAGAGTGGTAGGATCTTATGGAGTCCCCATAGCTACTATCCCAGACGAAGGAATCCAAGTTACAGGTAACTACCGAAGGTCAGTCTACAAAGAAACTGAGAATACAGATAAGTCTTCGTACACTACTTCACCCTCAGACTGATGGATGGACTAGGTCTACTAGCAACATGGTAGACGATATGTTCCGGGCCTATGCGGTTGGCCCTAAAGGTGGCTTGGACAATTGCCTACCACCTGGCAGGAATACTTATGATACTAACTATCATTCTAGTATCTGAATGGGCCTATACGAGACTTTAGGTGCCAGACAGTGTGGGTCACCAATTGATTGGTTTGGTGTTGGTAAAATAGAACTAATAAGACCAGACGTGGTAAACTAAGCGGTATAGAAAGTAAAGTTGTTCAGGGAAAATTATTAGTTGTCTAAAGTCAATAGAAGCTATATGCAAACAGTTAACATCGCTCTTTGGAAATTTAATTGACCGACTGGGTGCCTTTAAAGGTGCCACCCATGAAAGGAGTAATGAAGTTTGGAAAAAAAAAGGGAAAACCAAGCGCGAGATACATTGGTCTTTATCAGATCATGTGTAGAAAAGGCAAAGTTACCTACGAAGTGGCCCTACTATCTGGTTTAAAAACAATACCCCTAGACTTCCACCCGTCAATGTCCTGTGACGGTATAAGTGAACCCTTCCAGAATTTTCTCCATGGATAAAGTCACGTGATAAAGGAATTATCCTACGAAGAGCAATCTATTACCATCCTAAATCGACAGATTAGACGATCGTGGATTAAGACGTGATTTCCGTTAAAATATTGTGGCAAACAAAAACCAAAAAGGTCAAAAAGGAGATATCCGTACTTGTTCACCATATGCCAAAGGTAATCTAATCTCCTAACTAATTGAGACGGCGAGTAACAGAAACCCCCAAAATCCTCGTAAAACCCTATAAGCCGAGTTAACATTCGAGGACGAATGTTTTAAAGGGGGGAAAGATGTTACACCCTGCACTTTTGGACCTTGAAATATGTTCCTAGTCTTCTTTAAAGTGGCCATAAGACCCTACTGTCCACACACGTCAAACAACTCTAAGTATAGAAGAATGTGACACACCGTGAGAGAGAAGGTTAGAAATAGAGTCGTGAGAATCCGAAATGAGTTCGAGGCCAAGAAATGAATCGTAGGACTTGATTTACCTACGTAAGCTACTAAGTTAGAATTCTTATACACTTGAGTTACTTAAAGACATACCAAGCTTATGTAGCATGGATTACACGTGTTCTTAAAGTAAGAGGAGATTACGAACCCATACGGAAGAGAGGAGAAGGACACGTGGCAGCCTAGGTAGGATACACATGGCAGAACCTCAAGAAATAAGGTGACCCACCTTCTTGGGGTCAAGTAGGTGACCCACCTACTTGGGGGTGGGCCCACCAAGGACACGTGGCAGCCCCTCATTGGTTGCATGGTTGAGGTGGCCTAATAAGGGCTTGACACATGTCACCCTTCACTTCCTAAGGGAAAGTATATCTATTCTATTTTATGACTAAGTCATCATATTAAACATTTCCAATTAGAAAATAAGAGAAAACCAAAGAGAGAAAACGTTAGAGCAAAAGGAGGCAGCCATGGTTTAAGAGAAAACTTAGGTAAATTTCCAAGTTTCTCCCCATGAATTACTTACCTACGGTGTTCCTTAACCATGTGGAGGTATATATATGTGTCTTAGTATTCCTACGGAACCATGTTTTCATATTTACACTTGGAACAAACAAGAAAAAGTTGAAGGAAAACTTAGAAAGCCAAAAAGAGAGGGTTACGGGTTTGGTCCATAGAAAAGGTAAGGCCCAATTTTGTTCTGTGAATTATTTATTTAAGGTATAGAACAGTTGTATAATGATGTTTTATAACAATAAATTCCGATTTGGGGCAGCGGAGAAGTGGCACAAATAGTCTGCAACTTTCAGCACTTTAAGGGGGTTTACGAAGTTAATTTTCAGCAAGTTTGGGAAGCCGTTTGTTAAGGTATGGATTGGTGCTATTCTCCCTCATTTTGGTAAGGGTTTGGAAATTATATTAAGGTTTTAATAATGAAAAATCATGGATTGGAGCAGCACCAAATAGAAAATAACCAGTCCGCGCGATTTCAGCAAGTTGAAAAGTTTCCAAGTTGCAATTTGGCAGTTTGGCCAATTTTGGGTAAGGTAAGGTTTTTCCTTTCAATTTGGAATTTATGGTCTTGTTATGGAGTATTTTATATGCCCTATAGGTTGCTGGAAATATGGAAATATCATATAAACGCTTGACGTTCGAAACAAACTAAATTGGAATGGCAATAATTGAATTATCGTCGAAGTAAAGTGTTGTGTTTGTGGTGTACTGCTGCAGGTGTTTGGGGGTTTGTTGAAGGGACTAAATGTGCTCTAAAAGGGGTGTGGGTGCTGCTAGTTTCATATACACAACCCCTCATTTCGTATAATTAAAGGCCTTGTGAAATAAAGCCTAGAAACCTACTTTGGTATTGTAATTTTCAGCAAGTTGGTTGGAGTTTATATTGTGTAATGTCTCCATATTTTACTTATAGATGAGCTGCAGGTTGTTGTTTTTGGTTGTCTGTAGTAATTAGGTATGTAATTGGGAATTCGGATAGGGCATATTATAGGGAGATGCTATCCGATTTTCGTTAACTCTTTAACTAGTTAAGGAACTAGTCGAGAAAGCGAGCGAAGGGTTGAGTTCTATGAATACTTATGGATAGCCTAAGGTGCTGGAAAGTCAAGGGTTGTTAATACTTGTATTTCTTTTATGTTACTTAGGTTGAAAGGATGATGAGACAAATATGATAAGAAGTAAGCCGTAACAGGTGTGTGAAGCTTCTCTTGGCATGTTTTTGGTATAGGTATGTAAAGCCTATTCTTTGTCTTCTTCTGGCATGTCTTAGTTGTAAGTTAAATATGATACGAGCTCTGGGGTAACTCCATCCTTGAACATCTCTTATTTACTTTTGAACATCGAACTCTTATAATAGTGAACTAGTTCCCTGGGAACTTATATATGTTAAAGAAATAATAACTATACAGTCTCCTAGTCTGAGAGACTAAATGACAACAAGTGCTTCTGAATTCATAAGCGGTTAGCATTACTGTAGTACATGTCTAGGGTCCCTGAGATCCTAACTGATATATCCCCGAGTGACAGTTAGAGGGCACTTGACAATTACATTTCTTCCCTGATCTATAGGTGATAGTTCACTTGATGACTTCATTGAGTCTCAGATAATGATTTAAATTGTGTTTTGTTTCTCACTACTCTACTCATGTATACTGTAACATTTCTTTTATCGTGCCCGGGTCGGGAATAGTAATCATGCACAATTCTACTGCATTGTTCATCGCTCCCTTACTAGAGGGCCGGGTACGTATATATATATATATATATATATATATATATATATATGATAATATATTGTAATAAGGAGGTGATGGTACTACAGATATGATTCACCGGATCCCTAATAGGGCCGGCTATATCGAAAATTTAAGCATACATGATTTTACTTTCCCTGGTATAAGTTGTTGATTTGATAATTTACCCCCTGCTTCTCTATTTTAGATATGCTTCCAGTTGTGTTATGTTATGTTTCACATACTCAGTACATATCTCGTATAGACCCCCTTCTCTCGGGGGGACTGCGTTCATGCCCACAGGCATAGATATAGGTTTTTGGAGTCCGTTAGCTTAGAATTCCGCTCAGCTCAGCTGGAAGAGGCTCTATTGTATCGGAGCCTAGCTTTTGGTACTGACCACTGATGTATAGAACGATTTTGTCTATTCAGGGGTACGGTGGGGGCCCTATCCCGCCATATGCTGTCATTAATATTGTTAGAGGTCTTATCGTCTTGCATGCCCTTTCATATTATGATACAAATGAAAGAGGCAACAAATATACAAAATGTTATGACCCATGGGGGTTCTCATACACGTATCAGGTTTTTTGTAGTCTGGTTTGACTATACTTAATTCATATGCATTACATTATTTATTATTCGACTCGACCATAGTTGATAGACTTGTATATGGGGGTTCAGATCGGACCCAGTCGCAGCCTACGGGGTTAGGTCGTGACAGAAGCGGGTGAGAAGAATGCAAGGGCAAGATGGAAACAAAGGATACTACAATATAGTAGGCATGGATGTATAAACTTCAAGAAGATCCCGTGTTGAAGTAAGTTAGAAGGGATGAAAGCCAACAATAATGGGATAGAAGTCAGAATGGTATTTAAGGCGGTGTCAAGAAGTTTTTGGCAAAATCCTGCATGATATAATGTTAGAAGATGGGTGTGTATATAAAAGAAAGGGTACGACTAGGAAAGGGTGTTGAATAACTCAAGAGATCATGTGAAGTATAACGATACCATGCGGGGTCAAAATCCAAGATGTTGGCTATAGTATTGGTTGTAAATTATGCTGCAACACATAAATAACCAAGGAAAAAGGACAGCAATCCTTCTATGATTGGAAGTGAGAAGAGAAAGAAGTGAATAAAAGAAAAGAAGGAAGTATGATAAGATGTGACAAGCGAGTTTCAATGTGAATGAGGTAGGTGAAGTAGAATGAACCCGGAGACGAAGATACCACGTCCACCTCATACAAGTTGTAATGGCAGGGTTATGCAACCTATGAATATGTATGTGTTACATATAAGGCAAGTGAGTAAGTACGTGGTAAAAAGAATAAGGGTTCAATAAGGACAATACAGTTATAACATTTTGGATACGTTACAGAGAGGTAGAGAAGAGATATCCATACTTGTTCCCTATATCCAAATGTAGTCTAAACTCCTAAAAGGATTGGAAGACAATGGTTATAGAGAACTCCCGAAATCCTTGTAAAACCCTATAAGTCGAGTCAATATTCAAGGATGAATGTTCTAAAGGGGGGAAGAATATTATACCCCATAATTTTGTATCTTGAAAGACTTTTGTACCTTGAGAGGTTTTTGAGTTTCTTGAAAGGTTTTTAAGCTTCTTAAACTTTTTAAGTTACTTGAAAGGTCCTTAAGCTTCTTAGAAGTCACCATATGAGACGGATAGTCTATAACGCTACCAAAAAACTCTATGGAAGGGAGAATGTGATACCCCATAGTAAGGAAGATTGGAAATGTGGTTATAAGAATCCAAAAGAAGTTGGAGACCAAATAATGAGTCATGGGACTCGATTTATTTACGTAAGCTACCAACTTCGAAATCTTACATACTTTTGTTTCTTGAGTAGATACCAACCTTATGTATCAAGGATTACATAGGTTCGTAAAGTAAGACGCGATTACAAACCCATGAGAGGGAAAAGAGAGTGACACATAGAAGCATGAGAGAGTGCCATGTGGAAGCAGCTGAAGCAAGGGTGGTGGACCCCACATCCCACATGGTAGCCCGTGATTGGAGAAAGGGATGTGTTAGCCCAATGAGGGTGTGTCACCACTTAGAGATTGACATGTGTCACCACTTAGGGGATGACATGTGTCCCATCCTCAAGTAGCATATATATATATATATAGTTTATGACTTTAAGTTAATCTTTATCCTATAAGTCATCTTATCTCCAAGAAAGTTCTAGACAAAAAGAAGAGAAGAGAAACTTAAGCTAGAAAAAGAAAGAGCTACGGTTTTAGGAGGAGAAAAAGGTAAGTTCTCTGATTCCTCTTCATAAATTAATTATATGGGGTATAAAAAGAAGGTGTGAAAGTGTTATTAATATAAATTTATTGTTTGGAGCATCCCCAAATGGACAACAAACAGCCACGAAGTTTCAGTCCCGCTAGAAGAGCTTCCGAGGCGAGTTTTGGGCAAGGTAAAACTTTCCCTTTCAAATTGAAGTTTATGATATTTTTATGGGGTATATTACATGTCTTAATTGATTTTGTAAGTGGAAAACGTGTATAAGGATGCTTGACGTTAGAAACAAACTAAATTGAAGTCGTAGTAGGTAAATCGAAGTCGAGTAGTGTGTTGTTATTGTGGTGCTGCAGGTTGGGGGTGGTTTAATTGAGTGTTGAAGGGATGGAAAATACTCAAAAAAGGGTGTGGGTTCTTCTGGTTTCAGCCACATGAACCTCCGTTTCGTATGGTAAAAGATTTTATGAAATAAAAGCTAAGAACTCCATTTTGGTATTGTAGTTTGGAGCTAGTTATTTGGAGTTGTATTGGATAATATTGAAGTGAATTATTTATATATATGCTGATGTATGTTGTTGTTGGTATGATTATTAATATTTTGGCTGAGTTGAAATCTCGGGGATGTTAAAGTTATAGGGGAGATGTTGCCTAATTTTTGGTAACTTCGGAGCTAGTAATAAGCTAGTTAAGGGAAATGGATAAGAAAATGATTCCTATGGATACGTGGATGTAAAGTTGGAAATTAGAAAGTGAAAAGTTATTAATCTTAGTATTACTCTCATGTTACATATGTTCAAAAGACGATGAGGCGAACATGGGTGAGAGTAATCCATAAGAGGTATGTGAAGCTACCTTCTTTCTCTTGGCGTGTTTTTGGCATAAGTATGTAAAGCTAACCGTTCCTTCTTTTGGCATGTCTTTTGGCATGTTTTGAGATAAGTATATAAAGATAATCTTCCTTTTGGCATGGTTTTTATGAAACAAGTATATGACTTTTATATGATTCCAAGGAAGTTCCTATTCATAGAGCCGCTAGGATGGACAACTTCTGGATTTTCCCAAGGATATTTTATTATGCCTAGATACGTGTATATGATTCCAAAAGTTCTATTTGTATATAACTCATACAGATATTCAAAAGGTACTTGATACAGCTCTTGTCTTGATTTTTGAATAATAGCTCATTTTGTTAACTCCATCGAGTCTCAAAAATTATTTAAAGTGCATTTAGTTTCACACTACTCCACTCGTGGATGCCTCAATGCTTCCTTCATTAAGTCCGGGTCAAGTTTTGTTATCATGTGTACTTCTCTACATTATTCTGTGCCCCGACGTGAGGGGGAAGGTACACCCTGTACATGGGTTTGATGTGTGGAGTTATGATGTGCCATGTACACATATGATATGATATGATCTAATATGACCATCTGATATAATATGATTTGTTATGGATATATTTCCTACTCTGGAGTTATGATGTTCTGTGGCGCCAGTAATGGGGCGGCGACCACGATTTGTTCACCGAGTCCCATAATGGGGCCGAATATGGCATATATTTTTTTGCATACATTATCTATGGTTATGAAAAGCATTTTGATATTCTGGATATTTTGCTCATTTTTGCAGCTTCTATTCTAGTAATGGCTTTACCTATTACAGTCCATGCTTTACATACTCGGTATATTGTCCGTACTGACCCTCTTTCTTTGGGGCCTGCATTACATGCCCATAGGTACATACGCTCGGTTTGCTGATCTGCTTGCTTAGGACATCCACCATGTTGGTTAGAAGTTCTTCTTTGTATGAAGCCCTATTTTGGTAATAACTTTTCTGTTCTACATTTGTATATACTGGTGAAGGGTACGATGGGGTACTGTCCTATCATATGACTAGGCTATCATTCTATAGAGGTCTATAGACTTGTAATGTGAGTTATGTATATATGTTTTGGGCTTTGTGTTCCGTGATGGTCTTAACGGCCCTCTTGTGCTATATCTGTTCTCATGCGGTCTCTAGCAACCCTTTTTTGATTTCTACTTTTATTTATTCTAATAAAAGCTAAGTGGGGCTAAGGGTACGTATGGGTTCCTAACTTGGGCATCAGTCATGGCCTACGGAGTTGGCTCATGACATTTTAAACTTCAAATTTGATGAATGGTGTTGTGCTGTTTCAATTGAATTTTTAATCATTACGAATGATCATTATAAGTATGCTTCCACGTAAATTATATGATTTTAAGTTGAATTATGGATGCCCATGCATGAAGTTATTTTTTATGATGAATTACATGAAGTATGATTATGAAATTCAATGATTTAAAGGTATTTTATGGTTTTCAATTAAATTGACTACGTACATGAGTTTTACTCAAAATTCAAGTATGAATTGTGATCATGAATTACAAGTATATTCAAATTATGATTTTTATGCAAGCATGATGATAGGTGACTTAGGACCCTATGTGGTGACCTAGGAATCTCATGATAAGAATTATGCAACTATGATTTGTAATGATGAACGACCAATTCTCAAATTGCAATTATTTTATGAAATGAGCTTCTCCATGGATTTCAAACTTAATATCATGTCTATGATATATGTTCATTAGTATTTCTATGCCATGTATGTATTATGTGGGATTTGACTTAGAAACGAGCGGACTTGAGGTGGGGGCCCTACCAAAAGCTTTAGTAGCATCCTCTTGCCATTAAACGACGTGCCACTATAGGATTTCCTTCTTGTCTTAGCTAGTGGATCCACATATAGCGTATGTACATGACCCTCCTAGCGTTCTAGAGCCTACCATCAAATTAGATTCCCTTTTTCTTCATTATATGGGTAGACAGTGAGATTCCATGTTATAGATTGCATGGTCTTATTGTTATCCCCCGCACTTTTATACATGAGAACATTTGTTTAGTGTTTATAAAAGTTTCCATGTGATCCATGTTATCCATGATATTCCCAAATGATCTGAAGGATAGGAGGATGTAATGTCCCATATTTTGCATAGACTAGTTCTATGTGAGTAGTTATGGTTGAAAATAGGTTTGGAAGGATTTGAAAGGAGTTGGAGGCCAAATAATGAGTCGTGGTAATCGACCTACTTGCTTAAGTTACAGGTTTGAATGTTTTACATAATTAAGCTACTTGAGTACATGTCGAGCTTAAGTAGAAGGGATCACACAAGTTATTAAGATGAGACTAGATTACGAACCTATGAAAAAGAGTAAGTAGGTGATACACCTACTTCAAGAAGGTGATGCACCTACTAAAGTGGACCCTACAAAGACACGTGGCAGCAACTTGTTGGAGCATGGAGGGAATGGACGTATAGGAGCTGGATACATGTCACCCTTGGCGTTGGACATGTGTAGGAACTAAAAACGTGTCACCCATAAGGGCTGACATATATTACTCTCAAGGTTGGTGTATATATGCCTAAACTAATGACTAAGAGCTCATTTTTAGCTCATTAGTCTTCTTCCTAACTTAGAGAAAAATAGAGAGATAGAGAGACTTAGAACTTCCGCCATGGCTAGCTAAACTTGCAGCCCAAATTAGTGATCCAAACATAATATTTACAAAGTAATTCCACACTTAGAAGGTATACAACAACGTGGGGTGATCCTAGGAGAAGCAACATCGAGTTGATCGAAGCCATCAATTTTCAGCTACATTAAGAAGCCAAGTTGCTAAGGTAGGGTTTCTTCTTTTCAAATAGGAGTTAATGATATTGTAATAGAGAGATTACTCTGTATTAAGTGGGGTTGGAGGTAAGAAAATTACATGGTTATTATTGTATTATATTTGAAGGTAATTTGTGTATGTTGAAGGGATGGAAATATAGTTATAGATGAGTATAAGTGTTGTTGTTCGTAGCCACATTATGCTCTTTTATGTGTGATTGTTATTTTACGAAGTAAAGATCAAAAATCGTATTCTGATGTCATGGTTTTGGGTGGGTTATTTAGCATTTGCATTGAATGATATTGAAGTAGTTTTATTGCATGTGGATAGTGGTTGTTATTGTTGGTGTTTCTTTACTAGTCGGAGGTTAATTAGAAGTTTAGATGAGGCGAGTTATATAGGGGAAATGCTGCCCAATTTCCGGTAAGTTCTTAACTAATCAATATACTAATCGAAAAGTGTGAATGAAGAAATGCTTCCTATAAGTTATTGGTTTTAGATTTATAAGCTGGAAAGTCGAAGTTTATTCATAATAGTGTTACTTTGATATTAAATAGGCTAAAGAGGTAACGAGGCAAGCATGGATACGGTGGATCTGTAACAGGTATGTAAAGTTATCCCTCCTTTCTTTTGGAATGTCTTAGATATAAGTAATGAGTGATATTTATATGAAATTTGGGGTAATTCCATTTATAAGCTTTGAGTGTGCTTCATGATTCTTATTCACTTCTTGATATTACAATTCTCAAGTTGTTGAGCCTTCCCCTCAAGTTTTCTATACGATATATACCTATTTCTATTCTTAGGGACTCTATGATAATTAATGTTCGGACTTTTATAAGATGTTTGATACTATAGTGACATATGACTATGATTCTTAAGGCTCTTTGACATACTTTATGATGATATTTGAGGCATGTCTGATATGTTTTCGTATTTTACATGCATGTATATGTATTATATTATATATGGATTGGGTCGTATGTTCCTTGGCACTAATATTTATATTATATATAGATCAGCCCATATATTCCTCGGCACTAACATGTTATATTTATGGATCGGGCCGGACATTCCTCGGTGTTATTATATTATGTATGGATCGCGCTGTACATTCCACAGCACTAACAGTTATACTATAATATATGCCTGCCATATGCCGTAAAGTCAAATTTAGTTATATAGAGTTATGCAAACATTATCACATGTTGGCCATAGATGCATTTAATTATTAAGTCTGTTTTCATGATTCATCTATAATGTTCTTATGCTTTATATACTCAATACGTATTCCATGCTGAACCCCTCCCTTCGGGGGGCTACATTTTATGCCCGCAGGTACAGACACGCATTTCAGGGATCCACCAGCTTAGAATTTCCACTCGGCTATTTTGGAGTGCTCCATTGTACAGGAGGCTAGATTTGTGGTATTGATTTTTTTTGTATATATTCATTTATTCAGGGGTACGGTAGGGGCCCTATCCCGCTATATGATATCGTTGACACTCTTAGAGGTCTGTAGACATATCTATATGGGTTGTGTGTCAATTTTGTTTAGCTGCGTCTATATGATGTATTGTGAATATCAATATAAAATAGCGGCTTTGTCGGCTTGCGTTTTCTTTCATGATATGATTAGTGGAGACTCCTCAGGACACGAATGATAGGGATATATTTATATGAAGACGTTATGACCCATTGGAGTTCTTATGTAAGTTATCATATTATTTATAGTTCAGCTTGACTACATCTAATAGGTATGTATACTGGTGTCCAGGTCGGACCCCAGTTATGGCCTATAGGGTTGGGTCCTGACAAAAGTGGTATCAGAGCAGTTCATCCTCAGAGTGTCTATAGACTGTGTCTAGTAGAATCTTGCTTATCGGTGTGTTGTGCACCACATCTATAAAGAGGAGGCTGCAGGATATTTAAGATGTTATCTTTCCTTTTTATTTTAAATCGTGCGATAGAGCTGTATTATCAGGACAATTCCTTCCTAACATATTATTATGTATACAACGATGCCTCCAAGGAAAGTGATAACTGCCCAGAAGGGCAAGTCAGTAGCAGGAGAAACTAGCCAGACCTCGAGAGTTACTAGGGCCCGTGCCAGTCTATGCCGAGGATTGTGTATCAGTCGGCCACCACCTCTAGAGGAGCTTAGAGTAGAAGCAAGTGCAGATCTTGAGGCTCCAGTACTTGAGCCTCCAGCCCTACAGAAAGGGGCAGAGGATAGGACTATCAGAGATACAGTTCAATTGCAGACCAGATTAATGGCAAGGAAGGGTCGAAGGTATGGACTAGGTGTAGATGATGCAAATAGACATGATAGTTTGAGGGTTCATGATTTCTTGACTTTTAACCCCTAGAGTTTTATGGGTCGAGACTTGTAGATGACACATAGTAGTTTATTCGACAGATACAACATACGTTGAGAATAATTAAGGCCTCTAAGACTGAGTCTATTGAGTTGTCTTTATATAGGCTATGTGAGATAGCCATTAATTGGTATGAGTCCTGGGAATTATCGAGGGGTGAGGGTGCTCCTCCAACAGTATGGGATGAGTTTGTGGAAGCCTTCCTTGGCCACTTTCTACCTCTAGAGATCAGATGAGCTAGAGTTGATAGATTCTTATAGTTGAGGAAGAATAGAAGGAGTATTAGAGATTATAGCCTTGAGTTTGACTCGTTGGTAAGACATGCACCCACTATTATAGCTGATATGGCTGATAAAGTGCATTGTTATGTGATGGGGTTGGATAGTTATTTGGTTGATAATTGTATGGCCATGGCTTCTTAACAAGGTATGGATATTATTCGAGTATAAGCATACGCACAAGGGGTAGAGGATTGGCACAAAGGGCATTATCCCAATAAAGATTATGAAAGAGGCCAACATAAGAGAGCTAGGTCAGCTGGTTATTCGATGGAGTTTTGAGGCGGACAGCCTCAACAGTATAGTAGATATCCTTCTTAACCAGGTTGGACTGCACCCCACAGTTCACGGATAGGATATTCTATACCACAGGGTATCCAGAAGCCGATTAGAGCTCTAGGGTTTCAGGTTCACAGATGAATAGGGGTTCACGTCAGTCGAGGCCACCTTTGCCTCAGTGTCCTCGTTGTGGTAGGAATCATTTTGGGGAATGCCATTTTGCTGCAGGTTTTTGTTTTACTTGCGGCCATCAAGACTATATCGTGAGAAAGTGTCCACTCCGGGGCAACCCAAGTGGTACAGCTCAGCCTACTAGATCAGTTGCTGGTTCTTCTTCTTTGGTGGCTATGCGCCCTATGGGGCAGGGTATTCATACATCAGCAGGCCATAATAGAGGCCATGGTGGAACTTCCAGTTCTAGCAGTCCTTTGAACCGCACATATGCCTTAGCTAGTAGACAGGATCAAAAGGTGTCACCAAATATGGTTATAGGTATATTATCAATCTTCTCCCGGGATGTATATGCATTAATAGATCCAGGCTTCATCTTATCATATATAGCCCCCTTCATTGCTAGTAAAATCAAAACAAAACCTGAATTAATAGAACCATTTGAGGTATCTACACTGGTAGGAGACTCTATTATAGTAAAGAAAATATATAGAAATTTCTCGATGGGTGTATGTAGTCATCATACCTTTAGATATGATGGAGTTTGACCTTATTATGGGTATGGACTGGTTAGCTTCTTATTATGCTAACATTGATTGTAGAAACAAGATAGTTCGGTTCCAAGTCCTAGGTGAGCCAATTATCGAGTGGCTGGAGAATATGGCATCACCGAGGGGCAAATTTATTTCATACCTCAAGGCAAGGAAGATGGTTAAAAAGGGGTATATTTATCATCTGGTTCGTGTGCATAACCTAGAAGCAGAGGTACCGACTCTTCAGTCGGTGCTAGTAGTCAATGAATATCCAGATGTATTCCTAGATAAACTCCCAGGTCTTTTTCCTGAATGAGAGATAGAGTTCACTATAGATGTGTTACTAGATACTCAGCCCATATCTATCCCTCCCTACAGAATTGCCT
Source organism: Solanum dulcamara (assembly GCF_947179165.1). NCBI lineage: Eukaryota > Viridiplantae > Streptophyta > Magnoliopsida > Solanales > Solanaceae > Solanum > Solanum dulcamara. The sequence goes on from NC_077245.1 coordinate 43,147,853, forward strand.
GCGTAGAGTTGAAGGAATTAAAGGAGCAGCTGAAAGACTTGTTAGAAAAGGGCTTCATTCAACCTAGCATGTCATCTTAGGGAGAACCTGTACTATTCGTGAGAAACAAAGATGGGTCACTGCGATTGTGTATTGATTATCGACAGCTAAATAAGGTAACAATAAGGAATAGATATCCCCTTCCTAGGATTGATGATTTCTTTGACCAGTTGTAGGGTGCTAAGTGTTTTTTGAAGATAGACCTGCGGTCAGACTATCATCAGGTACGGGAAGCAGATATTCTAAAGACTACGTTTAGAAACTGATACAGATATTATGAGTTTAAAGTAATGTCTTTTGGGCTGACTAATGCTCCAGCGGTGTTTATGGATCTAATAAACTGAGTGTTCAAGCCATTCCTAGACTTGTTCGTTATTGTATTTATTGATGATATTCTAGTCTATTCACGATCAGAAGAAGAGCATGCAGATCATTTGAGGACAGTACTCAGGATGCTCCAACACCAGAAATTATACGCTAAGTTCTCTAAATGTGAATTCTAGTTGACTTCAGTAACATTCTTAGGGCATATTATTCGAAAGGATGGTATTCAAGTAGATACACAGAAAATTGAGACCGTAAAGACTTGGACGAGACCTACAACACCTACTGAGGTATGTAGTTTTCTGGGGATAGCAGGATATTACAGGAGATTCGTGGAGAAATTTGCTTCAATTTCCGTACCTTTAACAAGGCTAACTCAGAAGGTGGCTAAGTTCCAGTGGATTGATGATTGTGAATGAAACTTTCAGTTGCTGAAAGATAAGTTGACCACGACCCCAGTTCTAACTCTTCCTGAAGTACCAGATGGCTACATTATTTATTGTGATGCTTTCGGTGTTGGCCTTGGTTGTGTACTGATGCAACATGGTAAAGTCATAGCATATGCCTCCTGGCAGCTTAGGAAGTACGAAAGGTGGCTAGAGTTGCTAAAAGATTATAATATCAATATTCTATACTACCCAGGGAAAGAAAATATTGTAGCCGATGCACTCAGCCGTAAGTCTATGGGTAGCTTGGCAGATGTACAACCAGAACGGAAAAAGATAGTCCATGAGATTTGCTAGTTAGCTAACCTTGGTGTCCGGTTGGCTAATTTTGATGATGGTGGAGTTTCTGTTCAATGAGTTGCTGAATCCTTTATCATGGAAGAGGTAAAGCAATCCCAGTACGGGGACCCTATTCTGGCATAGTATAGGGATGCAACTCTTCAGAAGAAAAAGACTCCATTCGAGGTCACATTTGAAGGAGTGCTATGATATAAGGGCAGAATATGTGTACTTGAGATTGCAGGGCTATAACAACAGGTGATGGGAGAGGCATACTATACTCGTTATTCTATTCATCCAGGGTCAACCAAGATGTATCATGACCTCAGATATTTATATTGGTGGGATGGCATGAAGAAGGACATAGAAGAGTTTGTAGCCTAGTGCCCAAATTGCCAACAGGTCAAGCTTGAGCATAAGAAGCCTGGTGGACTATTACAGTAGATGGAAATCCTGACTTGGAAATAGGAAGCAATTAATATAGATTTTATTATAGGCTTATGTTGCACTCTATGAAAGTATGATTCCATATGGGTTATTGTAGATAGGGTAACAAAATTAACCCATTTCCTTCCAGTTAGGACTACATATTCAGCTGAGGACTATGCGAGGTTGTATATCAAGGAAATAGTAAGACTTCACGGGGTTCCCACATCTATTATCTCAGACAGAGGAGCTTAATTTATAACTAACTTCTAGAGATCATTCCAGAAGGGATTGGGATCACAGGTGAATCTTAGTATATTATTTCACCCTGAGACTAATGGACAGGCCAAGCGTACTATTCAAATGCTAGAAGATATGTTGTATGCCTATATAATTGACTTTAGAGGTAGCTGGGATGATCATTTTCCACTTATTGAGTTTGCCTATAATAATAGCTATAATTCTAGCATCCAGATGGCGTCATATGAGGCTTTGTATGGTAGTAAATGTAGGTCACCTATTGGTTGGTTTGATATTGGTGAAACAAAACTAATAGGCCAAGACCTAGTTCAGCAAGTTGTAGATAAAGTGAAGCACATTTAGGAAAGGTTATTAGCAACCCAAAGTCGACAGAAATAATATGCAGATAATCGACATCGACCTTTAGAGTTTTAGGTTGAGGATTAGGTGTTCTTGAATGTGTCACCCATGAAGGAGGTAATGAGATTCGGCAAGAAATGGAAGCTTAGCTTGAGATACATTGGTCCTTATCAAACCATTCTTAGGATAGGAAAAATTGTTTATGAGTTGGACCTACCATCTGATTTGGAAATAGTACACCCCATCTTTCATGTGTCGATGCTTCACAAATGTGCTGGTGATACTTCTGGAGTATTCCCCATGGATGATGTCCAAGTAATAGAGGAACTATCTTATGAGGAACACCCTCTAGCCATACTTGATCGCCAAGTCAGAAGGTTACATACCAAGGACGTGGCCTCCGTCAAAGTATTGTGGCAAAATAAGAAGAGAGAAAAGATGACCTGGGAAGCCAAAAAAGAGATGAAAAATAAATATCCATAATTGTTACCTATACCCATAGGTAATCTAAACTCCTAAATTAGTTGTATTGATTAATACAAAACCTATATATGATAACTATTATAGAGATTTCCCAAAATCCTTGTAAGACCTTATGAGACTAGTTAACATTCGAGGACGAATATTCTAAATGGGAGAAGGATGTTATACCCCATACTTTTGTACATTGGAACATTTTTTTAGTTTCTCTAAAAGTTGCCATGTAATCCATGTTATCCATGACATTCTCAAATAATCCGAAGGAGGGGAAGATGTAATATCCCATATTTTGCATAGACTAGTTCTATGTGAGTAGTGATGGTTGGGAATAGGTTTGGAAGGATTTGAAAGGAGTTGGAGGCCAAATAATGAGTCGTGCTAATCGATCTACTTGCTTAAGCTACCGATTTGGATATTTTACATAATTAATCTACTTGAGTACATGTCAAGCTTAAGTAGCAGGGATCACGCAAGTTATTAAGATGAGACTAGATTATGAACCTACGAAAAAGAGTAAGTAGGTGATGAACCTACTTGGAATGAGTAGGTGATGCACCTACTAAAGTAGACCCCACCAAGACACATGGCAGCAGCTGGTTGGAGCATGGAGGGGATGGACGTATAGGAGCTGGACACGTGTTACCCTTGGGGCTGCATACGTGTAGGGGCTGAAAACCTGTCACCCTTAAGAGATGACACATGTCACTCTCAAAGGTGGTGTATATAGGCCTAAACTAATAACTAAGAGCTCATTTTTATCTCATTAGTTTTCTTTCTAACTTAGAGAAAAATAGTGAGATAGAGAGACTTAGAACTTCATCATGGCTAGCTAAACTTGCAACCCAAATTAGTGATCCAAACCTAATCTTTACAATGTAATTCCATATTTAGAAGTTCTACAACAACGTGGGGTGATCCTAGGAGCAGCAACATCGAATTGATCGAAGCCATCAATTTTCAACCACGTTGAGAAGCCAAGTTGCTAAGGTAGGGGTTCTTCTTTTCAAATTATAGTTAATGATGTTGTAATGGAGAGATTACTTTGTATTAACTGGTGTTGGAGGTAAGTAAATTACATGGTTATTGTGGACGTTGTAAATGGATAGAATTGAAGTTGTTCTAGTTGGATTAAAGTTTGATTAGTCTTGTCATATTATGGTATTGTATTTGAAGGTGCTTTGTGTATCTTGAAGGGCTGGAAATATAGTTATAGATGAGTATAAGTGCTCCTGTTCATAGCCACGTTATGCTTTTTTCCATGTGGTTGTGATTTTATGAAGTAAAGATCGAAAATCATATTTTGATGTCGTGGTTTTGGGTGGGCTTTTTAGAATTTGTATTGAATTATATTGAAGTAGTTTTATTGTATGTGGATGGTTGTTGTTGGTGGTGGTGTTGTGTGCTAATCGGAGGTTAATTGGATGTTCGGATTAGGCAAGTTATGTAGGGGAAATGTTGCCTATTTTTTGTTAAGTTCTTATCTAATCAATATACTAATCAAAAAGTGTGAATGAAGAAATGATTCCTATATGTGATTAGTTTTAGATTTAGAAGCTGGAAAGTCGAAATTTATTCATAATAGTGTTACTTTCATATTAAATAGGCTAAAGAGGTAACGAGGCAAGCTTGGATACTGTGGATCTGTAATAGGTATGTAAAGTTATCCCTCCTTTCTTTTGGAATGTCTTAGATATAAGTAAGGAGTGATATCTATATGAAATTTGGGGTAATTCCAGTCATAAGTTTTGAGTGTGCTTCATGATTCTTATTCACTTTTTGATATTACAATTCTCAAGTGATTGACCCTCCCCCTCTAGTTTTCTATACGTTGGATAGTAGTCGATATATACCCATTTCTATTCTTAGGGACTCTATGACAATTAATGTTCAGACTTCTATAAGATGTTTCATACTATAGTGACATATGACTATGATACTTGAGGCTCTTTGACATAATTTATGATGATATTTGAGAGATGTCTGATATGTTTCCGTGTTTTACATGCATGCATATGTATTATATTATATATGGATCAGGTTGTACGTTCCTCGGCACTAACATATTATATTATATATCGATCGGGCCGTATATTCCTCGGCACTAACATGTTATATTTATGGATCGGGCCAAACATTCTTCAACGCTATTATATTATATATGGATCGGGCTGTATGTTCCACAACACTAACAGTTAAACTATAATCTATGCCTGCCATACACCGTAAAGTCAAATTCAGTTATATAGAGTTATGCACATATTATCAAATGTTGGCCACATATACATTCAATTATTGAGACTATTTTCAGGATTCATCTATAATGTTCTTATTCTTTATATACTCAGTACGTATTTCATACTGACCCCTTCTTTTTGGGGGGCTGTATTTCATGCCCACAGGTACAGATATGCATATCGGGGATCCCCAGCTTAGGATTTCTACTCGGCTATTTTGGAGTGCTCCATTATAACGGAGCCTAGATTTGTGGTATTGATCTTTTTGATATATATATTCATTTATTCAAGGGTACAGCGGGGGACTTGACCCACCATATGATACCATTGACACTCTTAGAGGTCTATAGACATATCTGTATGGGTTGTGTGTAAGTTTTGTTCAGTTGCGTCTATACGATATGTTGTGAATATTAATATGAAATGGAAGCATTGTTGGCTTGCTATATGAAGACGTTATGACCCATTGGAGTTCTTATGTAAGTTATCATATTATTCGTAGTTCAACTTGACTACATCTAATAGGTATGTATACGGGTGTCCAGGTCGGACCCCAGTCACGGCCTATGGGGTTGGGTCATGAAACTTATTATCTATTATGGTTTCTATCCCACATATGTATATGCTTATTATGTTACTTTATGGTTTTCGATTGAGTTCTTTAAGTGCTTTGATGATCATGTTGTCCTGATGACTATACAACTTTTTTTATTATGTACATTCTTGGTCATTCCATTTTATGAATTTTATTGCATGTCATGCCCACATATTTAGCACATTCAAACATACTAATACGTATTAGTTTCCAACATTATCTCATAATGTAGAGGCAAAAGATCACACTCATTTACGAGGCTAGTAGAGTTTCCAATCGGTGAAGTGTTGGCGAGTCCTCATCTTATCGAAGACAAGTTATGACATTGTTCTATTATAAAGACTTTGTTAGTTTTAATTTGAGGGTGAACTAGGGACATGTCTTAGCCTCTGCCCATTTCATTTAGTAGAAGCATTAGTTGGACAAATGTTGTCGATCCTATGTTGTTAAGTTACATTCTCTTTTTTTATTCGTGTTTTTTCCACTTTACTATACCTTATGTATTCTTTGTAATTTGCCAAAAGGCTTTGTTGGAGCCCTTCAAGGTTTCCACCGCCGTGTTATGACTAGGACCTAGTTCGGGTCGTGAAATTTTCATAGGTATCATGTATGTACAATCCAAGTTTAGTAGTATCTCGAAGATCGACCAGAGATATCTTTTGCCTATCTCCGAGAGGTTATGAAGATTATTAGAAAAAATTTCTTTTGTTCATTCATTCTTATCGTACATGGTTACCTTCACTAGTACTGAGTTGTCGCATGTTCTTTTTATAGATGGATAGGAAGGGATCTACTGTTGGTGGTAGAGAAGAAGAGGTAGTCCTCGAGCAGGTTTTTGAGACCTCGATTAGGGATATGGGTAGAGAACAAGCTTTGGGCAGAGGTCATGCCCATGGAGTGGCACCAAGCAGGAGATGTGGTAGAGGTACTTCTCTTGATCTGGAGATTGATGTTACAGAGGACCTGGTCCCTCTAGAGTATGGTGGTGGACCTTTCCTTTAGTATAAATTACTGTGACTTCGAGTATACATCGGGGTTTATAGGCACACCATATGGTTCTCAGACCAAGACATGGGGCACAGACCCCCGATTAACATTAGGTTCTGATTGTTCATGGTTTGGTGAGGCAATCAATAATTGGTCAGAGAGTCGATGGTGAACCTCTACTAGGGGTTGCAGCCTAGTATGCACCTTTACTTTATTTATTTAGGAGGAGCAGCACCATTATGAGACATCAAGAAAGATATATCCACCTCAGTTTTTGGGTGGTACGACTAAGGATGCACATGGGTTATTAACTACATGTCGAGAGTTACTTGAGATAGTTTTCCTTGCTGAGTCCCACGGAGTGTGATATGATACACTTTAGTTGCACGGGCCATCTATGGAGTAGGGAGAAAAGCCACATATTTGTGACAGAGATATCCTATTCTATTTGTATGGTTGTATTTATATCTGCCCTAGAGGGGCCTTCCTTTTAGTCCTTTATAGGAGCCGTTAAGGAGGTAAAGTTGATGGAGTGAAAAATGTTTGTGGACCTTAAAAGAGCCCAAACCTCGGGTCAGTTTTCTAGTAGTAGAGGATCATTCAGAGGGAGTCGTTCCTTTAAGCATCAGCTACCAGTTCATGTAGTTATACAAACATCTGAGAGAGATTATACATCTCATAGGCCTTACATTTTGGGACAGAGTTCTCACAATTCACAACAATGGTAGCTAGTAGTCCCTATGGTTCATCACAACCTCCCCATGCTAGAAAAATTGTTATGATTGTGAAGACCCAGGTCATCTTGCATGGAAGTGTCCTACACAGGGTTGGGAAGGACCTTATCCCAGTTCATCAAGTCTAACTAAAGAACCAACACCTCTGATCAGAGGATAGGGAAGAACTCAGACAAGTAGGGGTGTTCATGCTCCTAGTAAGGGTTCTAGTAGTTCCATGGTTCAGTAACGAAGAGGTAGAGGTGTCATTCAAGATGGAGGTGGTAGATCATCCTTACCTTGTTTAGTGTTCTTGGCATATCTTTCGCCTTGTTTAGAATACTTGGCTAAAGTATATCCCTCAGCTCATCACCTTGTTTAGAATCCTTGGCTTATCTTATGCCTTAATTAGAGCCTCAGTAAATCTTTCACCTTGTTTAGTGTTCTTGGCATACCTTTTGCCTTGGTTTATTGTCCTTGGCTTATCGTTCGCCCTTATTAGAGTCCTTAGATTATCTTTTGCCTTTTTTATAGCCCTTAGCATATCCTTCGCCTTAGTTAGAGTCCTTGGATTATTCTTCACCTTGGTTAGATTCCTTATCTCCTGTCCCACCGCGGTTAAAATCTATGATATATAGCTGACCCAATTCAATTCCTTAAAAGGTCATGGTAATACTGTAAGTATCCTCAGATTCTCCTCATGATTCTTCACTCTTCTGTGTACCTATTGGGATTATAGGGGTCCGTTCGGGTTTTACTTTTACTTGCGAAAAAGTGTATCTTCTAGGCTTATGGTGTCCAAGTAGGTTTAGTTAGTTGTTACTTACTCACTTCCTGTTCTTACTACACACGTGTACATTCCTTTCGATTTATACTTTTTAACTTCTATTGTGATAAGATTTTAGCATTTCATTTTACCTTTACTTTTCTTGCTCAGTCGGTTTATGATGGTGTCACAACCCAACCTAGGGCTTAGCCATAATATGATGATTAGAATCCTGTAGGACGAACCCAACCAAGACTCTTAGCATAACATTCATAAGCATATATAAGGTAAATAAGCAATAAAGCTAAATCAATATATGGAAGCAAAATCTCAAATAGAACATAAGTCTCGAAATGAGAAAGTGACAACATAGACTCTTTACTATCTAACATGTCTCTATAACCTCTATGGGGGCATAAGACAAGCTTCTAGCTAACCCAAATAAACAACATAAAAGAAATGAAGTAATATAGTCAAAATAGGAAATAAATATCATGTCCTCAGACTGTGAGGACTCACTACCAAGGTAAAACTATAATAAGCTCTAGCCATGAACGGGAGGATGAGTGTGATTGTCAGACCCTAGATTATGATATAATGTAGGAAACAAGTATGTGTTATAACCTGGAATGCACTAAGTATGTGAGAAGTATGTATGAACAATAAACATAGGACATAAATGCAAGACCGATATCTTTAAAACATGCATAAAGTCATGAAAACATTAAAACATTTAAACTCATTGGTCAATGTATCAAAATATCATCATCAATATAAGAACTTTATACCTTTAGGTAAAGCCTTTTGTGAAAGATCGTGGACATGTGCGAGGGATATCGTTAACCGACATAAACTATGTGATCCATAATATGGAGTCCCAATTTTTACCCATACAACGGAGGAAGGGGGGAGGCTACTAGACTCCAGTATTCCTAAGTGGATCCACTAAGCTACATGAATGATTGAGAATTAGCTACGAGTGACCCTTAAGGAATCGAGCCTCTACTATAGGTGATCATTTCTCCTACAATGGCACATAGTTATAGGACAATGGGATCTTACTACAGGTCTCTTGCCTCAACTAGGGGAGAGAGTGCCTATCCCAAGGTCCACTTGGTGCTAGGTAAGCTCTCAACAAAATACCATACATACTACATCATAAGTTTGTCATAAATCATAGTTCGTACTTGTCATAAGTCATAGGATTTTCATAATCATACTTCATAAACTTGACATAGGAATAACTCATTCTCATATGATTTATGTAATGTGGGTGTAGGCCTTCTATCACCATCAATTCTTTTTATAAAATAACTTTAGGTTCTTAGGTCACCCTATCATTAACTTACTTGAAACATCATGAAATTATCATTCAAACCATTCATAAACCTTAAAGATCATTCAATAAAGCTTTCATTGAATATAACTTAAAAATCATTATCATAACTCACAAATCATAATTGAAACTAGCATATATCATGAACCATTGAAATTTATCTTAAAATCATGCAATATGATGTGAATTATACATAAGTAGGCTAATAGCATTGAAATATATCATAATTAAAATGACCCAATATAAATCATGAAACTAGAGCTTTTTAATTGAAGAAAACATAATGAAATTAGAGAGAAAACTTGAAATTTAATGGGTGGAAAGTACTGTCCTACATACCTGGACTTACAAAGCTTGAAATAAATCCTTCTAATGGAAGCTTGAAGATTTTCCCCTAAGTTCTTGCCTTGGAGAGAAATTGGAGAGACTCGAGAGGTTTGATCTTGTGATTTGGAAGAATGAGGGTTTAGGAGTGTCAAGTATTAGTTATAAGCTAGGAATTTATCCTCCAAAGACATCTAGATACATTAATAAGACCTAGGGGAAAGGAAAAAACACCCTTAAGTAAAATAACTGAACTAACCCCTAGACGGAGGAGCCACCACAGACCGTGAACCCCACTACGGCCCCGTAGTAGGGGTCGTAGTGAAGAAGGCTTAATTTTGGGTTAAAGGGTGACTTCCACAAAGGCCACCATGAACCATGGTGCTCACCATGGGTTGTGGTCCCTCCCGTGGTCCTCACCCATGATCAAATATTGCACTAGGCTGGACCACGGGGTCCTTTCACGGCTAGTGAAGGGCAGTGGTGAAAAAATGATTGCCTGACATGGCTTCACTAAAATGGCCATAACTTTTTACTCCAAATTCTAAATGAGAAAATTTGATGGAGTTGGAAAGAAGACTCAGAGATCTATAATTTTATAGGTCATGGGATATGTAATTCCTTATATTCTAAGAGATATGACTGTTTGAATTTGACCCAAGTAAAAGCTTATATTAAAACTCAATCGATAAGGAAGCTTTTAATTTAACTTTGTGCTAAAAGATTCTTGTGACCTTAAAATATCTCCAAATATATTCCACACTAAAGGATTGGCCTTACCACTCATGCACAATTAAGAATCACCCCATACGACCCTATGGGTATATGAAGAATGATTTGAATTTTAGCTTAGAAATTTTTGGGGTGTAATATATGCCTACTGAGTACATATTATTTTGGTACTCATACTATACTTTTCATCTATTTTCATGATGTAGGTCCGAGCACCATCTACCAGCATTAAGATCGAGCCTATAATTGTCGAATTTTAGAGGTGAGGGTTAGCACATGGTGTTTTGACTTTACTTGTCTCCATATGTATTTCATTGGCTAGTCTTTTGCATTTTGAGATAAGCCTTTGTATTTTGGATCCATTTTTGGGACTTGTATTCAGCAGCTCTATACTTGTGACTTTCAAGTTCTTAGAGGGATCTTATTGTATTTATATTGGTTTGCTTTCTCTTATCTCATGTTCTTATGTTTAATGTCACACCTTAAATCCTCAAGTCATAATGGAGCCTACTATAACCTACCAGTAGGGAAGCCAACTCATATCCTGGAACTATGAGTAATGGGATGTAAGGGTAGAAGACCAACCTTTAGCTAAAATAGTAATATAATAAGTAATATAATAATAGGAAATACAAATGAGAGAGTGCAAGCAAAACCAAAACTATATACAAATAAATATCCCTCGTAGAACCTGGAAGGCACATGTACAGAGCTACTACAAAATGAGTATGTACACTCAAGTTACACTTTCTAAAGAAGCATAAAGCGATCGTTAATCAAATATAGAACCTAACAAAGGTTAGGGTCGATCTCACGAGGAATATGGTTTAGACTTTAGATCAATTGTGTTTTATTTGATTTAGTAATCAAGTTATTTCTGTAAAAAAAGAAAACAAAACAGGATTTTTATAAACTGATCAATAAATTAAATAGCAAACATCAACGAACGAAAGTACGGTTTAATGTGGTTTAAATCAATAAGAAGTGAAACTAGGGTTTTATGTGTTCCCCACGAATTCTTAACTAAGTAGACTTTTTTATTAGTAATTATTTACTTGTGTTACATGTAGAATAGATAAGTTAATTTCACCTAAGTCCTTGATCCGGCAAATAGGTAAATTTTACTACGCAACTTGATTCGTCTACGAATGTATGCTTTACTAACCCTTACCAATGATCCCAAATTTAGCTATCCCTTGATCCGTTCAAGATAATTAGATGAGGATGATTAGCCCCAAATCTCATTGTTTAATCTCTTTTCCCATCCGTTACCTCCTTGATCCGACAAATAAGGATAAGGCGAGTTCTAACATTGGCCACTGTTAAAAACAATCAAACCGAAGGGAAAAACAATACATGCATGCACACAATTCAAGAATAATTTTTATTAAGTTCTACGTCGTTAATTCTTCATGGTTCCCACAACCCTAGTTGTGTAATTAGCTACTCATAACTATGTGTTCACACTTAATAGTCTTTAAGTTAAAGGAAATCATAAACTTATAATGAGAAGTGTAAAATCTCAAAAATCTTCAATAAAATTCGAACATAAAATATCGATAGCAAAAACCCAAATTTAAGAATAAAAGCTCAAAATTAGTTTAAGCTATATTCTCAAACCCAAAAATGTACATCCAAAAATTTGAACCTAAGAAGTGTATGACATTGATGGAGTAAAATTATACCCCACCAGATCAGCGAGGGAGAGTGTAAGACCCCGAAAAATGAAAAATCAAAATGAAAGAAAAATGCAGTAAAAGTTTGTTGGTGCCATTTCATACGAGATGACCTACGGGTTATAGAAAGTCCTACATGCCATAGAAAGGACTCGTAGGAAGGATACTGAAGTTTTGTAAAATTTCTAAGTGTGGAACTCGAGTTATGGATGCATTCTACGGACCATACATGGTCTTATAATCCATAGAAGAGGGTTGTAGGAAGGCCTTGAGATTTTGAAAAATTCACTAAGTATGAGACCCCTTGGAGAGAGGGTACTACAGATCGTAGGAAGTTTTACTATCCATGGAGACCATTTGTGTAACACCCCGTGCTATTTTAACATAGAATAACCCAGAGAAGCCAAGAGAAAATGAGGAAAGTGAAGTCCACAGTTGACCACGAGGGTCACTTAGGACCCGTAGAAGTTTCTACAACTCATACGGATGACTTGTAGGTTCCCCCAAAACTTAGAATTTTTTTTAATGAAAAGTCGATCCTACAATTCAAATTTATGACACTTCAAATGACTTAAGACCCATAGGGTCAATCGTAGATTCAAGTGATATATTCCAGTAGCTACTGGAATGTGCACCGAGTTTTACGATTGGATCCTATGACCCGTAATACTTTGTACAAGCTGTACAGGGGTCCATAGTTACCTAGACCAATTCCTTCGATGGAATTCTACGAGGAGGTCCCATGATTCGTCCTATGATCTACGAACCGTAGAAGAGTGGTCATAGTCCTACCAAGTCAATTTCCAGTGGAGTACAATTTTGAACCCCTTCTTCTACGTGAGGGCATCAATGGCTAATTGAAAGTTCTATGGTCCACAAGGAGGCCCATAGACGGCCCCGTTTAGGTTTTAAGTGGGGGTAGTTTAGTCTTTCTCCATCTTTCAAACCCTTACATTTTGGGACTAAAATATGTCCCTTGTCAGTACCCAACAATGTTTTTCCCTCATTAACACTTCAAATATTTTAAGGGCAAGGATTAGAGAGAAGAAAAAAGTAGGGTTCAAGCATTTCAACCAAGTTCTTCGAGTTTTGCTTAGATAATCATCAATTCAGTATTTAAGGCTAATCACAATGTTGGAATAAGTTTATGATCATGCCTTACATCTTCATTCAGTCAAGTTTGAGTTTGAATTTGAGTTTCAATCCCATCAAATTGTGTTTTGAGTTATCTATGTAATATCTTATTGAGTTCTTTGTATGTAATTATTCCTATTATGATGATTTCCATGATTGATTTCTTGAGTTATCGTTCATGTTTCCATTAAGATGAATCCTAGTTGAGTAATTTACATTGCTTATATTTTATGCATTAATTTGAGATAAAAGAACGAATGAGTTTGAATTTGAGGAGTCTTTCATTCACTGGTTCTGAGTATGATAATTATTGAGTTTAAATGAGTTTGAGAAATAATGCATTTAAATATTTATTTTGAGATTGAATTAAGAAGTTAAAGCAATATTTTATGCATTCACTGAGTTGAGGAGTAGAAGTTATGAGTTGAGAAGAGTTGAGTTAAATTGAATAAAGTCCAATGAGACTAATGAGATAATATTTTGAGTATACTCACTTAAGTTCATGATCATATTAAACATATTTTGGGAGTACTATTAAGCACTAATTTGGGTAAGAGTTTAGATAACTCAAACCCCATAAACTACGTAGCTAGTGTATATGACAAGAAAGTATCGTTGGTTCGAGCGACTCCTTACTTCTGTCCCTGATATGGACTTTTATTGGACCCATGAGATGAGTTACATCCTTAACCTATCAAGGTATTGGAAGGTTGTGGCAATGAAATCAATTCATTGTATCATCACGATTTTCATAGTGATGTTTTTCGGTTAGAGAAACTCTCCAAACAGTAAAATATTATTTTTAGATTGAGTTGCATTCATTATTCATAATTTTTAAGGCTCATCTTATTCACATATTTCATTCTTTATTGCATTTAGTTATCTGCGTATCCTTTTTATTGAGTTGAGTTGAGTATCTTGAGCATGTTTTATTTTAGCTATTTTACATACCATACATTTCATGTACTGACGCCATTCTATGATGCATCATTGTATGATGTAGATACATGTGATAGAGATCTTCAATAGGCACATTGTGGAAGATCAATTTTCTTCCATCTTTTAGTGAAACCTCCTTCCATCTTCAATTTTCTTTCAATATTTATTATTAGTCCTTTGAGGTAGCTGTGGGCCTGTCCATGTACCTATTCTGAGTCAATTTAGAGGCTTTATAGAATAGGTATAGATAGCATTTAGATTTTATTTTAGTTTTTAGAGTATTTATTTTAAAGAAATATTTGTCTACATATTTTAATATCAAGGCTTATTTTTAGAAAGTTAAACTTATGTTCATGTTTATGCCCACTTGAGCATATTTTGTGTGAGTTAAGTCTTCCACTTAGTGAGTTAACCAGGCAAAATGTTTGCTCGAGAATCAGCAATAGTTTTTGTGTGCTGACCACACCTAAGGTGCGTGAAAAACTTACTATTAGAGCATAGAATTCAAAAGTCCTAGGGTGTCTATGAAGCCAAGTCTAGTAGAGTCCTCCTTATTAGTATGAATCCCACCACATATTTAATAGAAAGTCTATAAGACATTAGGAATTATTTCACTTATTTCATACTCCAAGTTCGTGTGATGGAGTTTAACACTACAAAATCTCCTTCTACGTCGTGTGTTTCATATTTTCAAATCATGCCTTCAAAATGCACTTTGATCCAGAGGAACATCACCAACAACGAGATTCCACCACCATCTAGAATGTAGACCAAAAACCGAACCCGAGCAGCTAATCTTGAGGATGAGAATAGAATTGAAAAGGTTCCACAAACTGCTCAGCCTACCATGACTTTAGAGGACGAGTTTAGAGGAGTAATCTATATGCCCAACTAGTTAATGGTTGCCTAGTAAGGCTGTCAAAACACTCCAGTCCCCAACTCCAGTTCTTAGGATCCATTTACTACTGCAAGGATTGGGGACTTTCTAAGGATGAACCCATCGGTCTTCATAGATAAGATGTGGAAGATCCTTAAAGCTATGCATACGACTAAGATTGAGGGAGTTGAGCTTGTTTCCTATCAGCTTAAGGATGTTGCAAATGTCTAGTACAATCATTTAAAGGAGAGTCATGGTGAGGATGCTGAGTCTACTATCTGGGATGAATTTGAGAAGGCATTTCTAGATAACTTATTTCCCCAAGAGCTGAGGGAAGAAAAAGTTGAGGAGTTTGTTAATCTGAAGCAAGAGGGGTTGAATATTAAAAAGTACAGCCTTAATTTCGTCCAGTTATCCAAATATGCTCCAGAGATGATTCCAAATGTGAGAGAAATGCTCTAGAGATGATTCCTGATATGACCAAAAAAGATGAGGAAGTTTGCATATGGCCTAGGGAGATATGTGAAGTAGGACTGTCAGAATGTATTGTTGATTATGGAGGTGTCCACCTCCATACTTATGGTGTATACCCTGCAAGTTAAGGAAAACAAGAAGAAAGATAGGGAGGAGCAGTAGCATAATAAAGCTAAATCTGCGGGTAATAAGGCTAACCACAAAAAGAGTAGTAATGATAATAGTTCGTTCTTTTAGAAGAGGTCTTTTGGTTATGCACCATTATCTGCGAGTGTACCGGCAGTGAACAACATAAATAACCAAAGATCTCAAAGCAACTTAAACTTCAAAGCCCAAGGTTCACAGTCTCAAGGTAGTATGGCTTAAGGTTTTCGCGCAAGCCGCCTTGTAGTAAGTATGGTAGACTTTTGGGAAAGTGTCATGATGGCACTAGTGGTTGTTACAAGTGTGGATAGATGGGTCTTTTTATGAGAAATTTCTCATTTGACAAGAAAGTTAATAGCAGAAATAGTGTCCAATCTTCTTTAGCAGCACCATCAGGTAGGGGTAATTAGAGAGGTTCTACTTTAGGGGAAGATAGAGTTTCAAAGGATATGTATGCTATGGCTAGTTGCCAAGACTAAGAGAATTGGCCAAATGTTGCCACTGGAATATTTTGAGACTTTCTCATGATATTTGTGCATAACTTGATCCAGGTGCTACCTTGTGTTTTATGACTCCTTATATAGTTGTTAATTTTGGGATCCTTCTTGAACGTCTTTTAGATCCCTTCAGAGTTTCTGCTCTTGTTAGTGAGTCTATTCTAGGTAAGAGAGTCTATTGAGATTATATAATTTTTATATACCATAGAGATACTTCAGTAGACTTAGTTGAGTTAGATGTAGTTAATTTTGATGTCATCATTGGCATGGATTGGCTTCATGCCTTTTATGCCTCAGTTGATTGTATAACCCTAGTTGTTTCCTAATGAGCGAATTATAGAGTAGTAGGGAACTCTGGTATTGTCTAAGGGTCAATTCATTTCATACATTAAAGCCATAAATTTAGTCTATAAGGGGTGTATCTACCGTATTGTTCGAGTTAGAGATGATAGTATGGAGACACCATCCCTTCAGCCAGTTCCAATTGTAAATGAGTTTTCTAAAGTCTTTCCTAAAGATTTATAGTGATAGATTTTAGAAAAGATGTTCTTCCTGATATTTAGCCTATTTCTATTCTACCATAAAGAACGCCTCCAGCCAACTTAAAAGAGTAGTTATGAGATCTTCTATATAAGGGATTTATTATGCTGGGTATCTCACTTTGAGGTGCTCCTATCCTATTCGTGCAAAAGAAAGTTGGTTCCCTGAGAATATGCAATAATAACCATCAATTGAATAAGGTCACCATAAAGAATAAGTGCCCTCTTCCGAGAATCGATGACATGTTCGACCAAATTCAGAGTGCCTCTTGTTTCTTTAACATGGACCTCAAATCATGCTATCATAAGTTGAAAGTAAGAGAAAGTGATATTTTGAAGATAGGCTTTAGGACCCGATATGGTCATTATGAGTTTCATGTCATATCTTTTGGTTTGACTAATTCTCATATAGCATTCATGGACCTCATGAATAGAGTGTTCAGGCAGTATCTAGATATGTATGTTATCATTTTCATTGATGACATTCTGATCTAGTCTAGAAACGAGGAGGAGTATGTCGATCATATTAGAATTATTTTCTAAACTCTCAAGGATAAGGAATTGTACGCTATGTTTTCCAAGTGTGAGTTTTGGATTGCATTTATGGTGTTCTCCTAGGCCACATTATTTCTAGTGATAGTATATAAGTTGATTCGTAAAACATTGAGACTATTAAGAACTAGCCTAGAACCTTATTCCCGATTGATATAAGAAGTTTCTTGAGTTTGGAAGGTTATTATTTGTAGAAGGATTTTCATCCATATCGTCTCCATTGAGTAAGTTGATTCAAAATAAGACTAAGTTTCAATGGTCAGATGCTTGTGAGAAAAGTTTTCAAGAGTTGAACACTAGGTTGACTACTGCTCTAGTATTGTCCCTACCCAAGGTAAGAAATGGTTTTGCCATTTATTATGATGCATCCAAAGTTGGATTGGGTTGTTTATTAATGTATTGAGATAAAGTCATAACTTATTCTTCTAGATAACTTAAGATTCACGAGTGGAATTATCTGACTTATGATCTAGAGTTGGCAGTGGTAGTATTTTCCTTAAAGATATGGCATCACTATCTCTACATCGTGAATGTGGACGTGTTCACTCATCACAGGAGCCTATAATATGTGTTTAGTCAGAAAGACTTGAATATGATGTAGGGGAGATGGCTTGAGTTGCTCAAGGATTATGACATGAGTATTCTCTACCACCCAGGTAAAAAATGTTGTTGCTGACGATTTTAGTGGGTTATCCTTGGGAAGTACTGCTCATGTTGAAGAGGAAAAGAAAGCATTGGCCAAGGAAGTTCATAGACTTACACATTTTGGAGTTCATCTTGTGAACTTAGATGAGGATGATATCATAGTTTAAAATGGGTTTGAGTCTTCACTAATTGTGAAACTGAAGGAAAAGCAAGACCAAGACTCTATTTTACTTTAGTTAAAGGAGGATGTTCACAAATAGAAAGTGATGGCTTTTGCCAAAGGGGGAGATGGTATGTTGAGGTATCAAGGAAGAGTGTGTGTTTTGAGTGTTAATGGTCTTCGAGATAGAATAATGGCAGAGGCCTTTAGCCCCAGATATTCAATCCAACCATGGTTCTACCAAAATTTACCATTACTTGAGAGAATTATATTGGTGGAATGGCATGCAGAGAGATATTGCATACTTTGTTTCCAAGTGCCCAAATTGTCAAGTCTAGGTTGAACATCAAAGGCCTTGTGGTATGGCAGAGAATATTGAGTTTCCATAGTGGAAGTAGGATATGATAAATATGGACTTCATTACCGGTCTATTGCGGTCTTGTATATAGCATGACTTGATATGGGTGATTGTGGATAGGATGACCAAATCATCCCACTTCTTGCCCGTTATGACTATAGATTCAATGGAGGATTATTCCATATTGTACATTTGAGACATAGTATGACTTCATGGAGTTCTCTTGTATATCATCTCCAAAAGATGTGCCCAATTTACTCCTCCATTTTGGAAATCATTTCAGAAAGGTTTGGGTACAAAGGTATATCTTAGTACCATTTTTCATCTAGACAGATGGTCAAGCAGATCTTATGATTCAAACTCTTGAGGACATCTTAAGAGCTTGTGTCATTGATTTCAAAGGTAATTAGGATTACCACTTCCCTCTTATTAATTTTTCTTACAACAATTGTTTTCATTTGAGTATTCAAACGGCTCCATATAAGGCTCTTTATGGGAGGAGATGTAGATCGTCAATTGGTTGTTCAAAATTGGTGAAGCTGAATTGATAGGACCAGACTTTGTTCATCAACTATGGGGAAGGTAAAGATTATTCAAGAGAGGTTGAAAACTGTGCAAAGCCATCAAAAGTCCTTCACTGATGTTAGAATAAGAGACTTAGAGTTTGAGGTGAATGACTAGGTATATTTGAAAGTTTCACCCATGAAGGGTGTTATGATATTTGGAAAGAAGGAAAAGCTTATTCCCCGTAATATTGGTTCTGACCAGATTATTAAGATACTTGGTAATGTCGCATATGAATTAGATTTACCATCAGAGTTAACCATCGTTCATCCCATGTTTCACGTTTCAATGCTTAAGAAGTGCTTCAGAGATCCTTCACTCATTGTTCCTACAGAAAATATTGGTATGAAATATAGCTTGTCCTATAAGGATATTCTTATCCAAATGCTTGATTGTTAGGTTCGACAATTAAGGACTAATGAGGTCAGTCTAAGTCTTGTGGAGAAATTGTTTTGTTGAAGAGACTTCATGGGAAGCCGAGAAGGATATGAGAATAAAGTACCTGCCTCTATTCATTCCTTCTAGTGTTGACATTGAAAATAATATTTCTATTCTTAACTCTAAGTTTAATGCTTGCCTGAGTATTTGAGTAGTTATTCTTGAGTTTGAGTTTTGAGTCGTGCATTACATTTGTACATTGAGTAAATTATTAGCTTGGTCATCATTAGAGGACGAATGATCCCAAGGGGAAGATATTGTAACACCCCGTGCTATTTTAACTTAGAAAAATTCAGAAAAGCTAAGAGAAAATGAGGAAAGTGGACAACCTAATGGACCCGAGGGTCACCTACAACCCATAAAAGTTTCTACGAGTCATAGGAATAACACGTAATGTCCCCATACACTTAGAAAAATTTTCAATATCAAAGCCAATCCTACGAGTCAGAGTTAAGACCCAACAAATGACTTTTGATCTGTAGGGTCAATCATAAGTCAAGTAATGCATTCCAATAGCTACTGGAATGTGTACTGGGTTATATGTCTGGGTCCTATGAGATGTAATACTTTGTACAAGCCATAGAGTAGTCTGTAGACCCCGAGCCCAATTCCCTCAATGGAATTCTATGAGGAGTTTCCATAATTCATCCTATGATCTATAACCCATAGAAGAGTGGTCATAGACCCACCAAGCCTATTCCATTGGAGTCCAATTTTGGACCCCATCTTCTATGAGAAGGCCCCTACAGCATGTTGAAAGTTCTACAGTTCGTAGGAAGACACTTATAAAACCCCGTTTAGTTTTTAAGTGGGGGTAGGTTGGTGTTTCCCCACCTTTCTCAAACAAAAACCCTGACATTCTAGGACTAGATTATTCCCCTTATCAGTACCCAACAATGTTTTTCCCTAGTTCACTCTTGATATATTTTTATAGCAAGGATTATAGAGAAGGGAAAAGCTAGGGTACAAGCGTTTTAACCAAGTTCTTCGAGTTTGGCTTAGAAAATTCTCATTCTAGGTATGTAAAGCTAAACACAATGTTGGACTGAATTTGTCCTCAATCCCTTCTTCTTCGTTCAGTCAAGCTTGAGTTTCAGTTTGAGTATTAATCAGGTTGAATTGAGTTTTACATTATCTATGTAGTCTCTTATTGAGTTCTCTATATGTAATTATTCCTATTGTAATTATTTCCATGATTTTAGTTCTTAATTTATCGATCATGTTTCCATTTACATGAACTTTAGTTGAGTATATTTACATTTCTTATATTTTATGCATTAATTTGAGATAAAAGAATGATATATATCATCTTTTAATTGAAAAAAATCTTGAGCATGAACTTGAGTTTTAGGAGTCTTTCATTCAAAAAATTTGAGTATGATCATTCTTGAGCTTAAATGAGTTTTAGAAATAATGCATTTAAATATTTATTTTGAGATAGAGTTGATAAGTTAAAGCAATATTTTATGCATTCATTGAGTTGAGGAGTAATATTGTCTTAAAGAAAAGTTATGAGTTGAGAAGAGTTGAGCTAAATTGAGTAAAGTCCGATGAGACTAATAAGATAATATTTTGAATACTTATACTCACTTGAGTTCATAAGCCTATTAAATATATTTGGGAGTAGTATTGAGCACCTATTTGGATATGAGTTTAGATAACTCAAACCCCATAAACTACGTAGCTAGCGTATGATAGGATCTACCATTGGTTCGGGCGACTCCTCACTTCAGTCCCTAATACAGGCTTTTATTGGATCTATGAGATGCTTTGTGTCCCTTATCCTTGCAAGGTATTGGATGGTTATGGCAATGACAGTAGTTCGTTGTATTTTCAGATGTTAATAGTGATGGTTGTTAATTATAATAATTCCCTAAAGAGTAAAATACTATTTTTATATTGAGTTGCATTCATTATTCATATTTAGTAAGGTAGGGTCTTATTCATATTTTGCATGCTTTATTGAGTTTAGCTATCTAAATATCCATTTTATTAAGTTGAGTTGAGTATTCTTTAGTATGTTTCCTTTTAGCTATTTTACATACTGTACATTTCATGTACTGACGTTATTTGATGCTGTGTCATTTTATGATACAGATACAAGTGATAGAGATCCTCAATAAGTGCATTATTGAAGATCAAATCCTTCTATCTTTTTGTGAGACCTCCCTACATTCGAAGGAACACTTTCAGTTATTCATTTCAGTATTTAATAGTAGTCCTTTGTGGTAGTCGTGTTCCTATTCTAGTACCTTTCAGAGTCAGTTTAAAGGGTTCATAGACTAGACATAGGCATAGTTTGGAGTTTATGTCAGTTTTCAGAGTATATGTTTTAAAACATCTTATATCTATATATTTGAGTACAAAGACTTATTTGGTGAAAGTTAAACTTATGTTCTTGTTTATGCCCATGTGAGTTATATTTTTTTGTGAATTAAGTCTTCCGCTTAGTTAGTTAGTCAGGCCAAGAATTCGCTTGAAAACCAGCAATGGCTTCTAGGTGCCTTCCACTCCTAGGGTATAGACTTGGGGTGTGATAATCCGTAGGTGGAGGTTTAGAGGCATGATTTTTCAGATTTTGGAAGCTGGCAGGAAGAGGAGGTACTACGACCTACAGGACATTTGATAACCTATAGACCTTAGTTGTAAATCCAATGTGCAATTCTAGTAGCTACTATTTTGGTACATAAGTTCTACAAATGAGTCTTATGACCAGTAAGACTACCTACGACCCATAGGATGAGGTTGTAGGATTCTACGTGTTATTTCATGAATTAGGGCATGGTTTCTACGAGGGATTTTGATGAGTCATAGGACCTACGGACTGTAGGTTCCATCCATAGGCCACACTGATAGTCTTAAGTCGGGAATATTTTAGTTATTTCCTACTCGTATCACTTCTAAACTGCATCATTTTGGACTATTTTGGATATCTTATAACTACCCAAACCCTTCAAACACTTCCTATTCCCTCTCATTCTCCTAAAATTTCATCCAAGGAACTCAAATTCTCTCCTATGGTTTCTTATCCATGTCAAGTCTAAGGTTTCAAGTCAAGATCAAGTCTCCACTTAGAAGCTTTCTTTTAGGGCCTTGATTATCTAGGGATGTGAAAATTCACCAGTGGATTTCCTTTCATCCATTAGGTCCAAAAAAAATTCTCAACCTTCAATTTCTGTTCACCCAATTCAATGGGGGGTTCATGTCAATTCTTCACGGGTTCTTTCTATTTCAACTCAATTGATGTTATTCTATCTTACTATGCATCATTTTACTTTAATACATAATTTTCAATTGATTCCATATGAACTCATTCATTATGTCTGTTATACCCCGTACTTTTGTATCTTGAAAGACTTTTTTACCTTCAGAGGTTTTTGAGTTTCTTGAAGGATTCTTAAGCTTCTCAAGTTTCTTGAAAGATTACTAAGTTCTTGAAAGCTTCTTAAAAGTTACCATGTGAGTTAGATAGGCTATAACACTATCAAACAACTCTAAGGAAAGGAGAATGAGATACACCATGACAGAGAAGATTGGAAATAAAGTTATAGGAATACGGAAGGAATTGGAGGCCAAGTAGTGAGTCGTAGGACCCGACTTACTTGTGTAAGATATTACTTTGGATGTGTTACATACGTAAGCTACCAACTTTAAGGTATTGGTAATCTAAATTTATGGTTTGGAGCATCCCCAAAACGTTAACAAATATCCCAGAAATTTCAGCATCGCTAAAGGAAATTCTGAGGCGAGTTCCGGCAAGTTTTGGCGAGTTTCGGGTAAGGTAAAGTTTTCCCTTTCAAACTGGAGTTTATGACGCTGTTATGAGGTATATTAAATGTCTTGAATGAGGTTGGAAGTGGAAAAATTTCATATGGACGCTTGACGTTAGAAACAAACTAAATTGAAGTCGTAGTAGGTAAATCGAAGTCGAGTAGTGTGTTGTTATTGTGGTGCTACAGGTTGGGGGTGGTTTAATTGCATGTTGCATGGATGGGAAGTACTCAAAAAGGGGTGTGGGTGCTTCTGGTCGCGACTGGGGTCCAACTTGTACCCCCGTATATGTATCTATAAGCTATAGTCAAGTTGAAATGTGTGTGATGTGATACTATATACCAAAACTCCAATGGGTCAAAAACTTTTACATATACCTATAGCCTCTTTCACCTGTATCATAACGTGAAAGGGCACGCAAGCCGATAAGGTTGCCATAACATAATAACATTTGTAACACGGCATATAATCATAGTTGAAACAAACTTATCAACAACCCACATACATATGTCTACAGGCCTCTAAGAGTATTAACTATATCATATGGCGGGACAGGGCCTCCGCCGTACCCCTAAATAAACAAACATATATATCAAATGAACAGTATCAAAAGTTAGGCTTCGGAATAGTGGATCACTTCCAACATAGCTGAGTGGAAACCTTAAGCTAGCGGATCTCCAAAATGAACATCTGTACCTGCGAGTATAAAATGCCGCCCCCCGAAGAAAGGGGGTCAGTACGATATATGTACTGAGTATATAAAGCATAAAATATCATAACTGATACAACGGCTGAAATAGAGATATAGGGGACAAGTATAACATTTAGCTATCTACTGTACCTGCATCTTATAAAATAAAGGCATACATACTATCATCACGTACTGTATCCGACCCATTCGGGGACTCGGTGTAACAACTATATCATTTTGTCATCATAAGCACATATATACCATTAGAGGTATGAAACTTACATCCCGATCCATGTATATAGCAAGTTCATGCCGAGGA
This sequence comes from Solanum dulcamara, assembly GCF_947179165.1. NCBI lineage: Eukaryota > Viridiplantae > Streptophyta > Magnoliopsida > Solanales > Solanaceae > Solanum > Solanum dulcamara. The sequence goes on from NC_077245.1 coordinate 43,171,912, forward strand.
ATGACAGCTCGATCCACATATCATATAATAATGTCGAGTAATGATGGCTCGATCCGTATATCATATAATAATGCCGAGGTACGATGGCTCGATCCGTATATCATATAATAATGCTGAGGATTGACAGCCCGATCCATATCTCATATAATAATACTGAGAAACCACGGTTCGATCCGTATACATATAATACGGCGAGGGACATTCGGCCCGATCCTTATAAAATATAATGCATATACGTGCACGTAAAACTTAAAAACATATCAAACGTCTCTCAACATATTATCAAAAAGTATGTCCAAGAGCCTCTAGGTATAAGAGCTTACACATTAAATCATTATTCAGTATGTAGAAGGCTCGAGGGTCGTAGTTTGACTACTTTAAGACCCTTACCACTCAAAAGTGAGTACAACTCATGAATCACATCCAGAATCTATAAATGGAACTATCTCTAACTCATATCACATATCGTTTCACTTACATTAAGACATTTCAAGAGAAGGAAGGGATAAGCACACGTGTAATACGTTTCATCACATAAAAGGCTTACAAGACAATAACTCAACTATTGCAGGAGTTCTAATATCACGAAGTGAAGAAGATGTACGAATCATGATCGGGATTGTAAGAATGGAATTTTCCCCATACTTCATATACCAATCACTTATAGCTAAGACATGACAAGAAAGAAGAAGAGTTAAGATTTACATACTCATCACTTCCTAACGTATGAAAGGCTTGAGAAGCCCTAGTTCAATTACTGTAAGAGTGCTTTCATCAAGAAGTAAATAAGGATCGTTAATTACACTTGGAATTTATGAGTAGATTTACCCTCAAGCTCATATCATTCATTACTTAACTTGAAGACCTGCCAAAACAAAGGAGAGATAGGCTTTACATATACTGCTTTTCAACACGTAGAAGACTTGAAAGGCAACTACTCAAATATTGCAGGAGTTTTCATATCAAGCAATGGATAAGAATTATGAATCATACTCGGGGTTCTATGAATGGAATTACACCCACATTTCATATATCCATCACTTATGGATAAGAAATGCCAAGAGAAAAGAAGGATAGTTTTACATACCTCTTATCGATTGATTTTAACCCGGCTTGTCTCGCCGTCCTCTAAACCTATTTACACGAAAATAATACTAATATTAATAACCTTTAACTTTCCAGATTCTAAATCCACAACTAAGCATCCATAAGAATCAATTTCTTATTCTCCTTCCTTGACTAGTCTCGACTAGTCTTTTAGTTAGTTAAGAAGTTACCTGAATTCGGGCAGCATCTCCTCCATAACTTGCTAAGACAAAAAAAGGATAGATTTACATACCTCTTATCGATTGATTTTAACCCAACTTGTCTCTTAGTCCTTTGAACCTATTTACACGAAGGTAATACTAATATTAATAACCTTTAACTTTCCAGATTCTAAATCCACAACTAAGCACCTATAAGAATAAATTCCTTATTCGTCTTTCTTGACTAGTCTCGACTAGACTGTTAGTTAGCCTGTTCAATACATAATTATACCACCTCAATATCACACCACACAAGTCCCAAATAGCCTGTTCAAAACTACGACTCCAAAATACGGTTTTCAATGTTTATTTCGTAAAATCTTCACCACACGAAATGGGGTGTCATGTGTCTGCAACCAGCAGAACTTATACCCATGTTTAGAATACGTCAAAACAGTCCCTACATTAATAATGACACTAGTTACATTTTAAGCCACTAGAATACGTCAAAACAGTCCCTACAGGACCTGCAACTTCCTTCAGTCGTGACGCCCATATTTTCACGTCTACAACTCATTTTTACACATCCATAACATGCTTAAACCTTTACCAAAAAGTGGAAGAAGAGAATCAAGCCATACCTTAACAAACGACTTCCCAAACTTGCTAAAAATTAACTTCGAAAGCTCCTTAATATGCTGAAAGTTGCGGGCTGTTCACGTCACTTCTTTGCTTCCCCAAATAGTAATTTCACAATTTTAACCACCGTTATTTAACTGAATGATACCTTAAATAATTAATTCACAGAACGAAAATGGAGTCCCTACCTTGTTGCAGCCAAGCTGTAGCTCTCTCCTTTGTTTCTCTCAAGTTCTCTCAACTTTTCTTAAGTAAAAGATGAAGAATGAGAGTATTTTCAGCAATTTATACACATATATATCCTTATTTGGAGAGGTACACATGGCATCCACCTAGGGGTGACACATGGAAGTGTGGGGCTCACCCCACACCTACTTGGTCTAAGTAGGTGAGTCACCTACTTGGTCTAAGTAGGTGCGTCACCTACTTGTCACCTACTTGTCACCTGCTTGCTTCATTTCCGTGGGTTCGTAATCTCATCCTACTTTAAGAGCCTATGTATTCCTTGCTACTTAAGCTCGATGTGTACTCAATTAGCTTAATTACGTAGGACATCTAAGTTGGTAGCTTACGCAAGTAGATCGAGTCCTACGACCCATTACTTGGCTTCCAACTCTTTATGGATTCTTATAACCCTAATTCCAATCTTCCTTATTATGGGGGTATCTCATTCTCCTTTCCTTAGAGTTATTTGATACGTGGTGGATAATCTACATCACACGGAACTTTTCAAGAGACTTAAGATAGTGTCCCAAGGTGCTAAAGTATGGGGCATAACATCCTTCCCCTCTTTAGAACATTCATCCTCGAATGTTAACTAGTCTCATAATGTCTTGTGAGGACTTTATGGATTCTCCATAATGGTGGTCATCCGTAGACCTTTTATTCATCGATTTAACTAACCTAGGAGTTTTGAATTCTTGTAGACATAGGGAGTATGTACGGATATTTCTTTTCCATCTCTGCTTCGGCTTCCCAAGTCAACTCTTTTTTTTATTTCATCACAAGACTCTGACGGATGCCACATCCCTAGTTCGCAACCTTCTAATCTTCCAATTCATGATGGCGATAGGTTTCTCCTCATAGGATAACTCCTTATTACGTGGATCTCCTCCACAAGAACTATTCTGGAAGGGTCACTTATACCTTTGCAAAACTTTGACATATGAGAGACTGGTGTACCACTTCCAAATCTGATGGTAGGTCCAACTCATAGAAAACTCTGCCTATCCTACAAATGATCTGATAAGGACCCACACATCCCAGGCCGTTTCCCTTTCTTGTCAAATTTATTTACACCTTTCATCGGTGACTCTTTCAAGAATGCTCAATCCTCAACTTCAAACCTTAAATGTCGACGTCGATTATCTGCATATGACTTATGTCGACTCCAAAATCTGCTGAGGCATATCTAGGCCTATCCATTAGTCTGGGGTGAAATATCTTACCAAGATTCACCTATGTTCCCAATCCCTTCTAGAATAATCTTCAGAAGTTATCCACAAATTGAATTTCCCTATCCGAGATAATAGATGTGGGAACTTCATGAAATCTTATTGTTTCCTTAATATATCATCTCGCATAACCCTCAGCTGAATATGTCTTCCTAACTGAAAGAAAATGGGTTGATTTTGTCACCCTATCTACCATAACCCATCTGAATTCATGCTTTCATAGAATGCGAGGTCAGCCTATACTACAATCCATATTAACTGCTTTTTATTTCCAAGTTAGGATTTCCATTTCTTGTAAAAGGCTACCAGGATTCTGATGCCCAATTTTGTTTATGTTATCAAATAATTTCTCTTACCCCAACTTGCAACACTTCAGGCATATTATATTATGCCTTTACTCAGCTCTTCTTTCTAGTTCTCTTTCCCCATACCATATTGCAATCTTTACACGAACCTGAGTAGGTACTTAGATCAGCCTAGAAAATGCCTTAGTATTGCCCCACTAGTCTTTATGCAGGCTCTATATTATCTCTTACCTCCTTCGGTTGATGTTAGGGCTCACTATGGCTTTTGCCCTCAATACTAGTCATGTCTCAATAGTTTTGCCTCAATCCATCTTATACTTCCCTTTGATGTATCCAAAATATTGCAATCACCCTATTTTTATTGAGTTCTTATTGTTTTTATCAAGTAACCACTTGATCTCACCTTAACATACCAATATTTGTAGGTTACATAACTATTCTTGTACAATTTGTACCAAGTGCGTTCCATTCTAATTATAATCTTTCTTTTTCATAGCTTATTCTGTGTTACACATTTCATTTTCATTACCACTTGACCTTTTATTCTGAACCTTTCCTATAAATCTGTGTAAGTCTTTCTCATTCATTTTCTATTTGCTTTCCTGTTCTCCACAAACCTCATCATATCTTTTAGTTACTTTCTTACTAGGCTTTACTTATTTTCATAACAATCCTCGTTATATTCACGTGATATCCTGCTCTCATTCAGTTTCATAGTATAACACTCCTTACCCTTTTTCACAATTCCTACTATTGATTGATTAGGCTCGGTGAGGTAAACGCACTTAACTTTTGTCTAAATCATCCCTTAGTCTCACCAGTCTTTTCCAGATTTTTTTTCCATACCAATATTGACCTCCTCGTTACTATTACCATCACTTAAGTCATTAACTTATTTATCAAGGTCAACTATACTCATAGTTTAGTCACATCACATTCTTATTATGGGCACGACCTATCAAGACATACTACAACCCAGTATCTCATTCTCTCTTTATTTCTAAGAAAATTTGGGCAGAGTTTCCTTTGTATTTCTCCCTATCTCAACACCTGCACGCAAGAAATACCAACAATGCCTCACAAGGTACACATATATATATTCAGATCATATCATATTACAGCCACACAGGGCGCCCAATATCAACAGTATGAAAATGGACTTACCTCGTATGTCCACTCGAACTGCACCTATTGTACTTTCCTGTCTATTTTTCCTTTTCCTTTTAACTGTACATGTCAATCGTACTTCAATACCTTACCTGTTATATATCTTTCATGCCTTTACTTACCTGCGTGCTTTGTAACTTCCAATACCGTCAGTTACTTCTTCTATCGATGTTGTCCTTCTGCTGAAAGCAAAGGTTAGTATGAGGAATTTCATGCCCTATGACCCAGCTCTATCGCACGATCTTAGATATGAAAGAAACGTAACATCCTAAATGTCCTGTAGCCTCTTGTTTACAAATGTGGTACACAACACACCGATAAACAAGACTCTACTAGACACGGTCTGTAGACACTCCAAGGAGGAACTGTTTTGATACCACTTCTTTCACGACCCAACCCCGTAGGTCGCAACTGGGGTTCGACCTGGACACCTGTATATGTATCTATCAGCTATAGTCAAGTTGAACCGCATGTTATGTGATACTATAAAACAAAACCCTAATGGGTCAAAAACTTTTTCATATACATGTAGCATTTTTCACCCATATCATAACGAGAAAAGGCACGCAAGCCGACAAGGTTTCCATAATATAATAACATTTGTAACACGACATATAGGTATAGTTGAAACAAACTTATCAACAACCCACATACACATATCTACACACCTCTAAGAGTATTAACTATATCATAAGGAGGGATAGAGCCCCCACTGTACCCTTGAATAAACAAACATATATATCAAATGACCAGCGGATCACTTCCAACATCGCTGAGTGGAAACCCTATACTGGCGGATCTCCAAAATGAACATCTGTACCTGCAGGCATGAAAGGAAGCCCCCTGAAGAAAGGGGGTCAGTACGATATATGTACTGAGTATATAAAGCATAAAATATCATAATTGAGACAACAGCTGAAATAGGGATGCAGGGGGCAAGTATAACATTTAGCCATCTACCGTACCTGCATCTTATAAAATAAAAGCATACATACTATCATCATGTATTGTATCCGGCCCGTTCGGGGACTCGGTGTAACAACTACATCATTTTGTCATCATAAGCACATATGTACTATTAGCGCTATGAAATATACAACCCGATCCATGTATATAGCAAGTACATGCTGAGGAACGACAGCTCGATCCACATATCATATAATAATAATGAGGAACGACGTCCTGATCCATATATCATATAATAATGTTGAGGTACGATGGCCCAATCCGTATATTGTATAATAATGTCGAGGTACAATGGCCCAATCTGTATATCGTATAATAATGTCGAGGAATGATGGCCTAATCCGTATCTCATATAATAATATCGAGGAACGACGACCCGATCCGTATACATATAATACGCCAAGGGACGTTTGGCCCAATCCTTATAAAATATTATGCATATACGTGCACGTAAAACTTAAAAACATATCAAACGTCTCTCAACATATTATCAAAAAGTATGTCCAAGAGCCTCTAGGTATAAGAGCTTACACATTAAATTATTATTCAGTATGTAGAAGGCTCGAGGGTCGTAGTTCGACTACTTTAAGACCCTTACCACTCAAAAGCGAGTACAACTCATGAATCACATCCAGAATCTATAAATGGAACTATCTCTAACTCATATCACATATCGTTTCACTTACATTAAGACATTTCAAGAGAAGGAAGGGATAAGCACACGTGTAATACTTTTCATCACATAAAAGGCTTACAAGACAATAACTCAACTATTGCAGGAGTTCTAATATCACGAAGTGAAGAAGATGTACGAATCATGATCGGGATTGTAAGAATGGAATTTTCCCCATACTTCATATACCAATCACTTATAGCTAAGACATGACAAGAGAGAAGAAGAGTTAAGCTTTACATACTCATCACTTCCTAACGTATAGAAGACTTGAGAAGCCCTAGTTCAATTAATGTAAGAGTGCTTTCATCAAGAAGTAAATAAGGACCGTTAATTACGCTTGGAATTTATGAGTAGATTTACCCTCAAGCTCATATCATTCATTACTTAACTTGAAGACATGCCAAAAGAAAGGAGAGATAAGTTTTACATATACTGCTTTTCAACATGTAGAAGACTTGAAAGGCAACTACTCAAATATTGCAGGAGTTTTCATATCAAGAAGTGGATAAGAATTATGAATCATACTCGAGGTTCTATGAATGGAATTACCCCCACATTTCATATATACATCACTTATGGCTAAGATATGCTAAGAGAAAAGAAGGATAGCTTTACATACCTCTCATCGATTGCTTTTAACCTGGCTTGTCTCATCGTCCTCTGAACCTATTTACACGAAGGTAGTACTAATATTAATAACCTTTAACTTTCCAGATTATAAATCCACAACTAAGCACTCATAAGAATCAATTTCTTATTCTCCTTGTTTGACTAGTCTCGACTAGTCTGTTAGTTAGTTAAGAAATTAACGGAATTCGGGCAGCATCTCCTCTATAACTTGCCCTATCCGAACTTCCAATTACATATTCAATTAGTAAACCAACCAAAAACAACAACCAGCATCCAATACACAATTATACCACCTCAACATCACACCAAACAAGTCCCAAACAGCCCGTTCAAAACTACGACTCCAAAATACGGTTTTGAATCATTATTTTGTAAAATCTTCACTACACAAAATGGGGTGTCATGTGGATGAAACCAGCAGAACTTATATTCATTTTTAGACATGTTTCCAGCCCTACAATAGTACAAAATAAATCCTAATACGACACTACATTAGTAACGACACTAGTTACATTTTAAGCCACTAAAATACATTAAAACAGTCCCTACACGACCTACAACTTCCTTCAGTCATGACGCCCATATTTTCACGTCTACAACTCATGTTTACACACCCATAACATGCTTAAACATTTAACAAAACTTGGGAGAAGAGAATCAAGCCATACCTTAACAAACGGCTTCCCAAACTTGCTGAAAATTAACTTCAGAAGCTTCTTAACATGCTGAAAGTTGCGGGCTGTTCACGTCACTTCTTTTCTGCCCCAAATATTTTTTTCTTGTTGTTAACCACCATTATTTAACCGTAGAATACATTAAATAATTAATTCATAGAACAAATTTGGAAGCCCTACCTTGTTGCAACTAAGTCGTAACTCTCTCCTTTGTTTCTCTTAAGTTCTCTCAACTTTTCTTAAGTAAAAGATGAAGAATGAGAGTATTTTCAGTAACTTACACACATATATATCATTCTTTGGAGAGGAACACACGACATCCCCCTAGGGGTAACACATGGCATCCCCCTAGGGCGCCACCTCAACCATGTGGCCAATCCAAAGATGCCATGTGGTAGCATGGGGCCCACTCTAAGTAGGTGAGTCACCTACTTTTCACCTATTTGTCACCTGCTTGCTTCATTTTCGTGGGTTCATAATCTCGTCCTACTTTAAGAGCCTATGTATTCCTTGCTACCTAAGCTTGACATGTACTCAAGTAGATTAATTACGTAGGAAATCCAAGTTGGTATCTTACACAAGTAGATCAAGTACTACGACCCATTACTTGGCCTCAAACTTCTTTCAGATTTTTATAACCCTATTTCCAATCTTTCTTATTATGGGGTATCTCATTCTCTTTTCCTTAGGTTATTTGATATATGGTGGATAATCTAGATCACACGAAACTTTTTAAGAAAGTGTACCAAGGTGCGAAAGTATGGGGCATAACAACGAACACCCGTTTGGTATGGTTAAAGATTTTATAAAATAAAGGTTAAAAACTCTATTTTGATATCATAGCTTTGAGCTAGTGGTTTGAAGTTGTATTGAGTAATGTTGAAGTGATTTACTTGTATATATGTTATTAGTTGTTGTTGTTGGTATGGTTGTTGACATGGTGGCTGAGTTGAAATCTCGAGGATGTTGAAGTTATAGGAGAGATACTTCCCGATTTTTGGTAACTTAGGAACTAGTAATGAACTAGTCGAGGGAAATGGATAAGGAAATGACCTCTATGGAGACTTGGTTGTAGAGTTGGAATTGGAAAGTGAAAGGTCATTAACCGTAGTATTACTTTCATGTTAAATAGGTTCAAGAGACAAAGAGACGAACGTATTAGGAGTAATCCGTAAGAGGTATGTAAAGCTAACCATTCCTTCTTTTGGCATGTATTTGGCATAAGTATGTAAAGCTAACCGTTTTTCCTCTTGGCATGTTTTAAAATAAGTATATAAAGATAATGTTCCTTTTTGGCATATTTTTTATGAAATAAGTATATGACTTTTATATGATTCCAAGGAAGTTCCTATTCGTAGAGCCACTAGGATGGCCAACTTCTTGATTTTCCAAAGGATATTTTATTGTGCCTAGATACATGTATATGATTCCAAAAGTTCTATTTAGATATAACTCATAGTGATATTCAAAAGGTACTTGATACGACTCTTGTCTTGATTTTTGAATAATAGGCTATCATTCTGTTAATTAAGGGTACGATGGGGACCTGTCCCATTATATGACTAGGCTATCATTCTGTAGAGGTCTGTAGACTTGTGATGTGGGTTATGTATATATGTTTTCGTCTTTGTGTTTCGTGATGGCCTTAACGGCCCTCTTGTGCTATATCTGTTCTCATGTGCTCTCTAGCGACCCCTTTTTGATTTCTACTTTTGTTTATTCTGCTAACACGCTAAGTGGGGCTAAGGGTACGTATGGGTTCCCAACTCAAGTACCAATCACGGCCTACGGAGTTGGTTCGTGACAATGTCTATGATTTTAAATTATGAATTCTGAATTATGATCATGAAATTTATGAAAAATTTACGAATGATTTATGAATGTAATGAATAATGTTTCAAAGATGTTTTCAAGAATATATCAATGAATTGTGAAAGTTTTTGTCACAATATAAATAAAATCATAATTTTAATGCTTAGAAAGGTAAGTGTCTTTATGAATGATGTTATGAAATCATGATTTAAGGAGCTACTCTTATATGACTTTTATAATGTGAATTGGTACATGATTATTACATTTCCTAATGATATGATGATATTTATTTTTAGCTATTCCATTGGAATTTGACTTAGCACCGAGAGGGCTTGAGGTGGAGGCTTGGTAAGAGAGTCTCTAGTACCAATATCTAGTCCCAAATTACCTGCCCCCATAGGTTTTCTTAAATTTCATAGCTAGTGGATCCACAAATAGTTCATGATGATAATGATAGGGAGTATCTACCTTAGTCAGTAGCCTCTCCTTTTTTAGTGTAGGAGTTACACCATACTCTATATTATAGCTCACACGGTCTTATTTTCGATTGCGGTCCATACCCTACAAAATTACTATGTTTTCTTATAAGCTCTTAGATATGATTTCGGAGTTTTCTTTTACAGTAAGTCCTCATGATCCGATGGTGAAACCGCTATGTTATTTCTTTATATTTAGACTACTTCACTTTCTTATGTTTGGGGTAAGCTAGGGCTTGTCCTACACCCCTATCTAATTCTATTAAAGGCATTATCAGACTATAAGAGTATATTTAGTTCATTTTGGCTATTATGTTCAAATTCTATTATATCGAGATTCCTATGTGAAACTATCTTTCGTATTTAAAATTTTACTTTTAATTTAATGATTTATGTGTCATGTTATGTATGCTAAGAGCCTTGGTTGGAGTCCCTCGAGATTCTAGTCGTCGTGTCACATTTAGGGTTTAGCTTGGGCCATGACAAACTTGATATCAGAGTACAAGGTTTCAAGAGTCCTAGGGTATTTGACATACCGCATCAAGTAAAGTTTTTTTCATGTGTGTGAAGCGCGCCACATGTATGAATTAGAGGCTATGAGGCATTTAGGAAACTTCACTTTCATCATTCTTAAGTTGTGTGATAGAGTTGAACTTTCTAAGTTTTCCTTTTAACTCTTGTTCTTTGTGGTACAGAATCATTCCTCCATAAAAAGTCTACGTATGACGCAATGCCAATGGAAACATTGATGATGAGAAAGAAGATCCAAAAGTTTCTAATGATCCCTTGGTAGAGAAAGTCTCCCATATTGAGTTCCAAGCGTCTTTTCAAGTGCTTTCCCAAGCTATAACGGCATAATCTATTCGCAATGTCGATTCTCCTGTGAACCCAAATGTGGGTATGGCAGCTAGTAGAGTGCATGACTTCACAAGAATGAACCCTATGGAGTTTCATGGTTTAATAGTGGACAAGGATCCACAATAGTTCATAGAGGGTATTCACAAGATCATTGACATCATGGGAGTTAAACCGATAGAGAAGGTTGGCTTAGCCACATATCAATTGAAGGGCATGGCCAAAATTTGGTTTTATCAATGGAAGTCTGAAAACGATAGGTATGTGTGACCCTTTATACCGCCATAAGTTCGCAAATAGTAAGATAATACATCCCGAGCCCTTGTGTGCCCAGAAAGTTCACTCACAAATAGGTAAATTCACATGGCATTCCCTACTACTAACAGGTACAAGCAACTATGTTGGTGATAGATAATGCATATATGAATGAGAATCATGCGATAAAACCACTAGTACCATTAGTGCCAAATTCCTCATACCAAGATGTGTACACCTACTTTCAGTCCCAGGCAAGAAGTAGGACCCATGCGCCTCTCTGGGATCGCCATGGGGGGATAGGGAATGCCCTTATATACGTGCCTATTTCTGAATTAGGTCTTATATAAATAAAGATATCAATATGTATATTCGATCATCAAAGTCTTCTCCATCATGGTGACGGGAGAAAAAAAGTCAAACTTGTATACAAAGGGTCAGAAATCTATACGACTGGGCCAGTATCATAAAATGAGCGCATCCTTGATGCCTAGAATAAATATAATAATATCACAGCATCCTCGATACCTCAAATCAATATCATAAAATGAGTGCATCCTTGATGCTTTCAGTCCACTGAAAATAGTAGTAATAAAGGTAGTAGACCCCCATTCGAAAATCATTATAAAATAGTTTGAGTTACAACCCAACTTTCTAAAAGCAATGCCAAGAACCGATGCAAGCATCGGGGTCGACTAGATTCATAAGAAAAAAATGATCCAATGAAATTCATTCCATCACCAAACCCAAAAAAGACACACAATCACATACAATAATGATGCCACAAGCACCTTAACCTCTAGAGCATGAAAACTGGGCTAACAAGTGCAACTGAACTCCAATCAAGGACTAAATCTCAACTTTACTCCTCTAACTCAATCACAAGGTCTAAAAGAGAACTCAACCCTAACTGGGTAACAAGGAGGATGAAATGAAGAAATAGGTGCTCATTTAATTAATCAATACCTCCAGATTCAACTGAGAATACAACCTCAAGATTTCAAACATAGTTAGCCCCGCCAAACGGCAATAACAAAGCATAGGGGATTTTAGCTCTAAATCCAGAAATTGAATGCAACAAGAGTTCACAAACCTAATCGGGTGGAAATCACTACACAAAGGCTTCAAGATAGGTGATACAATAGTGAAAGACACTAAGTCTCATGAATTTTGGCCAACAACGGCTACATCAACCAAGTTTAATCCCTAAATCAATCATAAGGTGAAAATATGTCAACCACCATTAAACATCAATCAAGCCACCTAAAATAGGCTAATTATGGTCATACTAAGGCATAATCAATAGTTATACCCACTAGACTAGAAGTCTCATAAAATATCCTAGCCTAAGGATCACAATGGGACAAACAAACAAGAAACTGGAAATTGAGCCTAACTCATTACATCTGCGACCATGGAGGGAAAGCTCCCTAACCTCCGTGAACGTAGAGACTAGGTTTGCGAATGTGGAGGGATAGTTCCCTCTTCTCTACAAATACAGGGACCAGTCTGTGAATGCGGAGACCAATTAGAGGTGCACCAGCTGATCCTGGATTGGAAAATACTCCGATGGGGTACTCAAAATTCATTCAGAACCCCATGTGTGCAAATGGACTATGCTTGTCATGACCCAAACTAGGGACTAGATATGACACGACGATTAGGATTCTCGAAGAAACCCCAATCAAGCCTCTTAGCATAACATAAGCATACATAAGGTAAACAATAAGCAAAAACTCATAAAAGTTCAAAGGATAAAGCATAACTAGACAGAATCAAGACAACATAGACTCCTTATATATATGCCTAACATGTCTCTACATACTACATAGGCGGGGACTAGGACATGTTCCTAGCTCACCCTCAAAGAAAGTAATGACAAAATATAGAATAGTCTTTCAGCATCACCATAGTCTAAAAATGATAATAAAAAGGAAAGAATAACTCGGGTTTCCCTCAAAGAATAAGGACTCACCATACTAATCTTCAATGGAACACCAATTAGCTACGGAAAGAGGATGGAGCATCCGTCTCTACATTGTGATATAATGTAGGAACATAGTATGCGTTAGTATGTTTGAATGTACTAAGTATATAGGCAATACAATGCATAGAAAACCATGTTTGTGCAAATGACCAATTTAAATAGCATGATATGAGAAGTAGTAAAAATCATAAGTAGTCATAAGAAGGATAAATGCATAATAAATCATAAGAGTATCATATAAAGTAAAGGATAGGTTTAGTCGTTTAAAACATAAAATGGACCAAATATATGTGGGATATAACCATAACCTACAATAAGACCATGTGAGTCATAACATGAAATCTTGATATTATCCCCATACTGGAAGAAAGGGGAATCTACTTGCCAATATAGACTTGTAGGCGGGTGATGTACATACGCTATATGTGGATCCACTAGCTAAGCCATAAGGCAACCTATGGTGGCACGTAGTTTAAGAGATATGAGGCTGTTACTATGTCTTTTGGTAGGGCCCCATTTCAATTCCACTCGGTGCTAAGTCAAATTCCATGGAATACATATCATAATCATAATGTAGGTTTACAAGAGATAGAAATCTTATAATATCCTATATTATCATGGCTGCCATACCCAATTCCAATACTACTAATGAACATTGGTTTATATGAAAATTGATACACGAACATTGATGGATTTTTGGGTACCATACTAATCGGGACCTATTTTTAGAAAAACATTTCAAAAGCATTGATGGTATTTCAGGACGTCATACATGTCATATCATAATCGTAAACATATCATAGAAATAGCTCATTTCATAACATAAGTGCAATGTGAGTATTGGCCTTCCACATTACAAATCATACTTACATAATTCATATTATTAGGCCCTAGGTCACAATATAGGGCCCTAAGTCACCTATCTTCATAACTTGCATAAAAATCATAGTTTGAATATACTTATAATTTATGATCATAATTCATACTTGAATTTAGTGTAAAACTCATATACATAATTGATTTGATTGAAAATCATAAGAATACCTTGAAAACATTAAACTCCATGATCATAATTCATATAATTCATCATAAGAAACAGTTTCATGTATAGGCTTTCATAATTCAACTTGAAATCATGAAATTGAAGTTAAAACATGCATGATCATATACTTTTATCAGCCCATATGTAAATCACAAAGATAATATCCTTTGGAAGTATAATTGAAAATACCCATAATTCATATCATAAACCCTAAACATCAATATAGGAAAACTCATGGAAAAACTCTTCAATTCAATGCACTAACCATCAATTTATACTAAAACAGACTCATAATTATAATTTGAATCATAATTTATGCAATTGGAATAGAGATCATAAAACCCATAAGAATACATACTTCGATTGATTGAAAATTAGAGAATTTGTTGGGATCCATGCGTGAAAGTACCTTAGGATCAAATACCCACATACCTTGGGTGGATTCCTTGATTGAAGATTGAAATTTGATGATTGAAAATCCTAGGTGATCCTTCAATGAAGTCTTGTAGGAGAAGAACAGAGCCTTGAGAGGATTTTATGAGCACAAAACTAGTTAGAGGAATGATAAATTCCTTCAAAACACCCAAAAATAACTTAGGATAGGGTTAAAAGGCTTGGGAAAGGACCAAAATAGCCTTATAAGTCGTGCAGCATTTTTCTGAGAAAATGACTTGTACGGCACGTAGAAAACTTTACGTATCATAGAGTCGAGTCGTAATCTTTATGTGATCTAGAAGCGTCCAGCAAAATAATCATAAACTTTTACTCCGAACTCCTAATAAGACAAAATTGGTGAAGTTGGAAAGAAGATTCAAAGACCTTTAATTTTATAGGTGATGGGATACCTAATTCCTTATATTTTTGGAGATATGATTGTTTGAATTTGATCCAAGTAAAATCTTTTACCAAAACTTAATGGGTAAGGACGCTTTCAACTCGTCTTTATGATAGAGGATTCTTGTGACCTTAAAATATCTCCAAATGTATTCCCACACTTAAATATTGACCTTAACGTCGATGGAAAATTAATAATAACCCTTTATGCCCTTACGGATAGCTTCTATGAGTCGTCATTTAGTCTGCTAGTCGTTAATGAGTCGTCAAAGTAATGCACCAAAATCATATGCTACTAGAATAAAACAGGGTCCTTACGAATCTTGTCTACAAGTCATCAACATTCACACGAGTCGTTCAAGTGACTTGTCAAACCTTCCCAAACTTAGCCAAAGTGCAGAATTTAGGAACCCCTTCTAGGAGTCCATTCTATAACTCGTAACTCATCCTATGAATCGTCATGTTGAGTCATTTCAAAAGTACTGAGGCTTGTCAATTTCATAAAATCAGAGATTAAATCTACGAGTCATCACCATTCCTACGAGTCCTCAACTTGACTCACAAACTCAACTCCAAATTTAGTCAATTTTCCAATCTTAATATCATTCCTACGAGTCACTACTACGACCCATAGGAGTCTGTACGACTCATAGGACAAGTCATAAACCTGGGACAGTCCCTTTTCTTAGAATTTTCTTTTGTTTTGACCTTACAAATTTTGGGGCATTATAATGCTAACCTACCAAATTCGATGTTTTAGACTCAATGGGGCAATCAAAATTTCTATCTGAGGTTGTCTCAATAGTATATGGGTCCCACATCTAAGCATGGTGTTTTTCCAATTCTACAAGGAGGCTCAAAATGAGACTAGAAGCCCTAGGACACAAATAAAAGGTCATTCTAGACCAAACTCGATATTCTGGAGCTAATCACACTGATTGAAATTCAATTCAAGCATGTTTTCCAAGAATATTGATCAAAGTCAATCTTAGGCCAAAGTGCCAAATGGAACATATTTATTGCCTCGATACTTGTGTCGACTATGCTATTAGCCTATTGCCATTCTAGAGATGATGGAACCTTTAAAATTCTATTTTTAGGTTGTTTGCCTAGATTTTGACAAAAGTCAACCATTCAAACTTCAAGATCTCCAAAATAGGGAATCGAGCATAAACTCAAATGAATGAGCAGGCGATCGAACTGTCAGTGTCAGCAAGTCATATATGGCTTGGGATCGCTACAGGAAAGCTCTAAACACTAAAAAGATCACAAAAGGATGAAAATGACCAGGAGGATCATTATATTTATTTTTTAAAGATGGACTTTGATCGGGTTATCATCAACTTCGAGTAAGGGAATGTGACATTCCAAAGACAACTTTCAGAACTCGGTATGGTCACTCTAAATTTTGGTTATGTAATTTGGACTAAAAAATGCTTCGACAAATTTTATGGATTTGATAAGTAGGGTTTTCAAGCAATACTTGAATATGTTTGTCATTGGGTTCATTGATAATATATTGATCTATTATCGGAGTCAAGAGGAGCATGTCGATCATTTGAGAATTATCTTGCAAGTTCTCAACGATTATCAGTTATTTACTAAGTTTAGGAAGTGTGAATTTTTTTAAGGTCGGTGGCATTCCTTGGCCATATTGTCTCTAGAGATGGTATTCAAGTTTATCCTCAAAAAACTGAGGTAGAGAAGAATTGGTCTAGACCTTTATCTGCTTTAGATATTTAAAATTTCTTGGGCTTAGCCAGTTATTACAAATTATTTATAAAAGTATTTTCTTCTATTGCTTCATCTTTGACTACTTTGATTCACAAGAAGGTAAAATTCCAATAGTCCAAAGCATATGAGAAGAGCTTCTAGAGTTGAAAAATTGACTTACTTCAGCTCCAATTTTGGCTTTATCAGAAGGATTTGGTGGGTTTTATATTGTGATGCTTCAATAATTGGGTTTTGTTGTGTCTTGATGCAAAATGGTAAGATGATAGACTGTGCTTCTAGACAACTTAAGGTGCATAAAAATAACTATCCAACTCATGACTTGGAGTTAGTAGCGGTTGTGTTTTCTTTGAAGATATGGAGACACTATCTCTATGGTGTCTGTGTGGATGTATTCATTGATCCTAAGAGTTTGCAATATGTGTTGAAGAAAAAACATTTGAACCTTCGACAAAGGAGATGGCTTGAGTTGTTAAAAGAATATCATATGAGTGTTCTCTATCATCCGAGAAAGGCAATTGTGGTTGCCGATGCTCTTAGTAGGCTATCTATGAATAATGTTTCCCATATTGAGGATAAGAAGAAGTAGTTAGTTTGTGGTGTGCATAGACTATCTCATTTGGGTGTTCGCTTGGTTGATTTCAAGGATAGTGTGGTGGTTGTTTAGAATGTTTCTAAATCATCTCTTGTGTCAGATTTCAAAGCAAAACAAGATAATGATCCAACTTTGATTGAATTAAAGAAAGCAGTTGCTGAAAAATCCATTGAGGCTTTCTCTCAAGGGGGAGATGGTTTACTTTGATATCAAGACCGATTATGTGTTCTCAGTTTTGATGGCTTATAGAAAATGATATTGTCCGAAGATCATAGTTATCAATATTCTATTCATCCAGGATCCAACAAGATGCATCGTGATTTAAAAAAGTGTATTGGTGGAATGGCATGAAGAAGGATATTGCAGAATGTGTTGCTAAGTGTCAAATTGTCAACAAGTGAAGGTTGGGCATCAAAATCGGGAGGTTTATCTCAAGATATTGAAATCCCTATTTGAAAATGGAAAGACTTGAATATGGACTTCATTATAGGTTTGCCTTCTAATCGTAAGGAACATGATTCAATTTAAGTTATTATGGACCTAATGACCAAGTCAGTGCATTTTCTTCCAATTAAGACTTCTTATTCAGCCGAGGATTATTCTAGACTTTACATTCTAGAGTTGGTGAAGTTTGAAGGTGTTCCATTGTCTATTAATCAAGTCGTGGGACTCAATCTATTTCTCAATTTTGGAAATTATTTTAAAAAGGTCTTGGTACTCGAGTTAAGCTTAGTATGAGTTTTCACCCGTAGACCAATAGTAAAGCCGATAGGACTATTCAGACTTTGGAAGATATATTGAGGGCTTGTGTAATTGACTTCAAGGTTAATTGGGATGCCAATTTTCCATTGATTGAGTTTGCCAATAATAGCATCTATCATTCAAGTATTCAAATGGCTTTATTTGAGGCCTTATATAGTAGGAGGTGTAGGTATCATATTGGATGTTTTAAGGTTGGTGATTTAGATTTGATAGGGCCCAAGTTAGTGCATGAACCTATGGAGAAAGTTTGACTCATTAGGAAGAGGTTGAAGCCTTCACAAAGATGATAAAAGTCTTATTCGGATGTGAGGAGAAGAGAGCTTGATTTTGATGTTGATGATTAGGTTTACTTAAAAATATCACCTAAAAAGAGTATGACGCTTTTTGGTAAGAAATGGAACCTTATTCCTTGTTATATACGCCCATATCATATTTTGAGGCACTATGGCAATGTAGCTTATGAGTTGGATTTGCCTTCGGAATTGGCATCAGTGCATACAGTGTTTCATATCTCTTTGTTGAAGAAGTGTGTTGGTGATCCTACTTCTATTATGCCATTGGAAAGTATTGGTGTGAAAGAGATTTTATCTTATGAAGAGATTCTGATTGAGATTTTAGATCAACAAGTACAGAAGTTGAGAAATAAAGAAGTTGCATCCATGAAAGTCCTTCGGAGGAACAAACTAGTTGAGGGTGTTACATGGGAGGTTGAAGCTGATACGATGTCTCATTATCCTCATCTCTTTACTTCATTCAGCTTGAAGTATTTAGTTTCCTTATTTTCACTCTTTTGAATTCATGCATTTCAATCACTCTCAGGTTTCCATATGCATGCATGTTCATTTAATGAGTTTTAAAGTCATGTTTTATATTGGGGTTGATTACTCCTTGGTTTATGCATTTTTATGTGTTGTTGCATTCATGTTGGTTTGTTAGATCTCTTTTTCTATACTATTCATACTATCTTGAGTCCCATTTGAGGAAGAGTTCCCAAGAGGGAGATATTCTAAGACCTCATAAGTTAGAAAGTCGGAATGAGAAAAACAATTGCAGAAAATGTTTGTTGGTCCCAGTTCCCACAAGACTACCTACGAGTAATAGAAAGTCCTATGGACAGTAGGAAGGTCTCATAGAAAGGGTGTTGAAGTTTTGAAAATTTTCTAAGTGTGGGACTTGATTTACAGATGGATTCTACGGACTGTACAAGTTCCTAGGTCCGTGGAAGAGGGTCATAGGAAGGCCTTGCGATTTTAGAAAATTCACCAAGTATAAGACACTTGACTAGAGAGTCCTAACGGATTGTAGAAAGTTCTATGATAAGTAGATATCATCCGTAGGTGGAGGTTCATAGGCATGATTTTTAGGATTTTTGAAGTTGGCAGGACAAGGAGGATCTACGACTCGTAGACCCAAGTCATAAAGTCAATGAGCAATTCCAATAGTTATTTTTTTAGTGCACAAGTTCTACGGAAGAGTCCTACGACCCATAGGACTACCTAAAACCCATAGAATGGGGATTGTAGTATTCGAAGTGTGATTTAAGGATTTGGGGCATGGTTTCTGTGAGGGTTCTTGACAAGTCGTAGGAGGACCAATGGACCGTAGGTTCCATCCACCGGCCACTCCGGTAGTATTAAGTTGGTGGTAATTTGTACATTCCCCCACTTGTTTGACTCCTAAAATACATCTTTTTAGACTATTTTTGACATCCTACAACTACCCAAACCCTTTAAACATTTCTCATTCCCTCTCTATCTCCTAAAATTTTATCGAAGGCACTCAAATTCTCTCCCAATGTTTCTTCTCCAAGTCAAGTTTAGGGTTTTAAGTCAATATAAAATCTCCACTGTTAGAAGCTTGCTTATCCAAGTAGCATCTGCTTTTTTAGTGTAGGGGTTACGCCGGACTCCATGTTATAGCTCACATGGTTTTATTATCGATAACGGTCCATATCCCAGAAAATGACAAGGTTTTCTTACTAGCTCTTAGATGATGTTTTATGATGTATTGACCTTATCTCATAATTTTACGTTTTACTTCACACTTTTCAAGTTAATTGGTCATGCATCACATGTTCATTCTTATTATGTCCTTTTATTCATGCATCATAATTTGTGGCTTCTCATTAGCATCCAAATGTACATGTAAGTGTATGCACTCAACCAAGTAATAACGTGGCTCTTTCGAGCCAGATTATCGAACCCAAAGGACTTTAAGTTAACAAAATAATATTTTTTGTTGTCACCAAATTTAAATGCACATGTGTTAAAAGAGTTTGAATAATTTATTCTACTAACAATTTGAGCAATTTAAATCAACTAAATACGTAGCAAATGACTCAATTTTAATTAATTATTTAACACAAACTAAGAGAAATTCCAGGACTGCAGCTTAGTATGAGTTCACGTACAATATCTTATACTTTGGAATCTAATATGTTGTCAAGCTATTGATTTAGAAGGTTAATTTTACTGTTATGACCTCTCGACCTTTAATTGCCTACCACGATTGCTAGTCTAACTACATCTTTGAGTGATGATAGACTAAATCAATCATAGATTATTAAGTTGTCATTTCATTTCGTAACAAAAGGTGGAATACTAGGTATATCTCTATCATATATACGAATCACTCTAAGTTCTAGCCTCGAATGAACACACTCCTTGAATTCCCCGTTCTATCTCCCTATTCCTCTCTCAAGTTCAAGGGTAGACAAGAAATGTATTCTAATATTGATCATGCATTAAAAGAGTAAATTAAGAACACAAGAACAACTTAATGTTGATCATGCATTAAAATAGTAAATTAAAAACATAAGAACAACGTAAAATGATAACCAATCTTCAACCAAAATAATTGATATTATACCATCAATCGTAGCCATAAACTTAGAATAAGGGAATTTATCTACTCATAATTCGATTTACAATGTTAGATTTTCAATATTCATCCAAGAAATTGAAAGAAGAAAATATTAGAAATAAGCCCTTAGGTTAATAAAGAAAAGTCGCCCAAGTCGTCTCTCCACGAATTTGAAAAAATAATCTGAATAAAATAACAATTAGTCTATTAATACTGCTGGAAAAATGCTGCCAAATTTAAGGATCCAAGTCCGCGACGCGGAGATGCTTCTTCATGCATATGTTGCTAAATTGCCTTACCCATGACGTGAATCTTCCACGGACTTCAGAAGTTGCAAATTTCTTCGTCTGCCAAATTCCTCCTTCCAGTTCTGCGAAAAGGAGTTGCCACGGACTTTACTGTCTATTTACAATTTTGTGGCTTGTCCTAAGCTTCTACTCCCGCTTCATCACTAATTCCATTTTTTACCCTTTTTTGCTTTTTTATACACTTTCATCCTACAAACACCTAAGGGCATTGGTTAGTACAAAAAACATAAATATTATTGAAATACTATCAATAAAATGGGATTTTCTCTCGAAACTAGCAAAAAACATTGGTTTCTTTTCGCTTTTAGGCATATATATACACATTAGATCACCACTCCACACTTAAATCTTTGTTCGTCCTCAAACAAATCCATAAATTTAAGCAAACAACCTCACTTATGACTCACATATACAAGTATTTGTGATTCATCTACACAATTCATTAGGCATTTCACATTCCCAAGAAAGCTCAAGTAGGATGTTTAACTTCATATTTATCACATACAATTATATTGAAACCTCTTAACCTCAATGATTGACTAACGACTTTATGCAAACTTAAGCATCAATGCGACTCACGATAACTTTTCAATCACCTATCCTTTATTGAACATGCACACTTACCACAAATGATTGGCCTATTTTTCACTCACAACACAACAATGCATTTTCAAGAAAAGGGCATCGACATAGAAGCACAGTCACACTCGAAAATGAATTCAAGTGTTACACATAAGGACCCATAGGCTTACCTTTAATGTGATGCTCAACTAACTTAGTATGCTCAATTAGAATCAAGTACGACTTTTTCATGTTGTAATGTAGGCTAGGGGACGGGTATGGAACTATAAAAGTAGTGACTTACACTTCCCTAAGCACTTTGCACTTTTTTTTAACTTTATTACCCCTTGTTTTCTTTGTTTTAGTTTCAAACATTCCATGAAAATCATGGTTTCACTAATAACCTCTCTCTTGATCAAGAATGACTCAATTTATTTATTACTTTCTTTCACTTATACTTCTCATTTTTTTAACCTTTCAAAGAGGGTGTCTTCATCACTTTGTAACTTATTCATTATAACCAACAACACTTAATGCTCACCTTTTCTTCTTATGATATTAGAGAATATGTTTATGCTATGGTGCTTATGGAAGCAGAGCATAAGAACTAGTGATTTCAAAGAAAGGTTAAGGCTAATGGCATGGGTATCAACAAAAGGTTACAAGATCACCGGAGTTGACTAGTGATGCTTTTATCTGAGAAGGTTGGATTTTACAAGACATACCGAAGATGTCCTATTATCATTTTCTAACAAAGAAATACTTTCATTTTGCTTCACACATACCAGGAAAGTTCGAGCCATTATTAACACAAACTATACAAACCTTACCACACCTTGGCACATGTTCAAATCATACAGGGTCAATAAAGATTTCAGAGTTTATTACATGCAAGAACTATTATTAAGTTGAAGTTGATTTTTTTAGTAAAACAAAGAGACTAAGAGTTTCTTAACATAGTTCATCTCATGCTTCTCTACTTAGCCCATATGAAGTATGCAACCTCATCACAAACACTTTTACAATGGATACTTTTGACGAAAGTACCCTTAAGACAGTCGTCATCTATCCATCATAGGGCAACGTTACTCAACTATGACTCCAACTCAAACAAGACTCTCTTATTGTATGACTCAATGGGACTATCCTTGGCCAAAGAACTAAAAAAAACTCTAAGATACCCAAAACAAAATAAACTCAACAGTCAAAATAACAAACTATTTACACATGGAAATATACATGCCCCTATATTTAAGAAATTAGCATTGTCCTAGTGCTTCAAAACTACAAAAATAAAGACCAAAGTAAGGTGAGGAACTTCCTTGATCAATCCTCTATGTCATCATCACCTCCGACATCCTGAAAAGCTAGAGGTTATTTAGCCTCTTTCTCAGAATTTGTATTAATGTCAGACCTGGTGCACAACTCCTCATCAGTTGGGGAATCATCATGTGTGGGCTTATAAAATTTAGGCTTCAATCCTAAAATAGATTTGGCTTGCTCATTCAAAGGATACTTGCATTTAACCTCCACTAATTGTTTCCATGTGGAAACTCCAAACCCAATAAGATGATGGAATATTTCAAACCCATAGATGTGAGTCATAATTATCTCATCCCTCATGTTCTATTTAGCCATAGAAAGAGTAGGCCCATGGATGGTTTATTGGCCATTAGTCTTGGTTACATTGATGGCTCTAGGAATTAATGGACCCATGTAATCCAAGATCTCCTTGGGCACCCTTGCACAGCTCTGCACAATCGCATATCATCCCTCCAAATGCATGTCTTCTACCTCGATGAACTCGTGCTTGTCACATTATGTACTTTAAAACTGCCCCAAGAGTTATCTCTATATCTTTCATGAGGGCAAAAACTAGGAAAACTTTTTTTAGAGTAATATTGATGTAGTGCAACCCTGGAATCAAACAGTTCATCACAATTTTCAACCAAACTCTAGCCTTCATATTTATATGGGTGTAGGGGTAGGTTTGTTAAAACCATTGATGGTGTAACACCCCATAAGTTGAAAAGTCAAAATAGGGGAAAAACTTTAGAAAGGTGGATTGCCCTCAAGTTTATGAGTCTACTACGAGTTATAGGTGCTTCTAAAAGTCATAGGAGTGACTCGTGAAGAGGATGCTGAGGAAAGAAAATGGACTAAGGGTCAAGGAGACTCTACGAGACAAGTCGATGACTTGTTTCTCCTTCGATGACTCATGAAACCAACGTGTAATGAAACTTTAGAGACTAATTCTCAAGGTGTCTCAGAACCTGCAGGACGAGTCCCTTCTAAGAGTCGTAGAAATTTTTATGAATCATAGGGATGAGTCATAGAGAAACTTCAGAGACTCAGTCTTTAGGGTTTTTCTCAAATCCTACAGGACGAGTCCTTTTTACGAGTTGTAGGGAGGTCTATAATTCATAAGGACCATTCATATGGTCTTTTTGGCAAGATTTTATGAAGGGCATTTTAGTCCTTCCCTACATTTTATCAGCAAAGTGTGGTTGTTTTAGGATCAAATCTACCCTATCTAATGACCCTAAGACTTACCAAACCCCTCAACTTACCTTTACTTTAATTTCACAAAACCCTTCTCTCCCAAAAGTTCCTCTCAAAGGTCTTTTTCATCACAAGAAAATTCTAGGGTTCCTCAATAACAAGCCTCTCCACTTTCAAAGCCGAAATTTATCAAGGTATGTGGGTCTTATCTATGTGTTCTTCCACCATGGAGCCGAAAACCCTTTCAACTCAAATTTTGATTTCATGTGAGAATGTCTTAGGTTTTACTCTACCTACTAATTAATAGCATAAATCGTGATTAAACCATTGATTATTGATCTATTTTGATGTAATGTGACTTCAATTGCATGGGTTGGTTGATTACAAGTATTTATCTACTTAGTTCCATAAAGATTCTTGAGATTAATGGTGGGTTATTTAAAGCTTGATTTGAATTGATGAATTACATGGTATTTCTGTCTGATGTTAAATATGTACATATTAGAAAGTTTATTTGGCATGACCCACCTAGTTTAACTCTATTTTCATGAAAATTTGATTTTAAAGTTATAGACTCCATTTAAATATTTATGAAAGCTAATTTATATCATTATGGAAGTCTTGAATGGATGAATGAATGTTGGTGTGAGGCCTTCTCACCTAAATTAATGGATTCTTTAAGCGAAAGGACAATTCTTGCTTACTAGAATCACTAAAGGTTTTAAGGAGCTATTCTACCGAATGATGATTTGACATCTAAAAGTATATGTATATACATGTTTTATGTTACTAAGATATGTTATTCCTTAGGATTTGACTTAGCACTGAATGAGGCTTGACGTGGGCTTTGGTAAGGGAATCCTAGTAGCAACCTCTAGTCTCTTGAACTATGTGCCAATATAAGAGCCCTTGTAGTCTAGTGTATTGGATCCTCAAATAGACATTTAATGTTAAAGAATGAATGTTTACGGCACTCTACCTTGGCAAGTACTCTCCCCTTCCAATATAGAAGTTTACGTTGGATTCCATGTTATAGCTCATATGGTCTTAATGTTGGTTATAGTTATCTTTCCACAAATGAATGTTTTAAATGCTATTTACTTGATTACTCTTGCATGCACTTACTCATGTGCTTTACTTTATAATGCCTTATTTGTTTTCATTGTTTTGCATGCCTACATATTTATTACATTCAATATACTAACACATACTTTTGCCTACATGATATCACCATGTAGGGACCGGCATTCCTATTTATTGTCCTCTATGTGGCTAGTTAAGACTTTTCTTGAAGGCTACTTTTGGTGAGTTCTCATGTTTTGGGAATAATACTCCTTTATCTTTCTAGCTTATGATATGATGAGGCCTTTAGATATTTATTTTGGCATTTCATTCTATTTTGTCTGAGAGTGAGCTAGGGATTTGCCTTATCCCCCGCCAAGTCTAAAAGTAGAGTTATTGTTGGAAATATGTAAGTTGAAGCTTGACTATTATGGTTCTTATTATGGTGTTTCCTTTAGTCCCTCTTTCCCCTTGTTTTCTGCTTTTTTATTTTTGTCATCACCTATGAAAGGCAAAATGAATACTAAGAGGTTTGGGTGAGGTGCGTTTGGGTTCCTCATTCGTCGTGTCACATCTAGGCCCTAGGCTTGGGTCGTGAAAAACTTAGTATCAGAGCCCTAGGTTATGAATGGTCCTCCGATTCCAACATACTGCGTTGAATTGGGTCTTTTTCATTGTTATAAAGTGCACCACAATTATGAATAGGAGACTGTAAGGCGTTTAGGAAAGTTTTCCCTTCTTTCATGGTTAATGTCATACCCTAGAGCTGTCTTAGGACTTCCTCTAACTAATGAATCATTATATGTCCTTTAGATAATGCCTCCAAGAAGGGTACCTCCACCTAGAGCAATGGATGCTAACAAGTACCAAGCTCCTCCGGTTTTTGAGGCTCCACATCATGAGGAAGGAGTTACACATGCGGAGTTCCAAAACATCATCACCTTGTTGGCCCAAGCGATAGCAAACAAAGCTAATCAAGCATTTCTCCTCGTCTGCCTCAAGTACCTACTTTGGCTTCTAGGATTCGAGACTTCAACAGAGTAAACCCACCCAAATTTGATGGTTTCAAGGTAGATGACGACCCTATGGAGTTTGTTGAGGAAGTATATCGGACTGTGCCCATCATGGGAGTGCCTTCAAACGAAATAGCCGAGCTAGTGACCTATGAACTAAATGGATTATCACATTTTTGGTATGAGCAATGAGTTGTTGAGGTGAAGATATGGGACCCATAGAATGGGAAGAGTTCAATGATGCCTTCTTAGATCGCTTCTTTCCTTTGGAGTTAAGGGAGACAAAGTTTCAAGAGTTTATCAACCTTCGCCAAGAGGGAATGAGTGTGAAGGAATATGCCCTCAAATTTACCAAATTGTCTAAGTATGCTCCTTTCATGGAGTCTGGCCCAAGGGAAAGAATAAGCAAATTCATCTCTAGTGTTTCTAGTTTGGTGTCCAAGGAATGCAAGACGGCCATGCTTGTTAAAGATATGGACATCTCTCGACTCATAACGTATATGGAATATATTGAGAAAGAAAAGTTGAGGGAGATGTCAATAGTGTTGAACAAGGCTAGAGTTTATACTTAAGGGTTTAATCATCAAAAGTCCGGTTATAATGGTGGTGGAAAAGGCCAAAGTGGGCAATGATTTGTGGGGAAAGGTCCTATCAATACTCCTCCTCCAAGGTTCAACAAGGACAAGGGTTCTAATATGATGTTTCCAAGGGAAAATGTGGGTACTCAAGCTCTCCCCGCTTGCAAGAAGTTTGGGAAGACTTACAAAGGGGAATGCTTAGCCGACTCTAATGCATGCTTCAAGTATGGTAAACCGAGTCACCAAGCTAGAGATTGTAGAGGTGGTGGTGTTAATCCTTAAGGCCAAATTGCTCAGGGTCAACAAGCTTAAGGGAGTGGCCAATACACCAACCGATTTTATGCCTTGCATGGGAGAAAAGTTCAAGAAGTGCCTGATGTTGTTATCGGTATGCTAAAGGTTTTTGATTTTAATATGTATGCATTATTAGACCCAGTTTCCAATTTATCATTTGTTACTCCATTCCTTATTTATAGGTTTGATATGTTTCCCAAATAT
Source organism: Solanum dulcamara (assembly GCF_947179165.1). Classification (NCBI taxonomy): domain Eukaryota; kingdom Viridiplantae; phylum Streptophyta; class Magnoliopsida; order Solanales; family Solanaceae; genus Solanum; species Solanum dulcamara. Next base: position 43,199,403 of record NC_077245.1, read on the forward strand.
TATTAGAACCCTATTTGGTGTCTACCCCGTAGGTAAGTCAGTTATTGCTAGAAAGGTCTATAAAGGTTGTCCCATGTCTATCTTGCACAATGTGGTTCCTTATGATCTTAGAGAGCTTGACATGGTAGATTTTGATGTTATTCTTGGGAAGGATTGGTTGCATTCATCTTATGCTTCTATAGATTATAGAAATCATAGAGTCAAGTTTCAATTCCCAAGTGAGTCTATTCTTGAATGGAAGGGTCATGATGCGATAGTTAAAGGTAGGTTCATTTCTTATCTTTAGGCCCGAAAGTTGATTTTTAAGGGTTGCATTTACCATATTGTGAGGGTTAGGAATGTCAACTGCGAAGGTCCTTCTCTTGAGTCATCTCTTATGGTTAATGAGTTTCCCGGTGTCTTTCCCGATGACCTCCCTATTGTTTCTCTCGAAGGGAAGGTTGATTGTTGTATCGATCTTCTTCCTGATACTCAATCTATCTCTATTCCTCCCTACTGAATGGCCCCAGTAGAATTAAAGAAGTTAAAGTAACAATTAAAGGACTTGTTGGAAAAGGGATTCATAAGGTCAAGTATTTCACCATGGGGTGCTCCCATATTGTTTCTAAGAAAGAAGAATAGGTCACTTCGAATGTGCATAGACTACCGTCAATTTAACAAGGTGACCATTAAGAAAAAATATCCAATCCCTAGGATAGATGATTTATTTGACCAATTGCAAGGGGGAAGTCATTTCTCAAAGATTGATCTCCAGTCCGGCTATCATCAACTAAGGTTAAGGGAGTACGACATTCCTAAGACGACATTTTGAATAAGGTATGGTCACTTTGACTTTTTGGTGATGTTGTTTGGATTGATGAATGCACTGGTGGTGTTTATAGATCTAATGAACAGGGTGTTCAAACCCTACGTTGATACATTTGTGGTGGTTTTCATTAACGATATCTTGATTTAATCTCGGAATGAATAAGAACATAAGATTCACTTCAAAGTTATACTTCAAACCTTGAAGGATAAGCAATTGTTTGCCAAGTTTGATAAATATAAGTTTTAGTTGAAAGAGGAAGCGTTCCTTGATCATATAGTAGCTGGTGATAGGATCAAGGTTTATCTTAAGAAAACGGAGGCGGTGAGGAATTGGCCTAGACCATTATCTCCTTCAAACATAAGGAGCTTCTTGGGTCTAGCTGGATATTATTGAAGGTTCACCGAAGGGTTCTCTTTTATCTCATCTCCTATGATGAAATTGACCCAAAAGAAGGCAAAGTGCCTATGGACGGATAAGTGTGAGAGGAGTTTCCAAACATTGATAAATTGACTTACCTCCGCTCCTATTTTGACTCTACCGGAAGGATTAGAAGGATTTATGGTGTATTGTGATGCTTCAAGGGTTGGTTTGGGTTGTTTTTTGATGAAAAACAAGTTTAGGTTGTTTATTGATGCAAAACAGAATGGTTATAGCCTATGCTTCTAGGCAATTGAAGGTGCACAAGCGTAACTACTCTACCCATGATCTTGCGTTAGCAGCCATTGTGTTTGCATTAAAGATTTGGCGGCATTACCTCTATGGGGTACATGTGCATGTGTTTACCGATAACAAAAGTCCTTGATATGTGTTCACCAAAAAGGACCTCAATCTAAGTCAAAGGAGGTGGCTTAAACTCCTCAAGGACTATGACATGAGTGTGCATTATCATTCGGGTAAGGATAATGTTATTGCCGATATATTTAGTAGGTCTATTGAGAGTATGGCTCATATGGATGAAGGGAAGAGGGAGTTGGTAAGGGATTTTCACCGGTTAGCTAGGTTGGGGGTGAAGTTGAGTGGTTCTAATGATGGTAGTGTGTTTGTACAAAATAGGTCTGAATCATCTTTGATGTTGGATGTTAAGTCAAAATAAGACCTTGACCCTACATTGGTGGAGCTAAAGATATTGGTGAAAGAAAAGAAATTAGAAGTCTTTTCATAAGGGGGAGATGGGGCACTTCACTACCAATGTCGGTTATGTGTTCCGGATGTGGATAGCCTAAGGGGTTTGATCTTTAAGGAGGCTCATAGTTCTTCATATTCCATTCACCTTAGTTTAAATAAAATATACTGAGACTTAAAGGAGATTTATTTGTGGGGTGGCATGAAAAAGGACATCGCAAGGTTCGTAGTTGAATACCCAAATTGCCAACAAGTCAAGGCCGACCAACGAAGGTTGGGTGGCCTAGAACAAGACATTGAAAGTCCTACTTGGAAGTAGGAAGATGTGAATAAGGACTTCATGGTGGGATTGCCTCGTACTCAGAAATATCATGACTCGATTTGGGTGATTGTTGATAGAATGACGAAGTCAGCTCACTTTCTACCGATCAAAACTTCTTATAGTGCCAAGGATTCAGGAATTGGTAAGGTTGCATCGTGTCCCTTTGTCAATTATTTTAGATCATGGTACCTAATTCACTTCTTTTTTTTGCAAATTATTTCAAAGTGGTCTTGGTACCAAAGTGAAGCTAAGTACTGCATTCCATCCTCAAACTGATAGGCAAGCCGAGTGGATAATTCAAACACTAGCTACCACTCAAGTATTGAGATGGCTCCGTGTTAAGGGATTGCATGTTGGAGTTCAAAGAGAGGTGGGATTACCACCTACCTCTTATTGAGTTTGCTTACAACAATAACTACCACTCAAGTATTGACATGGCTCCATTTGAGTCTTTTATAGGAGACAATATAGGTCTCTGGTTGGTTGGTTTGAAGTAGGTAAGATGACCTTGTTTGTTCCAGATTGGTGCTTGATGCTTTGGAGAAGGTGAGAGTCATAATAGAGTTTCAAGATGTCTCAAAGTCACCAAAATTCCTATTCCGATACTAAGAGAAGGGATCTTGAGTTTAATGTGGATGATTGGGTATATTAAAGGTTTCACCCTTACAGGGTGTAGTTCGGTTTGGTAGAAAGGGAAATTTAAGCCCTAGGTATGTGGGACCTTATAGGATCTTGAGGCATGTTGGCAAGATTTCTTAAGAGTTGGAGTTGCCATTGGAAAAGGCTATGGTTGATCCGGTATTCCATGTAACTATGTTGAAAAAATATGTAGGTGATCCAAGTTCTATTGTGCCTTTAGAAGTTGAATTTGAAGAAAACTTGACCTATGAAAAGGTCCCAGATGAAATTTTTGACTAGCAAGTCAACAGATTGAGGAACAAGGAAGTGGCATCCGTCAAGGTCCTTTGGATAAATCAACAAGTTGAAAGTGCTACATAGGAAGCAGAGGTACATATAATGAAGTGATACCCTCATCTTTTTCACTCTACTCAAGCCTAAGGTACTAAGTTATTTATGCTCGAGATGTTTAGAACTCTTATGTTTCAGATTTTCCTAAGTCTTTCATATGAATGTTCATGAAATCGATGTTTAAATTCATTTTTTATGCTAAGTTTGAAGGTCTCATGGTTAATGCATGTTTATGTGTCACTGGATTCATGTTGGGTTGCTAGTCCTTTCTTTGTGTCCTTGCTATGCTAGTTGAATCTTATTTGAGGATGAATGTTCCCAATGGGGGAGATATTGTAATACCCTGTAAGTTGAAAAGTTGAAATAAGGGAAAAACTTTCAAAAATAGACTGCCCTTAAGTTTACTAGTCGTAGGAGTTACTCATGGAGAAGGCCCTAATGAAAAGACATGGACTAAGCGTCAGGGAGACTCTACGAGTCAATTCAATGACTCATTTCTCCTTCGATGACTCATGAAACTAACCCGTAATGAAATTTCAGAGACTCAATTCTCAGGGTGTCTCATACCCTACACGACGAGTCCCTTGTACGAGTCGTATAAGTGTTTACGACTCGTAGGGATGAGCCACAAAGAAACTTTAGAGACTTAGTCCTCTGGGTTTTTCTCAGACCCAAAGAGATGAGTCCTTTTTTTGAGTCATAGGGAGGTCTACGATTCCTAAGGACCATTCATAAGGTCTGTTCGGCAAGATTTTACAAGGGCATTTTAGTCTTTTCCTATATTTTATTAGCGAAATATGGTCGTTTTGGGATCAAATCTACTATATCTAATGACCCTTAGCCTTTCCAAACCCCTTGTTCTTATCTTCACTTTAATTTCACAATACTCTCCTCTCCCAAAAGCTCCTCTCAAAGGTGTTCTTCATCACAAGTAAATTCTAGGGTTCCTCGAGAACAAGTCTCCTCCTCCACTTTCAAGGTCGAAATTTATCAAGGTATGTGGGACTTATCCATGGGTTCTTCCACCCATAGAGCCCAAAACCCTTTCAAGTCAGATTTTGATTTCAAGTAAGAATTTCTTAGAGTTTACTCTACCTTCTACTTAATAGCATGAATCATGATTAAACCATTGATTATTGATCTATTTTGATGTAATGTGACTTCAAACGCATGGGTTGATTGATTACAAGTATTTCTCTACTTAGTTCATTAAAGGTTATTGAGATTCATAGTGGGCTGTTTAATGCTTGATTTGAATTGATTAATTAGATAGTATTTCTTCCTGATCTTAAATACGTACATGTTGGAAAGTTGGTTTGGCATGACCTACCTAGTTTCACTCGATTTTCATGAAAGTATGATTTTAAAGTTATAGACTCCATTTAAATATTTATGAAAGCTATGTATATGATTATGGGAGACTTGAATGGAAGAATTAATGTTGTTGTGAGGCCTTTTCACCCAAATTAATGGATTCTTTATGCGAAAGGACAATTCTTGCATACTTGAATCACTAAAGGTTTTTTAAGGAGCAATTCTACCAAATGATGATTTGATGTCTCAAAGTATATTTATATACATGTTTTATGTTGCAAAGATATTCTATTTCATGGGATTTAACTTAGCCCTAGTAGAGGTTGCATTTTAGATAATGTTGCCGAAAGACTTACTAGTAAAGTTTCATTATCACCCGTAAAAGCATGCCTTGAGTAAGAGGGAAGGCTTTCAACTCCAACATAGGTGCTTCTTCAATCGAAGGTTTGGGTGGATTCCCCAAGACTTTATTCAACAGCTCAACATAGCTTTTCTGAATGCTTCATTAGCTACATCGAGGATCTGCAATAACTATTTTCCTTCCACATCCCCAAATGGATGGTAGCTTCATTTCCTTGTACGCATCAAACACTTCTACCTTGTCATGGGTTGGCATGGTCAACCTACCATCTGCCACATTAATCAAAGCACCTCCAATAGCTAAAAAGGATGTCTCAAAATAAATGGAACTTTCGGGTTAGATTCAAAATCTAGAATGATAAAATCCATAGTAAATATGAGAGATCCCACTTGGACTAGTACAACTTCAATAATATCATCTGGCCTAGCCACAAAGTGGTCTGCACGTTGCAATAAGATAGTCATCTACTTTGGATTTCCCAAGCCTATTTTTCTAAACATGGATATGGGCATCAAGTTTATGCTAGCTCCTAAGTCACACAGACCCCTTGCATTAATACACTTTTAAATTGTAATCTGCACCATGAAGCTCCCAGTATCTTTTAGCTTGGTGGGCAATTCAATTTGAATCCTAGAGCTACACTCTTCAGTGAGTGCAATTGTTTCATCTTCACACATCCTGCTCTTGTTAGACACAATGACCTTCACATATGTTGTATACTTGGAAACTTCATGCAATACATCAATAAGAGACAAGTTAACATATATGTAAGACCCCGAAAGTTGAAAGGTCAGAATAAGGAAAAATTTGAAGAAAAATGATTTTTTATGAGTAGACCAATAAGTCATAAGAGTGATTCATAGAGTGGATGTAAAGGTTGGAAATTTAGCTATGTCTGGAAGTGGGTTTACGAGTTATTTATGAGATGTAGAGAAGATGACGACTCATAGAAATGAGTCGAAGATTGAAGTTTGATTTTAGGAAAAATACAAGCCTAAGTACTTTTGTTATGATTCAACAGGGAAAATAGTAGAAAAGTGAACGAGTCATAGATGGACTCGTACAATTGGTTTTTGAGTTTTGACTTTGGAAAAAGTGAAGGAGAGTTTGACGAGCCAGTTATACAACTCATAGAAAAGTCGATGACTCATAGACTTGAATCGTAGAAACCAAGTCCCAGCTTCCAGTAGCTACTATTTTATGCACTTGAGGTTTGTGAGTTTGGTCTACGATCCATAGAATGTATGACTATTCATAGAAGGCCAGTCAAAAGGCCTTCTGGACAGATTAAATAAAGGGTATTTTGGACATCTCTTATTCACCTAACTCCTAAACTACGTTGTTTTAGGATTATTTGGGGAACCTATAAGTACCTAAGACCTTTAATTTCAAGTCATTTACTCCCAATTCACACTATGCAATATTTCTCTCTCTAGAATCCTCTCCTAATTGATTTCAAGGATCTCCAAGTCAAGTCTCCTAATTCAAACTACATTGTAGGGCTTTTATTAATCAAGGTATGTGGCTATTTGATCCTAAGGCACTTTAACCCATGGAGCCTAACCAGCTTTCATCTTTTTGATAAATTAAAGTATGTATGAATTATGGGTTTTGTGATCTTTATTTCAATTGCATTATTCTATTCATGATTATGAATCTACTTTTAATATAAAGTGATGATTATTACATTGAATTGAGGAGTTCTCTATAAATTTTCCTACATTTATTTTAAGGTTCATGATATGAATTTTGGGTATTTTTAATTATACTTCCAATTGATATTATCTTTATGAATTATGTTTGGGTTGATATCAAGTATATGATCATGCATGTTTTCAATCAAATTTTAGAATTTTCAAGTCAATTGATCATGTAATCATGTTCATATTTTACCCTAATTTCAAGTATAAGTTATGATCATGAAATTTCAAGTATGAAAGTTAATTTATGACAAGAGGTAACTTAGGGTCCTTAAAATGGTGACCTAAGATGCTAATGACATTTCTTATGATGATATGATATATGAAATTGAGTTATTGTATGAATTATGAACTTTATGAACAAGTTTATGAATATATGTTAAGTATGATTTATGATATGTATTTTGTGGGATTTAACTTAACACCTACTGAGGCTTGAGGTGGGGGCTTGACCTACGAGGTATTTATATAAAGTCTTTTGTCTCGTAACTACATGTCATTGTAGGGTTGCCCACCTATTGGGGTAGAGTTCTACCTTGACAAGTAGGACTCTCTTTTCCCCGATGTACGGGTAGACATTGGGATTCCATGTTATACCCCACATGTCTTATTGTCAGTTATGGTTCTATCCCATATATGTATACTCTATTTATGTATTCCTTATGATTTAACTTATGCCTTTCAAATGCTTTGATCAACTATGGTTTTCTCATGACTCTACTTATCATCTTATATAGCATGTACGTTATTCGATCATTGCATCTCATATTTTATATTGCATAGCATGCCCGCATACTTAGTACATTCAAACATACTAACACATACTTTTTTCTACATTGTATAATAATATGATGAGCCCATCCACCCTCCGCATTGTTAGAGTTGAGTTTCTACTTCCACTATTGGTGAGTCACCAATTGTTGAGGGTCAGATTATGATTTCTTCCTTTCATTTGAAAGACATTGGTTATGTTACATTGAGGGTGAGCTAGGGATATGTTTTATCCCCCACCCATATTGACTATGTAGAGGCTTGTTGGACACAAATGTAGAAGTTTATGTTATCCTAATTCTTTCGAGTTTATGCTATGTTTATTGGACTTTTATGAGTTTTTACTTATAGTTTACCATATGTATGCTTACGATATGCTAAGAGGTTTGGTTGGGGTTTATTTTGGAATCCTAATCATTGTGTCACGGCTAGGCCTTAGTCTGGGTCATGACAAACTTTTTATCAAATCACAAGGTTTAAGAGTGTCCTAAGGAGTCCAACATGCCGCGTCAACAAGATTCTTATTCATGGATCTGAAGAACATGACATCTATGAATAGGAGGTTATAAGAAGTTTTTAGGAAATCTTCACTTCTTTCATGACTTATGTCATGGCACAGAGTGTACTCTAAGACTTCTTCTCCCTAACATTTATTCTTTGGAATTTTTAGAAAATGCTTCCAACAAAAGCACATATTCAAAGAGGGGTCAATGCTAATGGAGATCAAGCCCTTTGGTCCCTCAAGCAAATGGTCTTTTGCCCGACCAAGTGACCAATGTGGTTTTTTGGACCACTATCACTATGTTATCTCATGTAATGGTCAACCAAGGGGTTGTTGCTCCTCTTAATGCCACTACTCCAGATTTTATACTAAGGAACTTTGTAAGGATGAAACCTCCCAAATTTCATGGTTTAAAGGTGGATGAAGATCCTCAAGAATTCATTGACGAAATGTATAAGGTGGTGGCCATTATGGGAGTGACTTCAGAAGAAAAAATAGAGTTTCCGGCCTATCAACTCAAAGGGGTTGCCCAAGTGTGATATACCCAATGGAAATTCGAGAAGGTTGATGAGGGTCCCATAGGTTGGGAAGATTTCAAACTTGAATTTCTTGATTGGATGAGAGAGTTTAACCTCAATCAAGGAAATATGAGTGTGAGGGAGTATGCCCTTATGTTCACCTAACTATCCAAGTATGCTCCTTCTTTGGTTGCCGATCCTCGTGCTCGAATGTATCAATTCATGTCGGGTGTATCTGACTTGGTTGCTAAAGAATGTCGAACTGCTATGCTTGTGAGAGAAATGAAAATATCTCAGCTCATGAAATTTTTCGAACAAATTAAAGGAGAGAAAGTTAAGGATATAAGGATGAGAGACTCCAAGAGGGCTCATGGTGGATTCTCAAATGATAAGACTGGTGGTAATAGTGGTCGTTTTCAACAAGGACAAAGATTTGAGAAGGATAGGGTGCCATACCTTAAGGTTCAAGGTGGAGGTGTAAATTCTAGTGGTACTACTTTTTCCAAGTGTGCTAAGTGTAGGAAAAATTATGGAGGAAAATGTTTGGTTGGAATGGGTGCTTGCTATGGATGTAGTAAGATGGGCCAAAAATAATATGAATGTCCAAATGTTGCTAATAGAGGTAGAGAAGGTCGGCCTCAAGGCTAGGTTTCTCAAGGAGGGAAAGTGCAACAAGGTGCCCAAGCTCAACCAAAAGGTGGTCAACGCAATAACCAGTTCTATGCTCTCCATGTCAGACAAGATATAGAAGAGACTCCCGATGTTGTTACGGGTATGTTACGGGTCTTTGACTTTGATGTTTATGTTTTTTTTATTCGGGTGCCAATTTTTCTTTTGTTACTTCTTACCTTGCTATGAGATTTTTTATGTTCCCCGAAATTTTGTTAGAGCCTTTTTTGGTTTATACTCCTATTGGTGATTCAATGTTACATAAAAGGGTTTATAGAAATTGTCCCTTGTCTATTTTGCATAAATTTATTCCTTGCGATATTGTTGAACTTGACATGGTTGATTTTGACATTATTCTTGGTATGGATTAGCTTCATGCTTCTTATGCATCTATTGATTGTAGAACCCGTAGGGTCAAGTTTCAATTCCGTAATGAGAAGGTTCTTAAATAGAAGGGCAATGATTTGGTGTTCAAGAGACAATTCATCTCATGTTTAAGAGCCCGGAAAATAATTTCTAAGGGGTGTATCTATCATATAGTGCGGGTTAGGGATGTTGATGGGGAAACTCCTACTCTTGAGTCGGTTCCTATTGTCAATGAATTCTCCGATGTATTTTCCGATGATTGTCCTGGTGTTCAACTTGAAAGGAAAATTGACTTTAGAATAGATCTTCTTCTCGATAAGCAACATATTTCTATTCCTTCTTACCGCATGGCTCTATTGAAACTTAAGGATTTGAAAGAGCAATTAAAGGACTTGTTGGATAAGGGTTTCATAAGTCCAAGTATTTCACCATGGGGTATTCCCATATTGTTTGTTAGGAAGAAGGATGGCTCACTCTGAATGTGTATAGACTACCGGCAATTGAAAAAGGTCACCTTAAAGAACAAGTATCAAATTCCGAGGATAGATGATTTGTTTGATCAATTACAAGGGACAAGCAACTTCTCTAAAATTGATATCCATTCTGGTTACTGATCTTGGTTACATTTATGTGCCCAATAGTAAATAAAACTCATAAATCGTTAGTAAAAGTGAGAGCAAATTCCTAGAGTTTAGTCAAATTTTTCATATTTTGTGTTGTTATAACCAACCAGCATAATTAGACACTTTCAGGGTTAATTGAGTAAAAATGGACATTCAAAGCATGATTGGATTGAAAGTGGAGCTCAAAGGAGAGGTTGGAAGAAAAAGGTGAAGAAAATACACTACAACAAAGCATGTCTGCATCCTGGACTTGGACCCTGAAATTTAATTCCAAGTTTTGGAGTTGATTCGTCGAGACAGTAAGGTCCGCGCCACGTCCGTGTTGCGGACCAGGTTCTATAAAGAGCAATTTTCAGCCGACACAAGAAATGAAAAATTACACTGAATTAAAGCAAGTCCACATTGCGGACTTTAGTGCATCTACTTTAATTCTGCATTTTTGGTGCTATAAATAGAACCTTTACATATTTTATTAAAAAGTAGATCAGATTATTGGGAGAAAAATTGAAGAAGACAAAGAAATAGCTATTTTTGGTGATATTTTCTTCTTTTCTTTTATTTTGAATTCAAGTTTGATGTTATTAATGATTTATGTAAACATGTTATACACTATGAGTGAATAAATCCTCTTTTTCTTGGGTTGTAGCCATAAGACGAAGGTTTAAATCTTGTTTGCATTAGTTGAAAATGGGTTTTTATATGTGATGACTCTTATATTCTTATTTTGTTTATTGTAGTTCTTAATCACCATTAGAACAAATTTGTTGTCCACCTAGAACTCGGAAGATGGAAAGGGGATAGAACACTAGAATATAAGGAGCATGTTTGTTCTAAAATTGTCTAGAATAATTTATGTATAGAATGGATGTGACACATATCTAGACACCTTGTTTGGTTATTAAATAGGATGATAGTATCAATGCATTTTTGTTGGTTCGTGCTTATCCCCACTCAACTATATATTTAAGTTGTCAACAAGAGTAGGCAATTAGAGGTTGGAAGACCATAATTGTAAATTCAATCCTGTAAATCAATAATCAAAAACCCATTGGATACCAAAGTAAAGGCTATAAATTGGAAATCTATAAATGCTACAACCTAGGGACTCTTCTTTAAATTGATAAATTTTCTCTAATACCGTTAAATCAAGTTCTCAAATGTTTTTGGTATAATTATTTTGTAGATATTAATGAACTCAACTCTTTGAAACAAACATGAATAATTTGATTCATTGAAAAGTTGACTACGCCTAATTTCATTTCCCTATAGGTTTGATATTTGGCTCTTAAAAAGGGTTACTATATTACTTTTGAGACCATGTACACTTGCGTGTGCGTTTGGATGCAATAAGTTTTTGGCGTCGTTGTTGGGGATACTTGTTAAATTTGGCGATAGTTTTTTTTTTTGCGAAGTTTCTTTATTTGTGTTGGTGTTAACAACTTGATCTTAGCTGTTATTTCTAGCAGGAGAACTCAAAAAGGCACATTGAACAGAAGTGGAAACATTGTAGAGCCGTTAGTTGAGCCTGAAAGATTTGTGCATCAGCAAAGAAGGAGAGCAACTTCTCTATATCCTGTACCATAGGTAAATCTAGGTAATACTAACGAAGTGCCGGTAGAGATCCCTGTGGAGATGGCAACCAGGACAGTACATGATGTGCCAGTCCTACTCACAACAAATGTCACCTCCAGTATTTCAGAAACCGCCAACTGGAGGAAATTTTAAACTGAAACAGAACATGGTACAATTGTTGCACTCTAATGGGCAGTTTACAGGTTTGCCTCATGAAGATCCCCAAGTTCACATCTAGAACTTCTTGGAAATTAGCGACACGTATACGCCTAATGCGGTATCATCTAACTATGTGAGGTTAACATTGTTTCCTTTTTCTTTGTTGGGGGAAGCTAAGAGGTGGTTGAAGTCGGAACGCCCAAATTCAATTACTTTATGGAATGATTTGGCACACAAATTTCTTAGCAGGTTCTTTCCTTCGGGAAAGATAGCTAAGTTGAGGGCTAAAAGTTTGAGCTTTAAGTAAAAATATGGAGAAAATTTGTACCAATTTTGGGACAGGTTTAAATCCTTACATATTAGTTATCCTCACCATCATCAAGCTAATAAGGTATTGGTCCATACCTTTATACAAGGGTTGGAACCCAACATTAAAATTCTTCTTGATTCTGCTGCAGGTGGACAAGCATTAGAGAAAACCTATGATGAGCTATATACGTTTCTTAATCGCATCTCTCAAGGAAATCCTGAGTGGAATGGGGGAAATTCTAGACCTATGGTTCAAAAATAAGCAGGCATGTTAGAAGTTGATGCGGTAACTGCATTGACAGCATAAATTGCAACAATGCAAAATGTGATGACAATGTATTTTAACACTTTAGCAAAAGAACAGAAGCAAGCTTCGGTGAGCATGGTTCAGCAACAACACGTGTGGTGTGAGGTATGTGAAAGTGGTGAACATGTGGCAGAATATTGTGGAGCTAATCCGGAGTAAGTAAATTTTATGGGTAATGCACCTAGGGATGGTGGCAACCCTAATTATGGAAACACTTACAACCCAAATTGGAGAAACCATCCTAACTTCTCATGGGGTGGAAATCAGCAAAACCAACAGTAAGGACAGACTCAATACAGACCATAAAGAGGTGGACAACAGTATGACAATCACGGTCAAGGATACAATAATTAAAGTCAAGGTAATCAAAGCTCAGGAAAATTAGGAAGCATGAGTGTAGAAGACATGTTGAAGTAGATCATGACGGATCAAGCTAAGTTGGCTATAGATATTCATCAAAATCAGTTGGCTACTCAAAATTTAAAAAACCATCTTCGACAATTAGCAAGTGCACAAAGTTCTCGCCAACAAGGGGGTTTACCAGGTAACACTGACCCAAATCCCAAATAGGTGAATGTCGTGAGTACTCGTAGTGGACTCCCCCTCACTGAATTCACTCCCAAAGTTAAACCGGCAGAGGTGAAAGGTAAAGAGCAAGTTAGGGAAGAAGGTGAATCCAATGGATCAAAGGCAGTCGAGGAACCAAAAACAAAACCTACTCCTCTTTTCCCACAAAATTTTAAGAAGAAGAAAGAAGAGGACTGGCTTGCGAAGTTCATAGACTTGCTGAAAGAAGTACAAATTAATTTACCTTTGATTGATGTTTTGCAGGAAATCCCAAAATACACCAAGTTTGTCAAAGATATTGTGGCTAACAAGAGTAAGTTAGCTGAATTTGAAACAGTGGCACTCACTGAAGAGTGTAGTTTAAGAATCTTGAACAAAGTTAAGCTTCCAGCTAAACAAAAAGATCCAGGTAGTTTCATGGTAAAGGTAACTATTAGTAAGTATAGTAATGTAAGAGGTCTCTATGATCTAAGTTCTAGTATAAACTTGATGCCTAGATCTATGCTTAAGAAATTAGGTCTAGAAGAACTTAAAGAAACCACTATTTTGTTACAGTTAGCTGATTGTTCTTTAGCTAGACCTGATGGTGTCATTGAATATGTGTTAGTACAAGTGGGATTCCTCATCTTTCCAATTAATTTTGTTGTATTAGATTTTGAGCCTGACCCCGATGTTTTTTTTATATTAGGGCACCCATTCTTAGCAACAGGCGGGGCACTTATTGATGTGGTTGCAGGTAGATTGACTATGAGAGCACATAAAAAAGTGGAGGTGTTCGATGTATATCATGCACTGAAGTTGTCTATATTCTATAAAGAGTTGTTTGCTATAACCATCATCGATGAGGAAGTCTCAGCTCAATGCAATTTAGCGAAAGATCTGTTGGAAAGAGTCGTGATGGGTCAAGATATTGGAGAGGACATGGAAGATAAATTTAGCCAGTGTATTTGAAATACCAAATGTCAGCCTATGGAAAAAGAATGTGGAACCTTTGCATAGAGAATAGGGTCCTTCACCCAAGCCATCTATGGAAGAAACTCCTAACTTAGAGTTGAAGAAATTGCCAGCATATCTCAGGTATGTTTTTTTTGGAGTGAATAATACCCTACCTGTAATTCTTTTGTCTGCTTTATCTGAGGTTCAGGTCACAACATCACTTAAGGTGCTAAAAAGGTACAAGAACGCAATTAGATGGAATATGGTAGATCTTTATGGTATCAGCCCCGCTTTATGCATGTATAGAATTATCATGGAAGAAGGACCTAAGGCTAGTGTGCAACCACAATGCCAATTGAACCCCATTATGAAAAAAGTGGTGAAGAAAAAAATAATTAAGTGGCTAGATGCAGGCATAATATACTAAATCTTTGACAGTAAGTGGGTAAGCCCAGTTTAGTGTGTACCAAAGAAGGGGGAATGATTGTGGTTACTAATGAGAAAAATGAGTTAGTCCCCACAAGAATAGTAATTGGTTGGCGTATATGAATAGACTACAGAAAGTTAAATTATGCCACAAGGAAAGATCACTACCTTGTACCATTTATTAACTAAAATGCTTGATAGGTTAGTAGGCCAAGAGTACTATCATTTCTTAAATGGGTATTCAGGTTACAATCAGATTACCATTGCAATGGAGGACCAGGACAAGTAGATATTCACATGCACGTATGGGATATATACATTTAAGCATATGCCATTTGGTCTTTGCAATGCTCCAGCCACTTTTCAGAGGTCCATGATGACTATATTTCATGATATGGTGGAAGAGTTTGTAGAGATTTTTGTGGATGACTTTTCAATCTTTGGAGAGTCTTTTGATCTCTGTTTGCAAAATCTAGAGAAAGTACTAGCAAGGTGAGAATAAACAAATCTCGTCTTACTATAGAAGTGTTATTTCCTAATAAAATAGGGTATTGTGTTGGGGAATAAAGTGTCCAAAGATGGTTTGGAGGTAGAAAAAGCTAAAATTGAAGTGATTATGAAGCTTTTACCATCAATTTCAGTAAAAGTAGTCTGTAGTTTTCTAGGTCATGCCCGATTCTATCGGCGATTTATCAAAGATTTTTCAAAGATCGCCAGACCCATGTGTTGCTTGTTAGAAAAAGAGGTAAAATTTATTTTTGATGATAAATGCTTGCAGGCCTTTGAACTCTTGAAGAAGAAGCTAATTGAAGCCCCCATTCTGATAGCTCCTAACTGGGAGCTACATTTTGTGCTAATGTGCGATGCAAGCAACACAGTAGTGGGAGCAGTTCTAGGACAAAGGAAGGAGAAAATCTTTCACTCCATCTATTATGCCAGCAAGACCCTTGATTCAGCTCAAGCCAACTATACAGGTATAGAAAAGGAGATGCTAGTGCTGGTGTATGCGTTCAACAAATTCAGATACTATTTGGTAGGTACTAAAGTAATTGTTTACACTGACCATGCAGCTCTTAGGTACCTATTCAATAAGAAGGATTCCAAGCCAAGGCTCATAAGGATCGCAAGGGTTGTAAGAATCAAGTTGCCAATCACCTTTCTAAGTTAGAGAGTTCAACACATGTTGGAGAACAGTCGCAGATCAAAGAAGAATTCCCAAATAAGCAGCTATTATCCCTAGAGGTGATTGAATTGTCGTGGTATGTAGATGTCATCAATTACTTGGTTAGTGGAATATTTCCTTTTGATGCTACCTCACAGTAGAAGAAAAAGCTTATAAATGATGTCAAGTTCTACATATGGGACGAACCTTATTTATTCAAGCAAGGTGTTGACTGAATGATTAGGAGATATGTACCAGAAACTGAAGTGCGCCAAGTGTTGGATAGTTGCCATTCATCACCATATAGCGGCCATCATAGAGGAGAGCGTACTGCCTATAAGGTGCTCCAATCGGGTTTTTTTTGGCCCACCCTGTTCAAAGATGCTGCAAGCTATGTAAAGAACTGTGATCAGTGTCAACGAGTGGGCACAATATCAAGAAGACACGAAATATCTTTGAACAACATTTTGGAGGTTGAAACCTTTGATGTATGGGGAATGGACTTCATGGGTTCGTTGCGATCATCATGTGCGAATAAATACATATTATTGGTAGTGGATTATGTGTCCAAATGGGTTAAAATCGTGGCCCTTCCCACGAATGACTCGAAAGTGGTGAGAAAGTTCCTGAAGAAGCATATCTTCACTCAATTTAGCACTCTTAGGGAAACTATAACTGACGGAGGGTAACACTTCATCAATCAAACAAAGAAGAATCTCTTGGCAAAATATAGGGTGAGACACAAGGTAGCTACTGCTTACTATCCACAAATAAGAGGATAGGTTAAGGTCGCCAACAGGGAAGTAAAGTTGATACTGCAGAAGACTGTCAATGCACAAAGAAAAGATTAGGTAACAAAACTAGATTAGGCATTATGGGCATACAAAATGGATTATAAAACCCCCATTGGGACGTCCCCTTACCAGATGGTATTTGGTAAAGTGTGTCACCTTCCAGGGGAGTTAGAACATCAAGTATACTGGGTAATCAAGAAGCTTAATATTAATCCAGATTTAGCAGGACGGAAGAGGTTGGATCAATTGCACAAGTTGGAAGAGTTTAGGCTACATGCCTATGAAAATGCTAAGTTGTATAAAGAGAAAAAAAAGCGGTGGCATGAAAAGCACATTGTCACTCAAAACTTCAAACCAGGGTAAAAGGTAATCCTTTTCAACTCTAGGCTCAAGCTCTTTCCAGGAAAGTTGCGGTCTAAATGAAGTGGACCTTTTTAAATAGTGCGTACAACATCACATGGAGTTGTGGAATTGTAGAATGCAATGAAGACGTCTACATTTTTGGTAAATGGACAAAGAGTTAAACATTACTTTGGTGAGGATGTTGATCATGAGGAGGAAGCCATTGAACTGGAAAAAAAGTAAAGCAACAGCTGGGTCGTGCCGCGACAAGGTGCTGCATGGGAGGCAACTCGTGAGGTATTATGTGTTTTTAATTAGAAATTATAATTGATTTTCTCGGTATTGCTAAAATTTCATTTTTTCAGTGTATAAGTGAGTTTATAAATAAAAGAGACCTTGGAACAAGCCTGCATAATAAGACCCGCGACAAGTCTGCGTCACAAACCTATTACATCTTAGTTTAAATTTTTCCAGGTATATTTTCGAATAATTTTTGGTGAAAATAAGTTCTAAGGAACTTAGGTCATTTCAGCACAAAATACAACTTGATTTTTTTATGCTAAAATAGTGAGGTCTGTGTCGTAGACCAAGGACAATTTTCGGGATATTTCAATTAAAAAGATGGGTTTAGCCCATTTTTAATGGGTATACCCGACCAATTCAGTTTTAAAACACTGAAAAGAACTCATTCAACTCCATTTTTTCTCAAAATTGAACCGTTTCCTCTCTTCTCAACCATCAAAACTCTTCTCTTTTAAGGCAAATCCGCGATGCACTCTTCAAATCCAAGTAATTTTTTGTTGAATTTATACTTCATCACCAACAAGGTATGTGTTCTTGAACTAATATTTTGATACGAATGGTTGAAATCTACATAAGTAAGTTCTTGGGCCTCAAGTTTTGACTCAATATAATTGATTTTCATTACTCTTGGATTGAAATGCTCATGGGTGTGTAAAATTGCTTAAAGAATTGCTTGTTGTGGTTAACTGATTAAGGGTTATGTTTTTGAACTTTAACCCTACTTCTGATGATTAGAAGAAACTAGGTTTTTTAATTGTTATGGATATTGTGTGTTGAATTCTTGAGTAAACATGCATAAAGTAATGAGTTGAAGTTAAGTTTGATTTGTGAATAAATGTGGGGTGAAGTTTGTATTATTTCAAATCATGGTTTGAAAACATGCCTACAGTAAGTATGTAACTATATGCCCATTTATGCTTGACTTTGAATAATATGTAGGGTTGATTATAAGTTTATGTATGAGTTCATTTGGGGTGGTGTAGTAGTTTTGAAGTGTGGGCTGAAATAGTTGTAGTATTGAATTATGTGTATGATTATTTCTATTTTAAAGATATGCTAGAGTAAGGGGACTGTTTTGAACTCATATAGAATGGGACTCACCATGTTGATTGTTTCGAAGTATGCGTTGATTTGTTAGCATGTATGTGCACAGTGTTCGAATAAAGGGAAGTCTGAGTACCTTTATATCAACTACATGCTAATGAAATGCTTAAGTGTGGGGCATGGGCCTGAAGTTCTAATGATATATAGACTCTTATATGTTGTTTTTTGCTAGCTTATTTGCAGTAAAAGTGTCATCCAGTAGTAGGCCAGGAAAAGAACCAGCATACCCAGGAAGCAGAAAAAGAGATAGAGGAGCACCATCTATACCACCAGCCCTACCCATGACTCAAGGTCAGTCTCATCAATTCAGCATAAAAGCAGTACATCCTATATGAAAAAATAGGTACAAGCGATACCCTAAGTCTCACTATCTTTCAAACATGCTAATCGAGGAAGAAAAATTAGCAAGAGACTACCTTCACATAATGAGGAGGATAGAGGAACTAAATATGCATTTCTTGTTTGTTGATCCAAAGATATGAAATCTGTACATTGTATGGGAATTCTACGCGAACTATCAACCCGATCAGCGCACGCATTACAGATAGATGAGTAGACAGGGAAGTCTACTATCTCAAGCTCTGAGGACAGTGCCTAACTATAAGTGTGGGGTGGAGTCTAGTTAATTGAACTATATCTGTTTATTTTTATTTGTGATTGATTAAGTTTGATGTTTTGATGGTTGAATTGTTAACAGTTAATGTTTTGAGTAGTTGGATTGCTAATTGTGTTTGCTTGTGTTAGACTTATGTTGTGATTTATCTACATTTGTATTTGTTTATTTTTGGCAGCATAAATATTTTAAGTTTATAAACTTTTTTTAAAAAATTTGGGTTTCATGGCATTTGTTTTTGATTCTTTGACCATGAATAGTCCTTTTGAACCGTACAAAAAAAATTTAGATAGTTGAAATGTATATAAAGTGTTTTGCTAAAGTATCAGATTGCATAAGGTAGCATATGAAAACATGAAGAAAAGAATTGACTAAATTAATACACTTAAGACTCTATTGTAGATTTTGAATAATGTTGAATTCATATGATTGTGGTTGAAATTTTTGAAGAATTGTCGTTCTAAAATTAAACATGTGCAGTGTGAGAAAGGTAAATTGTATAATCCTTGGTTGCTTTCGATTGTTAGAACTTGTCCTGTGTGTATGAGTAGTGACAATAAAGGAAGTCTATAATTTGGGGAAAGGATCTAGGCATTTCTTTGATAACCTCACTTTAAAACCACTTGTGTACCCACCTTAATGTAAATCCATAGTTAGCCATTTTAAGCCTTTAACTTGATTCTTTAGAAGCCTAGTTTGAATCCTATTCCCATTTTTTTCTGAGACAAAAAATTTTGATCCAAAAAGCCAAGCGCATTGGAACAGATAAAGTGGGGAAATGGAAGGTTAAGAACCTCTGGTTACTAAGAATAAAACCATTGGTTTTATTGATTGAAATAAAATCTTGTGTAGAAAAGACAAATATGTGGAAAATGAAAAGAACGGAAACTATCTCATGGTTGAAGTTAGTGAAGAAAAGAAGAATGCCTCTACACAGATAAACGAAGTGAAAGGTTGAGCTAACAGAATAACAAAGTGGTAAGAATATGGTTATGAAGTGGTTGAATAGAATTAAAAAATGTAATGTGTTGAAAGCGCTTGGGAATCAAGTAACTATACATGCCTAGATTTTACCTACCCGTCCCCTAGCCCACATTACAACCTGAAAAATTCCTAAGCGATCCCTAAGTCTTAGCTACCTTAATAGAGTTTCTTAATACACTAAGGGCAAGCCTATGGTTCATCTTGAGTAGCTTGTGATTTCATTTGAGAGAGTGATAGAAATTGTATCCAAATACCCATGAACGTAACTATAAGAGTATGGGTAATTCTTTATTGGTAAGGGCACATGCTTAATGAAGAAATGGTAATTCTACATGCATTTTAATTTTATAAACCATGTGAGTTGTTTTATTACAAAGTCAACTCTCGAGTCTGAGGTGTTGACTTACTCAGTTGCTTAAAACAAAATTTTAACATGTATATGTAAGATAACCTAATTGTATAATCAGTATGGTTTGGTAGAATTGCTTTGTATATCATGTATTTGTCATTCTAGAAATAAAATTGAGAGTTTGTTCGAGGAATAACAAAGTTATAAGTGTGGGGTGGTGATCTTGGGTACATTTATGTGCTCAATAGAAAATAAAACACATAAATCGTTAGTCAAAGTGAGATCAAATTCCTAGAGTTTAGTTCATATTTTTCATATCTTGTATTGTTATAACTGGTGACTTTCAGGGTTAATTGAGTAAAAATGGACATTCAAAGCATGATTTAATTGAAAGTGGAGCTCAAAGGAGAGGTTGGAAGGAAAAGGTGGAGAAAATACACTACATAAAGCATGTCCATATCGCGCACTTCGACCCTGAAATTTAATTCCATATTTTGAAGTTGATTCGTCGAGATAGTAAGGTCCGTGCTGTATAGACCAATTTTCAGTCGACACAAGAAATGAAAAATTACACTGAACTAAAGCAAGTATGCATCATGGACTTCAGTGCATCTACTTTAATTCTGTATTTTTGGTGCTATAAATATTACCTTTACATATTTTATTGAAAAGTAGATCATGTTGTCGGGAGAAAAATTGAAGAAGATAAAGAAAGAGCTATTTTTGGTGATATTTTCTTCTTTCCTTTAATTTTGAATTCAAATTTGATGTTATTAATGATTTATGTAAACATGTTATACACTATGAGTGGCTAAATCCTCTTGTTCTTGGGTTGTAGCCATAAGATGAAGGTTTAAATCTTGTTTGCTTTGGTTGAAAATAGGTTTTTATATGTGATTACTCTTATATTCTTGTTTTGATTGTTGTAATGCTTGATCACCATTAGAATAAATTTTTTGTCCACCTGGAACTCGAAAGATGAAAAGGGGATAGACCACTAGAATATAAGGAGCATGTTTGTCCTAGAATTGTCTAAAATAATTTGTATATAGAATGGATGTGACACATATCTATACACCTTGTTTGATTACTAAACAGGATGATAGTATCAATGCATTTTTGTTGGTTCATGCTTATCCCCGCTCAATGATATATTTAAGCTGTCAACAAGAGTAGGCAATTAGAGGTTGGAAGACCATAATTGTAAAATCAACCCTGTTAATCAGTAATCAAAAACCCATTGGATACCAAAGTAAAGGATATAAACTGAAATCTATAAATGCTACAACCTAGGGACTCTTCTTTAAATTGATAAATTTTCTCTAGTACCGTTAAATCAAGTTCTCATATCTTTTTTGGTATAATTATTTTGTAGATATTAATGAACTCAACTCTTTGAAACAAACATGAATAATTTGATTCATTGAAAAGTTGACTATGCCTAATTTCATTTCCCTGTAGGTTTGATATTCGGCTCTTAAAAAGGGTCACTATATTACTTTTGAGACCACGTACACTTGCGTGTGCATTTGGACACAACAGTTACCACCAATTAAAGGTAAGGGAGTGTGATATTCCCAAGACAGCATTTCAAAAAAGGTATGGCTATTTTGAATTCTTAGTCATGTCATTAGGGTTGACTAATGCTCCCACCATCTTCATAGATTTGATGAACCAGATTTTTAAGTCATACTTAGATATGTTTTTGGTGGTGTTTATTGATGATATCTTGATTTACTCCAGAAATGCGGAAGAACACGTGGGTCGCTTGAGGTTTGTGTTGCAAACTCTAAGGGACAAGCAACTATTGGCCAAGTTTAGTAAGTGTGAATTTTGGCTAAGAGAAGTTGCATTTCATGGCCATGTGGTATCTAGCGATGGAATTAAGGTTGATCCAAATAAAACAGAGATGGTGAAGAATTGGCCTTGACTATTGTTTACTTTGGATATTAGAAGCTTTTTGGGTTTAGCCGGATACTATAGAATATTTGTTAAAGGGTTTTCATCTATTACTTCGCCTTTGACTAGGTTGACCCAAAAGAAAGTGAAGTTTTAGTGGTCGGATGAATGTGAGAAGAGTTTTCAAATATTGAAGGATCATCTTACGTCGGCTCCTATTTTCATTTTACCGGAAGTGTTCGATAGTTTTGTTGTGTATAGTGATGCCTCAAAGATCGAACTTGGTTGTGTGTTGATGCAAAATGGAAATTTTATAGCATATGCCTCAAGGAAACACAAAGTACATTAACGAAACTATCCAACTCATTATCTTGAACCTGCAGCAGTTGTATTTGCATTGAAAGTTTGGCGTCATTATGTAACATCCCTAAAAATGCTCATAAGTACCTTACGAATTCTGTGGGAGTATGTCACTCGTGTAATGCATTATTTTTATTCTTTTTGGCAAATTCGAGTCCAGAATATCGATCATCGGGTCAAAATCTATGGGAAAATGCTCTTAGTGGATTTTTAGGACACGTATAACGAAAGATGAATTTTGTCAAGATTACATAAAATAGTGAGGTACGTGGAAGATCCACGTCGCCCACTTGTTTCCATTCAGTGTAAATTTTTTCGAGTCAAAATCTAGGCAAAATCTCATTCACTAAAATTGGCCTAGCAGGGAGCAGCTCTACGTCGCAGACCTGGGCATCCTTTTTTGTCGAATTCAGTTATTAAGTAAGGGCACTTTAGACTTTTCCCTATTTGTTAGTTAATGAAGCTAGATGTTTTTAGGGCCTAATTCTACTCTATAAACTATCCTAAACCCTTAATTCCATTCATTCTTCTACAATTCACCTACTAAAATATTTCTCTCTCTACAAAAGGCTATCAAGGACTCTATTGAAGACTTCCAAGGAATTCACTCAAGATCTCCATCAAAACTCTCAAATTCTTTCAAATTCTTTTGTCTTCTTACTCAACGTATGTGATTATTGATTTAAAGATTCTTTCATCCATGAAACCGAATCAATTTCTCAAGTTTTTTATTAAATTCAAGTATGGGATTTTATGGGGTTTATGATCTCTATTTCAATTGCATGAATTATGATTCAAATTATGATTATGTGTCTATTTTAATATAATTTGATAGTTATTGCATTGCATTGAAGAGTTTTTTCTTGAATTTTCCTATTGATCTTTAGGGTTCATGTTATTAATTATGGGTATTTTTAATTATACTTCCAATGATATTATGTTTATAAATTAAGTATGGACTGATAGAAAGTATATGATCATGCATGTTTTCAAATCAATTGATCATGCATCCATGTTGTACCCTAATATCTATGTATGAACTATGATTATGTATGTATGATTTGTAATATAGAAAGGCAATACCCGCATTGTACTTATGTTATGAAAATGAAATACTCTATGATTTTAAACCTATGATCATGAATATGATATATGTTCATTACGATTTTTATGGTATGTATATATTCCATTGGATTTGACTTAGCACCAAATGTGGACTTGAGGTAGGGGCTCAAAATATGGGGTTCTTATATAAAGTCTCTTGTCCCATAACTACGTGTCACCGTAGGATTGCCCTTTTTGGCCTAGCTAGTGGATCCACATATAGCGTACGTTATGACCCTCCTAATAGGGTAGAGTCTACCTTGGCAAGTAGATTCTCCTTTTTCTTCATTGTATGGGGATACGATAGAAGTTATAGCTCACATGGTCTTATTGTCGATTATGGTTCCTATCCCACATATGTATGATCTCTTATGTATTTTCATGATCTCAAGTATTCTTTTCAAATGCTTTGGTCATTATTATTTTTTCATGTTTTACTTATCTCATCTTATCATGTGCTTCACTTGACCATTGCATTCCATTATTTACATTGCATGATATGCCCTCATACTTAGTACATTCAAATGTACTAAGGCATACTTTTTTCTACATTATCTCATAATGTAGGGGTTGGGGTTGAGGATCATATCCATCCACATAGCTAGTTTAGCTTTCCTATCCGGTGAAGTTGTGGTGAGTCCTTATTTATCGAGGACTAGTTATCGAGTTAGTTATTGCTTCCAAAGACTTTTGTTATTTTTCATTTTGAGGGTGAGCTAGGAACATGTCTTAGCCGCCTCTCATGTTCATGAGTAGAGGCTTATAGTTGGACAAATATTTCGAGTCTATGTTGTCATGTGACATTCTTCGTTTACTATTCAGGGTTTAGACTCTCTTATGATGTTTCTACTTTTCTTTACCTTATGTATGATTATTATATGAACAAGAGGCTTAGTTAGAGCCCTTTGGGGTTTTGGTCTCCATGTTACGACTAGGCCTTAGGTCAGATCATGACACATTATCTTTATGGGTGAATGTTAATTCCTTCACCAACCACAAAAGATTGCAATATGTGTTTAGACAAAGGGAACTGAACCTTAGGTAAAGGTGGTGGCTTGAGCTATTAAAGGACTATGATATGAGTGTGTTGTACTATTTGGGTAAACCTAATATTGTGACTGATGCTCTTAGTTGGTTGTCCAAGAGTAGTGTTGCCCATGTTGAAGATAATAAGAAAGAGTTGGTTAAGGATGTGCACATATTGGCCCATTTAGGTGTTCGCTTGGTTGATTATAATGATGGTGGTATTCTTATTCATAATGACTTGGAATCATCTCTTGTGATGGATGTTAAGGCCAAATAAGACCATGATCCAATTTTTATTGAATTGAAGAAGTCGGTTGCCAAAAAAGCCATTAAAGCTTTCTCCCAAGGAAAGATGGAGTACTTCATTACCAAGGTCGTTTATGTATGCCTAATGAGGATGTTCTAAGGGAATTTATATTAGATGAGGCATATAGCTCTTGGTATTCCATTAATCCGTGTAAGACCCTGGAAGTTGAAAGAGTTGGAACCAAAGAGAATTCCTCAAAATATTGGTTGTCCTCAAGTTTACAAGTCACGCTGCGACTCGTAGCCATTCCTATGACTCATAGGGATGATTTGTAAAGTGATTCCCTGAGCCTTTCCTAGACCAAAATCAAAAGAGGTTCTACGACTCAATTGGACAAGTCCTAGGCCTGTAGATGAATCATAATGCCAAGTTGTAGAGAAAGATCAAAGGCTTAAGAAATTTACAAGTCTTTAGACCTCAGGAAGACAAGCGTCTACAACCCGTAAACTAGTTCAGGAGTCATAAAAATGACTCGTAGATGTAATTTTAGAGACTTGGGATTTTTGGGATTTTTAGACTTGCAAGGCGACTCGAGTTAATGACCAGTAGGAGTTTGTATGACTCGTAGAGTCCAAGTCGTAGGTTCAAGATTTGAGTTTAATAAGGGATATTGTGGTCTTTTCCTGATTTTGATTAAACAAATATAGACACTTTTAGGAGAAAGTTCAGAACTTATAAATACCCCAATACTTCAAATTTCCCTCATATTCTAATTCATTCCCTAAATTTCCCAAAGGCAAGATACATCAATTCTCTCAAGGTTCCCCTACACACTCAAGTTAGGGTTTCAAGAGCAATTAGTTTCTTTTTCAATTTCTGAGTTGATTTCACCAAGGTGTGTGGGGATTGATATATGTGTTCCTTTCACCCATGGAGTCCCAAGGTTTCCTCAAAAGATCTCTTGAATTTCAATTACTTTCTAACCCTAGTTTTGATGAATTGCATTAGGCTGTTTCAATTGCATTTTTAATTATTATCAATGATCATTATAAGTATGATTCTACATTAATTGCATGATTTCAAGTTAAATTATGAATGTCTATGCATGAAGTTATTTTCAAAGATGATTTATATGAGTTATGATTATGAAGTTCAACGACTTTCAAAGAAAGCTTTTATGAATGAAGTTGAGATTTATGATTGAATGATGAAACCTATAATGATAATAAATGATGATCCAAGAAAGTTGTTATGGTGTAATAAGGACAACTCTCACACAAATCATGTTTAGATGGTGATAAGGACAATTCTAACCAAAGCTTATAGATTCTTATGAATCACCAAGTTAAGGAGCTACTTTATGATTATTTTCATGATGATGTTTCAATATTTGTGTTATGATTTTCATTGGGATATTGACTAAGCACCGACAGAACTTTTAGGTGGGGTTTGATCCTATAACGTAGTTAGTTACCAAGGGAATCCTAGTAGCAACCTAAAGGCCCAAACTATATTGCCCCGATAGGTTGATGGATCCACATATAGCTCAAGATGTTAAGTTGTTCTCACGGAGTTTGCCTTGGCAAGTAGCCTCTCTCTTCTCGATGTGGGAGTTACATCGGATTCCATATTATTACTCGTATGGTCTTAGATGTCGGTTAAAGGTCTTATCCCACTCAAGGTGTATGCAAATATGTAAGTTTTACTCTAAGGTTCTATGATGCATTGACCATAATTTTTCATGTGTTTTCAAATGCTTTTAAGCTTTATTCATGTTCATTTATGATTGATCATGCATCCTATGTTATATTGCTCATATCCTATTTCGTATTCATGCATATCTCACATACATAGTACCTTCTATGTACTAATGCATATTTTACATACATTGTATCATAATGTAGGGACAAATGATACTCACGCTCCTCACATTTGTGGCTAGATTTGGTTTAGAGTCTCAATAGTTGGTGAGTCCTCATTCATCGAGTTAGCTAGGAGCTTATCCTAATATCCCCATCAAGTCTAGTATAGAGGCATGTTTAGACATTGAAAGTTTATGTAGTCCTTGTCGGACATTTGAGTTTAGCTTACTTCTTTTTTACACCTATGTCGAGTTAATTTGTTAACTTATCTTATTATGTTTATTTACCTCATGCATGCGATGTATGCTAAGATGGCTTGATTGGACTCCTTCGGGTTTCAGATCGCCATTTCACTCTTATGGTCTAGCTTGGGGTGTGATTATACGAGATCCAATAAGATGTAGTATGATTTGAGGGAAATGTATTGGTATAATAGCATGAAGAAGTACATAGAGAAATTCGTGGATAAGTGTCCTAACTGTCAACAAGTAAAGTTGAGCATCCAAAACCAGGAGGTTTAGCTCAAGACATTGAGATTCCTACTTGGAAGTGAGAAGATGTGAATATGGACTTTTTGACGGGTTTGCCTCATACTAGAAGGCAACATGATTCCATTTGGATTGTTGTGAACCGAATGATTAAGTCGACATATTATTTACCGATTAAGACTTCTTATAGTGCCGAAGATTATGCTAAATTGTATATTCGTGAATTGGTAAAGCTCTATGGTGTTTTATTGTCTATTATATCAAATTGAGTTACTCAATTCACTTCACATTTTTAGAAGTCATTCCACAAGAGTCTTGGTACAAAGGTCAAGTGAAGTACCGTTTTTCACCCTCAAACCGATGGTCAAGTCAAAAGAATGATTCAAACTTTAAAGGATATGTTGAGGGCATGTGTCAGTGATTTTAAAGTAAGCTGGGAAAAGCATTTACCCTTGATTGAGTTTACCTTTAATAATAGCTATCATTCTAGCATCCAAATGGCTCCTTTTGAAGTTTTGTATGGAGAAGATGTAGGTCCCGTAGGATGGTTTGAAGTGGGTAAGATAGCATTGATTGGTCCCAATTTGGTATTGGATGCAACGGAGAAAGTGAGGCTCATAAGAAAAAGATTGAAAACCGCTCAAAGTCGCCAAACTCATATTCGTACATGAGAAAAAGAGACCTTGAATTTAATGTGGATGATTGGGTCTATTTGAAGGTTTCACCTATGAAGAGTGTAATGTATTTTGGAAAGAAATGGAAATTGAGTCCTAGGTATATAGGACTGATAAAATCTTGAATCATATTGGCAAGTTGGCATATGAATTAGACTTGCCATTAGAGTTGGCTATGGTTCATTCGGTGTTCCATGTATCAATTTTAAGGAAGTTTATGGGTGATTCAAATTTCATTGTGCCATTGGAAAATATAAATGTGAAGAGAACTTGACTTATGAAGAGTTTCCGGTGGAAATTTTAGACCAACAAGTGAAGAGGTTAAGAAACATAGAGGTTGCGTCCGGCAAGGTATTGTGGAGGAATCAAAAAGTAGAGAGTGCTACATGGGAAACAGAAGTGGACATGATGAAGTGATATATATATATAGAGAGAGAGAGTACTACATGGGAAACGAAAGTGGACATGATGAAGTGATATATATATATCTTTCCTTCTACTCAAGCCTAAGGTATTAGGTGGTTCTTGCTCAAATCGCCTAATTTATATGTTTCAGTTTTCTATGTCTTCCATATGAATGCAAGTTTATGAAGTTGATTTTTAAAGTCTATGTTTTATGATAAGTTTGAAAATCTCATGATTTATGTATATTTCAATGTGTCACTTCATTCATGTTGGGTTGCTAGTCCTTTTTCCATTGTTATTTCATGCTAGCTGAATCTCATTTGAGGACTAATGATCTCAAGGGGGAGATATTGTAAGACCTTGAAAGTTCAAAGGTTGGAACAAGAAAAATTCCTAGAAAAAGGATTATTTTTTATATTACGAGTGGACCTATGAGTCATAAGAGTGATTTGTAGAGTGGATGTCAAGGTTGGAAATTTGGTTAAGTATGAAAGTGGGTATAAGAGTCATTTGACGAGTCATAGAAAAGATGACGACTTGTAGAAACAAGTCGTAGTTTGAAGTCTGCTTTTACGAAAAATACAAGCCTCATTACTTTTTTTATGATTCAATAGGACGAATCATAGAAAAGTGTACGATTCGTAGATGGACTCATAGGATTGATCTCTGAGTTCTGACTTTGGAAAAAATAAAGGGGAGTTTGACAAGTCACTTGTACGACTCATAGAAAAGTCAACAACTCATAGACTTGAGTTATAGGGAACAAGTCTCAACTTCATATAGCTACTGTTTTATGCACTTAGGGTTTACGAGTTGGGTTTACGACCCATAGAATATATGACAATTTGTAGAAGGCCAGTCGTAGGGTACTTCCGAACATATTAACTGAAGGGTATTTTGGACATGTCCTATTCTCTTAACTCCTAAACTAAGTCGTTTTAGTATTATTTAGGGAACCTAAAAGTACCTAAGCCCTTTAGTTTCAAGTCACACTCCCAATTCACCCTATGCAATATTTCTCTCACTAAAATCCTCTCCTAATTGATTAAAGTTCTTCTCCAAGTCAAGACTTGGGTTCAAGGATCTCCAAGTCAAGTCTCCTAATTCAAAGTATATTTTAGAGCTTTTATTAATCAAGGTATGTGAGTATTTGATCCTAGGGTACTTTCACTAATGGAGCCCAACCAACTTTCATCTTTTTGATAAATTAAAGTATGTAAGAATTATGGGCTTTTTTAATCTCTATTTCAATTGCATTATTCTATTTATGATTATGAATCTATTTTTAATATAAAGTGATTATTATCACATTGAATTGAGGAGTTCTCTATAAATTTTCATACATTTATTTTAGGGTTCATGATATTAATTTTGGATATTTTTAATTATACTTCCAGTTGATATTATCTTTATGAATTATGTATGGGTTGATAGAAAGTATATGATCATGCATGTTTTCAATCAAATTTCATAATTTCCAAGTCAATTGATCATGTATTCATATTTTTTCCTAATTTCAAGTATAAGCTATGATCATGAAATTTCAAGTATGAAAGTAAGATTATGACAAGAGATAACATAGATCCTTAAATGGTGACCTAGGGATCTAATGTTATTTTTCATGCAAGTTTATAAAAGAAAAGGGATTGACTTAGGATCCTTTAAATGGTGACCTAAGATCCTAATGATATTTTTTATGACAATATGATGTATGTAATTGAGCTCTTGTATGAATTATGAACTTTATGAACAAGCTTATGAATATATGTTTAGTGATTTATGATATGTATTCTGTGGGATTTGACTTAGCACTGAATAAGGCTTAAGGTGGAGGCTCCACCTACGGGGTCCTTATATAAAGTCTCTTGTCTCATAACTATGTACCACCGTAGGGTTGTGTCACGACCCAACCCGGTAGGCCATGACGGGTGCCCGAACTGGACACTTGCATATACCTCTACTAACTATCAATAAACCTACCCCTTGTTTAAGTTATAATGCAACAATAGGCACGATAACATATAAGTGACGAGGGTGTCGTAACATATAGGAACAATTGTACACACATACATGTATCACCCACATACATGTCCACCGACCTCTAAGAGGAAGAACAGTAACATAAGGCGGGATAGGGCCCCCATCGTACCCGTAATAAATAAATATACACATTGAGGTTAGTACCAAAATCAAGGCTACGGTACAAAGGAGCGCTTCTGAACTGCTGAGTGGGACTCCAACGCTGGCGGATCCTCAAGGTGTGAGTTTGTACCTGCGGGCATGAACGCAGCCCCCCGAAGAAAGGGGGTCAGCACGACATATGTACTGAGTATATAAAGCATAACTGAAAACATATATGAAATACAGAGAGTCAGGGGGATAAATTCATTACGTAAGAAAATATTGTACCTGTATCTTGTGAATCATAAAAACATGCATGCTCATACTATACAATATAGCCGTCCCTTTCAGGGACTCGGTGGATCATAACTGTAGGACCATCATCGGGTCTGGCACAATCACCACCTTATCACATCACATCATTATACATATATATATATATATATACGTACCTGGCCATCTAGTGAGGGACTCGGTGAGTCATTCGTTTCATTGCATTATCATTTACTCATATAATGTACCCGGTCCTTTAGTAAGGGACTCGGTGAGTTGTTCATGTCATTGCACTATCATGTCCTCGTATAGCATATCCGTCCCTTTAGTGAGGAACTCGGTGGATAATGCAGTGAACTACGCACGATTATGTACCCGGCCTGAGACTCGGTGATAAAAGGGTTACCATATACATGAGTAGAGTAGTGAGTAACCATATGCAATTTAAATCATTATCAAGACTCAATAAAGTAGTAAAGATGAATTTTCATTTGAAATTCAGGATGATAGTCATATTAATCGTCTCTCGAATATCACTATTGATCAAATCAAAAGAGTCTTAGAAATCATAGGCATTTTGGATCGTATCTGAGACTTGATGGAATACTCAAATATGCTATCATTCAAAAACCAAGACAAGAGTCATATCAAGTACCTTTGGAGTGTCATTATGGTTTGCATCAAAGTAGCACTTTTGAAATCATCCACTCGTATCAAGGAGTAATAAAATATCTTTTGGAAGTCAAGAAAATGGCCATCTTAGTGGCTCTCAGAATGGGGACTTCCTTGAGATCACATATAATTCGTCTATTCGTTTTATAAAGTTCATGCCAAAAAAAGAAAAGAAGATTAACTTTACCTACTTACTACCTCCCAAGGTATAGAAAAACTTGAGAAGCCATAGTTCCATTATTGGAAGAGTTCTAGCTTAAAGAAGTAAATAAGAGTCATGATTTATACCACAACATAAATTATACCAACTTATGATGGTTGGATACTTTCACATGAATCGAGGCAAAAGGACATAAGTTCTAGGAAATTAAAATGTTAGCCATCCTAGTGTACTTAAGAATAAGAGATTTTTGTAGACTTCGTGCATTCTTTGTCCGTTGGCTTTCTATGGGTCATGCCAAAAGAAGGAAGAGAATAATCTTTACATACCCTCTACTTTCCCTCATAGAGTCATTATATACATATACCGTACTCGGCCCGTCATGAGCTCGATATCATAACTTTCTCATTGCTTTACCTTAACATCATATAACGTACCCAGCCCATGATGGGACTCAGTGAGTAATCATAGCATTACAACATCGTACTTATGCCAAAGATATATCAAGAGGTAAGAAGGGTAGTTTTACATACTTGTGCCAAAAATATGCCAAGAGAAAGCTTCGCATACCTTTTTTCGGGATTAATTGAAATCTGGATTGCCTTGATACCTCCTTAACCTATTTGACATGAAAGTAATACTAATATTAATAGCCTTTCACTTTCCAATATCTCACTCTACAACCAAGTACTAATAGGAGTTATTTCCTTATTCATTACCCTCAACTAGTTTGTTACTATTCTGATGCTACCGAAAATCGGGCAGCATTTCCCGCGTAACTTCAACATCCCTGAGATTTCAACTCAAACAAAATATCAACAACCATACCAAAAAAAACAACTAGAGGCATATTTACAAGTAAATCACTTCAACATTACCCAATACAAGCTCCAAACAACTAGCTTTAAACTACGATACCAAAATAGAGTTTTTAATCTTTATTTCGCAAAATCTTTAACCATGCCAAATGGAGGGTCATGTGGCTGAAACCAGAAGAAGCCACACAACTTTTAGAACACTTTCCATCCCTAAAACATACAATCCAACCAGCTCAACTGCAGCACCACAAGCATGACTCACTACGCGACTTCGGTTTAACTACTACAACTTTAATCTAGTTTGTTCCTAGCGTCTAGCATCCTTATGCGATTTTTCCACTTTCAACCTTATTTAAGAAATGTAATATACCTCACAAACACATCATAATTTCCAATTTGAAATAGAAACCCTTACCTTACCCGGAACTCGTCAAACTCATCGAAACTTGCCTCGGAAGTTCTTCTAGCGCGACTGAAACTTCGTGGCTGTTTGCTAACATTTTCGGGCTGCTCCAAACCATAAATTCACATTAATAAAACCTTCATACCTTCGTGGTATACCATAGATAATTAATTCACGTAATGAAATTGGAGAATTTACCTCTTTTTTCCTCCCAAAACCGTGGCTCTCTTTCTCTTCTAGCTAGAGTTCCTCTTCTTTTTCTTTCTCTAGAATTTTCTTGGATAAATATGAAACTTATGGGATAAAGATAAGGTAAAAGTCATAAAACATGTGTATATATGCCACTTTAAGAGGGTGACACGTGTCAATCCCTCATAGGGCCAACACCTACCTCCTCCACTTAGGGGCTGCCAAGTGGCATGTGGGGCCAACCACCTTGCTGCAGCTGCTACCATGTGTCACTCCCTCATGCTGCCATGTGGCACTCTCTCAGGGGCTGCCACATGGCACTTTCTTTTCCTCCTCGTGAATTCGTAATCTCATCTTACTTTATGAACCTATGTAATTCTTGCCACGTAAGCTTGGTATGTACTCAAGTAGTTTAAGTACGTAAGATTTTCAAATTGGTAGCTTACGTAAGTAATTCGAGTCCTACGACTCATTAATTGGCCTCCAATTCCTTCTGGATTATCATAACCATATTTCCAATCTTCCCTTCTATGGGGTGTCACATTCTCCCTTCCTTAGAGTTGTTTGATAGCATCATAGATTATCCGACTCACATGACAACTTATAAGAAGCTTACGATCCTTTCAAGAAACTTAAGAAGCTTAAATAAAACTTAAGAAGCTTAAGAGGTTCAAGAAACTTAAGAAGCTTAAGAAGCTTGAGAACCTTTCAAGGTACAAAAGTACGGGGTATAACAGATTGCCTTATGTCCTAGCTAGTGGATCCACATACAGCACATGTTCATGACCCATCTAGTGGGTTAGAGTTCTACCTTGACAAGTAGGACTCTTTTTTCCTCGATGTACGGGTAGACATTGGGATTTCATGCTATAGCTTTGATGGTCTTATTGTCGGTTATGGTTTTATCTCATATATATATACTCTCTTTATGTACTCCTTGTGATTTCACTTATGCCTTTCAAATGCTTTGATCAACTATGGTTTTCTTATGACTCTACTTATCATCGTATATAGCATGTACGTTATTTAATCATTGCATAGCATGTTTTATATTGCATAGCATGCCCACATACTTCGTACATTCAACGTACTAACCCATACTTTTGCCTACATTGTATCATAATGTAGGGGTTGACTAGCCCATCCACCCTACACATGGTTAGAGTTGACTTCCTACTTCTACTATTGGTGAGTCATCATTTGTGAAATCCAATGATTGAATGAAGTACAAATTACTTTGATTCAATCATACATCTTGGAATCAGCTTAAGTATTCCTCTTTTCTCATCTTTTTTCAACTCATTTACTTTACCTAATTTATATCTAATCTATTTTTCTGGCTTGGATAGGTGTGATAGCCGAGCCATTCCCTTATATTTTGGATACCAGATTGGGAAAAACCACTAAATAAAAAAATCTATTCAATTAGCAAAAAAGGAGAGAGGGATTCGAACCCTCGATAGTTCTTTGTTCAAAACTATACCAGTTTTCAAGACCGGGGCTATCAACCGCATAAACCTTGATGGAAACAAATCTCTCGAGTCTATTTGTCCTTTAAACATTGATGGAAAAATAAATCTCTCGATTCTATTTGTCCTTTTAAAGTTACACAATATAATATAATCTTTATTTTTGCATCAGAAATAAAAACCCAACTATATTGCAATATAAATTAATGTTTAACAATTTTCAACATAAAATTTTAACGAATTGGTAAGTTGACTTTGGAGACGAGGGCCAGATTATACCTTCTTTCTTTCATTTGAAATATGTTATTTATATTACATTGAGGGTGAGCTAGGGACATCCCGCCCATATTGACTATGTAGAGGCTTGTTGGACACAACGGGAGAAGTCTATGTTGTCTTGATTCCTTCGAGTTTATGCTATGTATATTAGACTTTTATGAGTTTCCACTTATTGTTTACCTTATGCATGCTTATGATATGCTAAGACGTTTGGTTGGGGTTTCTTCAGGAAATGGAGGGGGTGGTTTGACTCTGCTTTTCCCATTCGTTCTCGATGAACTTAGTTCAGCCTCACTGGTGATTTTATCTTTTTCTTTTGCCTCAGAAGTATTCTTTTATAGAGACAACTCCACTAATTGATGATCATTGTGTGTACCTATGGCATTAACCTGCTTTGGAGTTGGATAAGTGTGTTACACCCCACACTCTCGAGCTCAGAATATCTTTTTAAGTTCCTTAGATATTATCATGTGATACGGATAATCTATGACACTATCAAACGAATCTAAGGAAGGGAGAATATGATACGATACCCCAAAGGAGGGAAGGTTGGAAATGAGGTCATGAGAAGTCGGAAGGAGTTGAAGGTCAAGTAAAGAGTCATAGGACTCAATTTACCTACGTAAGCTAGTAATTTGGAAGCCTTACATACTTAATTTACGTGAGTACATACCAAGATTACGTAGCATGGACTACATAGGTATGTAAAATAAGACGAGATTACGAACCCACGAGGTAAAGGGAAGAATGACACGTGACAACATAGGGAAATGAAACATGGAAGCAAGTGACCCACCTACTTGGGGTCAAGTAGGTGACCTACCTACTTGGGGGGGGGTGTACCCCACTGCCATGTGGCAGCCCCTAGTTGGCAGCATGTTACGGTGGCCAATCATGGCTTGACATGTGTCACCTCCAAGGCAGCCCATATATACATGTTAAAATGACTCTTAGCTTCAGTTAAGTTATCCAAAACCTACAGCAAAACACCAAAAACTTCAGCAACACAAAGAAAAGAAAACCCTAAGCTAAGAGAGAAAAGGGTGACGGCCTAGGAGAAAAAATAAGGTAAGTCACGATTTTGTTCCATAAATTAATTATCTAGCATATACCAAGATGGTATGGAGGTATTAGAAGAATAAAATCATGGCTTGGTGCAGCCAAAATGGACAGCAAGCAGTCCACGCAGTTTCAGCGTGACTAAAGAAGTTCCGAGGCGCAATTTTAGTGAGTTTTGGCCAATTTTGGGAAAGGTAATCTCTCCCTTTCTAATTTGAAGTTTATGGGGGTTTTATGTAGTGTATTATATACCTTCACACTTCTTGAAGTATAAAGAAGGTCGTGGAAATTATAGTCAAAATGAGGCGTTGTGTGTGTGGAGGCTGCTACTGGTTGTGTGGTGTGTGTTACAGGGCCTAAATGTGTCCTAAAATAGGTGGGGGAGCTTCTGGTTTTATCCATATGACCCCCCTGCTTTGTACGGTTAAAGGTTTCACAAAATAGAAACTTGAAACCCTATTTTGGATATCGTAATGTCGAGCGAGTCGTTCGAAGTTTGTAATGTATAATGTTGCCAAGTTTTATATATATAGGAGCTACTGGTTATGCTGTTGGTTGGATATAGTTATTAGGGACATGATTGGGAATTCGGATAGGGTACATTATAGTGGAGGTGCTGTCCGATTTTCGTTAACGCCTTAACTAGTTAAAGAACTAGTCGAGAAGGCGAGCGAGGAAATGGGTGTTATGAATACTCGTAAGTAATGTAAGACTCTGAAAGATCTAAGTATGTTGATACTCATATTGCTTTCATGTTACCTAGGTTCACGGGACAATGAGTCGACCGGGATAAAGAATAACCCGTAAGAGGTATGTAAAGCTATTCTTTCTCTTTGCATGTCTTTGGCATAAGTATGCAAAGTTTATCTCTTCTTTTCCTTTGGGCAGGTCTTAATCTTAAGTGGATTGTGTATGTAACGTGGGAATAATTCCATTCATAGAACCCCGAGTAGGGTTCGTCAATCTTATTTACTTTTCGATATTAGAACCCCTGCGATAGTTGAGTTATGGACTTGTAAGTCTTGTATATGACGAAAAGTAGTACACGTGAAACCTATCCCTTCCTTCTCTTGAAAAAATTTAATGTAAGTGAAGCGATACATGATATGAGTTAGAGGTGATTCCATTTATAGGTGTTGGGTATAACTCATGACTTGTACTCACTTCTTGAGGTTAGGCTTCTTAAATTGGTTAAACTCCTATTCCTTGAACCTTCTATAGGCTGAATTGTGATCGGATTTGTAAGCTCCTATACCTAGGGGCTCTTGAACATACTTTACGATAATACGTTGAGAGATGTTTGATATGTTATCAAGGTTTACGTGTACGTATATGCATTATTATTTTATATAGGGATCGGGCCGAATATTTCTTTGCACTAACATGTTATATGTATAGGGATCGGGCCGTACGTTCCTCGGCACTAACTTGTTATATATATGGATCGGGCCGAATGCTCCTCGGCACTAACTTGATATATATGGATCGGGTTGTACGTTCCACAGTGCTAACAATATGTATATGCCTATCATGATAGATAATGTATTTGTAATACCGAGTCCCCGAGCAGGACGGATACGGTACGTGATACTTGTATATAGGAATTTATTTTATGAGGTACAGGTACAGTATCCTACTAAATGCTATACTTGATTTCCTGCATCCCTATTTCAGTTGTTATCTCAGTTATGTTATACTTTATATACTCAGTACATATATCGTACTGATCCCCCATTCTTTGGGGGGCTGCGTTTCATGCCCCAAGTACAGATGTTTATTTTGGAGATTCGCCAGCTTAGGGTTTCCACTCAGCGATGTTGGGAGCGCTCCACTGTTCCGGAGCCTAACTTTTAATACTAGTCATGTAATATGTCTATATTTATTTGTCTAGGGGTACGGCGGGGGCCTTGTCCCACCATATGTTGCTGTTACTATTCTTAGAGTTCTATAGACATATGTATATGTGGGTTGTTTATAAGTTTGTTTCGACTGTGCCAATACGGCATGATGTAAATGTTTTTATGTTATGGCAGCCTCGTTGGCTCGCCTGCCCTTTCATGATATGATACAAATGAAAGAGGCTATATGTAAATGAAAAAGATTTGAACTATTGAGGTTTTTGTGTATAGTATCACATCAAATACGGTTAAACTTAAGTGTAGCTGGTAGATACGCATAAGGGGGGCCAGGTCGGACCCTAGTCGCGGCCTAGGGGGTTAGGTCATGACAAAAGTGGTATCAGAGTGGTTTGTCCTTGGAATGTCTACAGACTGTGTCTAGTAGAGTCTATTTTATCAGTGTGTTCTGAACCACATCTATAGACAAGAGGCTATAGGACATTTAGGATGTTACCTTTCTTTCATATCTAAGATCGTGCGATAGAGCCGAGTCATAAGAAATGAAATTCCTCATACTAACTTGTGATTTCAGCAAAAGGACAATATCGATAGAAGAAAGTAACTGACGATACTGAAAGTTACAAAGTACGCAGGTAAGCAAAGGCACGAAAGACAAATGTCAGGTAGGGTATTGAAATGCGATTGACATATAAAGTTGAAGAGTGAAAGGAAAGGTAAATAGGAAAGTGTAACAGGTGTAGTTCGAGTGGACATACGAGGTAAGTCCCTTTCCATACTGTTAATTGTGGGCGCCCTGTGTGGCTGCGATATGAGATGATATAACTATATATATATGTGCCCTGTAAGGCACTGTTGGCATTTTCTGCGTGCAGGTGTTGAAATAGTAAGAAATACAGAGGAAACTCTGCCCAAATTTTCTTAGAAATAAGAAGAGAATAAGATACAGGGTTGTAGTATGTCTTGAAAGGTTGTGCTCACAACAATGATGAGATTTGACAAAACGAGTATGGCTGACCTCGAGAAATGAGTTAATTAGTGAATTAAGGGCAATAGAAACTAGGAGGTCAATACTGGTATAGTAGAACAAAGGTGGAAAGGACTTATAAGCCAAAGAAGATGACTTAGAGAAGACTGATAGATCGGGATAAAACGATATAGTAAAGCATCGCCTGAATTGATACATAGGGATAAACTATGACGAGTTATAGTTGAAAGAAGTAACAGTATGATTACAACAAGAGTGCAAGGGAGAAAAGAATTGTGACGGATATAAAGTAGTAACAAGATAGCTTGTGAGACATTAAGGATAAGACTAACTAAGAAGGGTAAGTAGCCCATAGTAAGAATCGTGAAGAAGGTCAACCGGTGTTATACTATGGGACTGAATGTGAACAGGGTACCAGGTGAATATAACAAAAACCGTAATGAGAATAAGTAAAGCTTAGTAAGGAAATAACTAAAAGATATGACGTGGTCCATGTGAATGGAATGTATAGATAGGTGTGAAACGGAAAAGCAAGCTATGGAACAAATAAGGAAGATTTATCAAGTTCTGTAAGGAAAGTTTCGAATAAAGGTTATATGACGACGAAAAGGATAGCTAGTGCAAGGAAATAAAGGGTAATATGGAATTCCTTGCGCACAACCAAAAATGGATGTGAGCTAGAGGAATAATAGAGAAGTTCTAATAGAGGCACTCAAGATAGACGTGATAAATTAAGTATGAGTATCGAACAAAAAGAGAAATAGACAGTTATGAACTGAAGGTATAGTATGATGAAAAGGTAATAAGACAAGGCCACTACTACAATGAAGTTGATATGGTTTTATGCAGGATTAGAAGTGATCCTTAAGCACAGGACAAAGAGGAAAGTTCAGGAGGCATAAAGAAGTATTGTGTATACGTGACTCCACCTTGATGATTAGTGAGATCCTGCAAGGAGAGGGAATGTCGATTTGTAGAACAACTGTTGCATGACGAGGTTATTAGAAGAATAAGTGGTATCCACTGGAATAAAGATAGTATGATGACGGAGCTTGAAACACGAATCATCAAAGTATAAGTACTCCCGAGTGGAGAATTTGAACCAATTATAAGCCCGAGCTAATTACTGATTGGGATGAATGAAATGTGGCTTTAAATGCACTGCTACCTTACGGATATTTACTCGAGTATTAACCATTAGATGAGATTTTATATGATATATTGTGAATACTAAATCACCTTATGGTTGTGCTAGGGTTTCCTATAAAGGCAACCTAACGTATGGATAATTTAACAGAAAATGTAGATATGGTGCAGCACATTAAATATATTAGAGTAGAATCATTCGCGTGTGAATAGCTGAAAATAAACGGAGGATGACATGGGTACACCCTAAAAGAGAGGAAGTGGTCAAGAGAAGTACAAGCGTAAGAGAAAATTAACTGACACTATCATATGTAAATGGAAACGTTTAAACTTCAAACGAGACCCTATAAGGGATGAACGCGATCATACCCGCACTAATGCACCGAATTCTATCAAAACTCTGAAGTTAAGCATGCTTGGGTGAGGGTAGAACTAGGATGGGTGACCCCCTGGGAAATGAAAAAAGGGAACGAAATGAGTATGACAAAAAGAGATTATAAAGGCATGTTAGTACAATGACACATATAGAACAGAGTAAGCCCAGAGCAGAAAAGATTATGACTAAATTGGAACGCACCTCATGCAAATGGCACAAAAATAATTATGCAGTCTACGAGCATTGGCATACTAAGAGTAAGAGTAAGTGATTACTCGATAAAAAGAAATACAATGTGATTGTCATATTTAGAATCTATTAAAGAAAAGTGTAAGATGGTTCGAGGCAGAACTATTAAGATATAATCGATATTAAGGAAAAAAGCCATAGCGGAGCCCTAACCTCGACTGAAGGAGGTAAGCTGCTAGTATAGCGACGCTAAAACATTTTTTGAATTGCTCTAAGTACCTATACACGTTTGTGTAAGAGTTATAGTATAATGTATGGTAATAAAACTGGAAAAAGATCAGAGTAAAAGCGCACGATAGCATACTTAAAGTGTTACAAGTTGGATTAAGAAGAGTTGTATAATAGCGTAAATAAAGTGGAGCATCAGAGGCTTGATAGCCTATTACGGGGGATGGGAATCCCAACTCGAAAATAGAAGGCAATTAATGTAGGTTATAGTGCAGGCTGACCTCGCACTCTACGAAAGTATAAGTTCATATGGGTTGTGGTAGATAATCTGACAGAATCAACTCATTTTATTCTGGTTAGGAAGATATATTCAGCTAAGGGTTATGCGAGATGATATAGCAAGGAAATAATAAGATTTCACGGGGTTTCCATATCTGTTATCTTAGACAGGGAAGTTTAATTTACAACTAACCACTAGAGATCATTTCGGTATGGATTAGGAACACAGGTGAATCTTAGCACGACATTTCGCCCTTCGATTAATGAATAGGCCTAGAGGGGATCCAGTAAATTATTGATGAATTAAAGTTTATTCAGGGATAAGCTATCGATTAACAGCCTAGAGTCGGCAAGAAGGGGATACATTGGTCCTTCTCAAGTTATTCGTAGAATAGATAAAGCTACTTATGATTTGGACCTACCGTCTGATTTGAAATAATACATTCAATTTTTACAGATCAATGTTCCGCGAATATATAAGCGACCCTTCCAGAATATTCTTCATGGGTGAAGTCCACATAAAAGGAAAGTTATCCTATGAGGGGCAACCTATTGCCATCTTGGATCGGCAGATTAAAAGGTTGCGAACTAAGGATGTAGCTTCTGTCAAGGTGCTGTGGCGGAATAAGAATCGTGAAGAAATGACATGGGAAGCTGAAGAGGACATGAAACATAGGTATCTAAACATATTCCCGATGTCTACAGGAAACCCCCACTCCTGGAACTCGTATATTAATTACTTGGATGAAAATGTATGTTATCGCAAAAGAAAGGAATCTCCCTATAGTTTGTATAAAGTGTTAAGGAAAGTTTTATTCAACATTCAGGGATGAATGTTCTAAAGTAGGGAAGGATGTTACACCCCACACTCTTAAGTTCGGAATGTCTTCTTAAGTTCCTTAGACATTATCATATGATCCGGATAAGTTACGACACTATCAAACGAATTTAAGGAAGGGAGAATGTGATACGATACCCCAAAGGAGGGAAGGTTGGAAATGAGGTCATGAGAAGTCTAAAGAAGTTGGAGGCCAAGTAAAGAGTCGTAGGACTCAATTTACCTACGTAAGCTAGTAATTTGGAAGCCTTACATACTTAAGTTACGTGAGTACGTACCAAGCTTACGTAGCAAGGACTACATAGGTACGTAAAATAAGACGAGATTACGAATGCACGAGGTAAAGGGAAGAATGACACGTGACAGCATAGGGAGATGACATGTGGCAGCAGATGACCCACCTACTTGGGGTCAAGTAGGTGACCCACCTTCTTTGGGGGGGCGGACCCTACTGCCACATGGCAGCCCCTAGTTGGCAGCATGTTACGGTGGCCAATCATGGCTTGACACGTGTCACCCTAAGGGGCTGACATGTGTCACCTCCAAGGCAGCCCATATATACATGTTAAAATAACTCTTAGCTTCATTTAAGTTATCCAAAACCTGCAGCAAAACACAAAAACTTCAGCAACACAAAGAAAAAAAAACTCTAAGCTAAGAGAGAAAAGGGTGACGGCCTAGGAGGAAAAATAAGGTAAGTCATGATTTTGTTCCATAGATTAATTATCTAGTGTATACCATGATGGTATGGAGGTATTAGAAGTATAAAATCATGGCTTGGTGCATCCAAAATCGACAGCAAGCAGTCCATGCAGTTTCAGCTCGACTAAAGAAGTTCCGAGGCGCAATTTTGGCGAGTTTTGGCCAATTTCGGGAAAGGTAAGCTCTTCCTTTATAATTTGAAGTTTATGGGGTTTTTATGTAGTATATTATATACCTTTATACTTCTTTAAGTATAAATAAGGTCTTGGAAATGCTCGATGATAGAA
This sequence comes from Solanum dulcamara, assembly GCF_947179165.1. Classification (NCBI taxonomy): domain Eukaryota; kingdom Viridiplantae; phylum Streptophyta; class Magnoliopsida; order Solanales; family Solanaceae; genus Solanum; species Solanum dulcamara. Next base: position 43,241,772 of record NC_077245.1, read on the forward strand.
ACAATCAAAATTGAAGTCGTCGTAGTTAAATTATAGTCGACATGAGGCGTTGTGTGTGTGGAGGCTATTACTGGTTGTGTGGTGTGTGTTGCAGGGCATAAATGTTTCCTAAAATAGGTTGGGGAGCTTCTTTGTTTATCCACATGACCCCCCTGCTTCGTACGGTTAAAGGTTTCACAAAATAGAAACTAGAAACCCTATTTTGGATATCGTAATGTCAGGCGAGTCGTTCGAAGGTTGTAATGTATAATGTTGCCATGTTTTATATATATAGGAGTTACTGGTTATGTTGTTGGTTGGATGTAGGTATTAGGAACGTGATTGGGAATTCGGATAGGGTACATTATAGGGGAGGTGCTATCCGATTTTCGTTAACGCCTTAACTAGTTAAAGAACTAGTCGAGAAGGCGAGCGAGGAAATGGGTGTTATGAATACTCGTAAGTAATGTAAGATGCTGAAAGATCTAAGTATGTTGATACTCATATTGCTTTCATGTTACCTAGGTTCACGGGACAATGAGGCGACCGGGATAAAGAATAACCCGTAAGAGGTATGTAAAGCTATTCCTTCTCTTTGCATGTCTTTGGCATAAGTATGTAAAGTTTATCTCTTCTTTTCCTTTGGGAAGGTCTTAATCTTAAGCGGATTGTGTATGTAACGTGGGAATAATTCCATTTCATAGAACCCCGAGTAGGGTTCATCAATCTTATTCACTTTTCGATATTAGAACCCATGTGATAGTTGAGTTATGGACTTGTAAGTCTTCTACACAACGAAAAGTAGTACACGTGAAACCTATCCCTTCCTTCTCTTGAAAAAGTTTAATGTAAGTGAAGCGATATATGATATGAGTTAGAGGTGATTCCATTTATAGGTTTCGGGTATAACTCATGACTTGTACTCACTTCTTGAGGTTAGGCTTCTTAAAATGGTTAAACTCCTATTCCTTAGAACCTTTTATAGGCTGAATAGTGATCGGATGTGTAAGCTCCTATACCTAGGGGCTCTTGAACATACTTTATGATAATATGTTGAGAGATATATATAGGGATCGGGTCGAACATTCCTCGGAACTAACGTGTTATATGTATAGGGATCGGGCCGTACGTTCCTCGGCACTAACCTGTTATATATATGGATCGAGCCGAACGCTCCTCGGCACTAACTTGATATATATGGATCAGGTTATACGTTCCACAATGCTAACAATATGCATATGCCTTTCATGATAGATAATGTATTTATAATACTGAGTCCCCGAGAAGGCCGGATACGGTACGTGATACTTGTATACAAGAATTTATTTTATAAGGTGCAGGTACAGTACCCTACTAAATGCTATACTTGATTTCCTGCATCCCCATTTCAGTTGTTATCTCAATTATGTTATGCTTTATATACTTAGTAGATATATCGTACTGACCCACCGTTCTTCGGGGGGCTGCGTTTAATGCCCGCAGGTATAGATGTTTATTTTGGAGATCCGCCAGCTTAGGGTTTCCACTCAGCGATGTTGGGAGCGCTTCACTGTTCTGGAGCCTAACTTTTGATAATAGTCATGTAATATGTATATATTTATTTGTCTAGGGGTACGGCGGGGGCTCTGTCCAGCCATATATTGTTGTTACTATTCTTAGAGGTCTGTAGACATATGTATATGTGGGTTGTTTATAAGTTTGTTTCGATTGTGCCTATACGGCATGTTGTAAATGTTTTTATGTTATGGAAGCCTCATCGGCTCGCCTACCCTTTCATGATATGATACAAATGAAAGAGGCTACATGTACATGAAAAAGTTTTAAACTATTGAGGTTTTTGTGTATAGTGTTACATCACACACGGTTCAACTTAAGTGTAGCTGGTAGATACGCATAAGGGGGTCCAGATCGGAACCCAGTCGCGGCTTACGGGGTTGGGTCATGACAAAGTGTTACCTAGAAAACCTCTTTATATGCGAGAGTTTTGAGCACAAGCAAATCGCCTAAATTACTTTTCCAAGTTCTGTATGGTCAATTGATTATTTCGAACATCTGTAGCTAAATTAGCCTGATTAAACATAGCCTAATAGCCTCCTATTCATAATTATGGCGAGCTTCATACATATGACCAAGACTCTATTTAACATGGCATGTTAGACTCCTTAGGACATATTAAACCTTGTGCTTTGATACCAAGTTAGTCATGACCTAAGCTGGGCCCTAGGTGTGACACAGAGATTAGAATATCGAGAGACTCCAACCAAGCCTCTTAGCATATCATTCATGGTCATACATAAGGTAAGTAAAGCAATAAATCCAAGACATAGATGCAGAAATAAAGTCTTAACAAGAACCATCTCAAAATCAAATTTGAAAGGACGACATAGACTCCATGATATCCAACATGCCTCTACTATTCTAGATGGGGGCATAAGACAAGCTCCTAGCTCATTCATAAGAACATAAGGAAAATTAAATTGTTGTGTCCTTGGAACATTAGGACTCACCACAAAATGGGAATAGTAAGCTCAACTCTAATCACGAAGCGGAGGTGCACGATGATCCTTGGTCCCTACATTATGATACAATGTAGGCAAAAGTATGTGTTAGTAGATGGAATGCACTAACTATGTGAGAAGTATGCACGAACAATGAAAATAGGATATAATTGATATGAACATGGGATGCATGACCAATATTTTAAAAGCATGAGTTAAACCTTGAAAACCTTAAAACAACATAATCATGTGGTGAATGCATCAAAACATCATCATGAAAACCTCATACCTTTTCATAAACCTTTTGGGTGGAATATGACCTTTAACCGACATGTAAGACCATGCTAGCTATAAAATGGAATCTGATGTAACTCCCACATCGACAAGGAAAAGGCTACTTTGCCAAGGTAGACTCTGTGAGAACATCATAACATTATGAGCTATATATGGATTCACTAGCTAGTCTATATTAACATAATAAACCTACATGAGAAACGTAGTTAGGGACTAAAGGTTGCTACTAGGATTCACTTGGGTAGCTACTTTGCTATCGGACTGAACCCCACATTAAAGTCCTCTCGGTGCTTAGTCATTATCCCAATAGAAGTCATAAATCATGGTCATTAATCATTATTAGGAAATACAATAAAAGATATCAATCCTCATCATAAAATAATCATAAGATCATTAACATGATTGATGTATAAAAATCCATGAGTTGGTGAGAATGTCCTTTCACCTCTTTAACATGATTGTCTGAGAATTACCTTTCACACTATGATTATTCGCTTGAAACATCATTCATAACCTTTCATGAATCATTCATAAACCTTAGTAATCATTCATAAAACATTCATTGAAATGCTTAGAAATTCATGATTGTAAATCTTTGAAATCATACTTGAATATAACATATAACATCGATAATTGAAATTCAACTTGAAATCATGCGATATAATATGAATTATGCATAATTTGATCAATAATCATAAGATAATCATAACTAAGAAGATCCAATGCAAATTCATGAAACTAAGGCTTTTAAAAAAGAAGTTCATAAAGAGAATTTGGAAAGAACCTTAGGATCCATGGGTGAACGGACCCATGGATGAATTCCAGCATAACTTAGACCCTAGAAGCCCTAATTTTCTCTTGATTTGGAGACTTGACCTTAATTTCTCTTGGAATTAGCTTGAAGAAGAAGAAGACCCTTGAGAGAGAACTTTAGAGAGAAGATTTTGGGATTTGGGTGTTAGGGTGAGAATGAGAGAGTTAGGAGGGCTTAGGGTAGTTAATATGATAGAATAAACCCCCTAAACCCGTCCATATTCATTTATAACTTTATAGGAAAAAGACCAAAATACCCCTTAACTTAACTGAAATAGACAACTATACGGAAGGGCCACCACAGTCCATGAGGCTCACTATGGCCCAGGTGATGGTCGTGGTGAGGAGGGGTGACTTCCACGGAGGCCATCATGGCTCGTGGTGCCTAACATGGGTTGTGGTCTCTATTGTGGTCCTCACCCTACCCAAGAGTATAAGGGGGAGGGTCAAATTCATGGAAGGGATTACGGTCTGTGGGGTCCACCACAAATTGTGAACTTTCACCAAACTTCCAAATGCACCAAGGCTAGACCATACTACCTCTTCATGGCTCGTGGTCCCCTTCACAGCCTGTCTCCATGAAGTCCACCTGGTGCCCAAAAAGCTGCAATTTCCATAGTTTCCCTTTTTAAACTTCATTTCCCGTATCTCCAACTTTCGAAGTCCTACAATACTCAATTTGAGGCACAATATCTTGCAGAGCCGCTAGTCACCTTTGATGGTGCAAGAAACGTTCAGGCTCAGCCAATGGCTCTATAATTTCCCCATCTCCTTCTAGTATAGTTACGCGATTTTCCTGCAAAGAATGGCAGCTAAGATCAAGTTGTCAACACTATGCACATATAATCTCGAAACTCAAAATAAACTTCTGTTAATTTTAAAAGTTCCTGGCAACGTCGCTGAAAACTTGTTGCATCCAAATACACACACCAGTGTATGCGATGAACCAAGTAATGCATGACTTTTTTTAGCCTGATTGTTGAACCCAAAGGATTTTAAATTAGTAGATAAATGATTTTCGTTGTCACCAAATTTAAATTCACATGTGCGAAAAGAGTTTGAATAATTTATTCTACTAACAATTTCAGTAATTTAAATCAACTAAATAAGTAGAAATGCTCCATTTCAATTGAGTGTTTATCACAGACTTAGAGAAATTCCATGGTTGTAGCTTAGCATGAGTTCAAGTACAATATCTTCCATTTTGGAATCCGATAGGTTTTCAAGCTATTGATTTACAAGGTTAATTTTATGATCATAATCTCTCGACCTCTAATCGCCTACCATAATTGTCAGTCTAACTACATCGTTGAGCGAGGATAAACTAAATATATCATGGAGCATTAGGTTGTCATCTTTTTTCGTAACCAAACGTGGTATACTAGGTATATCTCTATCCAAAATATAAATCATTCTAAGTTCTAGCCTAGAATGAACACGTTTCTTGCCTTCCCCGTTCTATCCTCATATTCCTATCTCGAGTTCAAAAGAAGACAAGCGATGTATTCTAATGTTGATCAGACATTAAAATAGTAAACTAAGAACATAAGAACAACTTTAAACGATAACCCATCTTCAACCAAAGCAATTGATATTACACCATCACTCGCAGATACAACCCTAGAATAAGGGAATTTGGCTACTCATAATTCGATTTACAATGTTAAATTGTTCAATATTCATCCAAGAAATTAAAAGAAGAAAAAAGTAGAAATAAACCCTTAGGTTAACGAAGAAAAGTCGCCCAAGTTGTCTCTCCACGAATTAGAAAAAGAATAATCTAAAAATAATATCAATTAGTCTATTTATAGTGCTGGAAAAATGCGGTAAAATTTCAGGTTCCAGGTCCATGACGGGAGACGCTTCCTTCATGCATATGTTGTTATTTCCTTCTCCAAGATGCAAACCTGTCAAGGACTTTACTGATTGCAAATTTCTTCTCGTGCCAAATTCCTCCTTCTAGCTCTGTGCAAAGCTGCCACAGACTTCACTGTCGCTTTATAATTTTGTGGCTTTTCCTTGGCTTTCGCTCCCGCTTCATCACTAATTCCATGTTGCCCCTTTTTGCTATTTTTACATGCTTTCCACCCTACAAACACCTAATCACATTGGTTAGTATAAAAAACATAAATATTATTGAAACACTATCAATAAAATGGGATTTGCTCTCGAAACTAGCCAAAAACATGAGTTGCTTTTGGCTTTTAAGTGTATAAATATGCCTATGATCATGCATATTTCTCATATACTTGGAATGTACTAACACATACTTTTACCTATATTATGAAATAATATAGGTCACGACAATCTCGCCCATCCACGTGGCTGGTTTTGGTTCCCATTAGGAGTTTGCTATATTGGTAAGTCCTCATGATTCAAGGGCGAAACCGCTATGATATTTCTTTATGTTTAGATTACTTTATTTTCTTATGTTTTGGGTGATCTAGAGCTTATCCTACGCCCCCGTCTAAGTTTAGTAAAGGTGTTGTCGGACTGTAAGAGTATGTTTAGTTCATTTTGGCTATTATGTTCGAATTCTCTTATATCGAGATTCATATGTTTGATACTATCTTCCGCATTTAAAAGTTTACTTCTGATTTCATGTTTTGTATGCCATGTTATGTATGCTAAGAGGTTTGGTTGGAGTCCCTCGAAATTCTATTCGCCGTGTCACATCTAGGGTCTAGCTTGGATCGTGACAGAGAGTTTTGTCGACCATGACATAAAATTTTGGTGGACCTTGTTGCATGCCTATGGTTATTCTATCGGTCATGACTGCTACTTTAAGAATACATGGGAGGGGAAGAAAAGGATACATCTTGATGAATTCTATTATTTTGTGTCCATTTGCATCTAAATTCTATAGGTCCAGGAAATGGATACTCTTCCTCCTGGTTATATTAAAGATGAAAGTATTTTTTTTCTAGAAGGTGTCAAACCTATAGAGATTTTGTGTTGTCCTCAACCATTCTTGAATTACTTCCACCCTTATCATAATTCAATGAATTAGATTTGGTAAACATGGGGTTCTCGGGGGAAACAACCCATCTTCTAAGTTCACTAACGACATTTTTTCTCTCCTTTGAAATCCTCAACGAATTCTCTGCAATGACTTTTTTTTGTGTTTTTTTCTCCACAAGGAAATGAAACGCTTTTGGGTGTGAGAGGGAAGGATTAAGAGAGAGAGAGAGAGAGAGTGAGGTGAATTAGAGTGAAAGAGTAAATTAGGGAGATGAATGTGAGATTGATTTGGACTAAAAGCTGATTTATGGAATAAATTATCATGTGATTTATTATTCTAGGCTATTTTTTAGGGAGTAGTGTATCTCAATTCAGTTATGGTAAGAAATTCTTAAATAACCGGATATTAAGTAATTAGTTGAAAGTGTAGGTAATATTAATATATATGGTATGTAAGTATGTTTATTTAGGTAGTTTGGTCTTACAAAAATGGGTAAATTTAGCGCATCTTAATAGTAGCAAAAGACATATTTGATCTCAATTAGACAAATTTATTCTATTTCAAGATTGTGTATTTTATCTTTCTTTTTTTCTGGAGGGGCAACTTATGTAAAGAAAGGAAAACAGAAGTGACCAAGGAAGCATGAAATGGGTAGAATTATAGTTACTCCTTCTTGATCAATCCCAGAAGATGATTGATCCAAAGGAAGCCCAAAACTGTGAACGATTCGCCATGCTTTGAAGAAATCGAACCCTGTTTCCATTGGTTCTTCATCTTTCCCATGGCGAAACCCGAGAATATGAAGTCAAATTCATCGAAGCTACCCCCAAAAATCCACCCCTCTAATGATCCATCTGAATTCAACCCTCTTTCCTATTCCCTCGAAAAGTTTCGCCTCTACGAAACACGAGCAGTACGTTACAATTTCACTTCCTTTGCCTTATTTTATATTTTTTTGGGAGAAAAACCCAATTCCTTGTGAAAATCTCAATTCACGGTTCTTTTATTTTATTTATAGTTCCAATGAAAACCCAACTGGTATTGTTTTTTGATTGATTGCGATTTGGGTGTTTGCAGAGGTTTTATTTAATAGGGAGTGATAGGAATAAGCAGTTCTTCAGAGTTCTAAAGATTGATAGAATGGAGCCTTCAGATCTTAACATAAGTGAAGACCCAGTTGTGTATCCCCCTCAGGAAGTAAAAAGCTTACTTCAACGGATTGCTGAAGGAAATAGAGCTACTGGGGGCTTGAATTTTGTGGCTAAAGTATATGGCATTGCTGGTTAGTCTTTGTTTCATCTGTCTTGCATGTCATAGTTTCTATTTGAAATTTTAGGCTAACTTTTTGTACCTGTTAATGGGATTTATTTAGGTTGCATTAAGTTCTTGGAGTCGTATTATCTTGTATTAGTGACAAAAAGGCGACAGGTTGGATGTATATGTGGTCATGCCATATATAGTATAGACGAGAGCCAAATTATTACAATACCTCATGTCTCGGTCCAAACTGATGTTGCTCATTCAAAAACTGAGTTAAGGTAAGTGGTTTATTTGGTTGAATCTTTGGAATAAGAAGCTTTTGCTGCATACTGTTTCTATGTCTTTTGCTCTAGTGATACAATTTCCTTTCTTTTAATTGCTTAATAGTAAAATGTTGAAACTTTTAAGTATACTCGGAGTGGTTGTGTTAAGGTTCTATTCTTTTGTTGGATATTTTAATGTACGGGTCATTTCAAATCCATCCGCAACATATCTATTTGGGTTTCAATTGTGATAATTTTATTTGCTCTATAGCGCAAAGAAGGTACAAAGATGTACAAAAAGGACCATGCTCTTTAAGGAGTACATGAAGTCCATCATTGTATCCGTATCCATATCATTACATTGTTCATCCTGGACAAAAATGTCAAAAAATATAAACACATGTACTTTATACTGTGCACATCCTCAAATTTATCCCCAGAGCATCTGGGGTTGCATAGCCTCAAGTTTACCCTAAAAAAAATCTATGATTGGTTACTTCCACGCAGTCCATATTATGCTTGCAGGATCAGTTCTCCGAAAAGTTTACCTTGCGTTGTTGATCTTTTTCCCTCGTCAGCTTTCAAACCATCTTTCACTTATTGTAGCATAATTGTACTACAAATAAGTTCAAGAATAAGCACCGAGTCTGCCAGGTCAAGAAAATTTCCATTGCTATGTTCCTTTTAGAGATAAATATTCCTTAAAAATAATGATGGCAAAGCCGTATGTCACTGTTGTACCCCACATGAAGGTACTCGATCAACACCGAGTTTAAGATGTTAGTTTTATACTAGTGTTAATGGAAGAAAACATTAAAATAGTAAATTGGTTAGTTAGTTTGGAAAGGAGTTTCATTAGTTAAATGAATTTGAATATTTGGAAGTTGTAATTTGTAAATACTTTTTTGCTTTCTCTAAAAATAAAAATAAAAATAAAATAAAATAAAATTTTATAGAACAATATTATTGCTTAAATAGTGTTAAATATTTGGAGTGTCCAAGATAGAAAGAGCATCATGTAAGTTTGTAAGGAGAAAGTAGATCACTGGTCACTTTTTATTCCTGTTTACTTTTTAAAATGTTCATATTTCTATTTGGTATGTCTTTTGGGTCTGGTACGGATATTATGAAGAAATCATCATTGCTTTGTCTGGATTTATTTCTCTCAACTTGAATTTTGTTTATATTTATTTGCTCGAAGTTTGTGCCCTCTGTTTGATTTAATGAACGAAATTTTGGCCCTTAGATTGTTTCTTGGATGACTAATTTTCAACAATTGCAGGTACAAGAAGCTTTTGTCCAGTGTTGACTTGACAAAAGATTTTTTCTACAGTTACACCTATCCTATAATGCGAAGCTTGCAGAACAATGTCTTGTCTATGGGTGAGGATGGGATGCTGTATGATAATATTTTTGTCTGGAATTGTTATCTAACACATACAATTCGAGCGAGATGCAAGAACACAATGTGGACAATTGCTTTAGTTCATGGGCACTTTAAGCAGGTGTTTACTTACATTTCCATTACATTTTGATAACTGAGAAATCCTCCGGGGGCCGGTGATGCACGGTTTAGAATTCAGTAGATAATGGGCCACTTCTCTACCTTCTCCACTTAATACTAGGCTTTTGTCTGTGGTAAGGTTCGAATACGTCACGTGCACCTAACTGCACATCACATGTTGCGCTCTTACCACTAGACCAACGCCCGGGGGAAAACATTTAGACTTACTTTTCCATTAAGTATGTAGTTTTTATCTGCTGATACATGTAGTTACAAGCATATTGAATTTTATTTCTCAAGCTTAAAATAGCTATACTGATACCTCTGATTACAAGCACTTTGGATTCAGTGCTCAATATTAAACTAGCCATACTCTCTAAGCCTCCTGCTTGTTGCTGCATCGGCTTCTTTTCCATGATTTTCCTATGTGATCTTGCTGCAGTTTCTTGTTTGCAGAGCACATAAATTGGTCATTTTAAAGGGAAATTAGCATGTTTTATCTTTTTGTATATCTTGTATAATATGTGGCGTACATTAGGGTGATCAAGGACATGTATGAGGGTGCCAAAATCCGGGTAAGGAAAGTAGGAGGGGACTCAGAGCACTTTCCAGTTGTAATGGGGTTGCATCAAGGATCAACCCTTAGTCCGTTTTTATTTGCCTTGGTGATGGATGGATTGACGCGACAAATTCAAGGTGAGGTGCCATGGTGTATGCTTTTAGCGG